>NW_019154107.1:24392291-24647207 GCF_002288905.1 Enhydra lutris kenyoni
TTTCTGAGCAATCCTCTCGATTACACTCACAGTCCGGCACTGAAAGTTAATTGTACTCAGGAAAGAAATGACATGTGAGGAAACCAAAGTGTATCTTGAATCCCTGATCTATGGTTGTCCCATACAGTGAGCATCTCTACAAAACAAGTTTCCTCAGATCCAATTTTAATGTCTGGTTTCTCACTGGCCCGAGTAGTTAAGTATCAGGCTTGAGCTTTCTAGTTTAAAAGCTGAATGGCAGGGGTGCCTGGCTGGCTCAGTCACAAGAGCACATGACTCTCAGGGTCTCAGGGTCGTGAGTTTGTGCCCCACATTGGGCATAGAGATGACCTAAAAATAAATAAACTTTAAAAAAAAGAAATAAGGGCACCTGGGTGGCTCAGTTGGTTAAGCGACTGCCTTCGGCTCAGGTCATGATCCCGGAGTGCCGGGATCAAGTCCTGCATCAGGCCCCCAGCTCCATGGGGAGTCTGCTTCTCCCTGACCTTCTCCCCTCTCATGCTCTCTCTCTCTAAAAAAAAAAGAAGAAAAGAAAAGAAATAAAACCGGGACGCCTGGGTGGCTCAGTCATTAAGAATCTGCCTTCTGCTCGGGTCATGATCCCAGAGTCCTGGGATCAGTCCCCGTGTCGGGCACTCTGCTTGCCAGGAAGCCTTCTTCTCCCCTTCCCACTCCCCTTGTTTGTGTTCCCTCTCTCCCTTTGTCTTTCTCTGTCAAATGAATAAACAAAATATTTTTTAAAAATAAAAAATAAATAAAACTGAATGGCAGACAAAAGATTTTGATGTAGAAGTTTAAATTCATTTAAGAATAAAAGAAAAAAAACAAGAGAGATAAAAATCAAAAGTGCCTGGATTCACTGTTGTATCTGTTAAATCATTCTACTACAACTTAACTCCCAGCAATTTTATACACTTCCCACACACTGACTACACTTGGAAATGTCACGTTTCATCTTAATCTAGGATCAAGCAAAACTGACCCTCTGCTCTAAGTCGCAGTTAACCACTTTCTTACTCGAATGGACCACTAGTTCCCAAAGACCAAAGGTTGACAGGAGAAGAAAAGAATAAACAGAAGAAAGGGAAAGAGAGAAAGAACCAGCTTACCTAAACAAAATACCAACACAATGAAGAGGTACCTACCTTGAGGACATTCAGAAAACTGTAATGATGCATGGCTATACTCTTTATATAGACTGGCTTCCAGAGCTGCAGGTTAATACCAGCACCTAGCACACGTTTTTATCTCATTAAACAAGTGTTCCCTTTAATTTTTTGTTTAAAGTAGGCTCCACGCCCTGAGCAGAGCCCAAAGTGGGGCTCAGACTCATGACGGTGAGATCAAGACCAGAGCCAAATCAAGAGTTCAGCGTTCAACAGACTGGGCCACCCAGGGGCCCATCTTTTTTTATTTTTGGCTCAGAGCTACTCCTTAGAAAATCCTAGCCATCAAAAGAAAAAAAATCCTAGCCATCAATAGCCTACTATCGGAAAAGCTGATGAAATCCTACTCAAGTCCGTAGTTTAGTTAGTAGGATTATATAAATGTTGACTTCTTATTTTTGACATATGTACATAGTTATGTAAGATGTTCACATTGGAGGTAGCAAGGTAAAAAGTACACAGGAACTCTGTATTATCTTCCCAACTTTTCTCTAAATTTATTTAAAAAAAAAAAAAAAACACAGCAACCAAACTGTTCCCCGGCACTGTATTCTGCAAAGCAAGGGTTGGCCTCCCACAGCTGGGTATGCCTTCCCTTGTCAGCTGCACTGCCTCCATTGTCAATTCTGAACTATGAAGCAGCATCCAATCCAGACTACACCTCTGGAAAATGGCTTCCTTGATGAGGAGGAGGAGAAGAATACTTCTAGGTGCATGGCTCTGTCCACGATTGGAGGGAACAAAGAGCTCTGAGAGACTTGTCTCTGCCTTTCTCACTCCCACCCCCTCCAGCATGAACTGGATTCTAGAATCCATCTAGAGAGCCTCAGGAGGAATGAGAAGATTGCTGGAGAAACCTCTGCTACTGGAAAGACTGTTAGCCCCTTCTCTCCTCTTGCAAATGCTCCATTCAAGAAAGCCCATCTGCCACTCCACTGCCCATTTGGGACAAATGCCAACAGGGTGATTCACAGGCAGAGTTCTCCTCTGACACTTGTTGGCAGTCTCTCTTGATGGCTAGATTTCCTGCTTAAGCAGATCTCACGGCGCTTGGCAATATCCTTAACACCCTTGAATTGCATCACTCCTACTAAGAATTCATAATGATAATCCAATGACAAGATCCCTATTAAAGACCTTAGTGGGAATTTTACTAAGTGGAGGTATTTTGTGCTAGATGACTTTTAGCTAACTACTTCCTTAAGATGGTAGATTACTTATCCCTCTTTGTCTTAAGGTTCCTGCCTCAAGTTTGGGATATTAGTATTATATTAGTATTAAAGCTAACGTTCTCTACTACACAACCTCAATACATTCTGTAGCTTTTAATATGTAAAGTAATTTTTATTTTTTAAATTTATTTATTTGAGAGAAGGGGGGGCAGACTCCACGCTGAGCATGAAGCCCCATGACGGGCTCAATTCCATGGCCCTAAGATCATGACCTGAGCCAAAATCAAGACTCAGACGCTTAACCAACTGAGACACCAGGGCTCAGGCCCCTAAAGGAGTTTTAAAACCTCTTGGTTAGGTCTTGTTTATGGGCAAGCTCTGTTATAAACTGTCCATGTAACTCAGTGAAAGCTTTTTAGTGGAAAGGTAAATATCTCAGACTAAGTCAATCAACTGTTCCCAATCGCTTAAAAACTTGATTCTTTTTCTATATATATAGAAGGACAACCATATAAAGACACAATGAATAGGGGGGAAAATAGGGTAAGCTAATGTTTTATATCATTCACCAGAAGATGCAAGGGGTGCTGGGATAATCATGAAGGACAAGACAAGCTCCCTGCCCTCATGGAGCTTACAGACTTGTAGGGGAGAAAGGGTAAAATCTGTTCAACACGGACATCAAAATAATGATGTGGTCATAGATGCTGCACATTAGAGTAAGGCGGAAGGCAGGAGAAATCTACCTTGGAATGGACTGTAAGGAGAGGGTTCTCTGGGAAGATGGCAATTTGAGCTGAGACCTACAGAAAAGAAAACAGCAGCTCGGCCAAGAGGGAAGGCAGAAATCTGCCACAGCTCACGGAAACCTCTGGGGAGGGAACACTGGGCACATGGAGCAAGTGAAAACAAGTAGGGCAACAACACACCAAGCAGGGGTAAGTGGCCCACGACTGGTGGAGAGGTAGGATTAGGGACAAGGGATGTGGGGCCCTGCAGGTCATGGGATACAGGTTGCTTTCTGTTCCAGGTACAAACAGAAGGCAAGGAAGAGCTTCAAGCTAGGGGGGTGACTTGATCTGTTTCAAGAAGGTTCTTTTTGGGGCACTTGGGTGGCTCAGTTGGTTAAGCATCTACCTTCACCTCAGGTCGCAATTCTGGGGTCCTGGGATACAGTCCCGAGTCGGGAATCCCTACTCAGCAGGGAATCTGCTTCTCCCTCTCTTCTTCTGCCCCTGCACCCCCCAAACCCACCCCCGCTCATGCGCTCCCTCTCTCTCTCCCTCTCTCAAAGAAATAAAGAAAATCTTTTTAGGGGTGCCTGGGTGGCTCAGTGGGTTAAGCCACTGCCTTCGGCTCAGGTCATGATCTCAGGTTCCTGGGATCGAGTCCCGCATCGGGCTCTCTGCTCAGCAGGGAGCCTGCTTCCCTCTCTCTCTCTCTCTCTCTGCCTGCCTCTCTACCTACTTGTGATCTCTCTCTGTCAAATAAATAAATAAATCTTTAAAAAAAAAAAGAAAAGAAAATCTTTTTTAAAAAATGGTATTCAGGGGGTACCTGGGTGGCTCAGTGGGTTAAAGCCTCTGCCTTTGGCTCAGGTCATGATTTCAGGGTCCTGGGATTGAGCCCCACATCGGGCTCTCTGTTCAGCAGGGAGCCTGCTTCCTCCTCTCTCTCTGCCTGCCTCTCTGCCTACTTGTGATCTCTGCCTGTCAAATAAATAAATACAAAATCTTAAAAAAAAATCACAGTGTTCTTTTTAGTAATGAAGACCAAAGCTTAAGGATAACACGTCTTGCGCCTGATTCATGCTTCTAGTAAAACAGCAGAACCAGGGACGCCTGGGTGGCTCAGTTGGTTAAGCAGCTGCCTTCGGCTCAGGTCATGATCCCAGCATCCTGGGATCGAGTCCCACATCGGGCTCCTTGCTCATCGGGGAGCCTGCTTCTCCCTCTGCCTCTGCCTGCCATTCTGTCTGCCTGTGCTTGTTCTCTCTCCCTCTCTCTCTCTGACAAATAAATAAATAAAATCTTTAAAAAAAAAAAAACAGCAGAACCAGAATGTCAGCCCACATCTGTCTAGTTCCAAAGCCGGTCTGTGCTCTCTCCTTTGTTCCACGCAGCCCACAAGGAACCTACAAACCACTGAGGGTATTCAAATCTTAGCACAAATGTAGATATTTATGCCCCCAAGGTTTAGAAGTACTATAAAATGGCCCTCTCCCCCTCTTTGGCAGCAGGGCGGCTCAGTTAAGCGTCTGCCTTCAGCTCACGTCATGATCTCAGGGTCCTGGCACCGAGCCCCACGCCAGGCTCCCTGCTCAGCAGGGAGTCTGCTCTGCTTCTCCCTCTCTCCCTGCTTGTGCGTGCTCTCTGTCAGATAAATAAATAAAATCTTTTTAAAAAATCAAGTCATATGGTCATCCCTCAAAATTTTCAGCCAATCTTGATAGGAAGGTAAGACTAGGGAAGAGTCATTGAAAGTCAGTCTCTCTTCCTCCCCAACACCTTGGACCTTTCATCACATCCACCAGGAAAAAAAAAAAAAAACAGGACTCTGGCATTACCACAAGATAGACAGGCCATGGTAACAAGAAGCACATATGTTCAATTGTGTGGGACTACAAATCAGTTTCGCTGGCAAGTACTGAATCTTTGAGGTTCCCTGAAGCACGACATAAACCCGATACTAAATTAAATAAACATATTTTTTCCATGGGAAAGGAGGGGTAGGTTTGGGTCTTATTATGTTAAATATGATTTTAGCTAAGTACAAATTTCAGGAGCAGTGATAAGGTGTTAAAATCCATAGGAAGTTTTTTGCCTCTGGTGAAGCAGGGAGTCCCCAGGGGTTATCATTTATCATTCAAACACAGAAAGGGCAAAGCAAATTATTTCTGGCTTTTTTAATATTATGAAGGTGGCACAACCTTATGAAAATTACACATTTTAAATGCAGAGTTTCTAGCAATTCCACAAAACCTGGAGATGCTGAATCTTTATTCTCTCTGACTTGCTCGTCTCCTTGCTCACTGTGTCTCACAAGATCAAGTCAGACTTTTGGAAGGACCCAAGGACTCCTTTCTCACCCCCACTCCCCATCATAGTGGATCATTGCATTAGTTAACCTAGCACTGAATAAAAGCTAATCCCAAAACCTGATAGCCTCAAATAACAAATATGTAAAAGTTTCTGTGTCAAAAATTTGAGAGGGGCCTAGTGTGTGGTTCTGATTCAGGGTCTGCCCTGAAGTCACAGTCAAGGTGCTGGCCAGGGCTAAAGTCAGCCTATACTGAAAGAGAAGTAAAGCCTGTGGCTAAAGGATCCAACTCCAAGCTCACTCATGTGGCTGTTGGACAAAGGACTTAGCTCACACCTCATGGGTCATACCATAGGGCTAGCTGTGTCCTCACAACACAGCAGCTGCTTTCCCCAAAAGGCAATGATCCACGACAGAGAGAAGAAAAGAGGAAACCACAGTGCAATTACGACGCAGTCTTGGGAAGTTAGACAGCATCACTCCTGCCATGTTATTCATTAGAAATGAGTCTCTAAGTCCAGCTGACACTCAACGAGGAAGAAATTCAACTCCACATCTTAAAAGGAGGAGCACCGGAGAATTTGTGAACCTATTTTGCAAACACCATTACCACCCGCAACAAAAACAAGTGCCTTTCTCTGCGCAGCAGAGGAAGTTTCTATTAAATATTACTAGTGTCTTGTGGTTGCCAGTTAACAGTAGTTGAGTTGCTTAGTAAGAAAACAAAATAATGGTGACCTACTCTATCATGTGGGACATCATTTTGATGCAATTGTGGCCATCATCACGATCAGGCAAGCTATCCCAGAATCCCAGAGGTTACAGAACAAGAAGAGTCACAAACCAAATTATGATAAAAATAACAAATACATAGTTTATTTAATCAGTTTAAGATACAGTGAGGAACAAGAGGGAAGAGATAGGATAGTTCAACAGACTTAGAATAAGATACAAGCAGGGTGGAAGGACCACCCATCTAAATCCTTAGAATGTTTTCCTCTTTCTCTTCTCTCCACCTCTCCCTCTCTCCAACCCCCCACCCACATTAGCCTTCCCTCACTGATGGTGTAGTTATATATCACAAACTGAAGATTCCTGACACCAATGGTATGCACTTGTTGGAAAGCTGCAGGGACAAAGAAGTGAGGACACAGAGCTTGTCAATAAGCCTACTCAACACCAATGAGATTCATCTGTTTTTCTTGGGAAGAACACATATGAGGCCATAACTGTACCCTACAGGATGTTTGTTACCAATGGGTGGCCAATTTGGGATGACATAACTGTCAACCAGAGGCAGCATGATCGTGACTGGGTCTTCATCTTGCCATCACCACCCTCTATGCATAAGAACAGTCTTACCTGTTTGATTATATATATTCCATTTATCTTATCTTTTAACACAACTTTTTTTAAAGATTTTATTCATCAGAGAGAGAGAGAGAGAGCACAAGCAGGGGGAGCAGCAGGCAGAAGGAAAAGCAGGCTCCCCACTGAGCAGGGAGCCTGATATAGGGCTAGATCCCAAGACACCGGGATCATGACCTGAGCCAAAGGCAGACGCTTAACCAACTGAGTCACCCAGGCTTCCCATAACCCATCTTTGAGATGAGTAACTTACTACCCAAATTTAAAACCTCTTATAATTCAGCATCTGTGTGGGCCAATAAAGAATTTTGCCTGTTATCTTATGAGCTGCTAGCTTACTATTTATGCTTACCATTTGTTATGACTTTCATCTATCCCATTTACTTTCTTTTCTACAGCAGAACTGAACCACTGAATTAGACTAAAAATATGAATGACAGCAGTTGTTTCATTCTCCAGTATTACCCCAAGCTCCTCATTTTCCACCGTTCCTAAAAGCAGACAGCCCGTTCTTAACTGGGGGACCCTGTTTTCTCCCAATATGGATTCAGATTGTATGATCTCTAAATTTATTTTTTTTAAGATTTTATTTATTTATTTGACAAACAGAGATTACAAGTTGACAGAGAAGCAGTCAGAGAGAGGAGGAAGCAGGCTCCCTGCTGAGCAGAGAGCCCGATGTGGGGCTCGATCCCAGCACCCTGGGATCATGATCGGAGCAGAAGGCAGAGGCTTTAACCCACTGAGCCACCCAGGCGCCCCACATTGTATGATCTCTAAAAGAAATGAATGGGAACACTTACGAGAGGTGCTTAGGTCACTGAGCAATGGAGCTGCTTGGCTGACAGCTCTCCTGGACAACAGTAGGTCTTGCTATTCATATTCACATCACCTACCCCCCCGCTACTGCCTGTTGACCAACCAGTGAAAAACACCAAGGTCTACCCAGAATAATGCAGGATACTTAGTGGATGAATTCAGGAACCAGACAGGATCCAGAGAGCCTCTTACGTGAGTTCTCTGGAAACAGAAGCCATGACAGAGTTTGCGGTGCAAGATGCTTACTAACAATTAATATGTTTGAAAGGAAGGGGGAGCAGAAGGAGAAGCTGAGGTACAGAACAGGCCTGATACAGCCTCATTCAATCCAAAGGGAATCTTTGAAGGCAGAACTGCCTGCCAAAGAGCAAGCAACTGTCTGGCTCCATCAGTAGAGCATGTGACTCCTGATCTCGGGTTTTAAGTTCAAGCCCCATGTTGGGTACAGTGATTACCTAAAAATAAAATCTTAAAAAATACTGTACACCAGAGTTGTCTCCCATCCAGTCAAAATCACAGGGCCTTTAGACCAACCACTGCCTCCCTCAACCATCAGATGTGGGCTGTCCTGGAAGGGCCTGACCTCCACAAGGCTGCTCTTCAAAGATGAGGTCAACCCTGGAAGTGCTCAGAGAGCTGGAAGCTGCCTGCTGACTGCCCTCCTCACCACCGGGTAGCAAATCTTTCCTTGGAGAAGGATCCAGGCGGCACATCTCTGTGTTGAACACAGAGGTAGAACTTTCCCTGTGAAATGGGATGTGGTTTTCTTGACAAGGAGGAGAGAGGATTCAGACAGAGATTTGAAGCAGAGGCCAAACCTAAGGGTAGAAAAGCCAACTGGCAGGGAGGGGAAGTTGGCGAAGTGTGGCCTTTTCCAGGGGAAGACCAAGGTCTCTGTACATCTCTCAGGAAATGACAAGTCAAATGAAGCGAGAACTTTAATTTCTATCTCTGCTCTCTGTTCCTCTTTTCTAAAAATGCTTTATCCCTTTAGGGACAGTGTAGCCAGAGAATATCCCTCATATCTCTAAGAGAGAAAAACAATGGGGATTTCAGGCCCTGGAAATCTTCCCACAATTAAGCCAGATGCCACAGGACGCACTAAGCCTCTTAAAAAAATGTTTTGGAAAGAACATATGCCAAAAATAATACCAAGCCTTCTTCTGGGTGTATTTATAAATAAGCAAATGATACCTCTTAAGGAAGGGAGGGATCCCAGTGAAATCCTGGTTTACTTAACAAACTTCCCATATTGTGGACTAAAGTAGCTTTTTCTGAAATGTTCGCCTACCAGAGTAAAAGTCTAACCTATGTTCTAAATTTTCAGTTCAGCCACAGGTTCCTATCCACAGTGGGTGGATTAGTCAGGACACAGAAGGGAGTAATCCCTAAACTCTCAGGAACTTAACAAAACAAAAGATTATTTCCCATTCAAATAAGACAGTAACACTCAAAGGGAGACTGTGCTACACGAGTAAGCCCCTCAAGTAATAAGACCTCTACCATCTTGTTCTACCATTCGGAAAACACGTCTTCCACTCAGTTCCACATGAGACTCATGATCTGGAATCCAGTCACATACACGAAACCTAAACACAATGGAATTTGGGGATTGGAATCTTCTTGTGTATCTGGATACTAGAAGGTGAAAGGGGATTTGGTGAGCACATAGTGTGGCCTCTGACACAATGAGAACAGCTCGCTGTCAGGTTCTGCACAAGAACCTGGTGAACCCCCAAACCCACTGGTCAGGTGCTCTTACTTTTGTCTGGGTTGACTATTCTCAGACATGGAACTGCATACTAACAACACTGAGTAACTGCTTCTGGAAAGAGAACATTAAATTGTATTTTGGAGACAAATTGGCACCTAGCTTATCTATAGACCTTGAAATTGTTGAGATATAAAATGGAGAGCACAGGGACATCTGGGTGGCTCAGTTGGTTAAGGGTCTGCCTTCGGCTCAGGTCATGATCCCAGGGTCCTGTGATCAAACCCCACATTGAACTCCTTGCTCCATGGGGAGCCTGCTTCTCCCTCTCCCTCTGCCTGCCACTCCCCCTGCTCGTGATCGATCTCTCTTTCTCTCTCTCTGACAAATAAAATATTTTTTAAGAAATGCTAAGCATAGGGGCACCTGGGTGGCTCAGTGGGTTAAAGCCTCTGCCTTCAGCTCAGGTCATGATCCCAAGGTCCTGGGATCGAGCCCCGCATCGGGCTCTCTGCTCAGCAGGGAGCCTGCTTCCTCCTCTCTCTCTGCCTGCCTCTCTGCCTACTTGTGATCTCTGTCTGTCAAATAAATAAATAAAATCTTTAAAAAAAAAAAAGAAAAGAAATGCTAAGCATAACTAAAAAACTCCATTAATATGTTCAGGCACTAATAATATTTTAGAAGGAGTCTTGACCATTTCAAGAAAACCAGACTCAAGGGGACTGGTGGTCTGGCAAAACACCAAGGAGCAAGATAACCAATTCCTCAGAAGATAAGGTAGCTCCCTGAGGTAGTTTCTGTGAACTATCTTTTAAAACTATGAGTAAACAGAATGTTTCCAGGACATTCATGCCATCTGAACACATGGATAAATACGGCATCTGAATATCTTTTATTCACTCTATCTCTTTCTCAGTTCAGTAAAACCATGATGAGAAGTTGAATCACTGTACTATACACCTGAAATGAATGTAACATTGTATGTCAATTTTGCTCAATGTAACATTTTACAGTGTAATACTGTGTCAATTTTACTCAAAATTTATTTTTGATAAAGTTTTTTTAAAGATTTTATTTATTTGTTTTGTCTGCACACGCGCAAGCGTGAGGGGGGAAGGGGCAGAGAGAGAGAGAGAATCTCATGCGATAAGCATGGAGCCCGACTCAGGGCTCGAGCCCACAACCTGTGAGATCATGACCTGAGCCGAAACCAAGAGTTGGATGTTCAGCCGACGAGCCACCCAGGGGCCCCCAAATAAAAAAAATTTTAATGTAAAATATGAATAAATAAAACCATGATAAACAGGTACCAGCACGTTTTCTCACTGAAACAAGTAGATGATTTACTTTCACTCTGCAAATATTCTAGGTACTCAAGCCTAAATATCTGCAAGTTGCTACAGTAAGAGACTGTACTTAGTGGAGGCCTCAGCAACCAGTTATATTCAGCCAAGATTAGTTTTCTGCTGCCAACGCAATTGAAAATTTTTTTTAACAATGTATAGAAGTTTTCCCTTTTTATTTTAAAAAAATCCTGACTTTTGCTCCCTTAGTGGGTGACTCTTTGGGTTGCTACCCAAATCTGTGTATCTCGAATTCTAATTCTTTAATCCCAAATGAAAGTTCTCGCTAAATTATCGCCTCCTGACAACTCAGATTGACAAGTTCATGCATCATGAACCTTACTTCGTATAGAAGGATACAGGTAATTAAATAAATGGCTTTAACAAAATATGTACATGCCATTATTGGAGGAGAATTAAAGGAATATGTGGCAGGAATACTTAAACTAGAGAAGGCAATCAAGAAAGGTTTCTTGTAGGAAGTGATTTTTCAGCCAGATAGAGGATGCTGCAGATCATTAAGATAACAGAAGGGGTGCCTGGGTGGCTCAGTCGGTTAAGCATCTGCCTTCAGCTTAGGTCATGATCCCAGGGTCCTCAGATTGAGCAAGGCATCGGCCTCCCCAATCAGTGGGAAGCCTGCTTCTCCCTCTCCCATTCCCCCTGCTTGTGTTCCATCTCTCGATGTCGCTCTCTCTGTCAAATGAATGAATAAATTCTTTAAAAAGAGAGATAGAGGAAATGGAGCAGTTATGGTCAGGAAAATGAACAAATTTACTCAAGACCTGCTGCGTGAACTTCTAGTGCCTACATTCAAGTGATGACATTTTGGTGGCAGTCGGAAGAATCTTGTCTGGAGCTCACATGACAGATCTGACTTGGGAGTCCTCACCCTGTGTTTGGTAAAGGAAGCCAGAGGACAAAGTGAGTTCACCCGCTCAGAGAACACATAATAAGAAGAGAAACTGCCGAGGGCAACGTCATGAAAGACTAAAAAAACACCCTGAAACAAGTAGAAGAAAAGGAGTCAGAGTGCTGCCAGAAAAGCAGGTAGAAACCCAAGAGCATGGTGCTCCTTCTAGAAGCAAAATGGAAGAGCGCTTCACGGAGACGGGGAACAATGAGCGCTGTTGAAAGCCAAAGAAAATGACAACTAAGAATGTGCACTCGATTAGCAATAAGCAGCTGATTGATAAACGGAAAAATCAAGATTGAGCCGAGTACAGAGCCAGAATACAGATCGGTAAGGAGTGGGAGCTGAACTTGGAAAAACATCAAGTACAAGCAACTTGCTCTAGAAGTCTGGCTGTGAAAGGGTGTCGAGAGAGCTAGAGAATGAGATAACAAGGAAATGAGAAGGAATTGAAGAAGCAAGAGGTGAAACAGGATGGGACAAAAAGAAACCTTTTCACATAAGCCTAGGTGAGGACAGCCGCCAGGAAAATGCGCTCTTCACAGGAAAGAAAGTGCTCCAGAAAATGAACAGTTATTACAAACTTATATACTTTTTTACATCTTGTAAAAACTTGGAAGTTTATAGACTGGCATACAGGCAGGAATCAGGAGTTTTAACATCTAGGAACGCAGGGAGTAGGAGCACTGATGGCTATCTCAAGGACAAGATGGGTTTTCCTTTAGGCCACTCATTCACAAAGCTGGTGCACAACCTATGCATCACGGGCCATAAAACGGGCTTTTGGTTTAGACAAAGTTTATGTACATTCATGCTGACTTAGAAGGTAATCTAAAATGGCTTCCCTTCGATCTCAGGCTTTTGGGAGTTTTTTTCTTGCATCACTCTTTAATGGGAGAAACTTAAGCACATTTACATTTTGATGGAAAGAGAGCATAAAAAAGAAAAGGTTAAAAATAATGGCGGGGGGCGGGGCGGGAAATGCAGAGATGGAGAGGAAGAGAATAAAAATAGCCAGAAATGATAGGAATTAAAAAAGAAACAAGCCCAAGGTGGAGTGATCAAAAAATGGTAATAAAGGAGTCATTTGACAGCAAACCAAATTTTATTTCAGCTTCAACCTCTCTCAGGAATGTCACCTCGTGACAGTGGATCTGAAATTCCCTGATCAGCACTAGGGAGGCATAATCTGCAGGTTAAAAACCCTGTTGTTTTCTTCCCCACGCCACCCCCACCCCCAAAAGCAGCCCCCCCCGGGGCCTGAACGGATCCTTTTTATTTTGCCAGTGACTTCCTTTCTCTGCCCTCCTGCCTATAAACACCTTCCATTTTGTACAACTCCTCAGAGCATCTCTCCGCTTGCTGGATGAGACGCTGCCCATTTCCTGAACCGCTTAATAAAGCCCATTAGATCTCAGATTTACTCGGTCGAGTTTTATTGTTTCACAATACTAAAAGAGAGCACAGGTTCTACTAGAACTGGAAGGAATGAGGGGCACCTGGCTGGCTCCAATGGTGAAGTATGCAACTCCCGATCTTGGGGTTGTGAGTTCTAGCCCCACCCTGGGTGCAGAGATTACTTACAAATAAACAAACTTTTTTTTAAAAAGTGCCACCTGATCGTAAAGGATATTCATTTCATAACAAACATTCAGCTAGTACTAGAGTAGATATTACGAGGAAACTTCAATGAAAAACATAATGCCTTAATTTTATGAACGGGGGCGGTGGGGAGAGCAACCCACCGCCCCAGTAAATGGCAGCTCCACCATTCCACCATTGATCTAGTTGCTCTGAAAAGAAACCCAGGAATCAGCCTGAACTCCTGCCTTCCCCTCAGCTGTTCTCTGCCACCTTCCTCCCCTCTGCATGCACGTGCAAAAGTACGCAGGTACGCAAGTATGCACTGTGCACATAAAGCGCATGCGCACGTACGCAAGTGTGCACATAAGCACATGTACAGGTAAGCACGCGCGCATGTAAACACATGCACACATATGCACACGCACACAACAACCAACTCACTGGGAAGCCCTGTCAATTCTAATTTCAAAACAGGTCTGGAATGTGACTATTTCCATCTCCATTACCTTAACCTTGGTCCACACCACCAGTACTTTTCATATGCACTACATATGCATTATTCTGTTAAAGAATTTTTCAAAAAATCAACTGAGTAAAGGTTAAAGGATTATTTGGCTTTATTCAGTTGTTCAATTGGGCGGCATCCGGTCTAGATAGTAGAAAGGCGTTCTAAAGAACTATACAGGCAAGAGATTTTATTAGCAGAAGGGAGTAGGAACAAGGAAGGCAAAAGTCGGATTGGTTTTTGCAAGACTATTTTCCTTACAGGGGATGGTAGGGATTTATCAAGCCGATCACCTAACTTGGGTTATTCAGGCAATTCCTGATTGGCTAGTTTAAGATTCCAACTCGGGGGGCAGCCAGAACTCTTAAGGTTCAGTTTGGTGACATGGGGCTTAGCAATGAGCAACTCCATTCCTGCTGTGTAGTCTTTTAACACCCCCTAACTTGTCTTCTCTTCATATCCGTTCCTATCTCTTTCCACCCACTTTCCACACAGGGGCTAAAACATAGATCACATCATTATATGTCCCTATGTATAATCTCCCAACTGGGTCCAACTGCTCAGAAAATAAAATCCAAAATCCTCCCCATGCCCTGTAAGACCATGAATATTCTCCTTCTCACCTTTCCAAATTCAACCTTACTACCTTTTCCTTGTTCAAAACATCTCCCCCACATGAGCCCCATCTAAGTTCCTAGAGTATGCTACATTCTATTATCAACTCCCAGCCTTTGAGCTTCCTGTTTCTCTGCACAGGGCATGTTTCCCCTAGCTTTTTGCATGGCTTTCTCTTACTCAACTTCAATCTCACTCTCGAAAAACACATGTCTGGGCAATTCCATGAAAAGTGTCTCACTTTCCTCCCTCGGTAAGCCTGGCTGGCTCAGTTGGTAGAGCATGAGACTCTTGATCTTGGGGCTGGGAGTTTGTGCCCCATGTGGAGTGTAGAGATTACTCAAATAAGTTAGTTTTTAAAAAATAAAAATGGGGCGCCTGGGAGGCTCAGTCATTGGGTGTCTGCCTTCCGCTCAGGTCATGGTCTCAGAGTCCTGGGATCGAGCCCCACGATGGGCTCCCTGATCTGCAGGAAGCCTGCTTCTCCCTCTCCCACTCCCCCTGCTTGTGTTCCCTCTCTCACTGTGTTTCTCTCTGTCAAATAAATAAATAAATATTTAAATAAATAAATAAAAATGATGAGGCGCCTGGGTGGCTCAGCTGCTTAAGCAACTGCCTTCAGCTCAGGTCTTATTTCTCAGGGTCCTGGGATCAAGCCCTGCACTGGGCTCCCCGCTCAGCATAGACTCTATTTGTCCCTCTCTCTCTGCTCCTCGCCAACTTGGGAACGTTTGCGCTCTTTCAGTCCGAAATAAATAAATATATAAATAAAATCTTCAAAAAAAGAAATATAAAAGTGAAAAATAAATTGTAAAAAACTGTCTCATTTTACTCCCTATCTCAGCACTTTAATGATTCCCATTATAACACTTATGACAATCTGTAGTACTTTTATGTGTTTCCTTTTGTTGTCTGTCGTCCCGACCTGAATTCTATGAGGGCAAGGACTATGTATGTCTTGCCCTCAGTTCTTAGAGTAGTGCCTGGCATACAGCAGGTATAAAAAATGTAGCTTGAATAAACAAACTGATGAAAAACAACGACCAATAAAGCAGAATCAAAGTGTACTGAACGACATGAAAGTTCTGAGAGCCTAAGAAGAGATGATACATTCTCCTCATTAAATAAACATAATTACAATGAGATAACACTTAAAGCAAACCTAATCTGTGCTCCTAGAAGTCAGGAGGATGGTTTCTCTTGGGAGGAGCACATGAAGTGACTACAAGGGAGCATGAGTCAGGCTTCTGGGGTGCTGGTAATGTTCTGTTTCTTTATTTGGCTGCTAACTACCTGGTTGTGTTCAGTTTGTGTGATTTTTATGGATATTCAGTATATTTCAGTAGAAAGTTAAAATTGTGAAAAAACACAGTGTAGGGGCGCCTGGGTGGCTCAGTGGGTTAAAGCCTCTGCCTTTGGCTCAGGTCATGATCTCGGGGTCCTGGGATCCAGCCGCACATCGGGCTCTCTGCTCAGCAGGGAGCCTGCTTCCCCCTCTCTCTCTGCCTGCTTGCGATCTCTGTCTGTCAAATAAATAAATAAATCTTTGAAAAAAACCACACAGTGTATATGGAGGACATGATATCAAAGTACAATGGCTGCTATTCATAATGGTGGCCCAAGTCATCAAAAAGATTATGTTTAGGGGCAGGTGGATGACTCAGTTGAGTAAATGCCTGCCTTCAGCTCAGGTCATGATCCCAGGGTCCTGGGATCGAGTCCCACGTCAGGCTCCCCGCTGAGCAGGGAGCTCCCTGCTGCCTACTTGTGCTTTCTATCTCTCTGTCAAATAAATAAATAAAATCTTTTAAAAAAGGATTATGTTTCTTGGGAACCACTTTCAAAAAACTTCAATGTATTATGTATAGTATAGTTTCTAAAAAATTTATAATGTATAGCGTATATAATGTATAATGTAGTTTTTTAATAAGATTTTATTTATTTGTCAGAGAGCGAGAGACAGAGAGACCAAGCGTGTGCACAAGCAGGGGGAGCAGGAGGCAGAGGGAGAAGCAGGCTCCCCGCTGAGCAGGGAGCCCAATGGGGGGACTCGATCCCAAAACATTGACAGCATGACCTGAGCCAAAAGCAGACGCTTAACTGACTGAGCAACCCAGGCATCCCTATAATGTAGTTTTCTGAAAGATTTCCACTCAAAATCGGTAACATTATGCCACCTATTAGATGGGTCTGTTACCTGAAAAACTGACTCAAGTGGAATGCCTTGTGCTTCAGTGATGCCATTAGAAAAACCACAAGAACCAAGATAGGATACTGCTCCCATTTTTACAGAAGAGAACACTGAGGTTCAGGGAAGTTACCAGATTTCCTTACAGCTGCACATGGAGAAAGTGCGATCAAGTTCCTCTGACTCCAGGAGCAGTGCGGTGTGCTTCTTACCACTCTTGGTTTGAGTACATGGAAATCTGGAAGAGAAAAGGCAGTGGGGTTGGGTTAGGCCCTCTGAGGGAGAAAGGTCTGTTAAGATGCTCTGTAGGTGGTCCCCATATTCAACACTTGCCTTAACATGTCCCATGACTCCCCCTTACTTCCTCTGAGTGGCACTTGGCATTCGTTGGAAGAATGAATACTATTCTTCAACAGGTTTCACTAAGCCTTACTACAGATACAGCTAGGCTCTCAGAAGAACTATCTTTTATTTCTAGGGGCCTCTGGTACATCTACCTGTTCCTTGGTCGTAGAGAGTAATAAATACAAACAGAAAGGACCCTGCAAAATGACTATCTTCTGTTGGGGCCTAGAAATCTCACCTCAAAGCTGATAGAAACATTTGAGCTAATGCTTGAGTAGCAACTCCTTCAACATCCAAGTTCTAGACTGATTGATTTAGGATCTGATCAAGGACTATTAGGTCCAGCATGAGTGAAGATGTGGGAGGTCAGAGGAAAAAGAAGGTGTGAGGCCCACTTTGGTATACAGCAGTCCTGGGACCAGGATCCTATCAGATCTGGGGGGCTTGGTGCAGACCTCTTCCTGGGGCAATAAGATGACATGTGTAATTCACACAAAGCCCATACAGCCACGGAACCCCCACGTAGGCCTCAGAAATGGCAATCGTGTCCCAGGAAGAACCTGAACTCCATCCGAAGTTCTAAGGTAAAGCACTAGATAGGACCAAGAATGTGAAGAAGACCTGAGACCAGGTTAGGTTTAACAAAGCCACACTCAACCTCTCAGGCCTGTGGAAGATCAGATATGGCAGAGAAATCGTTCCTCGCCCTCAAAGAATTCTAAGTCTTGCCAGGGTTTTCAATCCTGTTGTGATCCATTATCCCAGATTCCACTTTGAGGACTGAGACACTCATTGTCCCAACTGCTGGGAATGTTGGCGGCTGGTTTCTCTCTGCTGAGGCCTGTCCAGGTGTCACCAAAAGCCAGAAAGAATCAACTACCTCACGGTCATGCTCTTTTTCTTGGAGTAGACCTCATCCACTGATGGATCAAGGTTAGAGTGGAAAGACTGGTCCTCTTATCTCAGGGTCAATAGCAACTCCAAAGGGTCACCCCCAGCTTCAGAGCTCCCTGGGAGATGAGCTGAGCACTTTGCTCTGTCTCCAGCACAGTTCGCCGCCACCAGGCCTTGCTCCTTCACGTTCCCAGATGTGGATCCTGGGAATGGTCCCGAATACACTTCTATACACTAAGCTTTACACTAAGCTCTGGCTCAGGGTCAACTTTCTGGTACTAGGGACTCTGACCTCAAACAATTCCTTATAAAATATAGAAAACATTCTAAGTTGGGGAAACAGAAAGTCCATGGGTATAAATAGCTAAAATATGAATGCAACAGAAAGTATCTTCCTTAGAATGTTGTTTTAGGAGTGGTAATACATGAAACTTTCAAAAGAGGTCGGTAGGACACTGCAATTTACAAAATAATTTAGTTTCAACTTAGTTTCAGTTTTAGGGAGGTGTTAGCCTACAGCTATTTTAGAACTAGAGTCCCAGGCAGATGTGCTGAGTGTTCATTTGTGGTAAATTTTTCATGGCTAGACCAAGGGTTGATATTTTTAATGTCTAAGAAGCTCATATACATCAATAAATAAAAGCATGGCCACTTCAAAAGTTATAAATGTTTAATGCCATGAGTAGATAACTCAAAAGAAAGCAAATATTATGAACAAATCACCTCCAGTAATATAAAATGCAGTTAAAAGAGAACAATGTTTTCTCCATTAAATTAGCATACATGAAAAAAATTGTAAAACGCCTAACCCTGGTGAGTTTTCAATGCAACGCATTCTTACCATCGGTGTGGTACAAATTGGCACAGGTTTTTTGGGAAGTACTGTAACATTTCATATTAAAACTAAAAGATTAATATTTTTTATGTTAAGGTAATTCCATTTCTTGGAACCGCTCCTAAAGAAACAATTCCAAATACTAGAAAAGCTTTGGTCTACACGTTTTTTCATTACAGTATTAATTCAAGTTGCAAAGACATGAAAACAAATAAATGTGAAATGTGTAAAGTAAGTCAATATATGCATCCAGTGGGCTGCTGTGCCATCACAAAGTGATTACAAAGAATTCATAAAACATGAAAACGTTCCTCTAACTTCATGCTGAGCAAAAGAACAAAAATACATACATTCTGTATTTCCTCTCTGTTGTTAAGTACAAAAGATCTCTTCCACCTAATATCACTTTTAAACAATTATATCCTGCATTTAAAATATTTTTTCTCACAGGGGCACCTGGCTGACTCAGTTGGAAGAGCATATAACTCTTGATCTCAGGGTTGTGGGTATAGAGAGGATGGAAAAACAAACAAAAAAAAAATCTTTTTTTTTTCAAGATTTTATTTATTTGTCAGAGAGAGAGCACAAGCAGGGGGAGCAGCAGGCAGAGCAGGCTGAGGGAGAACCAGGCTCCCCACCAAGCAGGGAGCCCAATGCAGGACTCCATCCCAGGATGTGGGATCATGACCTGAGCTAAAGACAGATGCTTAACCGACTGAGCCATCCAGGAGTCCCAAAACAAAAAAATCTTTAAAAAATATTTTTTCTGGGGCACCTGGGTGGCTCAGTTGGTTAAGCAGCCAACTCTTGATTTTGGCTCAGGTCAAGATCTCCGGGTTGGGAGATTCAGCCCTGCATAAGGCTCCACACTCGGCAGGGAGTCTGCTTGTCCCTCTCCCTCTGCTCCTCTCCCAACTCACTCTCTCTCTCTCAAATAAATAAATAAAATCTTAAAAAACATTTTTTCGTGGGCGCCTGGGTGGTTCAGTTGGTTAAGCGACTGCCTTCGTATCAGGTCATGATCCCGGAGTCCCGGGATTGAGTCCTGCATCGGGCTCCCAGCTCCAAGGGGGGGGGGGGCTGTCTGCTTCTCCCTCTGACCTTCTCCCCTCTCATGCTCTCTCCCACTGTCTTTCTTTCAAATAAATAAATAAAAATCTTTAAAGAAATATTTTTTTTCTCACAACAATTTAAAATACTTGAAAGATCTTACCTGTATCAGTTTTCCATAATTTTAAGATGCTCCATATCATGTTGGGTAAGATCCATTCACATAAACGTTCTCCAGACTGAAGGGTTCATTGAAACTGACTGGAATACAATACAGGGTAAGACATCATCCCACTGTACAATGGCTTCCAAGACTTTTAGGTCTTTTAAACATCCCAAAGCGCTGGATCATTGCCCTAGCTCTATTTGCTCCAGCAAATGCAGTAAAACCACTTTATTTACTGACCTACCAAAAGGATTTTGCCTCAAGGTTACTCAACCCAGAAAGCCATCAACAGTGAAGCCCAAGGACCCAAGAATGTTCATCATGCACCAGTTAGACCCCATGTTATCTGTGCAGTCTATAACCTGATGTGAAGGTGCTACCTTTATGTTTTGTACAAACGTTCCAAAGTAAAATCCACAGTGAAGTACGAGACACAAAAATGACTCTACTTTATTTCTCTGCATTTTCTGAACAATAATCCTTGAGCAAAGAAATGCTCATGAAATGGCTTGTTTTATGACTTATTTCCTTAGCCCTGCTGCCCAAAATGAGTTTGACACAGAGAAAAGTCTATTTCTTTACTGGAGCAGGACTGGTGGTCACTTTTATGTCACTAAGAAATGTGTTCATTTAATACTTTGAATGTTTGTTTATTTTTACATTTCAAACCAAAAAAATGTGGTGATAAATTTATCATCTGTCTTCTTGTCATACAAGTTTTCAAAAATTATTCCTAATATGTGTTAAAATGCCTTAGCTCTTTAAATATAAAATCAATGGTTTCATTTTCCTCTTTTTTTAAAGTAATCTCTACCCCCAACATGGGGTTCGAACCCACATCCCCACAATTAAGAGTTGCATCTCTATTAATTGAGCCAACCAGGTGCCCTGATGGTTTCATTTTCCATAATTGAACTTTATTGTCCCATTTCTTTTCAATGGGATAGGATTTTCCTTAAGAGGGAAACAGGAATTTAGATTTTAAGAACAGGTAACATTTGTTACAACAATACTCTTAGTTGTCCCAACCACACATGGAAATAGACTCCTATACCAAAAAAAAAAAAAGAAAAAGAAGAAAAAAAAAAGAAAAAAGAAAGCTTTCTCTTTATTATAGCAATCACATCAAATCCATTTTGACACGGTAACCCTTTTTTTTTAATATTTATTTATTTATTTATTTATTTGTCAGAGCGAGAAAGACAGAGCACAAGCAGGTAGAGTGGCAGGCAGAGGCAGAGAGAGAGAGAAGCAGGCTCCCCGCTGAGCAAGGAGCCCAATTCGGGACTTGATCCCAGAACCCTGGGATCATGACCTGAGCTGAAGGCAGCGGTTTAACCGACTGAGCCACCCAGGCATCCCCAAGGTGACACTCTAAATATTCAACAGAATATTGCAAAAATTTGGAGGCATTGGAAATTCTGTACATTGCTGCTAGGATGTAAAATAGCACAACCCCTTGGAAAACAGTTTGGCAGTTTCTTAGAGGGAAACATAACAACTGTGTGACCAGGCATTGCATTTGCAGGCATTATCTAAGAGAAATGAAAGCAGAAGTCCATACAAGGACTTGTATGTGAATGTTCGCAGTAGCTCCATCTGTCATAACCAAAACTAGAATCAACCCAATGCTCAAGAGGCGAATGGATAAACAAAATGTGGTAGATCTACAATTGCCCAGTATCCACAAACACCCAACATCCGCAATAAAGCAGAATGAGGGGCGCCTGGGTGTCTCAGTCGGTTAAGCAACTGCCTTTGGCTCTGGTCGTGACCCCAGGGTCCTGGGATAGAGCCCCGCATGGGGCTCCCTGCTCATCGGGGAGTCTGCTTCTCCTTCTCCCTCTGCCCCTCCCCACTGCTTTTGCTCTCCCTCCCTTTCTCTCTCAAAATAAATAAACAAAATCTTTAAAAAAAATAATAAAACAGCATAAGCTGAGATACATAAAACAACATGTATGAATTTCAAAATAATATCCTGAGGAAAGAAGCCAGATTTTTTAAAAAAGAATATATTCTGTCTGAGTCAGCATATACAATGTTATAGAAAATGCCAACCAATCTAGAGTAAGAGAAAGCATTATCAGCGGCTGCCAGGGAGTTAGGTGTAGTGAGGGGATGATGAAGCCCCCCAAGGAAACTTTTGGAGGTGGTGGATATGTTCCTTTTCTTAATCATGGTGATGGTTTCAGTGTGCACACATATGCTAAAACATATCAAATTATACTCCTCATATGTGTGCAGTTTGTTGTGTGTCAATTATATTTCAAGAAAGCCCTTAAAATTAAAAAACATAAATAAGATAGAAGAAATCATATTCAATAGAACATGGTTATAAAAAATAAGAGGTTGGGGCACCCGGCTGGCTCAGTCAGTGGAGCATGGGACTCTTGATCTTGGGGTTTTAAGTTTGAGCCCCACATTGGGGGTAGAGATTACTGAAAAATAAAAATCTTAAGAAAAATAAAAAAATAAAAAAATAAAAAATAAGTAGGTGGGTGGGAGATGCCTGAAAAAGGTGATGGGAATTAAGGCGTGATGGGAATTAAGGAATTAAGGCTCATCACACTTGTGATGAGCACTGGGTGTTACATGAAAGTGTTGAATCACTATATTGTATACCTGAAACTAACATTACACTGTATGTTAACTAAGTGGAGTTCAAATAAAAACTTTAAAAAAAAATAGGGTCCCCAGGGCACCTGGGTGGCTCAGTTGAGTTAAAGCTTCCACCTTTGGCTCAGGTCATGATCCCAGGGTCCTGGGATCGAGCCCAGAATCGGGCTCCCTGCTCAGCCCACCTCTGCCGACTTGTTATCTGTCAAATAAATAAATAAAATCTTAAAAAAAAAATAGGGGCCCTGGTGGCTCAGTCAGTTGAACGTCTGCATTTGGCTCAGGTCATGATCCCAGAGTCCTGGGATCAAGGCCCCCCAATGGGCTCCTTGCTCAGCGGGGAGCCTGCTTTCCCCTCTCCCTCCGTTGCTCCCTCTGCCTGTGCTATCTCTGTGTCTGTCTCTCTCTCTGTATCAAATAAATAAAAAATAAAATCTTAAAAAAAGAAAAACCTTAAAAAAATAAGATGTGGTGATTGAGTTTCTCAAAAAGGGGGCTATAAAAAGGGATTTTTATACCCTGATTGTTCAAGAACTGCATGGGAGGCACACAATAACTTGCAGCAGAGCTAGAAGACTCCTCTGTAAGGGACAGTCACTAAGTGACTTGCTATTCACTAGGTCATCAGCTACATTAATACCCCAGGGAGAGACAGAGTCTACTGAAATGTCAACAAAAACACAGTATTCAAGGGACACAATAATCAAAGTTTTGGGAAGAGCCAAGTAGAACACTGGGCAAATATAATCCTGCTTCAAATATAATCTAAAGTTCATCCGTCTAAGAGAGAGGGATATAAAATAATTAAAAGGCTCCTAGAATATATAGTGGGCAGTCACCTACCAAATTATAGCCTATTACCTGGGCAAGGAAAGATGGCCAGGGAGTACATGTGAGGACCTGTAACATCCTGTGGAAACTCTTCTTTTAATAAAACTGTGCCCATGGACAATTTCCCCAAGATCCTTTAATATTTAAAACTTAAACCCAATTGAAAGATTTTAACATTTCACTTTGGTACAAGCCAAGGAGGGAGAGTGAGAAACAGAGAGGGAAAGAGAGACAGCAAAGAAATGTCAGGGCCCTGGGGGTGTGCTGTCCCTGATTTAATATGCCAGCCACAGAAGCAGATATCCTAAACTAGTTAGGAATATTGGATCTGCCTCCCTCCTCAAAGCAAAGGATTAATCGTATTCAATGTATTTTTCCACCGGGGCTGCTCTGAAACTGCTCGTTCACATCTTCTCTGGATCCTCTTGGCAAATGGCTTGGAGAAAACATGATAAAAATGAGCTTTGGGGGTGCCTGGGTGCTTCAGCTGGATCAGCATCTGCTTCGGCTCAGGTCATGATCCCGGGGTCCTGGGATCGATCCCGGGGTCCTGGGATCAAGCCCGGCATCGGGCTCCCTGCTCAGTAGGGAGTCTTCTTCTCTGTCTGTCCCTCCCTCTCCCTCCACTGGTGCTCTGTCTCTCACTTTCTCTCAAATAAATAAATAAAATCTTAAAAATAAAAGAAAATGAGCTTTGGGTCTTGTTTTAAATGACTCTCACATACACACGAAGAACAGGCTCACATCTAAAAGTTCTGACGTGGACAGTGGTAAGTGTGGGAAGTAACACAAGTGTGAAACAGGCAAGGCGAGGAGGATGAAGAGTACAAAAAAAGATGAGAGAAGACCTTCCTTTGGGGTAGGGGAAGTAAAGGAACCTGGATTGCTAGAACGGCAGACCATTAAATCAACTGGGACCCCATATTTACTGAATGATACAACTTCATAAGGAGATGATGTTTAATTTAGCCTAGATGAAGAGAGACCATCGAGGCAGAAATTCATATAGAGAATGAAGCCCAGTCTGCAGCACAAATAAGGGGGTGACATCATGGAACATTGTGTTGCTCTTGTGGATGCACAGACTGTGGGCAGACAGTGAGCAGTGGGGCAGGCAGAGAGGACCAAGCCAGGAAACTGACATTGGCTACACAATTAAACTAGACTACAGCTCTGTTACTCAGATTTTACCAAATAGCTATGCCTTAACACTGAAGTGTTAGCATGTTTCTTTTTTTTAAAGACTGATTGGTTGATTTTATAAAGAGGACAGTTGGGGGAGAAGGGGAGAGAGAGAAAGAAAGAGCAACAGAGTTCCCACTGAGCACAGAGCCCAACTGGAGGCTCAATCCCACAATTGCGAGATGACAACCTGTGCTGAAATCAAGAGTTGGACACTCAATTGACTGAGCCACCCCCACTCAGGCACCCCTGAAGTGTCAGCATTTCAAGAGTGATATGAATACAAGTCAAATACGATTGCTAATAGCTTCTGTAGAGCATGGCTGAGAAATAATACAGTGACACTGGTGAGTATGTACCAACATATAATGTAACTACATTTCCTGGTATAAGACACAACACCTGTCACATAGAAGTTGGCAATCCAGATGGGAAGCTGGACAATGCAAACAGGGATGAATACACAATCCAAGTTGTTAATGGAAGTTCCAGGCGGAAGCAGTACAGTTGGGTTGGAAGAACTGGAACTTGCCTACAAGGCTAACTCCGTGTAGTGCAAAAATAAGAGGGCAGGAAAATTTTAGCCTGAGTGTTAGGCCTAGTTATGCCATTTTTGCTGGGACAGCAGATATTTATAAGCAAACCATGACTATTAAACTTGGCAGTTTTGTTCTTTGCTCCTCAACTGCGGGCAAGGGAGGTTTCAAAATGACATAGGAGAAGGAAAGATTTTTTTTCCTCTACCCATCTTGGGTTCTCAACAAGTGAAACACAACCAGAAGTACATTAACATATGCAACATGCATACACCTGGGAGAACTCAGAGACACGTAACTCAAAAAAGTTGTTAGAACTTGGGCTTATACAGCAGCTTAACAAAAGAGCACTGCATTCATAGAAACGTGAAAAGAAGAGGGAAAAGGGTTGTAGGCTTCCAAGCACAGCAAACTGTGAAAGGGTCAGTAGATGGTGAAAATTTATGGAAGGTAAGGTTATCTGCGCAGGTCCATTGCGGTGCTGACTCTCCATCTTCGTGGCCATTAATCCTGCCTAAGGGAGGGAATTAATGGCAGTCCTCATCTCTCAGAAGTTTCTGCTTTTACTCAGATAAGAAAAGCTCCAGAGAGGCTTCATTTTGCATCTGTGGATTCTCATTTGCCTCCAGCTCAAAATAATCGTATAATCAATATGGCATATTTTGATATGGCATATTCTGCTACCCCTCAGTGCGAACAGGAAAAGTAAGGGAGAATGGACTCTCCTCTATCCCCAGGGGACAGTGCTCCTAGGAACACTTTCCAAGGAAGTTACTCTCTTCTGGACTCAACAGAAGCCAAATTATCTCTTCAGACCATTCAAAACCTAATGACTGCAGGGCGCCTGGGTGGCTTGGTCAGTTGAATGTCCAACTCTTGGTTTTGGCTCAGATTCGGATCCAGCCACACACACCTCCCATCCTTGGGCTCTGTGCTCAGCGGGGAGTCTGCTGGAGACTCTCCTTCTCCCTCTGCCCCTCCTCTCTAAAATAAATAAATCTTCAAAAAGTAATGACCGAGGTGGTTACTGAGACCTAAAAAATCAATAGACTAGAAAACTTGCAATGATTTACAAGTCAGAGCTGGTAACTAAGGGAGATCTTTGTGCCATGGATCCTTCTACAGTCTGGATAATAATGTTTCTAAATTAATAAGGGAAAAGATCTAAGATTACAGAGGAAACCAATTCCATTGAAACACAGTTACCAAAGTATTAAAATTTCGTAATACAATAATATGTGTGATTCTTTTTTTCTGAAATTCTTTATTAGTGTATGAAGTAGCAAGATCTAGCAGTGAGCTTTAGGACTAATTTTTAATTACTGTGATAAGTGTAAAGAACTTTCGGGATTCCTTCAAGAACTGTATGATGTTAACAATGCCTGCCTATGATGCTTATTGGTGACAAAGTCACAGGTAGTGCTACTACTGCTACTGTGGTTTGTTACCTACATGCATAATTGAAAGAAATGCCAATCTTAGCTAGAAGTTAGTAAAAATGCAAATGTAAGTTCTTTCCCGTTTCAAGATCACCGATCCTCCTGAATTCTATAAGTTGACCCCAAGTTAAGAACCCCTAGTCTAAAAACCTGTGGTCTTATTGTACACACACACACACACACACTGGGTCTGCTAGTGAGTCCTGAGAAAGTCCCCATCATATAGCAAACTCCATGCTCAGAGACAATAGCCAGTCTTTCTAGACCCCTCCCTTCCTCAAATCATGGAGAAGTGTCGAAAGACCATGCAATGCCTGGCACCCTTGTCACTTACACAGTGTCCATTTATGTCTTTTTATCTGTAACTCTTTCTGCTTGCTTGCCTCATTTCCGATGCTCTCAGCTTATTCTCATCTTTTAAAAAAAACTTTATTGCAGGGACACCTGACTGGCTTAGTTGGTACAGCATGCAACTCTTTCTCTCTCTCTCTCTCTCTCTTTTTTTTTAAGTAATCTCTGTGTGGAGGCCAAGAAAAACAAGGCTGTACCCACCTCGAGTCTAGCCCAATTTCCAGAGACAAATAACTCAGTTCCTTAAGCCCTAATGTCATCCTCCCCTCCATAAACAAAACTGAAGGAGGCTGAGGTAGAAGGAAAAGTATATAAAGTTAAATTTCTTCTAAACCCAAATCTCACTAACAAGGATGCTTGATAGCAGGAATGTTGACATTCCACCAGGAAACTCCCAATTGTCTTCACGCTAGTGCCTCATTAAAGGGAAAAACGGCCTTGGCTTGATAGTAGCCAGGCCTTCAATATCCTGACAGTCTTCTTTACCCTGATAGCCCTTCTGAACACCCCCTTTGTCCTCACCCACCGCCGGGTCCACCCCTACTCTGCTTTTAAAAACTCTGACTGTAATCTGGCTCGGGGTCCAAGTCCCTACTCAGCTGTGTTGGGTATACTTGGGCCCAGGCTTAAGCTTGTCAAATAAACCCTCGTGTGATTGCATCGGTGCTTGGCTCCTTGGTGGTCTCTCAGACGCAAAAACTCAGGCATAACACTGCCCCCAATTCAGGGCTTGAATTCCCCACCCAGAGATCAAGAGTTGGATGCTCTACTGACTGAGCCAGACAGGCACCCCAAGGATGGGACCCTTGATCTTGGGGTAGCGAGTCCAAGCCCCACATTGGGCATAAAGATTACTTAAAAAAAATTTTTTTTTTGCAGGGATACCTGGGTGGCTCAGTGGGTTAAGCCTCTGCCTTCGGCTCAGGTCATGATCTCGGAGTCCTGGGATCCAGACCCGCATCAGGTTCTCTGCTCAGCAGAGAGCCTGCTTCCCTCCCTCTCTGCCTGACTCTCTGCCTCTCTCCCTGTCAAATAAATAAATAAAATCTTTAAAAAAAATTTTTTTTGCAATAATCATGATTTTGGGGGCACCTGGGTGGCTCAATCTCTGGGCGTCTGCCTTTGGCCTGGGTTGTGATCCCAGGGGGTCCTGGGATTGAGCCCCAGGCTCTCTGCTCAGCAAGGAGTCTGCTTCTCCCTCTCCCACTCCCCCTGCTTGTGTTCCGTCTCTCACTGTGTGTCTCTCTGTCAAATAAATAAATAGAATCTTAAAAAACTCATTATTTCAGATTTTAGCCCCCTCCGGGGAAATATTTAATTAATCTTAATATATCACAGAGATAAACCGGAAGGATTTTGGCCAACACAGGTGCTCTACACTTGTAGCAAGAGCTGTTAACTGCAAGTTTTTTATGCGAACAGGAAGCAGTTGGAAATAATGAGGCTGAGTCATGCTCACACCTACCAATCGAAACTGTTCGAAAGAACTTTCACCCTCACACGTAGGATCATGGTGACTGATAACAGAGGTCAGGTCACCTCTTTTTACACGTTCTCTTTCCAGCTCAGCAGATTTGGAATGGTTTATTTACTGTGCATATACACTGCGATTGCCCACATTTTTGAAATATTTTTATTTAATGAAAATGTACCCCAATGCAGGTCTTGAACTCACAATCCTGAGATCAAGACCTGAGCTGAGATCAAGAGTTGGATGCTTAACTGACTGAGCCACCCAGGCACCACATCATTTTTTGAAATATTTTTAAGGGACTCATTTAAAAGTAGAACATAGAGGGAAGCCTGGCTGGCTCAGTCGACAGAGCCTGTGATTCTTGAACTCCAGGTTGTAAGTTTGAGCCCCACCTTGGGTGTACAGAGTCTTTAAAAATAAAATCTTTTTAAAAAAATTAAGATTCAGAAATAAAAACAGACCATAGAAAGTAAACAGAGCTACAAAGTCTTTCTTATCAGTTGGTCTTGCGCTAGGCAGTTGAGCATTAATCAGGGTCCTGATAAGAGCCACAGGACAAGCTCAGTTGGGATTTTCGAATGAACTTTTTCAAAGGAGAGTATTTACAAAGGTGTGGACTGGGTAAAGGGAACCTACAAGAGATGCCAAGGCACTCAGGGGACTACCAGGGTAGAAAGCCATTACTTGGCCTGACAGGGCATAGGGAAGAAATGGTGTTAAGGGATCCCGGCTGGAGAGGAGGGGAAGGGTGGGTGGCTCAGTTGGTCAAACATCTGCCTTTGGCTCAGGTCATGATCCCAGGGTCCAGGGATCAAGCCCCGCTTTGGGCTCCCTGCCCAGCCAGGAGTCTGCTTCTCCTCCCTCTGCTCCACCCCCTCGTTCTATTTCTCTCTGTCCCAAATAAATAAATTAAAAATCTTAAAAAAAAAAAAAAAGAGGCATCCAGGCTGAGAGCTGGAAAATGGCAGCACAGAAGAGGAGGCAATCATGACCATAACCTCATCTAAGTGGGGTATGGGGAGAGACGGTGATGGTGATGCAATAAACACCCTGACCTTGTCCTCCAGCCCTTCAGTCTCTTGCTAATACCCCTACCCCTCTGGCCCAACCCAACCAGAAGCTAAAAGGCCAGGGTGTTCAGACCGTGCACTCCACGGGGGTCAGAGCAGGGCAGAGAAAAATGGAAAAATCAGTGTGGAAGAGGGAGAAACACCGAGGAGCCAGCACACGCCCTCAGCCCTTTTCAAGTGTTTATACAAAAACAATTTGAGGAAATTGAAGGCAGTTATCTGGTTTATAATTCAAGTCCCTCTTAAGATCATGCTTTTAAGGAAGGTCTTGTTTGCATGGTGTTCCAGTTCCACATTGATCAAATTGTGTAGATAATTGCTTGTTTATCCTGCTATTTTACTTTGCCTCCCTGGTCCCAGTCAGTGGGAATGCCTGGAGCTGCATTTCTTAAGTGAGGCGGATTTGAGCTTAATTGTTTATCCGCTTAAAAGAGCCCTGCCTGGGTGGTTGGGTTTTGTTGTAGGGTTTTTTTTTTTTTTTTTAAAGATTTTATTTATTTATTAGAGAGAGAGAGGGCACAGGCAGACAGAGAGGCAGGCAGAGGCAGAGGGAGAAGCAGGCTCCCTGCTGAGCAAGGAGCCCGATGTGGGACTCGATCCCAGAACACTGGGATCATGACCTGAGCCGAAGGCAGCCACCCAACCAACCGAGCCACCCAGGCGTCCCTGTTGTAGGGGTTTTTGTGTGTTTTTTGTTTTGGTTTGGTTTGGTTTGGTTTGGTTTTTTGATCATTCTCATTCAAACTCTGTCTCGAAATATTGAAAGTTAAAAGGATGATTTAAAGAAGAGCCTGGACTTTAAATTGCCTACAGCCACATGATTCAGACGGTTCTTCCAATTCTTGTCTATTTAGGTGAAAGAAAGAGTAAACATGTTTATAAATGTCAGACGTGGCCCCTGTAGGGGCAATGATGCAGACAGCCAGAGCCAGCATTAAAAAAATTATCCAAAGGGCTTGATTCAATATCACTGCTGACCAGAAGTCTGGCAAAGAACTGATGTTGATGTGCTTGGAAAGCCTTACCTTTCCCCAATGTCCTACCATTGCACATAAGAACCTTTAAAGGAGCTAGGCACTCCTCCCTCTGAGTATGGAAACTTCAAGGACAACCACTGAGCCGCTAGGAAGATGGAGTTCCCAACACATCATTCTACCATCCCATGCCTCACTCAGAACTGGAGTCACCTGTCATCCACATACCTTTATTATTTCTTCTTGTATCTGGGAGACTCTTCGGGGACTTTAATTCAGTCCACAGATAGCATGTCCCAGGGATACCATCACCGGTGTCTGCACGGTCACAGTGTGGTTCTCTCCCACGACAGGGTTATATTTCAAAATATTATTCTGGCGGTATTCTGTCTTTTCCTGCCCCCTCTCTACTCTCATTGATGCCCTGAGGGCTGCTTCCATTCTTCCAGTCTACACTGAAGGTGAAGTTAAGTACATAAAGAATGACCAAAGAAAGTTTTGACTTGTGTGTCAAAAAAAGATTCTTGGGAAATGTGGATGTCAGCTTTTCCTCTCCCAGAGATTAGATAAGACAGAGACTAGGCAAAGTAGAAAGAGATGCACAAGAGACATTCAAATGGAAAAGGAAGGACAGAAGAGTGGGAGGAATGGATTTTCTGTCACAATAACCAGGGAGCTGAGGATAAGGGGATCAGCTTTCCTCTAGTTCCCCCGCCTTGTCATAATCTGTGGACAACCCAGCTTTCCCACAATACCAGAATCTGTTAAGTCCCCCTCTCCCTCCACTCTTGAACAAAAAGTGGAGATAGGAGGCACGAAAGGAGAACGTTAGCCCCTTGGGGTAAAGTAGAACAGAACAGAAACAACTGGCAGTATCTTCCTTGAGCAAGGCAACAATAAGCACGTATTTTCTGTACCACATTCACTTAAAGAACTATACAGAAGGATTAAGTTCAGCTGCTTATGGCTGAAAACCCCAAATAATAATGGTTTAAACAAAAAGAACGTACCTCTCATGCAGAAGAGGTCTAGAAATGTGTGTATACTCCTTCCCTCTTATTACTCTGCCAGCCTCCTTCTATCTTACCATCCCAGATGGCAACGTGATTTCTAGCCTTCATGTCTACATTCCAGGTAGCAGCAGGAAGGAAGAAGAGCGGACAATCCCTCCCTTTAAGGAAACTTCCCAGGAGTTTCACATGACATTGCCAATTGCATCTATGAGCCACAACTGTCATACTTAGTACAACAGAGCCTTGGAAATTACAGTCTTTATTCTGAGCAGCAAAAACTATGGGTTTTAGTTCTTTTTTTTTTTTCTGTGCTTAGTTATGGGTTCTATTTCTAAGGAGAAAAGGGAAAAACAGGTTTGGCGGGGGGGCGTGGTGTGACTGTCTCTTCCACACAGATAATCACAGTGATCTTCTTTCATCGTGTTAAAAACAAGACAACAGGGGGCGCCTGGGTGGCTCAGTGGATTAAAGCCTCTGCCTTCAGCTCAGGTCATGATCTCAGGGTCCTGGGATCAAGTCCCCACATCGGGCTCTGCTCAGCATGGAGTCTGCTTCCTTCTCTCTCTCTCTCTGCCTGCCTCTCTGCCTACTTGTGAACTCTGTCTGTCAAATAAATAAATAAAATATTAAAAAAAAAAAAAAAAACAAGACAACAGACCAAAATGGAGTGACAAACTAAGCCCCACCAGCATCAAATTTAAATATAGTTTCAGCTCTCCCAGAAATGGATTCATAAGCCAGTCAGGAACTACCCGATCAACACTAGGGAAGGGAGTCGGCCAGATATATCCCCTGCCATCCCCTAAAGGAAAGTAATCCCGCAACAACCAATCAGCTTTTCTGCCTAGTACAACTTCCTTCTTCCTGCTTCCTTCTGCCTGTACCAGTCTTTCATGTCGCAAAGCACCTCAGAGCACCTCTCTACTTTATAGAGAATCTTGAGTCATTTAATAAAGCCAATTAGTATTTTCAAATTTACTCAGTTGAATTTGGTGTTTTGAACACACATGAAAGTCAGCTGGGGCATTTCCCTGATACTCAGGTTTAGTCTTTTCAGTGTGAGCCTCAATTTTGATGACAACAACTTTAGAAGGTAAGAGAATAGTAGTAAGAAGATTGTTTGCTTGTTGCCCATTTTTGACCGGGATCCCAGAGGACGTACAACATTTTAGGATAATAACTCAAATTATAATGATGACAATCTACCAGGACATATCAGATTTTCAGGAGTTTCATATAATTTCTAGAACATTTATATACCTATACAAACACAACAGAAGGCTTAGTGTTACTTCTATTTTGACAACGCTTCCCATGTAATTTAACATATCAAATAAGCCTAATTACCAAATCCATTGAAATGTTGCCAGGACTATCTGGGAAAATGCCAAAGTTTCTTCCAGGTAAAAAAGACTTCATTCAGGGCTTAAATTAACAAGTCAGGAAATGACAAGATGCTGGCGAGGATGCGGAGAAAGGAGAACCCTCTCCTACACTGTTGGTGGGAATGCAAGCTGGTGCAACCACTCTGGAAAACAGCATGGAGGTTCCTCAAAAAGTTTAAAATAGAGCTACCCTATGGCCCAGCAATTGCACTACTGGGTATTTACGCTAAAGATACAAATGTAGTGATCCAAAGGGGCACGTGCACCCGAATGTTTATAGCAGCAATGTCCACAATAGCCAAACTATGGAAAGAACCTAGATGTCCATCAACAGATGAATGGATAAAGATGTAGTATATATATACAATGGGATATTATGCAGCCATCAAAAGAAATGAAATCTTGCCATTTGTGATGACATGGATGGAACTAGAGGGTATTATGCTTAGCAAAATAAGTCAACTATCATATATGTAGGAAAAGAATAAATGAAACAAGATGGGATTGGGAGGGAGACAAACCGTAAGAGACTCTTAATCTCACAAAACAAACTTAGGGTTGCCAGGGGGAGGGGGGCAGGGAGAGGGTGGTGGGGTTATGGACATTGGGGAGAGTATGTGCTATGGTGAGTGCTGTGAAGTGTGTAAACCTGGTGATTCACAGACCTGTACCCCTGGGGCAAATAATATATTATATGTTAATAAAAAAAAAAAAAGACTTCATTTAGAATTTGCCTTAGGAAGGTAGCACCAGGTTGGTTCAGTTAGCAAAGCATGTGACTTTCTCAGGGTCTTAAGTTCAAACCCCACCTTGGGCATGGAGCTTGGTTTTTTTGGGGGGGGAGCTTGCTTTAAAAAAAAAAGAAGGGATGGGGGGGATTTGCCTTGTGAACATTTTTCAAAAATATCAAAAAAAGCTTTTAAAGCAGTTGTCAGAATGGGATCACAGATTATTATAAAATTTATTAATTACCATTAACAAAACTTCACTCTCTTAATATTAAGACTCAGTTTTCCTACTTATTCAAAGACCTGATAAAGAGAGCAAACATAGGAAATTACAGTGATAAAATGCAGAATCTTTGTTTTCTGGGTAGAGTATTTTAAAAGTAAAAGAACTTTCACAATCTATTATCAAAAGGACATCAAAAGCCATATATATATATATATAAATCTCCATCCTTTTAAGAGAGAAAACCAAATTCTAAATTTGCAACAGCCCACTTCTGTACCGGGGCTCAGGGGGTGGGTACAAGAGCAGTAGGGGTCCCAAACTGACCAGGTTCAGCCATTTGCTGCTGACAAAACCTGAAGGTGGAAAAACCAGTGGAGGTGAAACAAAAGAATTTAGTTCAGTGAGGCTCCCACTGGGCAGACAATGGACTAGTGATTCAAAGACTGTCTTCAAAGTGCTGAAACTTCTCAGTTTATAGAAGGGAAAAGTGGAACAAAGGTCAGGGCTAGGTGCAGGTGGGCAGCAAAGGTCAACTCATCATTGCCATGGGTGGGGTCTTGCTAGCTCAAGACAGTCCTTACTGCTAATGGGCAGGGGCAGGGTGCGGGGTAATTTCGGTTCCCATCAGGGGGTATTTTGCACACGGGGTCTTTTGCCTGAGTTAAGAATTAAGCTGGAAAGAACTTAATTAGAAAGTTTGAGGTCAAAATAGAGGTAGCTGAGGTCTTCTTACACTTTTGATATTAAAATATATTTAAATAAATAAATAAATAAATAAAGGTATATTCATTTCAACTTTAGTCCTGAGCACACATAAAATACCTTTCCAATTATTCCTTTTTTCACAAACTTTCAACTTTCTTTTTCCTCAAAAAAATGCATCCCCATTCCCTGTATCTTCTTTTATGGAAAACACATCTTATTTTCTTTGCATATGAAGATCCTCCCCTTACTATTTCTAGTAGCTTCAATTACATATATGAATGAGAATTCTTAACCCTTAGAAACCTCATTTTTAGTGAAAATTAAGAAGTAAACAATTATGAATGTTATTAGCAGTCTGTTGCTTGACAGACTTATAAATACGTTTTATAATTTCTAGAAGCATATGCTTTCTTATAATAAATGTTTCAGCATGGCACAAAGTGTGTTTACTAACACAAAAATCTTCAGCTTCTCTGAAATAAGCTATAAGTGGATAAACCTATGTTCAATAATTAATATTTCCATATTTTATACTTTACTTGGAAATGATCTAAATATTCAGTATATTTCCATCATTTAATTTAACTTAGCAAAACTCTGAAATTTCAAGCTACCAAAGAGATTAGGAAGCTATTTTTAAGGACATATACCATGAAATATAATTATTCCTAAAGATTTTATCTATAAACTGTTATTCCTCTTACAACTATACACCTAAATCATTTGCTTCCAACATGCCACTTTTGATCTTGGGGTTGTGAGTTTGAGCCCCACATTAGGTGTAGAGATTACTTAAAATTTCAAAAAAATAAACACATACAAAATAAAATGATCTTATTTATTTGGAATGTTCCTCATAATGGCCATTGTAATTCCAAGTCATTTTTAGTAAAATTTTGTCAGCTTGTTACATCTCCGAAACTTATGGGACTATACTTTTTTTTTAAGTAGTCTCTACACCCAGCATGGAGTCCAACACAAGGGCTTGAACCCATGAGCCTGAAATCAAGGCCTAGCCCAGATCAAGAGCCGGAAACTCAACAACTCAACCAACTGAGCCACCCTAGCATCCCTTGGGACTATACTTTTTTTTTTTTTTTTTTAAGATTTTATTTATTTATTTGACCAAGAGAGACACAGTGAGAGAGGGAACACAAGCAGGGGGTAGTGAGAGAGAGAGAAGCAGGCTTCCCGCCGAACAGGGAACCTGATGAGGGACTCAATCCCAAGATGCTGGGATCAGGAGCCAAGCCCAAGGCAGATGCTTAACAACTGAGCCACCCAGGCAGGTAGGCTGGAAGTTTGCACAGTCACTCACCTCTCTGGATATAAAGGATCCCATTTCCCGCAGCTAGGTCTTTTGGTTTCTGAGAGCCACACTACTAATCTGAGGATTAAGGAAAGGGCTGAATGAGCCTGCAAGAAATCGAAGAATGAGGACGACAGCTACCACCAACAGTTCCTACCATGGAATCTGAGAATCTGGGAACTGATATGAGAAAACAACTCTTTAAAGGCCTGAGGTAGGGATGCCTGGGTGGGTCAGTCGGTTAAGCGTCTGCTTTTGGCTCAGGTCATGATCCTGGAGTCCTGGAAGGGACCCCCCCAACCGGGCTCCTTGCTCAGCAGGGAGCCTGCTTCTCCCTCTCCCCTTCCTTATGCTCTGTCAAATAAATAAAATCTTTAAAAAAAAGGCCTGAGACAGAAGGGAAATTTTAGATTTCCATCTAAGTCAGCATGACTGTACATAAACTTCGTCTAAACCAAAAGCGTGTCTTCTGACCCGTGACACATAGGTTGTGCCCCTGCCTGCTTTGTGAATGAGTAGCCTAAAGGAAAACCCATCTTGTCCTTGAGATAGCCATCAATGCTCCTACTCTCTGCATTCCTTAAACTCCTGATTCCTGCCTATACGCCAATCTATAATCTCCCGAGCTTCTACAAGATGTAAAAAAGCGTATCAGCCTGTGACTGTTGGCTCTCTGCAGAACCTCCTTCCCTGCGAAAAGTGTGTTTCCCAGGCAGCTGGACTCAACCAACACTCCAACCAAACTCCCTTGACTTTTAAGAAATTCCAAAAAGTTTGTGATTTTGTGCCAAGGGGACAAACCAAAGAGGCGGGGTTTCTTTCTAGCTTCCAAGATACCCAGGTAGCAATAACCTGCATCTACACAAAGCAAGACAAACACAGGCACCTCAATGTACCAGCAGTAACTAATCGGGGTCACGGCCTCCGGGTGACCAGAAGACGCTCTGCGCGCCACCAGCAACGCCATGCAGTATTGCACTGAGGAAGGGACTGGACCAGCAGACTCCAAGGAACGGGACTGCAGACCAATTCCAAACCAATGGGGAAGTGCAGACTGAACCATCAGCTGTTCCCAGCCTGTAATCCCGAGACGGAGCTAATGCATAGGGTTTTTCCAGCCCGGGGAATTGAAGTCTGAAAGGCCAAAGGCTTGGCTCCACGTAGACGCACCCGTATCAGCCAACTAGGGCGGAACCCTGCCAGATCAAGCTGACCTGCCCTGTCAAGGAAACCCAGTTATTTCGGGAGCTTGAATGAAAGGAAAAAAAAAAAAAAAGGAGCTAAGATCCACCGAGAGGAACTTACCACAGCCCTTAGGAACGGCCAGAAACATGGTGAACTCAAGAGTTCTCAGGCCCCCACGTCCGTTTCTCAGTTGTCGCCAAAGGCCAGTGGTGGTTGGCTTCTTCTAATCCCTTCGCTGACACTAAATTCATTAGAAAACAACATTCAACCAAGTAAATTTACAGATGTCATTGGCTTTCCGAAGTGTCTCGCGAAAAGGACAGCACTCCTAGCAAGCAGAGAAATGATACAAAATGGAAGCCTCTTATAGGAGAGAGGGAGGGTGGGGCAAAAAAGTTATTAACAAAAGAGAACAAACGGTTGTTTCAGGCCAGGACATCTTTGTTGGGGGAAGGGACCGCAAGTTTTTTTACAAATGCAGATTACCTTACGGGAGCCAATCAAAGAATTTCAGATGGACTGTTACAAGGTCACATTCTTAGGAGAGTCGAAATTGTAATTAAGTCTTGCTTTGCCTACCTGGGGAGCAAATGACCTCCATTTTCTGCTTTTTTTTTTTTTTTTTTTTTAGTAAATGAATCAAGAACATCCAAGCAAAAATTCATACAGAGGGAGAATTTAGGTCAAGAAGCAGCACAGTATAAAAAGTTATGAAACACTATGTGGCTCTTGCCCATGCATGGAGTGTGTGTGTGTGTGTGTGTGTGTGTGTGTGTGTGTGTGTGTGTTGGGGAGGTGGAGTGTAAATGGGTAGCTAAACCAGGAAATTGACAATGGCAACGCAATTATCTAGATTACAAATCCTACTTGGATTTGACCAAATGACAATATTTTATAAATCAAAGTGTTGGCATGTCAACAGTGATATGTATACACATGAAGTATAATTGCTAGTGGCTTATATGGACTATTATTCAGAAATAACCTCAGGGGTGCCTGGGTGGCTCAGTCATTGTTAGCATCTGCCTTGGGCTGGGGTCATGATCCCAGTTTCCTGGGATCCAGCCCCCCACGGGGCTCGCTGCTCAGTGGGAAGTCTGCTTCTCCCTCTTCCACTCCCCCTGCTTGTGTTCCCTCTCTCAGTCAAATAAATAAATAAATAAAATCTTTAAAAGAAAGAAAGAACGAACGAACGAACGAACTTCAGTGATGCTAGTGGTAAGTTACCACTGGGGAAAGCTAGGTGAAGGGTACACAGGACCTTTCTCTACCGTTTTTGCAACTTTCCATGAGCCCATAATTATTTCAAAATAAAAGCTTAAATTTTAGGATTAATGTTTCAGTGATTATATTTGCTTTACATAATTGAAACCACATGCCGCTTAAATTTTTATCATACTTTTTCTTTTTTTTTAAATTAATTTATTTATTTATTTGACAGAGAGATCACAAGCAGGCAGAGAGGCAGGCAGACAGAGAGGAGGAAGCAGGCTCCCGGCTGAGCAGAGAGCCCGATGCGGGGCTCGATCCCAGGACCCTGAGACCATGACCTGAGCCGAAGGCAGCGGCTTAACCCACTGAGCCACCCAGGCGCCCCTTTATCATACTTTTTCACTCAATCTTATATCATCATATTTTTCTCCTGCTAAAAGTCCTGCTAAAGATAAATTTTTAAGGATTTTATTTATTTATTTATTTGACAGAGTGAGACACAGTGAGAGAGGGAACACAAGTAGGGGGAGTGGAAGAGGGAGAAGCAGGCTTCCCCCCAAGCAGGGATCCCGATGCCGGATCTATCCCAGGACCCTGGGATCATGACCTGAGCCAAAGGCAGAGGCTTTAACCCACTGAGCCACCCAGGTGCCCCACCAAATTGATTTTCTACTAAGTTTGTACCAATCCACTTTCCCAAGAGTTAGGTGTGAAAGACACTTTTGTCACCAGCTAGACCCCAAGACTTGACCTTTACTGCTCACCTGCTTGTCCCCACAGACCTTCGTCCCACATTTTTCCTTAAGCCCTTCTTTCCAACTTATCTCTTAACTCAGGGAAAATCCCCGAGGGGCATAACATTCCTGATGGAAATTGATACTATCTGTCAAATGATAACAGCTACCTTTTTGAAGCTCTCCTGGCCAGGCAACCCTGACTAGTAGGAGCTAAACCCTCAGCTCACCCCTGCACAGAGAGACCCATGGAGTGACTGACAGTTACCTTTAACTCATCAGAGTACTAAGTCTCCCCTGGGGAGAAGCACAAGCCACATTTACATCACAGACAATGTACGGATAGGCAATTTTTTTTAAAGGTGCATGTGGGACCTTATACCAGCCTCTACAGACCATGACAAAGCTCCCCTTTCTAAATATTAATCCTAACCCTAAATAAAAGGAACCCATCCACCCTTGCTCGGGGAGTCTCCACTTCGGAAGTTATTCCCCATGATGTCCTTATTTGCCGCAAATTATGTTTCCTTTGTGCAACAACTCTCCCTGGTATAGTTTCTATCTGGGATTTACCAAGGAGAAAACTCATGTTAATTTGGTTACACTTTCTCCACACTTCCATTGCCACTTCTGAAAGAACACATCGAGAAACACTTCAGACAGGGGATTCCTGAGACTTTGCAAACCTTCAGTTCTAGAAGATACCACTGGGTCACGTCGCAAAATTTTGGTTTTGCCAACCAAGACTGTTTACGGCGGATGAATGGCAAACAAACAGAGACTGGGGAGGACTGCAAGTTAAAATGTATTTCTTAGGGGCGTCTGGGTGACTCAGTGGGTTGGGGCCTCTGCCTTTGGTTCGGGTCCTGGTCTTGGGGTGCTGGGATCCAGCCCTGCATCGGGCTCTCTGCTCAGCAGGAAGCCTGCTTCCTCCCCTCTCTCTCTGCCTGCCTTTCTGCCTACTTGTGATCTCTGTCTGTCAAATAAATAGAAAAAATCTTTTTAAAAAATGTATTTCTTAAAAGAGCCATAAGGGGCACCTGCTGGCTCGGTCAGTAGAGCATGTGACTTTTGATCTTGGGGTTGGAAATTTAAGCCCCACACTGGGTGTAGAGATTACTTAGAAATAAAATCTTAAAAGTCATTTGATCCTTAAAATGATTTTATTAAAGGAGTGCCTGGGTGGCTCAGTCATTAAGCATCTGCCTTGCTCATGTCATGATCCCAGGGTCCTGGGATCAAGCCCCACATCGGGCTCCTCGCTCAGTGGGAAGGCTGCTTCTCCCTCTCTCACTCCTCCTGCTTGTGTTCCCTTTCTCACTGTGTCTCTCCATGTCAAATAAATAAATAAATTCTTTATTAAAAAATGATTTTATTTTAAAAATAAAAATAAATAAAAGAGCCATAAATTCTGTATACCTGAAACTGATGTAACATTGTGCCTTCACTATACTTCAATTAAAAAAAAGGGGGGGGGGGCCTGGGTGGCTCAGTCGCTAAGCATCTGCCTTCGGCTCAGGACATGATCCCAGGGTCCTGGGATCAAGACCTGAGTCTGGTTCCCTGCTCATTGGGGAGCCTGCTTCTCCCTCACCCACTCCCCCTGCTTGTGTTCCCTCTCTCACTGTGTCTCTGATAAATAAATACTTTTTTTTAAAAAAAGAGCCACAAATTCTGACAAATGACAAATGACAAAGATGATTTTTTTGTTGTGATAAACAAGGTAACTGATGCATTGCTTTTATGGGAGGCTAGCTATGCTGAACACCTTCCAGTTCCAGTTACCCCTCTAGATCTACTTTCCTCTCTTCCACGCCTCTTCCTGCCGCAGAAGTCTGTTTTCTATGTTCTGTAACAGGCTCCATATGCTCGGGCTTCTTGTTGAGTTTGTCCAATGGGGAGATAAAAGGGGAAAGGGTAAGTGTGGGGTACTGATCCCATCACTCCTTCCCTGTGAGCTCTTCACGGGCTACTTGTGTCCCTCAACTAGTGCTCACTGCTCCTCTCGAGGGAGTCCTCTCTGTATGACTTTATTTTTCCAGATTTTCTAGCCCTTCCCAGTAGTGATAACAGCCCCACTATTATTTCCTCAGGGGTTACCTCACTGTTCTTTGTAGCCTCCCTGTACTCTGCCCACACTTTGGTAAATATTCTGGATCCTAACACTTCTACAAATTATCCTAATTTACCATGTGCCTTCTTTTCCCTGGTGGGGCCCTCCTTGAAAGAGTGACTAGCTGTGGTGGTCTGAGAGATTAGGCGTACCCTCTGACTTTCAGAGAGGTTGTGGGTCCTGTGACTGTAGGTGCTGTGCATCTGTAGGGAGGGACAAGGACTGGCTGAGCACCAGAAGGCAGGGGCAAGTCTCTGAGGCTGAACTGACATGTGTCATCTGTTCAGTGTTTGAGGCAGGAAACAACCTCTGCAGAAATGACACAAAGACGCTGAGAGTTGGCAGGCAATCGGCCCCCGAATGGTTCTTATGTCTCACGGAAGCACTCTAGATGACAGGGGGAGGGGCAGTGGGGAAATCAAAAAAGAATGTCCCGTGTACCCCAGTGACCTGAAAAGAGTGGCCAGTATGCATGTCCTTCCTGCTGAGATGAGCAAAACCAAGGAAGGGCCTATTGGGAACACCTAGAAACAATGCTGTGCCTAGCAAGAGGGAAACTCGGAATTACGAATCCTGTCTTTATTTATAATTTGGATATTTTGTTCAGGGTTAACTTCGGCATTCGTTTTGATTTTTTTAAAAAACTGCATGAAAATATTATTTCTCTTGATTACTCAGTATTTGGTGCCCCCTAAACTTTGCACCCGAGGAAAGTGCCTCATTCTCCTCACCTTAGTTTGCCAGGCCAGCTGCAAGGACTTTGCTTTGACTCCTCACAGCCTGTACTTGGCTCTACTTTCCAAATACTTCCAGAATTTGATTACATCTGGCCCCCTCTGCATCTACCACCCAGGCTCAAGTCACTGTCACCTCACACATGGTATTCTTACTATTCGTGTATCACACATTACCGCCCCAAAAGGAGGAGAATAAAACGACAATCCCTTAATTCTGCTCATGATTTTGTAGGACAGGACTTCAGGGAAAGACTCAGCCAAGCAATTCCTGCCTGGAGTTCCTTATGCTGTTGTAGCCCAGTGTCAGCTGGGGCTATAGTCATCTTAAGGCTCGACTGGGCTGGCTGTCCAAGATGGCTCACTCATGGGCCTAACATCTGATGATGGCTGCCGGCTGTGAGCTCACCTTGGGCTGTTGAGTGGGACCCCTAACACATGGCCTCTCTGGCATAGGGCTCTCTCAGGTGGGGGCCAACTCCCACTGTGGCAAGCATCCCAAGAGAACCAAGTGGAAACTTCATGATATTTTATGACCTAGCCTCAGAAGTCAAACATCATCACTTCCACCAAATTCTATTGCTAGAACTGGTCTTAAGATCACCCAGATGCAAGAACAAGGGCCCTACCTGTCTATCTGTCACAAAGTAGCTAGAATTATCTTTCTAAAATGGAAGTCAGATTATTTTACTCTTCTGCTCAAAATTTTGAATGGCTTCCCATCACGCAGAAAAAAATCATCCAAAGTCTTTAGCATAGGGGCACCTGACTGGCGCAGTCAGTGGTGTAATCTCAGGGTTGTAAATTCGAGCCCCATGATGGGTGTAGAGATTAGTTAAAAATAAAATGTTTTTTAAAAAACTCCTTACCATAGTCTACAAAGTCCAGTAAGATCTGACCACCCCTGCACCACACTCGTCTCCCCCTACTCCCTGCATTTCTCACTCCACTCCAACATTGCCGGTCTCCTTGCTGTTCCTCAAACAAGTCAAGCATATTTCTAGATTTAGGAATTTGTACTTGCCGTTTTTCTGCCTGGCATGCTCTTCCCCAGTGATCTTCTGGGCTCTGACCCTCAATTTGTTGTCATGGCTACTCAAATGTCACCAGATGGAAGAAGCCTTCCCTGCCCACCTTATACAAAATATTAAACCCTATCCTATTATTCTCTTTCCCCTTGTGTTTGATTTTTCTTCAGAGCCCTTTTATAACCTGACATCCGATATAGCTACTTATTTATTTAATTGTTGTTTCCTCTTCTTTTTCTTTTCTGTCTAACCCCATTAGAATCTAAGTTCTAGAGGCACCTGGGGAGCTTAATCGGAGTCAGTTAATCGGCTACCTTCAGCTCAGGTCATGATCCCAGGGTCCTGGGATTGAGTCCCTGCTCCACGGGGAGTCTGCTTTTCCCTCTCCTTCTCCCTCTGCCCCTTCCCCTGCTCATGCTTGCTCTGTCTCTCTCTCTCAGGTAAATAAGTAAAATCTTTAAAAAAAAAAAAAGAATCTAAGCTCTATGAGGGCAGAGAAATGATCTATTCTGTCCCCTGATCTATCCGTACCATCAAGACCAGTGCCTAGCACATAAGGAGTGCTTGATATATATTTTTTAAAGATTTTATTTATTTATTTGACACACAGAGATCACAAGTAGGCAGAGAGGCAGGCGGGGTGGGGGGAAGCAGACTCCCCACCAAAGCAGAGAGCCCAGCCCAATGCAGGACTCGATCCCAGGACCCCGGGATCATGACCTGAGCTGAAAGCAGAGGCTTTAACCCACTGAGTCACCCAGGCGCCCCCGATAAATATTTTTCTAATATTTATTTTGGAGAGAGATAAAGAGAGCATGAGCTGGGGGAGTGGCAGAGGGAGAGAGAGAATCCCAAGCAGACTCCTTGCTGCATGTGGAGCCCAACAAGGGGCTCGATTCCAGGACCCTGAGATCACGACCTAAGCCGAAATCAAGAGTCAGACACTTAACCAAGTGAGCCACCCAGGTGCCCCAATAAATATTTCTTAATGAATCAGTGAAGGAACATAGCCATGATTACTCCTGAATGAAATATACATTGTTATTTTTAATGGTTATAATCGTCCGTTTTTTGGGTAATCCAAAATATATTTACCAAATCCCCTTTATTTGGGTTCCTCTCAATGTATCACTTGTATGAACAATGAACCTGCTTATCAGTAAATCTCTTATAATTATTTCCTTAGGCTAATTCCCTCAAGTAGAATTACTAAATAATAGAGTATCCATATTTATAAGGCTTTTAATACATATTATCCTAAAATAGGCTACTGAGATTCACAATTCTATCAGCAATATACGGAGGTACTTTTTTCCCACAGTCCCAAGTCATGGCACTATTTCCTCACTTGCCTACTTTAGGCACTGTCTACTGACTTCCCTGTATTTTAGGTGAGGATCTAATTCAGTTACACCACTCCCACATTCTCTCTTCACTCCCATTTTTGCTTGTTGGCTCATTATTTTAGTTTCTCCTTTATATGTTTCAATAATATACTTAAACTCTTATTTCAGTTTCTACCAATTTTCTATGGTATCTTTTGACACTTGATAAGTATTGTGACACTTCTACATTTTTCCTCCCCATCATCTGTCAGCTATTCCTTTATTTTTTATTGTCAAGATTGATAACATTTACATTATTTTCTGCAACCATAACTAAGTATTCTAAAAGTAGAAGAATCAATAGAAGTTTTATCAAATAACATAGTTAATTGTAGAGCTGAGTTATATGGCATAATTATATAGTATTTTCTTCTCTCTGGTTCCATGGTCATGATCTTCATGCCAAGCAAAGGAGAATTTGCCTAGTGTCAAGATCAAATGGATTTGCTTCTCTTAAATGTAATAAATTGCTCAGCAATGCCTCCTTTTTTGTTTGTTTCTCTGTCTTTGTTTAATTGAGAGGATAATAATAGGCTTTCATGGATGATGGGCATTAAGGAGGAGGGCACGTACTGTGCTGAGCACTGGGTGTTATATGCAACTGATAAATTATAGAAAACTATACCTGAAACTAATGATGTACTATAAATAGGCTAACTGAAACTAAAAAAAATAAAAGCAATGATAATAAACTAACAAACAAAACAAAAACAAATAATGGGCTTTCATTACTCTACTCCTATGTATTCCAATTCATTCACTCTATATCTCCTTTGGAATCCACTATAGTCTTCTTTTTTTTTTTAATTTTTATTTATTTTCAGCGTAACAGTATTCATTGTTTTTGCACCACACCCAGTGCTCCATGTAATCCGTGCCCTCTCTAATACCCACCATCTGGTTCCCCCAATCTCCCAACCCCTGCCCCTTCAAAACCCTCAGATTGTTTTTCAGAATCCATAGTCTCTCATGCTTCACCTCCCCTTCCAATATAGTCTTCTTAGAACCCACTGGATTTTAATTTGGCCTATTTACTTTCTAACTGCCAACCTGTGGCCACTGACATTTTACTGGATTTCCAGTTAGTTCCTTGCCATGGGACAACCCTCTTTCTTACTTTTCAGGCTTTATTTTTCTGGAGTGAATACTAAAAAAGTTACTTTTAGAAAGAGAGGTAAAATTTGGGGCGCCCGAGTGGCTCAGTTGGTTAAGCGGCTGCCTTCGGCTCGGGTCATGATTCCAGGGTCCTGGGATCGAGCCCCGCATTGGGCTCCCTGCTCAGCGGAAAGCCTGCTTCTCTCTCTCCCCCTCTCCCTGCCGCTCTGCTTACTTGTGTTCTCTCTCTAGCTCTCTGTCAAATAAACAAATAAAAAAAAATTTAAAAAAAAAGAGAGAGGTAAAATCTCTTCTTTGCATATTTGATTAATTTCTTTTGCCTTCCTAATGATTGACTTCCCTTAGTAAAGAACTTGGGGTTCAAAATAATTTTTCTTCCAAACTGTTTTCTTCCTAACACTTTATATGGAAAATATTTCAAACCTGCAGAAAATTTAAAGGAATATTTTTATCAACAGAGTGTCTGGGTAGCTCAGTCGGTTAAGCATCAGACTCAATTTAGAGTCAGGTCATGATCTCCAAGTCCTAAGATCCAGCCCGGTGACTCAGCATGGAGCCTGCTTAAGAGTCTGACTCTCCCTCACCCTCTGCCCTCCTCTCTGCACATGCGTGTGCATGCCCCCGCATGCTTTCTCTCTCTCTCTCTCTCTCTCTCTCTCTAATTAAAAAAAAAAAAGAATACTTGGGGCGCCTGGGTGGCTCAGTGGGTTAAAGCCTCTGCCTTCGGCTCCGGTCATGATCCTCGAGTCCTGGGATCGAGCCCCGCGTCGGGCTCTCTGCTCAGCAGGGAGCCTGCTTCCTCCTCTATCTCTCTCTGCCTGCCTCTCTGCCTACTTGTGATCTCTGTCTGTCAAGTAAATAAATAAAATCTTAAAAAAAAAGAGTACTTTCATCAACACTGATACACCCTACACTAGATCCACCAATTGTGCATATTAATACATTTTCAGTGTTTGTTTTTTTCTAAATTATTTGAAAATAAGTTGGAACACTCAGGGCACCTGGGGGGCTCAATCGTTAAGCATCTGCCTTTGGCTCAGGTCATGATCCCAGGGTCCTGGGATGGAGCCCCGCATTGGGCTCCCAGCCCAGTGGGAAGCCTGTTTCTCCCTCTCCCACTCCCCTTGATTGTGTTCCCTCTCTCGCTGCGTTTCTCTCTGTCAAGTAAATAAAATCTTTAAAACAAAATAAGTTGAGGGGCGCCTGGGTGGCTCAGTGGGTTAAAGCCTCTGCCTTTGGCTCAGGTCATGGTCCCAGGGTCCTGGGATCGAGCCCCAAATGGGGCTCTGGGCTCAGCGGGGAGCCTGCTTCCCCCACCCCCTCTTCCTGCCTCTCTGCCTACCTGTGATCTGTTTGTCAAATAAACAAAATCTTAAAAAAAAATAAGTTGAAACACGCATGATATTCACCTTAAGAATTTCTGCCTGCATCTCTGAAGAGCAAGAAAGTTCTCCTACAAAACCGCAGTACTATGATCACATCCAGGATAATGAACACTAGTGAATAACATCACCAGATATATAGCCCATATTAGAATCTTCTCAATTGTCACCATGTCTATAGATTTTTTTTATTTTCCAATCCAGAATCCAGTCAGGTTTCTCAGTGTTTGGTCTTTATGTCTTTTTATTCTCTTCATCTTCAACAGTGCTCTTGTCTTTTGGTTTCTTTTCAACACTGACTGTTTCGTTTTGTTTTTTAAAGGATCCAGGCCAGTTGTTCTGTAAAATATCCTTTGTCTGGATTTGTGTGGTTATTTCCTTATGATTGGATTCAAGTTAGACATTTTTGGTAAGAACATAGCACACGTGAGACTGTGTACTTACTACATCATATCAAAGGACATTTTATATGTCCAATGTGGGGCTCAAACTCACAATCCTAAGATCAAGAGTCACATGGTCTACTGACTGAGCCAGCCAGGTGCCCCTATATTAAATTATTGATAATTGGTGATTTTTTTTATCTTTTTTTTTTCAAAGATTTTATTTATTTATTTGACAGAGAGAGATCACAAGTAGTCAGAGAGGCAGGCAGAGTTGGGGGGGGGAAGCAGGCTCCAGAGAGCCCGATGCGGGGGCTCGATCCCAGGACCCCGAGATCATGACCTGAGCTGAAGGCAGAGGCCTAACCCACTGAGCCACCCAGGCACCCCGATAATTGGTGATCTTAAGTTTGATCATTTGGTTAAGGGGATAACTACCGGATCTCTTAACAGCAAAAAAAAAAAAATTTTTTTTCCTTTATAATTATACAATAATGTATGGAGTCCTACTTGGAGACCGTGTAAATAAACTGTTTCCTAATGATCTTTCACTCAAGGTTTTTAGCATTTGCTGAGATCCTTGCTTAAACCAATTATTACAAGACTTGAAATGGTGTTATTAAAAAGAAATCCTCTGTTTACAACCTGATAGTTTCTATAAAGAATAATTTTCCTTTTAAAGACTCTTTTCCGGGACGCCTGGGTGGCTCAGTTGGTTAAGCAGCTGCCTTCGGCTCAGGTCATGATCCCAGAGTCCTGGGATCGAGTCCCGCATCGGGCTCCTTGCTCATTGGGGAGCCTGCTTCTCCCTCTGCCTCTGCCTGCCGTTCTGTCTGCGTGTGCTTGCTCTCTCTCCCTCTCTCTCTCTCTGACAAATAAATAAATAAAATCTTTAAAAAAAAATACTCTTTTCTCCTAATATTTTATTAATTTATATTTTCCTAACACAATGGACTGATGCATTTTTTTAATCTTTTATTAACAATCATCATAATCCTTTGGATGTTCTAACTGTTCCAGTTTGATGAGGCAACATGATTTATGGCCAACCTAAGTGCCTCCTGATCAGTCAAGAGCATGTGGACTGGTAGAAACTATAAATGAACTATAAATACTTGATGTGAATGCCATAAGCTGGGGATCCCTGGGTGTGGTGACTGTTGCAGTTGGGTGTGTCCCATATGAGGGACCCTGGATATTATGCCTGTGAATCAGTTATTGGCGCCTATGGGCATGAGGCTGCCATGCCAGGTGAGGTTCCATACCTGCCTGATGGGAAACTTTTCCCCTTGTCCCTGAGCAACCACTCGTGGGATAAGAGAAGAGCTGACTAATGCTATTTGGACGGCTCCATGATCTGTCTGCTACTGCAGGGTATCCCGTGATGGAACATTCTGCCCTGCCGGCAAGCTGTATCTCTCTGAGCAGACTGAAGCCAGAAGGGGCCCATCATAGTTTTGTGAGTATGAAGGTTTCATTGAGCCCATGAAAATCCATAAGAGGAATTGTGCTGTTTTAGAACAGAATACTCAAAAAACTTATTCCCATCCCTACCCCCACCATTACATGGTCACACATTTCTTCACTTACGATTTATCTTACTTATGTTTCTCTTTGCAAATAAAGGTACATATTTTTTTCTTACACACAGAAACACACGCACACACATACATACACACACATACATGTAGAGGTATATATCCTGAAAATCACTCATATCAGTTCATAAAGAACATCCTCATTCTTTTTTTTTTAAGATTTTATTTATTTACTTGAAAGAGAGAAAGATAGTGAGAGAGAGAGAGAGAGAGAGCACACAAGCAGGGGGGAGAGGGAGAAGCAGACTCCCCGCTGAGCAGGGAGCCCAATGCAGGGCTCGATCCCAGGGCCCTGGGACCATGACCCAAGCCAAAGGCAGATGCTTAACCGATTGAACCATTCAGGAGCCCTGTCATTTTTTTTTAACGGCTGCATAATGTTTCACTCTGGAGACGTAATCAAAGTTTATGCAAGCAGTTTCCCATCAATGGGCATGTAAATTGCTTCAATTATTTTGCTCTTAAAAATAAGTTTACAGTAAATAACTTCAGGCATATGTTAGTCCTGTTTGTTGAGGTATATGGTTAGGACAAATTCCTAGAAGTAGGAGTGCATGGTCCAAGGGTGAATGCATATGCGATTTCCTGAGATGTCACCAAATTCCTCTCCACAGGGGTCGTAGCATTTTGTGTTTGAGTTAGCAGTGAATGAGGCTGCGCTACATGTCTGCAAAGAAGAGCATTTCAAACTCGGTTGATGTCCTCAGAAATTGCACAAAACTAAGTCGCTGTGAAACAAAATTCGGAAGTCATAAGGAGAAGATACAACGAGATATATGTGGCATCAATGAAAAGGATGAAATAAAGATTTAAAGGTCAAGAAAAATCCTAAACTGAAACGGCATTGTCAATATCTGCAGTAGAGGCAGAGAAAAATAGAATTGGAACTGGGGAGGGGCCCCTGGCTGGCTCAATCAGTAGAGCACCCAACTCTTGATCCCGGGGTTGTGAGTTCGAACTCCACACGGGGAGGGGAGCCTAGTTAAAAAAAAAAATTAAATGCTTCAACTCAAAACCACATTGAGATACCACCTTACACTAGTTAGAATGGCAAATATTGACAAGGCAAGAAACAACAAATGTTGGAGAGGATGTGGAGAAAGGGGAACCCTCTTACACTGTTGGTGGGAATGCAACTTGGTGCAGCCGCTTTGGAAAACAATGTGGAGATTCCTCAAAAAATTAAAAATAGAACTACCCTTTGACCCTGCAAATGCACTACTGGGTATTTACCCCAAAGATACAGATGTAGTGAAAAGAAGTATTTCAGTGTCTGTTTTTTTCTAAATTATTTGACAATAAGTTGAAACACTAGGGGCACCTGGGTGGCTCAGTCGTTAAGCATCTGCCTTCAGCTTGGGTCATGATCCCAGGGTCCTGGAATTGAACCCCTCATTGGACTCTGGTGCACCCCAATGTTCAGCCCAATGTTCACAGCAGCAATGTCCACAATAGCCAAACTGGAAAGAGCAGAGATGCCCTTCAATGGATGAATAGATACAGAAGATGTGGTCCATATATACAATGGAATATTACGCAAACATCAGAAAGAATACCCAACTCTTGCATCAACATGGATGGGACTGGAGGAGATAATGCTGAGTGAAATAAGTCAAGCAGAAAGAGTCAATTATCATATGGTTTCACTTACTTGTGGAGTATAAGGAATAGCATGGAGGACATTGGGAGAAGGAAGGGGAAAAGGAAGTGGGGGGGAAATCGGAAGGGGGGATGAAGCATGAGAGACTGTGGACTCCAAGGAACAAAGGGTCTTAGAGGGGAGGGGAGTGAGGGGATGGGTTGGCCGGGTGATGAGTATTAAGGAGGGCACGTATTGCATGGCATACTGGGCATTTTACATAAACAATGAATATTGGAACACTATACCAAAAACTAATGATGTACTGTATGCTGACTAACATAATAAAAAAAATTTTAATCAGGAAATGCAAATTTAAAAAAAATAAAATGCATGTAGAAAAAATAAAAACAAAATAAAATGTAGGTAGAAACTAAAAAAATAAAATGACACACTTAGAAAAGAATTAGAACTGCAGAAAATTAAATCACTAATACGAAGGATAAATATGATTAGCTGTCTCAGAATTCAGAGGAAAAGAACAGAGACATGACAATGATAAAGGACATAGAAAGATGCTCCAATAACATAATTATAAGTGCTTCTCAGGAAAAAACCACTTAGAACAAATGCAGTAATCCAAATTAGAGTAGAAGAAAATGTCCTAGCATGGAGATTAATTAAAACTCCAAATTAAAAATCCACAGATTGAGAGGAGTTATGATACCACATGCATACACCCATACACACACAGATCCACATTATCCTCACAAAGTTATTTCACTTCAGGGATAAATAAAACCATGTCCTATAAATATTCTGGAAATAAAGACATCTTTTAAAAAAGATGTTAGGAGCCCCAGCTGGCTCAGTTGGTAGAGCATAGTACTCTTGATCTAGGGATTGTGAGTTCAAGCCCTACCTTGGACGTAGCACTTACATAAAATAATACTAAAAGTAATGGGGCACCTGGGTGGCTCAGTGGGTTAAGCCTCTGTCTTTGGCTTGGGTTGTGATCTCAGGGTCCTGGGTCCGAGCCCTGCATCGGGCTTTCTGCTCAGCAGGGAGCCTGCTTTCCCCCGACCCCCGCCTGCCTCTCTGCCTACTTGTGATCTCTTTCTCTGTCAAATAAATAAATAAAATCTTTAAAAAATAATAATAATAAAAATAAAAATAAGATGTTAAATCTAGGAAATCTAAATTTCCTAGATTAATGTTTAGGAATAATCACCATCTCAATTAAATTAGCCTCTTGGCTAATTTGAGTTTGAATTGATGAAATGATTCTAAAATTCATTTAAACATACAGGAATACATTAACGGAAAGAATATATAGGAATATCATAAATAATTTATAAAGAAGAGTATTGGGAAGGGACTAAACCCTCTATCTGGTAAAATCTACTATAAAGCAGCTAAAAGTAAATCACTGTGGCATTGGTAGCAATGTGGAGAGGATATGCATGTAAATATAACAGAAGAGATGGTCCAAAGCCAGATCTTAGTATTTATGTTATATTATGTAAGCAAATCCATGGAAAATGGAAGGATTTTTCTTCTCTTCTTCTTTTTTCTTAAAAAGATTTTATTTATTCTTTTTGAAAGAGCAAGAGAGACAAAGAACGAGAGAGTGAAAGAGCACGTGCCGGGGGAGGAGCAAAGGGTGGAGAAGCAGACTCCTTACGGGCGGACTCCCTACGGAGCAGGGAACCAGACTTGGGACTTGATCCCAGGACCCTGAGATCATGACGGGAACCAAAGGCAGACGCTCAACCAACTGAGCCACCCAGGTGCCCCTGGAAGGATTTTTTCAATAGACACTTTTGTTATGAGCGGTTAACTGTTTAGGCATGTGGAGGGTGTCTATTTATTTATTTGGTGCTGAAACCTGAGATGGAGTGTCTATTTAGATCCTCACTCTATAACATAACAAAATACATCCCAGTAGATTAGGATTTAATAAATTCTAAAATAACCAACCATCAAAACACAAAAGAAAACAGAATTCATCCTTCATATCTGTAAGTTTAAAAGGAATGGGAGAAATTATCAAAAGACAGATACAAGCACCTACACTTTAAATTTATGCTTATCTACAATGCCATAAACAATACTAAAATATAAATTGGAATAAACTATCTGCAGTGAAAATACCAAGGAGGGGGTAATATCTTACTGTACAAATCACTTACAGAAATCAACTACATAAAGGCATGAACTGATCATTCATAACAGAAGAAACTGAAATGGCTAATAAATATCTGAAAAAAGTAATTGATCAGTAATCAAAGAAACACTGCTGCAGATAGCAATGCCATGCTGATTTTTCACCTATCAAGTTAAGGAAGTTTAAAAAGGGGGCACCTGGGTGGCTCAGTGGGTTAAAGCCTCTGCCTTCGGCTCAGGTCCTGATCCCAGGGTTCTGGGATGGAGCCCTGCATCCGGCTCTCTACTCAGCGGTGAGTCTGCTTCCTCCTCTCTCTCTGCCTGCCTCTCTGCCTACTTGTGATCTCTGTCTGTCAAAGAAATAAATAAAATCTTAAAAAAAAAGAAAGTTTAAAAAGTTAGCTTCCTTAATGGCTTAATGTGAGAGTGGGGGCAGTAAGAACTTGGACAGTCTTTTTTTTTTTGAAGGAGGAATGAGAGCTTTGTTCAGATCCTAGGGCCCTAGATAGTCATTCTTAGACATTGTTGATGAAGTATACATTTGTATGATCTCTTGGGCAAGCAATTTGGTAACTTCAATCAAAGAGCTTTAGAAAATCTCCTACTCTCTTACCCCATAATTTTAGTTTTAGGACTCCATCTCAAGGAAATTCTAAAAAAATATGTTTGATACTTTCTGCACAAAAATATTCATCTCCAAGCTATGCATTATATTTAAAAATTAAAAAGTATTACATGCTTCATGTTAGAGGATAACATGACATGAATATAATGCAGTTTTTAAAAATTAAAATGTGCGTATGTATTGAGTAATTGTCTAAGTATTTTGTATTTGCTCATTGACCCCTCACTACAAGGATACTGGTTAGATTCCTTGGCCCTTCCAGGTGCACCCACCACTCTTCTCCAGTTTCTTCTGATTGGTAAGAGCTGCATCAACAGAATCTCTTGCCTTCTATTTTCTGGTTGGGGTAGGGCAATGGAAAGGACCAGGGGAAGGCCGGCAAGGAAGTTTTGGATATTATTTGTCCTGGTTCCCTCTCTGTGAGTTTCCTGTGGGCTGTAAACCTCCCTGAACTAAAGGCCACAGCTTGTGTAGGCAGCCCCTACCAAACACCACCGTCACCAGGTTCTGATAACTGTTCTCTCCCTTTACCCCTTCACAATGATGCCTTCTTGCTCTCACCAGCCTGGGGATACTGACTGATTCCCTGTGGTTTCTCTTCATCTTACTTATCTCTTTTAAAATATTTCCTTTATGGGGCACCGGGGTGGCTCAGTTGTTTAGCATTTGCCTTCAGCTCAGGTCATGACCCCAGGACTCCATCAAGCACCACATGGAGCCTTGCATGGAGCCCCATGTCGGGCTCCCTGCTTGGCAGGAAGCTTGCTTCTCCCTCTTCCCTGGCTTGTGTTTCCTCTCTCGTTATCTCTCTCTCTGTCAAATAAGTAAATAAAAACTTTAAAAATATATATATTTATGTCAGTTTCTTCAAATGATTTAATTAGAGTTTTCTGTTTCCTACCAGATCCCTGACAGATACCATGGCTTATGAGACTTTATATCTGAGGAGATAGACACAGAGAAGTTAAGTAATATGCCCAAGGTCACAAAAGGGAGGAAATAATAATTGTAGGATATGTCAAAATTGTTCCTTTATCTATTTTAAAATAACTTTTATTGTTTTTATTACAAAAGATATACAAAATATACAGTACAAATAAAACGAAGAGAAGAAAATACCCATATTTCCACTCACCCAACCCATCCATTATTTATTTAATAAGATTCCCACATTTTTGTCTCTAGGAAAACTCCTGCTTTTCATCCCAGGCTCTACTTTCAATTGTCTACTCTATAACCTTCATCTGGATGTCTCAAAGGCACTTGAAACTGAACATGTCCAAAATAGGCTCATGATCTTCCAAGTTCTAGCCACAACCAAGTCCTGTCAATTTTACATGTAAATGTCTCTAATATGTCCACAGCTCTCCAGCTGCGACCACCCACCTTAGTCCAAGACACTATCACCTCTTTCTTTGAAGAATTCCAAGCTTTGGTCTCCCTGTATCTATCTACTCTTGTCTCCTTCAGCCCATTATTCACACAGCAGGCAGATAGACCTTTTCAAAATGCAATCTAGTCATAACACCCCCTGCTTAAAACCTTGCAATGGCTTCCACTGCTTAAAATACAGACCAAGGGGCATCCTTTGGCCCAGCTAACCTCAGCAGTTTTGTCTCCTGTGCTCCTTTCCTCCCCTTGCTTAGCTCTACTGTCTGGCTTTTAGCTTCACCAAGGAACCATGCTTCTTTCTACCACAGGCCCTTTGCCCACATTGCTCCCTCATTTTGGCTTTTTTTTTTTTTTTAAGATTTTATCTGTTTATTTGACACAGAGAGAGGGAGACAGCAAGAGAGGAAATACAAGCAGGGGGAGTGGAAGAGGGAGAAAAGGGCTTCCTGCTGAGCAGGGAGCCTGACACAGGGCTCCATCCAAGGGCCCTGGGATCAAGACCTGAGCCCAAGGCAGGCACTTAACAACTGAGCTATCCAGGTGCCCCTGGGACTTTTTTTTTTTTTTTAAGATTTTATTTCTTTATTTGAGCATGAACACAAGCTGGGGGTAGGGGCAGGGGCAGAGGGAGAGAGGGAGAAAGGGAGAAGCAGACTCCCTGCTCAGCACGGGGCCCTATGGGGCTCGATCCCAGGACCCTGAGATAATGACCCCGAAGGCAGACCCTCAACCATCTGAGCCACCTAGGCCCTTTCTGGGACGTTTTTACATACCTCCCCAAAGTTAACCTCCAGAGTGATAAGACACCCTAACACTTTCTTATCACTAGCAGCCTTTCCAACATTACATTTATCAGAGCTTATGTGAACACATCAAGCATGTGGTTGCCTTCTCCTTTACCAGCTCCTCTAGCAGACGGTAGGCTGTCTTGTGTCGCCTGCACATCTCCATCCAGTACTTTGCCCTGTGCCTAGCACATAGTACGAAATCAGTATTTGAATGAAAAGAAATAAACGCAACAGGGATAAAGACAAAGCTGGACGAATCGTATTAGAAAGGTCTGAATTCTTTATATCCATTATTTCCTCTTTTTTTGCTTCAGAGTCTAACAAGATAAAAATGATACTTATTTAGTCATGCATCAACTACTTTTCTAGAAAGTAAAAGCTATTAAAACTGGGTAAATAGGGGCACCTGGGTGATTCAGTCAGTTAAGCGTCTACCTTCAGCTCCAGTCATGATCTCAGGGGCCTGGGATCCAGCCCAGCGTCAGGCTCCCTGCTCAGCGGGGAGTCTGCTTCTTCCTCTCCCTCTGCTCCCCTACATGCTCTCTCTCTCTCAAATAAATGCATTAAAAAAAACTTAAAAAAAACTGGATAAAAAGACTATATCTATATTCCCTTACAGTTTCTTCAACAAGATTGATACACAACTCGAGAAGCAGGAGAAATATTTATAGGTGGGCATGGATTCTAGTTAACTTCCTGGAGTTTTCATCACTTACTCTAGATGTTTTATTTGTTTTGAGGGTTCTAGGGATGACAAAATCAGCTCTAGGCGGATAAAGTGGAAATTTAAAGAAGGGATAAAACTAGCATGAGGCTGGTTGTACAGTAAAATACGTTCACTAAGTATCTTTTTGGTAGGATGGGGAAACACGTGTTTTGTTTGCTTGTGCTCCTTAACTAGCCCTTGATCTTCACTTTTAAAATGCAGGCCCCACTTAACCTGAGATAGCTGGGGGATTTTTTTTTTGTTGTTTATTTTCTTTTTTTCAAAGACTTCATTTACTTATTTAAGAGAGAGCGCGCGCATAAGGGTTGAGGAGGCAGGGATGAGGGAGAAGCTGGCTCCCCACTGAGCAGGGAGCCTGATCAGGGCTCCAGCCCAAGATTCTGGGATCATGACCTGAACCAAAGGCAAAAGCTTAACGGACTGAGCCACCCAGGCGCCCCTGATAGTTGAGTTCTTAATTTTCTTGCCCTTGCTTCGTTTGGGGTCAAGCACCTCAACTTGGACAACCCCACAGAGAATTAATAATCGCCCATTGGCCCCAACGGCTTCCCACTTCACCCCGCCCCCTCCCTAGGGAGGGGGCGCCCGCGGCTGCGCAGACCTCACCCAGCCCCTTGTGACGTCACAAAGGAGCCCACCCAAGTGCGGTGCAGCGGCAGGAGCCCATAGTCCTCGTCCCTGCTCTTTAATTACCCGCTTCCCTTACCCCACTTGGCTCAGTCTTCTTTTAGTCAGGGTATGAGAATAAAGGTGCTAGGCTCAAACCCCCACGGGGCCGCCACTGCGCCCTTGGGTGGCGTCGCCCGCCCTTCGGGGCCGGCGAGAGAGACGGAGCCCCGCTGCGCTAGCCCTAGGCTCCCCCGCCGCCCACTGGGCGGGTCTGCTGGGGCGGCCTCGGGAGCGCGCGGGTACCGGACCCAGGAGCTGGCGAGGCGCGCGCCCGTGGGGGAGGGGCGGGGAGCAGAACGTCGTCACCCGCCCCGCGCGCTCCAGAACCATGAGCTCACACAGCTCGGCCGCCTCCAGAGGCAGTGGCAGCGGGAGGGGCTGCGAGGCGGAGCCCGCGCCTGGAGCCGGGGGAACAGCTTCCCACATCTCGGACCCCGACTCCAACTTGGGCGCGGTCACATCCTCCGCCTCTGGGTCGAGCAGCGGTTCTGAGTGGCGGACCTTCTCCAGTCCGTTTTCCAGCTTCCTGTCGAACGTTTCCATACCGGACCCCGGATACGAGAAGAGCTCCGGCGCGCCCGCCCAACTCGGCTCCACTCCCGGCCCCAGGACCAGCACAGACTCTAGGATTGGTCTCTGGGGCTTCGGCGCCCACGGCCTGAACCACCAGATCCCCATGTCTGCCACCCGCCAGAGCACCGCCGATGGGGCCGCGCCAGCTTCCACCCCTGACGCAGGCCACCCCCGGGTACCGGTACAAAGACCTGCCTCGCTCTCAGGTCCCCCTCTAGCGTCGATATCTGAGTCCACCCCGCCCGCAGTGCTCGTCTGTTCCCGAGAATCAGTACCAGGACGTCCTACATCCACGACCTCTACCCAAGAATTAGGGCAAGGGTTTGTCCTGCCCTTCTCGCCCGGCTTCCTCAGGTTACCGATTCCAGAACCTCTTACACCCAATAACACTCCCGAGGTGTCAGCACTCGGGCTCGCCCCGCCCTCAGTGATCGGCTCTTCTTGGAGTTCGATGCCTGGGCCTCCCGTACCCAATAACTCCCCGCTACTGTCATTGCAAGGATCCTATCAGTTCTCAGGACCCGGCTCTCCCCGACTGTCAGTAGACGCATCTGTTGTGCTCTCGGAGTCCTCCCGAGTGTCGGTGCAAGGGTCGCCCCCGCCCTCAGTGCTCAGTACCCCCCGGAGTTCACTGCCGGGATCTGGCCCGCTCTTGGACTCCTCTCGAGTGTCGGTGCAAGGGTCCGCCCCGCCCTCCAAGCTCAGCTCCCTCCCGGCTCCGCAGCAAGGATCCGCCCAGCTCTCCGAGTCCACCCCGCCCTCAGTGCCCGGCTCCCCCCGGGATTCGGTACAAGGACCTCTTACGCCCAGGAACACCCCCGGAGGGTCGGCACAAGGGTCCACCCAGCCCTCCGTGCCCGGCTCCCCCCGGGATTCGGTACAAGGACTTCTTACGCCCAGGAACGCTTCCCGAGGGTCGGCACAAGGGTCCACCCTGCCCTCAGTGCCAGGTGCCCCCCGAACATCCGCGGAAGGATCGGCTCCGCCCCCGGGCTCCACTGACAGAGCAGTGCAAGGGGCTGCTCCGCCCTCAGTGCCGGGCTCTGCCCGAGTGTCGGTGGAAGAATCGGCTCCGCCCCCGGACTCCCCCCGAGAGTCGGTAGAAGGGCCCGCCCCGCCCTTGGCCCGCTCCACTCCTATACCTACGCCCCGGGAGAGTCTCAGCCAGAGCATGGAGAGTGAGGAGAAGTCGAGTATCGCGGGCCACATGTTCGACGTAGTCGTGATAGGAGGCGGCATCTCAGGTTAGTATGGACCGTAGCGGTAACCTGAGGGCCCCTGGCCGGCCCGGGGTGGGGGGCCTCCAGTAGCGCAGCAGCATATGGGGCGGGCGGGCGGGCGGGCGGGCGGGGGGTCTCTCTTGCATGCTGGAGTGCAACAGTGCCCGGGCCCGGATCCTGCGAGGCGAGAGTGGGGGTTGGGCCAGATTTGCCGGTGGTGTGAACTGGGGGAGGCAGAACAAAAATTTTACTGCTACTATTAAATACTAGCATTTAATTAGCACTCGCTGTGCAGTTATATTCGGTACTTGACTAGTATTTCCTCAATCCTCAGCAGTCCTGTGAGAGGGGTACTCGCCCCCATTTTACAAAACCAAGTAACTGAGGTCTGGAGACTTTCAATTACTTTTCCAGCGGTTGAACCACTTAGCCAGAAAAGGGCTGATGATTTTTTTTTTTCCATTTAAGGCCTTCACTTCTAATCCCTGAGGTGGCTGCTTTGCCTCACTGATTTCACGTCCTTTGCCCTAAACAGAACATCAGTGTTGGGATTTTTGTAGTATTGAAGTAGTAAGAGTGTTATTCTGGTTCTGCTCTTCTGCAAGCTCTTTTCCTTAGAAAATTTGGTAAGTGAAGAAGGAAGAATCGTTTAGTAAAACGTGTTCATTGGTTTTTTTTTGTTTTGTTTTAAAGGAGAGAGGGTGGGCTCTTAGTTTTAACCTGCTCCGGCTGTTTTTTTAGAACTTGCAGGAAGGTGTGGGGCATGTATTACCCAAAGGGAATCCCTTTGTGAAGCAGAGGCCCATAGCTGGTCAGGGAATGCCCTGTTGTGTCCTTTCATAACAGCTCCCAGTGACCGAATCCTGTCCTGTGTGGAGCTGGTGAGCCTGGGTTCCCCTGGTCCTGTCCTAGGTTTGCAGCTGACCAAGTGCATGAGGCTTGCCTGTATCTTCCTGGAAACCTCATCATGACTGATATATTCAATTGTCACTTAGGTTGTCATAATTGCTAAAATTTGAAATTCAGGCATTGTGTTTCAGTTCAGCCCTGGCTAGAGTCCCACATGAATCTGCCCCGATTCCTACTAATTTCTGAAATATACCTGCAGGATCTGATTTAGAAAGAGCCAGAAAGAAGGTGGAAGGGAGTTAAGTAGAATGGCCCACAGTAGCCATTTGTATGCATCATCTGAGGAGGGGGAGAGCATGCTCAAAAATCAATTTTGAGTGGAGATAGCTTGACTTGGTCTCTTGAGGATCAACAGTCTGAATCGCCAGAGGAGAGGTTGGCCTGAGCTGTTGCTTTGACACTCTAGCCAGTGCCCGCAAAAACATGCATGTATGTTGGAACATCAGAGGAAAGCAGAGCATGGTGAAGAGTAAGAAAAAGAAGTAAATTTGTCTTGTTTCCATTCATTCATTCAACAAACACTTGCCAAGTGCGTGCAGTGAAGAGAACTGGTGTTTCGCCAAAACCTAGTCCTCCCATGCATGCCTCCTAGAAGCAATGTGGTAGTTGATCACTGGGAAATAAATGTTCTGATTGTGTGGTCTATGAAGTGATTAGTTCTTTCTCTTCCCCCATCTCCATTATCCACACTTCACAATTTGGGGTTCTTTCTGGAATTTTATCTTTGTCCTTTTCTTGTTCTGTGCTCCCGTATTCCCTAAGAAGCGTTTTTGTCTTGTCTTTTCCCTCTGCCCAATTACCTGTTGTGTCTCCATTTCCACATCTTATTTCTAATAATTGGTCATGAGCCAAGGTGGATTTATCGTGGAGCCGGTGACCATCCTGCTTTATGGCATTTCAACTGCAGGTGCCTTCTGCTCCTCATTCTGAATAAATAGCTTCAGACTGTGTCTTGTATTGGTAACCTTGAATTCTTTTTTCTTAAAGAGGGCACCCAAATCATGTAAGCTTCAGGCCCCTCAAAACCTGGATCTGTCTCTGATCATTATTCATTATTAATTTGTTTCATGTGGGGAAAAGCAGAGGGACTTTATTGCACAGTAGTTCACACACCTATTCTAGCAACCAGCTTCCAGTCCCTTAGTGACAGTGGAAAACCAGGGAGCTTTCTCTAATATCATCTCTCGTCACTCAATTGGAGTGGCTTTAACACCAAAACTGACCAGAAACATTGCATTCTGGCTGTGGTGCTTTCCCAAGATGGTTCACAGCTAAAATTAAAAGTAGATGCAAGTCTGGCTCAGGCTGAACCCTGCACACGGACTGGGTATTTCATAAGCAGGTGAGAGGCGTTATTGCTCAAGGGGTTCTTGAGAACCCCATCTCAGAAACACGTCATCTTTGCCTGTGCTTGGCAGAGTCCTGTGAGCGACTTAATCCCTGTATCAGTTTTAAATGCTTTGGGATATTTCTTAAAACTTCTATCACAACTTGCACACTTTAATATGCTACCGCTACCCACACACTTATAATATATGGCCAATTCTCAGTATCTTCAGTGTCATTGCTTTTATATAACAATGTAGCTCCCAGAAGAGTACAAATTCCAAATGACATTCCTCAAAATCAATCCATAGTAACAGAATTATCTTTCATTTTTGATAACTACCTTGGCTGTATAAAGAATGACAGCATCTTTTTTTTCAATATCAGTTTTAAAGATTATTTATTTGACAAAGAGCACAAGTTGGGGGGAGCGGAAGAAGGAGAAGCAGGGGTTGCGGCGCTCGATCCCAAGACCCTGGGATCGTGACTTGAGCTGAAGACAGATGCTTAACTGACTGAGCCACCCAGGCACCCCAAGAGTGGAAGCATCTTAATATAGCTCTCTCATCATTAAAAAAAACAAAACAAAAACCTTAAAACAGGGATGCCTGGGTAGCCCAGTGGGTTAAGCATCCAACTCTTGGTGGCACAGGTCATGATCTCATGGGTCCTGAGATCAGGTTCTGTGTGGGACTCCATGCTCAGTGGGGAGTCTGCTTGAAGTGTCTCTCTGTCTTCCCCTCTTCCAATCATGTATGTGCATGCATGCTCTCTCCAAAATAAATAAATCTTTAAAAAAAATAAAACAGAGCACGTCTTATAGCCACAAGCCCCCTTTTATTGTCTGCTAATCAATTACATAATTGTATATACTGTGTCAGTAGTGGAGAAGGGAGACCCCCTGCTCATTTGTAAGTAATATAATGGTATCTTTAATATGCTCTGGCCCTTACTTGTCATCCATCATCTATCATCAAGTCCTTCTTGAAACTCCTTTCATTCTGTGACACTTGGATCCTGAATTTTTTATTCCACACTGATCACCCCTTTACTGTTCCTCTCATTGCGCCCATATTTTTGTGAACTTCCAGTTTTGAAACGGCTTGAGGTTCAGCTGTTGATCACTGTTGTGTTCTTATGCACTTTCCCCCTTTCTTACTCATTCTAGGACTTGAGATTTCCCTTATCTATAGAAAGCTCTTAAGTCTCTAGTTTGGATCCGTTTCTTTCTCTGAGATCCTGTTTATAACTTATCTGCTCCTGGGTATTTCACCCTTTAATGTCCTGTTCTTGCTTCATATTCACCATGTCCAAAAGCCTCCTTGACCTCCAACCCAGCTTTTCTTCCTCACTGCCTTGGCTCTGTTCTTGGCACCATAATCCTTTTCACCCAGCCAACAGATCCTTCTAAATCCTTGTTTGGGCTTTTCCTCTTCTCCATTCCCAGTGACTCCCCCATCCTCAGGATAGACTCTGGACTCCTTTGGCTCATCAGGTTATGACCATCTTTCCAGTGGCTACCCTTTACTTTGGGCTCTCCCTTCATGTCCATCCTGCAATGTTCTCCCAGAGTTGATTTTTTTTTTTTTCATTTTGGGCATAGTTGACACATAATGTTACATTCGTTTCAGATATACAACATAGTGATTGGCTAAGTCTATATGTTATTCTAGGCTCACCAGAAGTGTAGTTACCATGTGTACCATTACACTGTAGTACAGTACTATTGATTATATTCCCTTTCATATATGCCGTACCTTTCATCCCCGTGACTTAACTCATTCCATAACCAGACTTGAATTTTTTTTAAGATTTTATTTATTTATTTGACAGACAGAGATCACAAGTAGGCAGAGAGGCAGACAGATAGAGAGAGAGGTGGAAGCAGGCTCCCTGCAGAGCAGAGAGCCCGATACGGGGCTCGATCCCAGGACACCGGGACCATGACCTGAGCCGAAGGCTGAGGCTTTAACCCACTGAGCCACCCAGGTGCCCCCCAGACTTGAATTTTTAAACACTTCTTTCATCACCTTGCTCTTCTGCTCAAGACTTTCCTTCAGTGGTCTATTACCAACCCTTCAAGCTTCCCTCCATATGCTCAGTTGTCAACCCCACTTAGTTAGACAACTAACACCCCCCACTGTCCCCAACATGGAGGCACGCTGCTGTCTTGTCAACGGTGCTACACCATGTTTATTTTGTCCCTTCACCGCTTCCTTGTTTTTGTCTTTCTTAACATGGGAGTGCTTCTCTCTGACTGTTTACATTTTATTCATTCTTCAACACCTGATTAATGACCCTTTTTTTAAAAAAAAGATTTTATTTATTCATTTGAGAGAGAGAGTAAGCGTACACACAGAAGCTGGGATAGGGGGATGGGGAGAGAAGGAAAGTAGAGGGAGAAGTAGACTCCCTGCTGAGCAGGGAGCCCAACACAGGGCTCAATCCCAGGACCCCGAGACCATAACCTGAGCCAAAGGCAGACGCCTCACTATCTGAGCCACCTAGGTGCCCCTAATGACCCTTTCCTTAATCACTCTGGCTGCCCTTGATTTTTCCCTGTTAGTGTTTGTCATCTGTGTCTAACAACGCACACTTATTTTCTGTGTCTATTTCTTGATGTTATTTTAACTATAGCAATTCAGTCATTGACCGTTGATGCTAGTTCTTACTCAGGAGCTGACACAGATACAACAAATGACAGAAACCCAGCGGCATACGATTTTAAAATCTGCCCCAAACCGAGAATTTCTGAATTGGCTGTCTGTAGGGGGAGGAAAAAAGAAAGAGAAGAAAAGAAAAGGGGGAAAAAAACCCACCTTCAGGGGTCAGTGTATACTTCAGAGTCTTTGGGCCCAAGGGCTTTATGCCAGGCAGTCCGGTCCAGTCACCTAAGATTTCAGTCCTCTCCACGGCATGTCCTTGGTGATGATCTGGCTGTAGCTTTGAACACATCTAGGGAAGGGGAAAGCTCTGCTCCTCAGACCAACTTATTATGAGCAGAGATGGCTCTGCTGCCTGGACTCATTGAAGCCCTTTGGGAGCCTCTACCTTATGCCAGGCAGTGGCTAGATCTTGGGGGAAAAGGTCTGATGATGAGTAAGTAGTTTCCCTGCCCATAAGATGCCCCATCCTCGTGCAAGAAGGAATCAAGTAAGAGAATAATCGACATTAGAACAGTGGAAGAAACATTATTGTCATGAGTTTGAACAAGTGCTGGGACCTTGAAAGATAAGTTTCTAAGTGAAAGCACTTCAGTGCTAACGCCGGGCAGTCCTGGGTAGTGGAAGAGTTTTTCCATGGTTTTGGAAATTTTGAAGTGTCACATGGAAAGAGATTATTTCCAACTAGTGTTTAAGTAGAGGACCTCCCCCATATTTTTATCCATGAGCCGAATTCTGCTTAAAGAATTGAGCACACTAGCCACCCAGAAGTCGGGACTGTATAAAATCAGTGGGGATTGAATCCTTTTCATCCTCTGAGGCAGAAAAGCTGTTTTGCAAGAAGGTTGACTAATCCTCTGAATTCCGACAACTGAGTCCCCAACATACCGCAATTTCCCTTTTTGGTGAAATACATCACCCTGAAGAATCCTTCTTGCTGAGAGCATTTTTGGCATTTTAACTCAGAACTTGGCAACAGACAGTTGTGGTTTGGTAGTGATTACGAAAAACATTTACAAATGCTGCTTTTTTGGGGCACCATAGTTATTCAGATACTCTGAGGTTCAGTGCAGATGGGGCACTAATGTTCTGCCTTTTAGGACACGTCTTTGCCTCTATTTTGTGTTTTTTTCTTAAACTAGCATCCTTTCACTTTAGGAACTTTTTTGATGTTGAACAAAGAACGCTAGAATATTTGGGTTCTGATTTTTTTGAAATCTTCATGGTTGAATGAGATGTGGGGTTTAGCTAACATTTAATGGGCCGTTTTCACATGTAGCCAATACTAATTGGCTTGACCCGAAACATAATCCTCAGCTAATGTGAAAAATGCATTTAACAATAGATCTAAGTACAGTGTAATTATATAAGTATCGTACAACTGTAGCATAATTACGTCACAGAGACCCATGATTGAGAAGTTGAAAGGTGGGAGTTTGGGGACGCCTGGGTGGCTCAGTTGGTTGAGCGGCTGCCTTCGGCTCGGGTCGTGGTCCCGGCGTCCTGGGATCGAGTCCCACATCGGGCTCCTTGCTCATCGGGGAGCCTGCTTCTCCCTCTGCCTCTGCCTGCCATTCTGTCTGCCTGTGCTTGCTCTCTCTTCCTCTCTCTCTCTGACAAATAAATAAATAAAATCTTTAAAAAAAAAAAAAAAGAAAGGTGGGAGTTTGTTATTGGCAACTATGGGTCATACAATCTTTGTGCAGGTGTGACATACACATATTAATCTATATATAACCAGTCTTACCAGTTTTTGGATTCAAGTGTACCCAGAAAGACTGAGGTTCTGTTGTAGTTTTTTTTTTAAAGATTTTATTTATTTATTTGACGGACAGAGATCACAAGCAGGCAGAGGCAGGCAGAGAGAGAGGGGAAGCAGGCTCCCCGGCCCCCCGAACAGAGAGCCCTAGATCCCAGGACCCCAAGATCACAACCTGAGCCGAAGGCAGAGGCTTTAACGCACTGAGCCACCCAGACGCCCCCTGTTGTAGTTTAAAAAAAAATTTTTTTTAAACATTTTTATTTATTTACACAAGCAGGGGGAAGGGCAGAGGGAGAAGCAGACTTCCTGCTGAGCAAGGATCCCAATGCAGGGCTCCATCCAGGACCCTGGGACCCTGACCTGAGCCAAAGACAGACGCTTAACCGACTGAGGCACCCAGGCAGCCCCTGTTGTCATTTTATATCACATACAAGGGTTTGCAAGAGCACAGACATCCAGGCGGCACGTGTTTGAAGACTGTGCTTGCGTGTACGAGATGGGTAGGTTTCATAATGACAGCTCCTTCTCATGTTAGGTTTGAGTGATCAGAACTGCGCAAAATGAGCCAAAAGAAGTTTAGTTACATTTTTTACTACTGTAAGCTTTGAGACAAGTTGATGGTTAGGACTGTTCTTTGCCCTTATGGCGAAAAATATTTTATAGTTTTGCCAGGAATTTGTATTTTCTTCTGGATGATCTGTTCCTTATTATGTTGCCATTTGGCATTATGAATTAGGGCAGCTTAAAATCTTTTTTTCCCACATTTTAAAACAATTTTTTTAAAGATTTTATTTATTTATTTGTCAGAGAGAGAGGGAGAGAGAGAGAGCACAGGCAGACAGAATGGCAGGCAGAGGCAGAGGGAGAAGCAGGCTCCCTGATGAGCAAGGAGCCCGATGTGGGACTCGATCCCAGGATGCCGGGATCATGACCTGAGCCGAAGGCAGCTGCTTAACCAACTGAGCCACCCAGGAGTCCCTAAAACAATTTTTTAAGTCATCTCTATACCCAGTGTGGAGCTCGAACTCACGGTCCCGAGATCAAGAGTTGCACACTCTACCGACTATGCCAGCTAGGTGCCCCAGGGCAGTGTAAAATCTTTAAGCTGTGGGTTTTGTCATCTATACAATTAGAGGTTGGATTAAGTTGGACTATGTTATATGTGATGTATCTTCCAGCATCTCTTTTAGTAATTAGTAGTCGTCCTACTGTCTGTCTCTTCAGCTTTCTCTTTTGAACATCCTCCTCTACACATTTTTCCCTCCGTGTTGTATTCTGGAAACAGTTTGCATGATCTCTCACACTGACATCCTACACTAACTTAATTAAATCCGAGTCTGGGGCTCTCTTACACATGCTCATTCACACCTTCTCCATGACTTCTCTCAGCCTTAGTTTCAAAGCCCTTTGGTAGTTGTTGCTAAGCCAAAGTAAACAAAACCCCACTTTATAGCAATAATTAATCAATTGATTCGGTAAAAGTGTCAATAAGAACGTAAACATCAGATGATAAGCTTTGAGAGTTGAGTTTATTACATATTAACCATGTTCAAAGGTCACAGAATTACAGCCTGTAAGCCCTTACAGGGACCAACACAGAGGCTCCGAGGGATCAATTAAATTACCAAATGCCAAAAAAATTCTTGACTTTGGACCCTTAAACGTTGACCATCAGGGCAGTGCTGCTTCTTTACCCTGCCTCGCTGGGCTTGCCCCGTAGGCCCCTCCCTAGAACTGAAGTAAACTTTATTTTTGCTTTACTTTGACGCTTGATGCTCTAAAACACAGTGATAACTATTGTGGCACAGTAATTTATGTTTTAGAATATGTTACATAGCCTGTTACTGCTGCACAAACATTTTTACTTAAAAAGATGGGACTCCCTATTAAGGTCAAATGACTTTCATATGAAGAATTTATTTCCTTTTTGAAAGGTCCATACCTGGTGTGTTTAGGATCATGTGGAGCAGTTGTTTGACTAGTTTCCATCAGTGGTTCTTAACCTTTTGGATCCTGTCTCCCTTTGAATATCTGATGAAAGCTATTGAAACTTTCCACCATGGGGCGCCTCAGTGGCTTGGTACGTTGAGCCTCTGCCTTCAGCTCCGGTCATGGTCTCAGGGTCCTGGGATCGAGCCCCAAATCGGGCTCTCTGTTCAGTGAGGAGCTTGCTTCCCCCCGACCTCTCTCTGCCTGCCTCTGCCTGCTTGTGATCTCTGTCAAATAAATAAAATCTTAAAAAAAAGAAACTTTACACCAAAAAATATGAGTTTTTACTCATAGACTTTTTCCTCCTGCCCCAGGCCAACATCAGTTGTTACGGAAACGTCTTCAGCATCACTGTCCCTGTAGTGTAACTATTTGGGGCTGAGACTGAGAGTTCGCAGAAGTGGTGGAAAAATGAGAATTCAAAGGATTGACTAAGTCATTAGACAGTTACAAGTAATGACTGTGTACATAGACAATGATTAAAAACAGTCAAGACATCTAGGCTGAAAAATAAGGCATATGTGCCTCCTATATTAAGTCCATGATAAGTTAAGCAGTGAACCTGACATGTTTTGGAAAAAATGAATGTGGGGAGACAACACAGGTGAAGAAAATGGAAGGCTGTGGTGGTTGATGTGATTTTTTTTTTTAAATAGTTTTCCAAGATTGGTATTTACAGATTTTAGGTATTGAAATTAAGCCACTAATATTAAATATATATTTGTTATTTAACATGCAGTTGTTTTTTTTAAAGATTTTATTTATTTATTTGACAGAGATCACAAGTAGGTGGAGAGACAGGCAGAGAGAGAGAGGAGGAAGCAGCCTCCCCGCTGAGCAGAGAGCCTGATGTGGGGCTCGATCGCAGGACTTTGGGATCATGACCTGAGCGGAAGGCAGAGGCTTTAACCCACTAAGCCACCCAGACATCCCTTTAACATGCATTCGTGAAAGCCTATGCTCCTCGGTCATTGGAAGCATTTGACAAAATTCAGACCCAAGTAGAAGAGTGAATTCTCTAGTTTATCTGAGAGTCCACTTGTCTCTCCACTGACCAGGTGATGCCCAGGAACTTTCTGTGCCATTCCAACTAGAAATCTGAAATGCTGTTGGCATCTGAGGTTGGTTCAGGAGGTCAGTGGTGGGACAGACAAGGGAAGCAGGAAATGACAGACAAGGATAGGATTTCTTGGAGGAAGTAAGACTTGACAGAAGTGTTGTGGGTTTTCGGTGAATTCTGAAATGCAACAAAAACAACTTTTTCTTTTCTTTTTTTTTTTTTCTTGTCTTCTTTTTTCTTACCGGTAAGTCATTTATTTTGTTTTTAAAATTAGAAATATATTTTTTAATTGAGGTATAGTTGACACATCAAGATGACGTTTAAGGTGACCATTTCCAGGTTAAATGGGTTTTCTTTGAGCCGTGGCTTAAATTCCAGAATTTTTCTTGCATGCCTGTCCGTGTTTGCTCATTCATTCACTCATTCATCCATTCATTTGATGAATATTTGTTGATCGCGTGCTCACTGCACACCGGGAGCAAAATTTCTGTTTTCCTGCTTTGGGAACATTGCTTCTAAACCTTTGGTAAGAGGTGATGTTTGACTATACTTTTTATTGTCCTCAGAGTGTGGAGTCCAAGAGTCCAAACGTGCAGTTATATAAGAATTCTGTTGGCCAGAGATCACATTGCTGAATAATAGAAAGTTAACTTTAAAAGCTTAATATGTGATACACAATCTACATATTCCTAGGTGGTGATGAATGTGAACGTTGAAGAAAAATGTCACTTCTAAGAATTAAGAGGAAGAACTAGCAGAGCCAGCAGAGCATAAGCGGTAGCTGCCCTCAAGTTTGCTTCAGAACTCTTAGCTTGTGCTCCAGGCATCGTTCACCTGGGTCCCTGTCCAGGGGAGTTTATAACTATCAATATTTGGACACTCTTATAAGAGATGAAAACAGCTTTCCCAAAGTGTGTTTCGAGGAGTAATGTTTTTTAAAAAGGCAGAAGGTTGGAGCACCTGGGTGGCTCAGTGGGTTAAAGCCTCTGCCTTCGGCTCAGGTCATGATTTCAGGGTCCTGGGATCGAGCCCCGCATTGGGCTCTCTGCTCAGCGGGGAGCCTGCTTCCTCCTCTCTCTCTCTCTGCCTGCCTCTCTGCCTACTTGTGATCTCTGTCTGTCAAATAAATAAATAAAAATCTTCAAAAAAAAAAAGAAGATCAATTTTAAAAAAATAAATAAAAAGGCAGAAGGTGGAGAAATACTGAATTGAACGGGTCTCTTCACTGCAGGACTTATTAGGGCCCTTTATTATGCCAGCATGTGCCACACATTTCCCAGAAGGAGAAATGACGTATGTTGCAACATCCATGAACATTGATACTTCTCCCCTGAGCATCTTGAGGACTAGTGTTCCCATAAAATATTTTTGAAACTATCACTTTAAACCACAGTGCATCTTAGTGTGCAGAATCAGGGACGGCAGTGTGGAGGGCCCTTGGTATATATATTTTTAAAATTTATTTATTTAATGGAGAGAGAGAACATGAGTGGGGAGAGGGGGCAGATGGAGAGGGAAAAGCAGATTCCCCACTGAGCAGGGAGCCCGATGCGGGGCTCAATCTCAGGACCCCAAGATCGTGACCTGAGCCGAAGGCAGACGCTTCACCCACTGAGCCACCCAGGTGCACCCATCCCCCACCCCTTGGTATATTTTTAAAGTTTCAGTAAAAGAATGGGGTGGATCATGAATTAAGGGGTAATTGCATTCCCAAACTCGGATGAAATCCATTTATCTAGAGTGAAGATGAATGCTGAACAATAATCAAATAAATTAGGACTGTCTAGACAACCAGTCTGTCGAATTACAGGCAAATTGAAGTTAATTGTTAGTTTTCATCTATTTATCATTTGAGACAGCACTGTCTTTTTAGCTTATCAAAGAGATTAGAAGATTTGGCATTTTCAAAAGCAGAGAATTATTTCTCTGAAAGGAAGGACAAATTGCAGTTGGACGTAGGGATGGATACATAGATTGGAACGGTTATATGTGTCCAGGACAAGTTCGTGTATACACTGATACTCTCTGTTCCCTTTTGCTAAAAAGTACAATACTGGATCAGAGACCAGAAAATGTACTAGTAGTATAGACTCCGCTGGCTGGCTTCGACACAAAGGTTAAAATGATGTGGCGCCCTGTCCTTGTCAGTCTCCTTAGCTGCTCGAGATGAATACAATCTAAGCATTAGAAACTTCCCTGTTGCCCTCATCCAGGTGAGCATGGTTTCATTTTCTCAGTATGAGATTATTCTATTCATTGCAACAAGCATTTAAGCACCTGCAACATGGCAGGGTCTGTTCTAGGGATGCAAAGACGTATAACACATTTCTGTTCTCAAAAAAGTCGTAACACACTAGTTACGAGTCAGATCTCTGGGCAAGAGATCATGGTGCCTTGGGCGAGGGCAAAAGGCCACTGTGGCTTGGACCAGGGTGTCTGTAGTCGCAATGGGAAGCAGGCAGATTCAGAGCATAGTCTGAGGCCACAACCAAGAGGACCTGCCCCTCGAATGGATGAGGTAAGTGACAAAAGGAGAAGAATCAGGAATAGCTTCGAGAGTTTTGACCCGAGCGTCTTAAGTAAATGGTGGTGCCATTTACTGAGTTGCAGAGGGCCAGGGGGGAGGACTGAGTTCTGGGGAGATAGTAAGTGTCCTGCTTGAGACGTATTGAGCTGGAGATGCCCCTGTGACCCACCTTGCTTGGGGACTTCATTCTAGTGCAGGTGCCATAAACGCTCCGTGTCTGGTGCCAGGTGGCACTGGGCGGGAAGAAGAAAAATAAAACAGGCTGACGGGGACAGAGTGTGACAGAAGATGAAAACACCTGCCTGTATTGAAAGTGTGTTCCCCGGACACTTGTCACGAGGAATGGGCTCTGTTTCAAGGTTTGTTCTAGTGAAGGAGTGGAAAAGACACCAGATCATCTGTTGTGGAAGCAAAACCAGAAATTGAACTGGAAAGGGTAGCACGAGTCAAATGGACGAATTGCTTCTTTTCTGTCAAATAAAGTAATATGCAGGTCCTTGAGGAAGGACAGTGAAGGGAAGGGGCCCTCAGAGAGCTAGAGGAGGCGGGGCTAAGTGTGAGGCTGGGTTCCACAGTAACAGATTTCTATCCCAGGAAGCAGAGAACCATTTCTTCCAAGGCTTCATTGCAGGTATGATTAATTCCATCACCAGGTGCACCGCATGGGTGAGATCATTGCCTGTACGGTTTCTATGGGGAGGTTAGGCACGGCCGGACGTTGAGAGGCAGTGCAGAATCTGCTGGAACGTCATTTCCAAGGGCAGTGGCTTTAAGAAGCTGGAGCTTGGTCTGAGGTTGCCATAGCAGCACCGCTGCTGCCTGCCTCCTCCATCTCCTCCGGGCCCTCCTGGCCCAATAACCAGCAGTAATTAATTAATTAATTAATTAGATAAAAAAGAAAGAAACTAAAGAAAGTATTTTGCTTCTATTTGCTCTATAGTATCTCAGATCGAGCACGATTTTTCAGTATTGTTGTATAAAACAAAAAACAGTTGCCTGAACTCTCAGACGATGTGTTTTTATTTTTTTTAAAGATTTTATTTATTTATTTGACAGGCAGAGATCACAAGTAGGCAGAGAGACAGCCAGAGAGAGAAAGGAGGAAGCAGGCTCCCTGCTGAGCAGAGAGTCTGATGCGGGGTTCCATACCAGGACCCTGAGATCATGACCCAAGCCGAAGGCAGAGGCTTTAGCCCACTGAGCCACCCAAGCGCCCCGGCGTGTGTTTTTAAAAGCAGCCTGGCTTTTTTTTTTTAAACCTATCTAATATATCCTTTCACCTGTTTTATTCTGGTTTATGTGAAACCCAAATGATAGAAGAAATATCGGGAGAGGAACTGTATTGTTTTAAACTCCTCGTTCCTATTTAAGCTACTTAATTGCAGAGTGATTCAAGATTTGTGCCCTGCTCCTCTGATTTTCCTGTTTTTCAGATTTTTTTTTTTTTGCATTTTAAAAATGATCAGATCCTGATTTACACAGTAAGTCTTGATCAAACTCTTTGTGAACATGACTTCTCCGGGCTCTTAACCCTCATAGAAAACCACAGGACGTTTGAGAGTCCTGGGCTCTTTCCCTTCTAAGGAGTTTGCTTTGCCATGATTTGGGAGAGGAACAGCTCTAGGTGCACGTGCAATGAATGGTAGATTCTACCAGTGCCCACTTAGACCTCTTCCCTCCAAATGGAGGTTCTCCGTGGGAGAACCAGAGACTTTAGGCACAAGGACACTTGTATCTCATACACCTGCTGATTTAATACACACTCTCCCCTCCCTGACTTTATCCCTCTCCTCACAGATCTGAGGCCGAGAGTTTATACCTCTAACAGTGTGTGGGGGAGCCGGCTTCTACTGGCTGGGGAGGCCTTTTTCCAATTCCACATTTGGTGATACCACGTGGGTAGCTTGAAATAAGTAGTTTGAAATCAGACATCATGGGAATGTCTATACACCACAGAAACCCCAGTGGTACAAATCAGGTGCCCTCTCCCTCCCCACAGCCCAGAGATGGTTGTTAACCATTTAGCAGCATACCACTGTAACAAACCCTTTCCTTATTTTGGCAGGGGAGGGGGGGATGGTGCCTACCAGGAGGGTTGGGTGGGAGGCAGGTCTCTTCTATCACTCAGGATTCCATGTGGCAATGAAATGATGGAAAATGAATGAAATGAGGAGCTATGGCATTCAGTGGTCTTAGCTTTGGCTAATCTATTTTTCTTTGGAAAAAGATGAACATTAAATCTATATGAGATTTATTGTTCTGTTCATAACAAATATGAAAATTAAAGAATTTGAGTATAAAATCTTTTTTATGGAAGGAATCAGTCACGGAGAGGAAAGGTCCAGCATAAGGAATATAGTCTATGGTATTGTAATAGTGTTGTATGGTGACAAATGGTAGCTACCCTTGTGGGGAGCCCTATATTTCAATTAAAAAAATAATAAAATCCATTTTGCAATAGCTACATTGTATTTGGTGACTTGTCTTCAGACTTAAAAGCCTTTTCTTTTCTAAAAATTTTATCCCATTTACAAAAAAAAAAAAAAAAGCTAAGTAAATATTTTGAAAGTTAAAGGCAGAAGCCTTTAAGCTAATCTGTGGAGTTGACAATTGAGATATGACTTTTTTCTGTGAATGATTATTGAGTTTTGTGGTGATGGGGGAGGTGATACATAGTGATACACCGAGTAAGAACAAAATAGGAGTTAAGGAGTATCCAAGACTTTCACCTTGAAGCAGGCGTCAGTTTTATTCAAATCAACAGCCACAGTTATAATAGTAGAAAAACCTTCCTGGACTGTAAATATTTGCCTGTGCCTTATTTTCGACTTACTGAATTATCTATTCAAAATTAATTATTAATTATTATTCAGAAACAAGTTTTTGGGCCCCTGGGTGGCTCAGTCGGTTAAGCATCTAACTCTTGATTTTGGCTCAGGTCATGATCTCAGGCTTTTGAGAGATTTTTCTCTCTTTCTCCCTCTGCTCCAACTCCTCGTGTGTACGCACACTCTTTCTCTCTCAAATAAATAAATCTTTAAATAACTTTTTTTTTAAAAATGGCCCTAGCTTTTATTTCCATATTCGGTATTTTCTAATCTTTCAATTATTGTGGAAGTTCCTTATCTTGTTCACAATAAACACACAAACTGAAACATCGGAACCCCATTTATTCAGTGTTGTAGAAGAAATATTTTTTCTAGATAACTTACATCTTCCCTCTTCAAATTCCTAGACATTTTTAAAGATTTTATTTATTTGAGAGAGAGAGAGAGAGAGCGAGCGCGCATGAGACACTGAGCATGGAGTCCTATACGGGTGCCATCTCACAACCCCAAGATTGTGACCCAAGCTGAAATCAAGAGTCGGATGCCCAATGAACTGAGCCACCCAGCCACCCCCAAGACCTTTTTAAAAGCATTTTTTTTCTGAAATCCTTTTAAAATGTTTTAAATATTTTCTTTATTTCTTAACTAAGAGTTGAATCTTTCCTTGCTGAGATAGGCCCAATCATTTTCTTGGAATGCAGCAACAGCCCTTGTGGTCAGCTTTTTAATTTTGTTTATATCCAAAAATGACTTTTTCCCTGGTGTGGTCATTGTCCCAACTCAGCTCGTTCTGCTCCCCCCAATCCCCTCTAGATTCCCCAGTGGGGCTTATTCTTTATTGGCACTGAACGCCACTCGCCAAACTCGTTTAGTGTTACACATTAAATATGATTTTTCTCAGGCTCCGAGTGAGGGTGTGAGAAGTAAAACCATTGACTTTTGTGGAGACTTTGTTGTGGTCATTTTGGGTGCTTGGCTTTCTCATCTGGTATATGGGGACAATGAAATCAACTCCCAGGGATGATAACAGGCAAGGCACATGAACCTGATCTGTATATGTAGTCCCTAACCAGCTGCTAGGCTGCCTTAGGAGCCAGGAGCCGGACGCTGTGGGACCCACGGCTGCTGGAGGTCAAAGCCATCTCAGCTTCTTTGTAGGTGGCATGCAGAGGGCGACTTTGTCCTTTAGAGGAGGAGCTACCAACCGATGAACTCCAGTAAACCCTTGGCTTTATTTTTCTAATTTGTTTATAGTTTGATTAAGACGAACAAGGAAGAAAGGAACCTTTTTGTATCTGAGTTTCTCTGGATTTAAATATAGAGTGGTACTTTGACATCAGAAGATCTGTGCATCAGTAGGCTTTTAATATCAACTTCATCCTTTTTTTAAATGACCCTCAGCAGAAGAAGCCTTTGGCTCTGTCCCTGAGAACACATTGCACCAAGGTTTGCAGACATTGGTTTGAATTTATTTAAATGTCACAGGATGGATGCTTTCTTTATGAGCAGATTCCAAAGATTCGTTGCATACCTAAATCTTTCATGAATGTCGGCAGTGTAATGTTACATTGTACTTGAAGGGGTCAAAACTACATACAAGTATTAGCAGATAGCAGTGCTCGATATTATGGTTTAGCCTCCCTACATTCTAGATCTTCTAAACCCAGATTCATCCTTGATTCTGTATATGGACAAAATGCTGTGTCGGTCTGGGTCCTCTGAGAGCAGACGTCAAGACAGAACTAACCATGTATGAGATTGATTATGGGAAAAGCCTGCAACGGATAAAGAGGGGGAGAGAACAGGAGTGGGCAAGTCGTTAAAAAACAAGAAAACAAAAACAAAAACCAGGGCAGTCCTGTAGGATTTCCTACAATCTGGCTTTTCTTGATTGCATCCCAGTAGTACTATTTAAACATGTTCCTCTGGCCCTAAAGTAGATCTAGAAGCTTGATCACATTAGAATTTAGTATTTGCCCCTTGTCTCCCTCCCCTTCTTTCCTTCCTAATGACTTCATAGATGCTGGTGTGTTGTTCCATCAGGAGGCAGATAACATCTGGTTATCTCTCTTTTTTTATGTGATGTTAGCAGATGTTGATGCTTATTACACTAGGTCCATCGGTTGATTAGGCATTGCAGGGTGCTGATGTTCTAATTTTATTTGTCTTCACTGATTAGCTAGCATGCTTTTAGACGCAGAACCTCCCTTTGTTAGCTATTTGGTTGCTTTGCAGTTCACTGCAAGTAGGAGAGGTAGGATGAATGCCAGATGCTTTGCTTTTCCTTTAGGCATTTCTAAACTGGTAAGGTGGTTCCTTAACCTTCTCCAAAGAACCAGGGAGAGTTTTTTTTTTAAATTGGTTTAGTATTATTAGGAATTCATGGATTTCAACCACCGCAGTTATTTTGTATTTTTCCCCTGCCCTATCTCCCTCCTGCAGTTGTTAATTTGATTTGATACTTAGATTGTTCCATCTTTGGCCAGTTGGAGTCTCTATAGGTAGGTTCCTGACCCTTTTTGTCACAATAATAATGTTAATCTGCAACATTTCCCTTTTCTGGTATTACTGTATTAGCTTATTTAAACCCATCTTTTATGACAGTTTTTATTTAGATGTGAAAAACCCATTCTCAGCTTTGAGCCAACGAATAGTGTGATGCATGGTTCCTACCTTAGGTAACTTTGAATCTGGTGGGAAAAACACGCCCTAGCAAGCATATAATTCAGATAGAAATCATAAGATGTGATTATAAGGGTTTTGTTTTGTTAAGTAGGCGCCACACTCAATGTGGAGTCCAACGTGGGGCTCGAACCCACAACCTTGAAGTCAAGACCTGAGCTGAAGTCAAGGGTCAGACGCTTACCTGACTGAGCCACCCAGGCGCCCCTACAATGGGTTTTTAAGTTGAGAAAAGCACAGATATACTGAGGGCTGGTGTAGCCAGGGGAAGTTTCCAGGAAAACAAACTCTTCTGTTTATGCAATCAGGTTTTCTGGAAGAAGGGCACAATAAAGGTTGATTTAGGGGTTCAGCACCTTCTCTTAAATAGGATTTCATTATCACCAAAAATACATATATTTTAAAAATAATTACATTTTGTCAACCAACCTTATGAGAGATGATAAAATTATGATAATGTAATATAGGCTAGATTATCAAATTGGTGGCTCAATCGATCACAGTATGGTCAGACTTTATTAAAAAGATAGCAAAATGAAGGGTTACGTATGATGCCCTGCTTTCATTTTATGTGTAGTTCTGCCTAACTCCTGGCTATCTCACATTTGGGTCTTAATATGTTCCTTGATTTCGTTTTTGTTTTTCCTTTTAGGATTGTCTGCTGCCAAACTCTTAGCTGAACATGACATTAACGTTTTGGTTTTAGAAGCACGGGACAGAGTTGGAGGGAGAACATACACCGTGAGGGTAAGTGATGACACTTACATGTAATATCTCACTCACACTAGAGGGGGGGCACTGGAAGTCCCAGAGCTCGAGGTGATCTCAGGGGTTCATGTAGTGAAGCCATTTATCCTCCAGAGCCCTAAACTGCTCCAGCAAATACGGGTCCACGCTTTTCAACAAGCACTCGCTGAGAGTGACAACCTTTGACCTTCAGTAGCTTATAGTCTGGGGATGAAAACAGATGTGAACAAATAGCTTCAGTGCACTGTCATAATTTCCACACTGGACACCTAAATCGAGTATGTAGTGTCTCAGATGGGGTTACAGTTTGGCTGGACTTGAAGTGACTATATGCCCACAACACGTGTACATGAGTGCACACACACACACACACACACTTGTTTGTTTATCCAAGAATGCGCAACTTAAAAGACGTGTGCCGCAGGAAGCAACAGCAAATATAGCATGTTTTTGTGCAACTTTGTCCTTGGTCCTTGTTCCCTAAAAGGACTGCGGCTGCCAGAGACACTCTTCGCTCGGGTAAGGCCCACTAGACATGACGAGGAAGCTCAGTTCTTTCCATACTTGGGCTAATGTCACCATTCTAGAAAAATGCCTGCTAACTATGGTTTACTGTTATTCAAGGACACAGTGGCAGTGGGAGCCGATGAAAGTGTGCAGGGGGCCGACATGGGGTGGGGAAGAGAGGGCCAAACATGGAAGTTTGGGGAGCACACAGCTTTAACGGGGGCCACGGCCGAGGAGCCAGAGAGAAGCGGCAGGGTCCGAGCAGTGCCATGCAAATCTGTGGAGGAAAGAGGAAGGGAAGCTGCACTGAGCCAGACTCCAAGGGTATTTGACATAGGATGAGGGCTGCAAAGAGAGGCCCTTGTGTTTGGCATTTAGGTCATGAATGAGAACCTTTTCTAGAGCACACAAATAGACTGTTTTACAGGCGGGAGACCGACAGGACAAAACCAGACAGTTGCAATGACTGGCAAGAGACGAAGGATTTCTCTAATTAGAAGAGGTATCAGACTTACAGCAAAATGGCTTAGGCGGTGCTCATTACAACGGCTTGAGCAGTACAAACATTCGGTTACTTTGCGTGAGAAGAAGTCTGGAGGCAGGGAGTCCGGGCTGCCGCAGGCGCTGGGTTTCATTGTCAAGGCTTTCCACTCTTCATGTCTTTCCTGCTCAGCCGTTCTTTGTATGTTGGCTTATTGCCTGATGGTAACCAGATGGCTGCTGCGACTCTAGACATCGAGCCCTCGTTTAAGACAGGAAGAAGCATGAAGAGGCAGTCCCAGTTTTCTGTTTAAGTTTGTATTTAACCTCCAGTTAGTTAACAAGCCATGTACTCTTTGTTTCCGGTGCACAATGCAGTGATTCTGTCCTTCCATACGACACCCCCAGTGCTCATCTGGGCAAGCGCCCTCCTGCATTCCCAGCCCCTGCTCCACCCATCCCCCCACCCCCTCCCCTCTGGTGACCATCTGTTTGTTCTCTAGAGTTAAGAGTCTGGTTCTTGGTGAGGCAGCCCCAATTTTATCTGCAACCGAGCTTTTCCTTTACGAGAAGAACCTGGCGGGCATTCTCCAGTCCCCTTGGCCAGAGTGGGGGCACATAGCTACCCTTGGCCACTAGGGAGCCTGAGAAAGCAAGTGTTTAACATTTCCAGGCTGCATCGCAGAAGCAGGCGTGGTGGGCAAGGCCATATGAATGGATATGGAAGGGCCAACCAACATCTGAACTAGCATATTGTACCAGCTCTTCCAGTCATACCACACCATGTTCCCCCTGTCATTTGCTTCCTACCTTTTTAGATGTACAAGGATGTACCATGAGTCCGTTTTCACTCGGCTCAGCTCTGAGAGTGCTCCCCAGCATTGCTACTCAAAGTGTTGTCCATGGCCCAGCAGCCTCAGAGTCCCCCAAGAGCATGATAGAAATGCAGAGTCTCAGGCCCTGTCCCAGACCCACTGAATCCAAATCTACGTTTCAACAGGGTCCCCGGGGGCTGCTCCGGAAGTGTTTCCCTGTTTGCTTGCTGGCCTGAAATTAATGTAAATCCGGATTAATTGTATTGGGAGAATTTCTGAGTGCTTCCTCGGACGTAGTCCACTGGGAGCCTGGTGGTCTGGAAGCCAGGACCCTGGGATTCAGGCCCCTGCACTGCCTGACATACTCTCTTAGCTTGGGTAAGTGCTGTTAGCGATTTACATCTGTTTGCCCATCTGGGCAGTGAAGATACAATCGAAATGTACTCGAAGCTCCTTTGCAGCTTCAAGTTCTAGTTGAAGACGTGTGTTAGAGTGCAAAAGAAGGATTGCGTATCCTGCGTGTCTGACCTTGTTGGATATAATTCTCCTGTCATTTTCTGAAAATTATTCCTTCACTTTGGTGATAGTTATTAAGTTCCTTAGCCCCACGTTTCTTATCTCTAAAACCTTTTGGTTATTAAACAGGAGCATCAGTCATGTTGCAGGTTCTCAGTTAAGGATAGGTTTCTTGATATAAGGGAAATGAGAATTCCAACATGCCTCTCCCCAGCTGCTTTATTGCCCCAGGCTGATTTTTCACATGGCATCATTTATACATGTCAGCCCCATACAGGAACTCTTGTGTATTGACCATGATATTGTAACTCCTTAGGTATATGAGGAAGGTACTTTGAAATGCACTTTGCAGTGCTTACAGACTAGGACTTGACATATATAAGATTTCAGTTGAGTAAAAGGAGAAAAAAGAACTTTGCGAAAAAGGGACAGAAATGCTGTAAGAAACTGAATCGCATATTGTTAGAATTGCTTCTGAGAGCATAGTCAATTAGGATAATTTGGGGTGGAGATGCACTACGAGTTACTCTGGATCTTTAAGCACTAAAATGTTAAATTTGGTATTTCACTTGGTGGCTGTTCAGAGAGATCTCCTATGAGTTCAGAACTTCCCAATTTTTGGGGGCACCTGGCTGGCTCAGTTGGTAGAGGGTGCAACTCTTGATCTCGGGGTTGTGGGCTCAAGCCCCTTGGGTGTAGAAATTGCTTAAAAATAAAATCTTTAAGGGCACCTGGCTGGCTCAGTTGATAGAGCATGTGATGCTTGATCGCAGGGTCATGAGTTCAAGCCCCATGTTCGTTGTGGAGCTTACCTAAAGTAAATTAAAAAAAAAAAACTTGCCAATTTTTTCTTAGTATGGTTCATTTATCGTTCTTCAGGACCAACTTTACAAAGTCCAAATGCCTGTGGGGCTGTTGCAATGCTGGTGTATTTGTTTCCTAATATAGTTGCATGTTTGTGGCCTCTTCAGAGATCAAAATCAAGACCTTCAAGATGGAGGCACAATATAGCAGAATATGGTATTAGAGTTCCGATATGTTCATGCTGAACCTGACGCACCTGCTTTAGAATCTTTCACCTTTGAAAAGAAACATCCTGTAAAAGAAAACAAATGAAGACAAAGAAAACAAGCTAAACCAGAAGCAGACTAAGTACAGAGAATTAACTGGTGGTTGCCAAGAGGGAGATACTTGTGGAGGGGGGGCGGTGGACAAATTACATAAAGGGGATTAAGAGGTACAAATTTCCAGTTATAAAATAAAAAGTCACTTGAAAGGGTTGAAAAGTACACCCTTAGGGGTGCCTGGGTGGCTCGGTCGTTAGGCGTGTGCTTGCGGCTCAGGTCAGGGTCCCAGGGTCCTGGGATTGAGTCCTGCATCCGGCTCCCTACTCAGCAGGAAGCCTGCTTCTCCCTCTCCCACTCCCCCTGCTTGTGTTCCCTCTCTCACTGTGTCTCTGTCAAATAAATAAATAAATAAATCTTAAAAAAATAAAAAGGAAAGTACAGCCTAGGGAGTATAGTCGGTAATGTTATAATAATTCGTGTGGTAAAAATAAGAAATATTCTGTAAAATGCCTCACACTTTTTACTACTTAGGGTTATTTGCTTTAAAGATAGTGTCAGTATTCTAAAGACATCATGTGTGGAAATTCCCATGAGTCCTCTTGCTGTCTTTGTCAAAGCCTAGAAATTTATTGGAGTCCTGACGCCAGTTCTGTTTTATATTTTAAAAGGGTGCTGGAGAAGGTTTAGAGAACAGTACCAAGGCTTAGTAAAAGAGAAGGTGAGGATTATATAAGGGACAGGTGAAAGAAGTGAAAGGCACACCTCATTTCTGATATTAGGGCAGAATGGGAAGCCCTGATTAACGCTCCCCTTGGCAATAAGCCCAGTGCTGAATGAAATATACACTGCTGCCTTGACGTGGAAATCAGAAATTTGCAGATCTCCTGGAGGTTGAACAGACATCTCAGATTTCATGTACCCGACCTGAATTTCTGATGTTCTCCGTCAAGACTGCCATTCCAGCAGCCTTCCCGGTATCAAAGGATAGCAACTCCAAAGACCTCAAGCATCATGCTCGATACTCTCAGACCCCACATTCATTCTGTTGGCTCAGCCTTCAAAATACCACCAGAATTCAACACTCTGTACCACTTCCATGGCTACCGCCTGGGGGGAGCCACCAACATCTCTGGCCAGATTGCTGCGATGGCCTCCTAAAATTGACTTCCCTGCTTTACCCTCGCCTCCTAGAACCTACTATTAGTACAGCAGCCAGAGTGAGCCTTTCAGACCTAAGTCAGATCTTGGCACGTCTCTGCTCAAAAGCTTCCAGAGGCTTTCCTTCTCAGAGGCGAAGCCGGTGTCCTTATAATGCCCTGTGAAGCTTTCTGTGACCTGCCCCCAATAACCTGTGTAACCTCATCCCCAGTTCTCTTTTCCTTTTTTTTTTTTTAAGGGAGGGAGGGACAGAGGGAGAGAGAAAGAAAGATAATCCCAAGAAGGCTCCACATCAGTACAGAGCCCAGTGTGGGGTTTGCTCTCACAACCCGGAGATTATGACCTCAGCGGAAATCAAGAGTCAGACACTTAACCAAATGAGCCACCCAGGTGCCCCTTCAGTTCTCTTTTCCTTGCTCACTCTTGTTTTAGCCATACTGGTCTCCTATTTCTTGAACACAGTAGACTCCCTCTGCCTTAGAGTTTGCACTGGCTGTATTTTCTTTGTTTGTTTCAGAGTAGACATTTAATAAGCATTTGCATGTTATTTGATTGGTCTGTATGTTTTATTTAATTATTATGTTCAGTTAGCATATAGTACATCATAACTTTTTGTGGTAGTGTTCAGCAATTCATTAGTTGCATATAACACCCAGTGCTTATCCCAACATGTGCCTTCCTTAATACCTATCACCCGGTTATCCCATCCCTCCACCCCCTTCCCCTCTGAAACCCTCAGTTTGTTTCCCAGAGTCCATAGTTTCTCATGGTTCATCTCCCTCTCTGATTTCTCCCCCTTCAGTTTTCTCTCCCTTCCCTGTGGTCCTCCATGCTACTCCTTATGTTCCACATTTGAGTGAAACCATATGATAATTGTCTTTCTCTGCTTTACTTATTTCACTTAGCATAATCCCCTCCAGTTCCACTCATGTCAGTGCAAAAGTTGGGTATTCATCCTTTCTGATGGCTGAGTAATATTCCATTGTATATATGGACCACATCTTCTTTATCCATCCATTGGTTGAAGGACATCTTGGCTCCTTCCACAGTTTAGCTATTGTGGACTTTGCTGCTATGAGCAGTGGGGTGCGTGTGCCCCTTCTTTTCACTACATCTATATCTTTGGGGTAAATACCTGGTAGTGCAAGTGCGAGGTCATAGGGTAGCTCTATGGAACCTCTGTACTGTTTCCCAGAGTGGCTGCAACATCTTGCATTCCCACCAACAGTGTAAGAGTGTTCCCCTTTCTCCACATCCTCACCAACACTTGTTTTTCCCGTCTTGTTAATTTCTGCCGGGAATGCTTTTCTCCTGGCATGTGGACAATCCTTTCATTTCCTTCGAGTCTTTATGCAGATATTACCTCTTCAAGGAGGCCGACATATCCATCGTATGTTGAATTGCAATCTTTCCTTTTCTCCTCTGCTGTTTTAGACCTCTTGTCCTACTGTAATTTTTTTTGTTTTTCATTGTTCTTATCAACTTCTGAGATACTTAGTTATTATGTTTGGGGTTTATTCCCAATGGGTCTCTTCCCATTGAATATAAGTTCCTTTAGAGCAGGGATCTTTGTTTTGTTTACTGATGTAACAGAAGCTCCTTGAAGAGTACCTGGCATCTTGTAGGAAAGCACAGTCTGTTTGTTGAATAAACAAATGAATCCCCAAAGCAAAAATAGACTCAAATCCTTTCCACCCAGGCCTCAAATCATTTACACAGGAAATGTTCCAAAGAAAATAAGTAACTCATAGTTAAAAATGAAAAAGCGCACTAGGAAAAGAGGCACCAAAAAAGGACAAGCATAAAAAAAAAAGATCCAGAGAGATTTTGTAACAGTCATATAATGCAAAGAGTAAAAAATTATAGTTAAGCATGTTTTTGTTTTATTTTTAAATTTTTTAATTAATTTATTTTTTAATCTTTGGTTTTTCTGTTCAGCATGTTTGGAAGAAAATAAGTGGTTTTAAAACTAGGATCAGGGTAAAGAAACTAAAAAATGATCAAGTAAATTTTTTAAAAATTCTAGAAATGAAAATATACTAATTAAAATGAAAAAATTCAGCAGGCAGATTTAACAGTATATTAGACACAGCTAAAGACAGCGAATGAACTGCTAGATCTAGAAAAACTGCCTAGCTTGCAATTCTGAAGCGAAGATTAGAAAATATGTTTTCAGGGGTGGTGGGCAGCTAAGACATGAAAGACAGAGTTATGATGGTATAAAAAAATACTAGCTGATATTCCCAGCATTGTTGGAAGATAAGACGAAACCTATCAGGTTCAATGCATGATAAAGGAAAAGAAATTCTCACCCAGGGACAGAGAAGCTGCAGTATACCAAAGAAAAGAGATCTCACAAGCAATTATTTTTTAAAGAGCAAAAAAGGCAAATCATACATACTCTTAAAAAATCAACAATTAAATTTATGAGCGACCCTTGGACAACAAAAACAGATGCCAGAAGATATCTTTTTTTTTAAATTTATTTATTTATTTGACAGACAGAGATCACAAGTAGGCAGAGAAGGAGGCAGGGAAGCAGGCTCCCTGCTGAGCAGAGAGCCTGATGTGGGGCTTGATCCCAGGACCCTGAGATCATGCCCTGAGCGGAATACAGAGGCTTTAACCCACTGAGCCACCCAGGCACCCTTCCAGAAGATATCTTTAATGTTCTGAGACTGTGAGAAAGAGGAACTAAACTGAATTCATTACCTGCTTGAAAAAATCTTTTTCCCAGACTGACAAAAACAAAGACTTTAGGACCCAGACTGGAGGAGATGATAAAGAAAAATGTATTTCAAGCAGAAGGAAAAAGATTACAAATAAAAGGTCTGAGATTCAAGAGGGGACAGTGAGCAAAGATATTGGTAAATATTTAAATATAATACAGCAACATCAAAACAATAAAACAAAGTAGTGTCAGATTTGCTTTGATACAAATCTGAACCAAAGTACTTTTATAGCTTATAGATTGGAAAAAGGGTGATCACAGTTGGAGCATGAAGGTTTTCGTAGTTTTCAGTAGGAAGATAATCCACTCATAAACTTTAGACTATATTAAGTGTGCATGTTAATATTGCTAGGAAAAAGTCTGAAATAAGCCTGACTAACTTCCAAACAAGTACAAGAAAAAAATTTAAAAAGAAAAAAGAAGAAACCCCTCATTCCAAAAGAAGGAAAGAAATCTGGGGAAAAACTATTTGAATAGGCATAATAAAATAAGAAGTAAGCTAAAGCACTTAAAAAGGAATAATAATATATGTAAATGCTAAGTTTGTCAAAGGAAAACAATCGTCAGACTACAAACTCTAACTGAAAGATAGAAAAAGATAGACAAATACTAATCTAAGCTGTTATAGCTATATTAATATCAGACGAAGTAAACTTTGAACAAAAAAAAGTCATTGAAATAAGTATCGGTACATAATGATAAAAGACAGAAAATCAAACGGTTCTGAACTTTTATACAGTGAATAATGTGACCTCAAAATATAAAGCAAAAATTAACAGGAATCAAAGATAAATGCCCAATGGAGTAGGGGATTTTTTACATAATTTTCAAACAGAAAAAGTCTGAGCACAATTAAGCTCATTCTGATGGACATGTATAAGCCATGCATATCATTTTATGGACTATATTTTTATCAAGTAAATAGGAAAATCTTTGAAAATTGGTCATGTGCTAGGTCATAACATGAGCCTCAAAAATTGTCATAGAAACCACATTTTTTGACCACAGTGCACTTATGACAAAAAGATAACTTAAAAAAAAAAAAATCCCAGCTGTAGAAGTTAAAATCCAACAGTTTTTAGAAACACAAGTCTAAAGAGAAATTGTAATGGAAACATGAAAATACTTAAGACTGCACATGGAAATATTCAAAATAAAGTTGTGTTAAGGCAATATTTAGAGGACGATTTATAGCCTAAATTCTTCCATTGGGGGGAAAAAAAGGCTCAGTATGAATGAACAAAGCATGTGAGGAGTTAGAAAATTAAGAATATAATAAATCTAAAAGGGGGAGGGGCACCTGGGTGGCTCAGTGGGTTAAAGCCTCTGCCTTCAGCTCGGGTCATGATCTGAGGGTCCTGGGATGGAGCCCCTGCATCAGGCTCTCTGCTCAGTGGGAGGCCTGCTTCCTCCTCTCTCTGCCTGCCTCTCTGCCTACTTGTGATCTCTGTCTCTCAAATAAATAAAATCTTTAAAAAAAAAATCTAAAAGGGGGAAATAGCGTAAATCCATGGTATAGAAAATAAATATTCAATGAAGAGGATCAATGAGACAAAGGTTGATTCTTTGAAGAAACTAAAAATAGAGAAGTGTCTGGTAAGATTTTTCAAGAAAAAGAAAAAAGGGACATCTCAAATAAACAATAAAAGGGATGAAAATGTAGGTATAACCAGTGATTCAATAAAGAAATGCAAAAAGGATGTTATTAACTTTAAACCAATAGTTTTGAAACACACACAAAATGTATAAGGAAAAATATGTTTACCAAAATTAACTGATTTAAAAAGAAATAGAAAATATGGGTCGTGGTTTAGCCTCAAAGTAAATCGCATCTCATAGTTTAAGATTTTTCAACAATGGAAACAGCAAGCCAAGATAGCTCTAGAATTATATTCTACCCAATGTTTAAAGAATAAATAATTCTATGTATATACAAACACTTCCAAAGACTAAAAGAAAGTATGATCACTAATTTATGAGATTAGCAATACTCTAACACAAAGGGGAGACTAGGGTTGTAGAAGAATCTGAATTTCACTCATGAACTTGGCTACAAAAATCCTAAACAAAATGTTAGCAAAGCATATCCTGTGATAGAAAGATAATATCAGGTTGTGTTTTGCCAGGAAGGCAAGTTGAATGATACTAGACAATCACTTTTCTGAAATAACACTTAGGCGAATTGCCCCAACCCTCCTACTAAATGCAAAGAGATTGGACAAATTGCACTGTATACACACGAATTTTCAAAGCATCAGAGGGCTAAGAATGTAGTGAAGAATCACTGGGCCGTCATCAGGAAGGTTTGGCCTACTTTTGCCCTGGAAGGTGGGGAGGGGAAGGGGGAGTTTACTGATCACCGAAGAAGCGAGAGGCTGAGAAGGACTTGCAAAAATCATCCAAAGCTAGAGCAACTGAGCGTCAAGTCCAGAGCCCACCAGACTGTGTGCAAATGAAGGGAGGCATTGATACAGCTCTCATGCTTTGGGTTGGCCTGTGTCCTTGGGATGAGCTGTAAGAAGACCGGAGTGTGTGTGCATTTCAGCTTGGCTTCAAATCGTATCAGGCACAGGAAATGCAATAAAGTTATCTCATATTATAAGGGCCCCCAGATGCTGGGCAGAAGCAGACAGAAATCCTCTCTGAGAAAGATATCCTCCTAGGATTCGAGTTAGTTTGTATTTGTTTCGAATTCACTGAGTGGCACTCAGTAGAGAATAATCAGGCAAACAAGGAGGAAAGGCAACATGGATGAGAACGGATATAGACAACAAAACAGAAGCAGACCCAAAAGAAGTTATTACAAAAACACGGAGGAGATGTAAGTCACCAATATTCAGTCTATTTTTTTTTTTTTAAAGATTTTATTTATTTATTTATTTGACAGAGAGAGATCACAAGTAGATGGAGAGGCAGGCAGAGAGAGAGAGAGAGAGAGGGAAGCAGGTTTCCCGCTGAGCAGAGAACCCGATGCGGGACTCGATCCCAGGACCCTGAGATCATGACCTGAGCCGAAGGCAGCGGCTTAACCCACTGAGCCACCCAGGCGCCCCGCAATATTCAGTCTATTGATTAAATTACCGGGAAATGTGTTCATAAAAAAGCTGGAGAAAATGTAGAACTGCACAAAAGAGGGGAAAGTAAATTTCGGTTTATGAAGGAAGGTTTGTATATTTATAAAATAATTTGTTAGGTCTAATATGAATCTTTTTATAGCTTTGTGTACCTTTTCCTGTGATATATTCTTCCCAGCTAGTATTTTATTTTATTTTTTATTTTTTTAAAGATTTATTTATTTGACAGAGAGAGAGAGTGCATGAACGGGGTGCAGGGGAAAGGCAAAGGAAGGCTCCCTGATGCGGGGCTCGATCCTAGAACCCTGGGATCATGACCTGAGCTGAAGGCAGACACTTAACCGACTGAGCCACCCAGGTGCCCCCTGCTAATATTTTAAAATAAGATCAAGAGTCATCGGTGTGGGCTGATGTAAAACTTCTTCTGTTGGAAATCAGAGAATTAGGCCTACACCAGCAGCCCCAAAGAAAAACATACAGAAAAACCTAAATGCTTTGAAAAGGATCTAGATCGGCAGAATGTACTACAGCAATTTTTATTTGTGATACGTGTCATTGTCGAATCGGCCTCCCCAGTAACTATACAAATGGGATTGCTGTGTGATGAGTGTCATACCGGGTTGTTCCTGGTCCTTGGGCAGGGGAGAAAGGGTTGCCATTTTCAGTTGCACTCTCTAAGAGCAAAGCAAGGAACATGTGAGTTGTAAATAATAATTGTTTTTGTCTTTAAATAAGACATCGAAGCTTTTTTTTTTTTCCCCCGAGTTTTAACTGAAGTCTTCTGGCCACTTTTTCTTTCTACAGAATGAACATGTCGATTATGTAGATGTTGGCGGGGCTTACGTGGGACCAACCCAGAACAGAATCTTACGTTTATCCAAGGAGCTGGGTCTAGAGACTTACAAAGTGAACGTAAATGAACGTCTTGTACAATATGTCAAGGTAAGTCTGACATTTTACTCAACTGACCAGTGGGAGAGCACTGTATTTGGGAAAGTATTTGTTTTTGTTTTTAGTTGTTTTTTTCTCAAAGCCATTCTACCAGTAGGCTGTCAGCTCTACAGTAGTATTCCGTGTTTTCTTTTCTTTTTTCTTTTTAAAAAATCCTTGTGGACTCTGGGAATCACTGCCCGCGTCAGCTTGGCTCTCCTCCACATCACCCACTGTAGCCCTTGAATTCTCCACCCTCACCCCAGTCCAACTGGAGTAGGGGTAGGAGGCTCTCAGCATTTTTTTCCTCTTCACCCTTTATGGAGAGTGGGGGATGGGGAGATGAGGGGAGCGGGAGTCATCTGTGGTGGGAGCACACACACACACACACACACACACACACACACACACACACACGGTGCCCCGGGCAGCCCCCCAGGCACCTAAGAGGCAGTTCTAAGGCCCCAAGGAACACAGTAGTCTGAGGCCATTTCTTAAGACTGAACAGGTTATTATTCTCATTTTTACCTGACATGTCTTTGCACACTTTGATAATTTCCTCTGTGTCACGCCTTGACTCTTGGGAAGTCTAGCTGGGTTGTGCAGTTTCGTACTGTTGAAATGAGATTATTTAAACTCTGCTGACATCCACGCAGGAAACGACAGCTGTTGCCAGTGTTATTCTTTCTTACTGAAGCCCAGCATGGAGCAGCTGGAGTCTGGAGATGTGCCTTGAGAGGTCACAAGTTCTCTGACCCGCCATCGCAGTTTACTCATTCTTTATTTTTTTATATATACATTTATGTATTTATTGGAGAAAGAGTGACAGAGCACAGCGGGGAGGGGGGAGAGGGAGAGACTCCTTTTTTTTTGTATTCAGTTAGCCACTGTATAGTACATAATTAGTGGTAGAGTCTTAAGCAGACTTGGGGCTGAGCACAGAGCCTTACATGGGGCTCGATCCCATGACCCTGAGATCACCACCTGAGCCAAAACCAAGAGTCGGAGGCTTAACCGACTGCACCACCCAGGAGCCCCTCGTTTACTCATTCTAATGCCCAGATTCCCACACAAGTAACCACATCACTTCTCAACAACTTCCCCCAGCTCCCCAGGCAATCAGGCTCCACACCTGCGGGGACTTCTGAAGCTTGGGATCGAGAGAACTTGTGAGGGTATGCACACTGATGCACAATCAGGGAACTCTGGGGAAATTCCTATAGCTGGTTTGGGATGGTTCAGGATGCTTGGGGGAAGAGTCTGGCAAAATGGGGTTCAGAAATCCAGGGAGGAATGAAGAAAGTATGAAAGTATAAAAAATGACGCAAAGTGTTGATGAACGCAGGTTTCCAGAGGCTTCATGATCACAAAGGGAAAACACCCCTTTGCTTCCCCACTTTCTCTTTTCTGCGTGGGATGGTGTTTCCCTGGACTAGGCAATAACACTAAGAATGGTAGTAACTAACATTTGCTGAGCACATTTGCGTGTGTTAGCCTACATAACGTATTCGCACTCAACTGCTAATTACACAAACAGTCACGTCCATTCACTCACTCCCCAGTCCAACTGGGAGGCAAATGAGTCTGGTGATTGTCCTGGAACCTGAGCAGACTTGTGCTTCTAACTTCTTCCTGTTGAACATTCAGGAGCTGAGAGATTTTTATTTTCCCTGGAGGCTCACAGTAAATAACAAAGTGCTCTTTTTATGCACAAACTCCTTATATCCACTGTGTTAGGCAGGTACAATTGTCCCCATTTTACAGGGGAGAAAGCTGAGGTTCGGCAAAGGAAAGCAACTTGACAAGGCTATGGAACGATTAATGGTCTGCCTATCCCCTGAGCTCCTACTGTTCATCAATTTTAGGACTGACTTAACAAATATGCACCTATTTAAGGGATGAAACTAAACACCATTCTTTTCATCTAAGACCTAATCTCATCTAAAGTAAAGATGGATCCTAGAAGTTCGATTAAACAGACCATCCCCTCACATACCGTAACCTGCTAAAGAACATGTGTTTTCCCCCAAGTTAGACAGCAATGTTAAGGTAAAACTATAGTGGGTCAGTTAGAGGTTAAGTTACTTTACCTGAATGAATACCTTTCTGCTAGGGTTCTAGTAAATCGTATCATTTCTGCAATGAGAAATATTCACTGGGGTTGATGTTTTTATAATGACCAGGAAGTTGTAAAGCGAGGAGGCCAGATTAGGGGAGTCTTATATTCCATGTAAGATTATTAATAAACCATACGGCAAAAAATAATTCCACTTACTTAAAAATATATCAACCCTCACAGTTCTGTCCACTTCTGGGGGGAAGAAATTGATCTTTTCCCATCACCATAGTGCATAGGGTTAATAATGCAAATTATCTTCATGGCACTCTCTGCATTGGCTCTTGTGACAACCCGAGCTTCTATAATCTCCCACAGTGCTTTTTTTTCAGTAAATACCACCAAAATGGTAGTGGGTGAATCACCAGAAGATTGCCATTGTCTAGTTAAAACTAAGCCGTATTAGTAATGGTCCAGGTTGCCTTAGCTGTTAAATTTTCCCAGTGTGCAGCCGTAAAGAATGGCTCAGTTATTTCTTCTGGCAGCAGACTGTAGTGCATCAAGTTTCAGCGTGTTCTAGTATGATTTTTATTATTCATCAAATAATTTTTCGTAACCCTTGGTAGATCGCGTTGGCAGTGCAAATTTTGACACAACAGTGTGGAGTTCCAAGCCTGCGCCTCTGAGCTGAACACTCTTTCCCTTCCCAGGGAGACTCCATCTAATCACAGAGAGTTCATGTCATTATTGGCAAATGTATTCATTAGTTCAATAAATAGTTACTGTAGAGTCTTCTCTGTACAAGATACTGTTCTAGGCTGGAAATGGTAGACACATGATCAAAGTTCCTGCTTTCATGGAGCTTACCATTAGCTAACATTTCTGCCTGTATTCTTCATGGATCTTGTGAATAGAATACCTATCCTAATCCTGGTTTAGTAGATCCTGATTCTTTTCTCTTCAGTTTATTTATTTATTTATTTTTAAAATAACCTCTGCACCCGACCTGGGGCTTGAAATCACAACCGCCAGATCAAGCATCCCATGCTCTACCCACTGAGCCGGCCAGGCCGCCTAGTGGATCCTGATTCTTATAGAATAGGTTTTTGAACAGATTTTATGAATGTGGTGAATTTGATACAGGTCTGTTTAGGCGATTGTATCTCATTTGTGAAATTAAATTAACCATGTTGTCCTTACCCTAAAAGGTGGATTTGAAGTGGCATCAGCTAGGTGTGTCTAAAACACTCTATCACTTCTTTTCCTCTGGATGGTGTTAAGACAAGTAGATGGACTTGAGTGCTTCTTGGATTGATTGATCGGTTACTTGCATTAGTAAATTAGATGCACCATCATTATGATTATTTTATGAGTAAGTTTCATGGAGTTGTGGAGACTTTTTGTTAAATTTTGCAGTGCTGAGTCTTAGAGAAGGAGGAAGAAATGCTTGATTTCTCTTTTCTTTTTTCTTCTTTTAATTTATTTATTAGAGAGAGAGAGTGTGTGTGTGCACAAGTAGGCAGAGGGAGAGGGAGAAGCAGGCTCCCGGCTGAGCAGGGAGCCTGATGTGGGGCTTGATCCCAGGACCCAGATATCATGACCTCAGCCAAAGGCAGACACTTTGACTGAGCCACTCAGGCGCTCCTGTTTTGTTTTGTTTTTTTTCTTCTTTTCTTTTAATGGGTTCTTCCAGATATTCATAATGCAGGTACGCTGTAGAGAGGGAGAACACTGCCTCGAGAGATGAAGCAAGGCATTTGGCAGGCGCCGCTCTGAAGGAGAAATTGACACATTTATGCATTCCCACTTTCTCCCTAAATAAAAATGGAAACTCTAAATATATACCACACATTTCTTTTTAGAGAATGGTGTGATAAAAATTTATTTAAAACAACGTAGGCTTTCCTGATAGTAACAGCTCACCAAGCAAGTTTTCTAGTATGGGTTCTGTTCTTCCCACAGCTGTTTACTTGAGGTTTCTATGCCAACGACTGAAATCAAAGGCTTTTCAGAATGTGTGTGCTCTGGAATACTAAGTAAAAATTTTTTGTTGTTGCAAAGAGGTGAACTCTGTTTTAACCAGGAGGCCATGTTGAAAGCAGAGGATTTATTTTTTTCTTAGTTTGCCTAAATGCTTGCCAGAAATAACTGTATCTTTGACCCCTTGCTTTATAATAGAGTGTTTCTCTAGGATTAGGGACATATATTTTTAAACTGCTTTCAACACCTTTCCGTATCAACTCACAGAAGGTATATCTTTTGTGTTCAAAGAAAGTTATGCTTTCACTTTCAAGTCTGCTCAGTAGGAAAGGCAAGGAACCAAAGGCTCTTGTAGGGGTATTGCTTGTTGTGTCTTTGTCTCCTTTCTTTTAATCACTTATATCCATCCCTCCTCACTCCATGCACAGGTCTTGCCTTCCATCTGTAATGTGCCTATACTTGTGTTGCCTCATGTGAGTTGCCTAGTGATCCTATGAGGTAATAAGAATCCCCTCCATCTTACAGATGAGAAAACTGAGGCTCAGATAGCTTAGGCACCACAGTCGGGCTTTCCATGTCTTGAGCCCAGGGTTCTGTGGGTTATGTCACATCGTTCCTTATTCCACAGGCAGAATGTCAACTTGTAAATATCTGTAAAAGACAGCTGTGAGGTATGACAAAAATCACCTTACCCCAAAGGGTTCTGAACTCCTGACATGCTACTCAGGCAGTAAGGGCTCCTGTGGATTTGGCCTCCTGTGGACACAGGCACTGGGAGCCATGTGTGGTTCCATTTACCAGGGTGGCTGCTTCTCTTGCATCCTGAGCCATAAATCTGGAGCCTCTCGGGCCTTCAGTGAGCACCTGACTCCCAAGGAACCCCCAGAGAATCCCAGTTAGGCTCAGCAGGCTGAAGACTACAGATGGTTTCTATTACAGTGTTAGACTACTAAGTCTAGAGGTCTAGGACATGCTTTGGAATTGTTGGGTATATATTTGTTTCGTTAAGTGATTTATGTGAACTCATTAGTCAAAGTATGATCTAGATAAGAGTACCTTATTTTATGCCATTGTATCCTCCCTGGCTTAAAAAGAGAAAAAAAAAAGATTAAAAAGAATAAAAAAGACTGGGTGGCCCAGTTGGTTGAGCATCTGACTCTTGATTTCGGCTCAAGGCATGATCTCATAGGTCATGGGATCGAGCCCCACCTTGGGCTCTGCACTCAGTGGGGAGTCTGCTTGAAGATACTCTGTTTCCTTCCCCCTCTGTCCTTCTCCGCCCTCTAAAAATAAATGAGGCTTTAAAGAAAAAGAAAGAGAGATTTAAAATAATTTGTATATTATTTTATTATTTATTATGTATATTATTTCAGGGTAATTATTTAGGGTAGAGATAAAAAATTGGGTAAGAAGAGGCACATAGTAAATGGGCAGGTGCTCATGACAAGAAATTCTGTTTGATCATAGAAATGAAGTAATATAAGATTATTTGATTTCTTCTCTAAATTACAGTTATACCTGGGTCTTTAAAAGCAGAGAGACTAAATATGTTCATCTATCAAGTATTTAGTACAAAGATATATATAAGTATATATATAGTACAAAGATATATAGTTTTTAGTAACTTCCATTCTTTTCCACCGTCCATTTTAAAAAGACTTCATTTCTTTCTCTTTTTTTTTTTCATTTATTTCTTATGTTTACAGGAAAGCGTAATGACAGAAATTACTCTTAAAGCCTTGTACTGTTTAGAAAACTAGGTCAGCATTAACCATTTTCTCTCAAAGCCTCCTTTCTTTTCCCTATAAACTTTCAGGGAGAAATCTCCCATTTAGTTTGTAGAGCACAAAACTTCTACTTGGTTGAAGTGACAGCCCAATAAATAGAAAAGTCAAGTGAATTGTTAAAATTTTTTCCTTCCTTTTTTTTTCTTAAAAAAAAAAATTGTGGAAACGCCTTGGTGGCTCATTTTGTTTAATGTCTGACTCTTAATTTTTGCTCAGGTCATGATCTTGGGGTCGTGGGATTGAGCCCTGCCTCATGCACCACGCGGAGCATAGAGCCTGCTAAAGATTCTCTCTCTCCTTTTCCCTCTGCCCCTCCCCACTCCACGTGGATGTGCGCTCGCACGCTCTCTCTCTCTCAAAAAAAAAATTGTGGTAAAATACACATAACAGGGCTGCCTGGGTGGCTCAGTGGGTTAAGCCTCTGCCTTCAGCTCAGGTCATGATCTCAGGGTCCTAGGATCGGGTCCCGCATCGGGCTCTCTGCTGGGCAGGGAGCCTGCTCCTTTCTCTCTCTCTCTACTTGTGATCTCTCTCTGTCAAATAAAATCTTAAAAAAAAAAATACACATAACAAAAGTTTATCTTCTTAACCATTAGGTGTACAATTCAGTGACGTCAGGTTCATTCACATGATTGTGCACCCTTCAACTATTCACAAAACTCTTTTCATCTTCTTGTTACTCATTTTTAATAAGGCCAGTTCATTACGGCAATCCTTATCTCAGCATTCACTGAGAAGTGGTCTAGAGTTGGCCTCTGTGACTCAGTGAACTGGCTTTCGGTGGCAGCGCAGAAAGGGGATTCAGTCAGACACGAAGGATTTCTCTAAGGCTGTGGAACTTTGCAGTCACCTCCTTAAGTGGGGCCTTCGCATTGTGGTTAATGGCAAAAAGAACCTTGTCAGTGGAATGAAGCGTCACATAAGCAGCTTTCTCAACAGAAATTGCTCTCCTCTCCATGATAACCCAACTGCTAGAGGTTCTGAGCTTTCAGGTTAAATGTTGCTAGTTTGAGGTCAAAAACTCCTTTTTTCCTCCCCCTACTTTCTTCATCCCTATTTTTGCTTCCTTCCTGCTTTCCCCTCTGCAGGCCCTACTTTACCCAAGAGCACGCACCCACTATCGTAGCCCAAAGAGTTAATCATTGGTTCTGAAATTTCTAACTTTTGTAAAGTAGCCTTCTAACAGCTGAAACTGAAACACCATTGAATGTCCTTATAAATCCCATACCTGATGCATTCTGGGCACTTCCTGAAGAAGAGAAGTTCCCGTGTCCCTTGAGCACATGCTAACCCAACCAGAAGGTCTTTGCGTTCATTGCCCTGTCCTGCCATTTAATGGGATCAATGCTGCCATAGGTAGCCCTCTATTTCAGGCCTGGACTCTAAGCTTTTTCACTTCTGTGTCAAGCTCATTTGAACAAATACCTTTTGAAAACCGGGTGGACCACAGAGTTTTAATAAGTGAGTTTTAGTAAGCAGTTTTCCTTACTTTCGAGATGGGAGAAAGTTGTAAGAATGCAAGTGTTTGGTTCAAGGTCCTACAGAAGTGAGTGAGAAAGACAGACAGATGTGAAAGCATAGTTGATAACTAATCTTAGCGAACACAGACCTTGAAACTGAAGAGACAAATAACAATCCTAATGTGGAGACCTTCTATTTGAGCAGCCCAGTACTGTCTTCATAACACTTCATTTTGTTGTTTGCTTTGTGTTGGGGTCTCATGCAACCAGAAGAAGAAAATTCTAGGTGGAATGACAGAAAATGTGAATGTTAATTGTAGTTAAATGCAATGAACACTTTGATCCTGAAAACTGTGGAAATGAGTCCTTTCCATTTAAAGGACTTTTCTCCTGTCAGGTTTTTTAAACATAGGGATCAATTCCTGAACTACTAGTCCGTTTCCTTTCATTCTCACAGTGCTTCTGTAATTTGTCAGACTCAAGTGATACACTGGGAACCTCAGGCCGAGATTTAATTTTGTGTGTTTGCCAAAGTATCCAGTGGCCTAGTTTCCACAGCCATCTCCAGCAGATAAATGTCTTTGAAAAAAACCTCAGGCTTCAGAGACAATGGGAAGAAATCACCACTGGCCCACATTTGCTGCCCAGCAGGGGTCATAAAAGATGCCGCCAAGGCACAGATGTGGGCACCGTCACTAATCTACATAATTATATGGGCCAAAGAAGTCCTGAGTATCTGTGACTCTTCCCAGTTGGTAGACTAAAAAAAAAAAAAAAAAATCCTCTCTGATGGTCACATGTGGGGAAGATGGTACTAAGGATCTGATGGCTCCCAGTCCCCTCTCCCTCCCACGTCTGCACCATCATGATCACGGGAGCCATCGCCAAAGTAACTCCACGCAGATCCAACCCCGTCCACTGAGATACGCAAGGTGAATGCACTCGGTTAACAGCCAGTCTGGCAAGAAGCTCTGCTTTACCCTTGACCCTCTCTACCTGCTCTGACGTACTTTATCTTTGTCCTGCCCAGTTCCCAGGGGCAGAGAGTCCCAGGCTCAAGACTCAGCACAGAGCTCTTGCAATTTCAGCTAGACGCACAAGTGATTTCATTTTATTTTTCCTATTGACTCAGTGTTGTGGTATGACGTGCGTTCTTGTTCAGGAGATGTCTGCAGGAGACTGTATTCCCATGAGGAGCATTTGGAAAATAAATCCGCTGGTTATCAGGGCTCCTCTTTCTAGCCCCTCTTCTCCCGTGTCCCCTTGGACCCCTGAGAGCGCCAGCCAGAAGAGGAAGAAAGCATGTCTAAGGGAGTATTTTCTAATCAACATTAATCCCAGCAATGCTTTGCTAGAGAGGGAGTTTCTTGGTCATATACATGTGGGAATGCTCCATGTTCCGTCCCTATCATTGAATGCCAAGATGTTTGTTAGCAAATTAGGGGTCCTATGAGGATGAGCAGGAATTTTTTTTTAATTAAAAAGAAAAGCTGTTTAACTATAAGCCAGGATTTCCCAGATTCATCACCATGGAACCCATTTTTACATAGCATCCAGAAAGAGCAGAGTGAGAAAGGTTCACATAGGAAATGGTTTTAGAGATTTTCATCTTTTTCTCTTCCCTTCAATACCTTACACATAGGGAGTTCTAGTAAATCTGTTGGTAGTACTGACTACAGCTGTTTTAGAAAAGGTGTGTTTGTGGAGTTGATCATTGCAAACCAGTGCTAAATTGGCATTCATTAGAAGATCTTGTCTGAGGTGGGAAAAGAGGGAGTTGTTTGTGTAGAAAGAGGCTAGACTATTTCTGGAGCCTGGTAGAGCTAGATGTGAGATCAGATGGGCTATACATGCAAGAATTGTATTCTGCCCACTTTTTAACAGTTTTTAGTTATCCATTTGAGAGAGGGAAAGCAAGAGTGAGAGAGAGCACAAACAGGGGCAGGGGCAGGAGGAGAGGGAGAAGCTGACCCCTGCTGAGCAGGGAGCCCGACTCGGGGCTTGATCCCAGGACCCTGAGATTGTGACTGAGCCAAAGGCAGATGCTTAACCGACTGAGCCACCCAGGCGCCCCTGTATTTATTTATCCCTTCAATTCTTCCATTTAAGGAGCATTTCTTGGAACCTTGGTATATACAAGGCAGTGTAGGAGATATAAACAAGTGTGAGACATCGCCCTTCTTGGGTGTGTTGAAACTAGTCAGGAAAGTTCTTACATAAATCAGTTTAATGGCATAAAAAATAGTGAGGCGCCATGGGCAACAAAGTGCTTTAGTCTGCCAGAGGAAGCAGAAGTCATTTCCACCTTCCGCTACTAGGTAGGATCTTTGGGACCATGTTTGTCTCAGAGCTGTATTTACTCATGCCGACAACCTCCAGATATAGAAAGCACATCCTAATAGACTCCCAATGGAGGATCCAGCTCAGGGGCACTGCAGGTCCCATCTTCCTGACATGGAGACTGAGGCCCGGGGTGGGGGCACAGGAGGGACTAAGCCAAGAGCGTGGAGTCATGAACTCTCCTGCCTCTGCCAAGGCACCAGCTGGGATTAATTATACATGTACACACACATATACATACCCACGTATATGTTAAAAATCTAATACATACGAAATGTGAACCTCTGAATATCTTCAAAGATGTAGTGAGCTTGCTAAATTCATCAAATTTATTATCCTGTGATGCATCTCACTTTTGATGATCACAGGATTTTAATTAGAAGCAATGAAAACCAAGAGAAATCAGACATGAAATCCAGGCATAGTGATATGGAAGATGTAAGGAATAAGAAAAAAGCAAGTAAACAATTTTCCTAAAAAGATTGACTATTTATTTATGTACTTATTTATTTGAGAGAGAAAGAGATCGCGACAGAGCCTGATTTGACTTTGGCCATCACCCATGATTAGGGAAATGTGAGTCAGAACTACAGTGAGGTACTGCTTTGGCCCCGCCAGGCTAGCTAGAATCAGAAAGTCAGTAACAAGTGTTGGTGAAGAAGCGGAGCCATTGGAACCCTCAAACGTCACTGGTGGGAAAATAAAATGGTGCAGCTGCTTTGCAAGATAGTGCAGCTGCTTTGCAAGATAGCAAAATGGGGTGGGGGGAGGGTGGAGAGTGACTGTTAATGACTAAGGGTTCCTTATTCTGGTGACAAAAATGTTCTAAAGTTAGATGCCATAATGGATGCCCAGCTCTGCGAATATACCAAAACCCCATTGAATTATACACTTTAAATGGGTGGATTATTGAGGATGTGAATTTTTTTTTAAAGATTTTATTTATTTATTTGAGCAAGAGCGAGCATGAGCTGGGGGGGGGGCAGGCAGAGGGGGAGGGAGAAGCAGGCTCCCCACTGAGCAGAAAGCCTGATGCAGGGCTTAGTCCCAGGACCCTGGGATCATGACCCAAGCCACCCAGGCGCCCCTCAAGTATGTGAACTATGTCTTAATAAAGCTGTTCTGGAAAAGCAGCCACTCATCCTCATAGTGTAACATTTTCATCTTTTTTTCCTAACTGCCCATTTCTCCAGAGTTAATGGCATTTGTGAAAGAGGAAAGAACTCTGTCAATTATCTTCACTTACCCAAGAGCCTCCAGAAGAGGTCATATTGTTGCTATCTTAATTGTTTTGTTTTTGTTTTTTTTAGATTTTATTTATTTGTGAGAGAGTAAAAGTGAGAACAAGTGCTCACACAAACAGGGGAAGCGGCAGGCAGAGGGAAAAGCAGACTCCACCACTGAGCAGGGAGCAGGATGTGGGGCTCGATCCCAGGACTGTGGGATCATGACCTGAGCTGAAGGCAGACGCTTAGCCGGCTGAGCCACCCAGGCATCCCTTAATTGCTTTGTTTGTAATTTCTGTATAGAACTGGAGTTCCTTGGGAAAGGCAGCATAGCTTCATTTGAAACCTTTTGTTCTTAATTCTGTGGCATCATTTGTACCTGAGCTTTTCAGTTGTCTTGTTCCCCAAGACGGGACCGCACAACTCATGGGCTGCCACCCAGCCTCGTAGCCATTCCAAGTCCCGAGAGAGAGAGACTGAGAATAAGATGAAGTATCAGGTTATGAGCAAACACCCGGAAATGTGCTGCCAGCCCTTGGAAGTTGTGTGAGAAGTTATACGTTACGGTTTGGAAGTTCTCTTCAACATCGAGGGAGCAGAGGCTTGAAAGATGTACACTGTAACACTGTGCAAATCGAAGGACAAACCCAGATGTTGGCTGAGTTCTGCGGGGAAATGGGGGGCGGAAAAGGCTGAAGATCAGACTGTCGGGAGGCAGTGGATGGAGGATGGGAGGGTTTTGCAAAGAAGGATGGACACTAGTTGGAGACTTGGAACAAGCAGCGCAGTACCATGGGATAGATCATCCTATTTAGATAGATAGATCTAGTTGGAGACTTGGAACAAGCAGCACAGTACCATGGGATAGATCATCCTATTTAAATAGATAGATCTATTAGGATGGCTTGTTTTTGGTCAAGTAGAATGATGTAGGTTTGAAGACAGCTTGGCTAACCTGCATTTGGAAAGAGGAAGAAAACGATTTTTTTAAACTATGAGTACAACACAGTACTGCCATCCTATTTAATGCCTTTTTAGATGATTTCTTTAGTTAAAGCATTATTAAATACTGTAGAAAAGAAACCATCCAAAGATGTCTTTTATAGGCTTGTCAAAACAGCGGGACAAGGAGAATGCCAAGGAATTCATTTGAGTTGGGCAGACTTGTTCCTAAACCAGTCTAGCACATAGCTGTTTATTTTCAAGATAATTAAAAAAACTTCTTGGAAGCCTTCCTCGGGGGCTGTGATGTTCTTTAATAACACCCACTTCCTTTTGTTTAACTAAAAGTACAAAGAGCCGAAACTCTCCAACATGCCAATCACTAAATGTTACTCGCTTACTCTAAACTTGGTTTATTTTGTAAGACCAACAATAAAGAATTATGTGGGAGTCGTAAATCGCCATCTCCTAGCAATAGTCTCTTCTTATTAGGAACATCGGTACATTGAGGATGTGGGTTCTCAAAGGGGTTTAAGTATTTGGGGCACAGTTCCAGGGACATTGTGTTCTGCTTGACCTCAACTCGGAGACACTGTGCTTTAGAGATTAAAGGCCACTTTGGAAGGGTTGGAAGGCTCCAGAGTATAGGTACAAAATGAACTTGACCTTTACTCAAGATTTTTTTTTCCTTTTATTTTCCAAGAGCAGTAACCACTTAGAAATATTTGGAAGTATTTGGAAATACTGAGAAAGTACGAGCGCCTTTGGGAGAAAACGGTATGGTCACATTTACGAGCTTGAGAAGGTCCAGTTGGCAGGCTGTTCTTACTCCATCAAGAGACAGCTCCAGGTCCTACCACTGTACCACTTTAGAGATTCCAAAGAGAAGAAGTTGTCTTGAGTTGTCTAGTTTAGAAGCAGGCCGTGTAGGAAATAAGCCTTTTAGGGGTTTCAGAGAAAGGAAGAGGTAACGTGTAGGAGTCTATTCCCACATATATGCATTTCTTTAGCAAACAGGTTTTCTTTTCTTTTTTTTTAAAGATTTATTTATTCATTTTAGAGAGAGAGAGAGCATGAGCAGAAGGTGCAGAGGGAGAGAGAATCTCAAGCAGACCCCATGCCAAGTGCAGAGCTCGATTTGATTCGATCTCACAATCCTGAGATCACAACCTGAGCCGAAACCAAGCTCAGACACTTAACCGACTGCACCACCCAGATGTCCCACTGTTAGGTTTTCTATGGAATAAGAGCAGAGAAGCCAGGCATGAAGAGTGAAACTAATTAGTCAAATCCCTTTTTCAACTTGGTGCCTCTGTCAACAGGTAGAAATTAATGTTGTAGTTGGCCGGCCTTTATGATCTTCTTTTAGTGTTTCCATGGCTCCCATTTCTAAAAAGATTGCCAGACTGGACTCTCCTCTCTTCTTGGATTCTTTACTTCTCCTGCCCCCTTTTTTTTTTTTTTTAAATCAAGGCTCAGATCATGGGGCCTTTAGGCCGTGTGTGAAATGAGACTCTGGTTGGCATCATCCTGAGAAGAACTTTATTAGGAATGTGGGACACATTTTGTTGAATTATATTTATACTTTTCTTAATGTCCCCAGATGATTGAGCATGTTTGTTTTTATAAAAAAAAAAGTATTTCTTTTCAAAGCAAAGATCAGTTTTTTATGAGACTATTCCTTGAGTATAAATACATTTTACAGAGGAAAATGTAGATTTTCTCCGATTTCAACTAAGGAAAGAGCTGTAATGACAACCCGCTGTTCTGAAGGCTGCCCATGAGCTGTTAACCGTCAGCTTCCTCTCTATAGCTAGCATAGCATTCTGGGTAAAATGTCTGCCTGTTTTTCTCCAGACGTGCCTCCTCATTTCCCAGGGTTGACGCTGTCTCCTCAACAGCCAGCTTATACCCCAGAGCTTCTTTGTCTCCATTTTTATTCCTTAGAAACATAAAAGATGGTGTGGGAAATTTCTAAGTTTTCACATTTCCAAACACTCCTTCATCCACTTGGGAGGGTTAATACGTCTCTAGAACAGACCTATCCCCACATTCTGTCAACCCTATAGGAAGGCCAGAAAGCTTAATGTTTACGAGCAAAGGCTTTGGGAACAGGAAATTTCCATTCTACTGTTTTCCAGCTAATATCCCTGGGCTTTAGTTTCCTCATTTATAAGATGGAAATATTAATCGTGCTTGCCTCCACAGGGTTGGGGTGAGATAATGCATATGAAGAGCTTAGCCAGGGCCAGGCGTGGAGAAAGATCTCAATAAATGTTAGTAATAATGGTGGCGATAGTGGTGGTGATGATAAAGGTTTGGAGTCTCTGAGAGTTGTGTTGCAGCATTACAAACATGGCATTTTTTCAGATAAGAAATCAGATCACATAATCTGCCAGGGTTATTTGAAGTTGCTACCATGGCAGGCAAAATTACTTGTCACTTAATGGCTGCCATGTACCGTTACTCAGTTGAAGAGTGCGTGTGTGCACGCATGCGTGTGTAAGTGTGTGCACATGAATGCAAATGCTCTTGGGTCTTGTGTCCCTATCTTGATGGTTAGGAGTTTTGCTTTAGTTCCCCTCCCCCCACCTTCTTAATTCAAAACAGTTCTTAATACTGTGCAATACGCACAGTAGGCTTTCTGCCAGTATTATGTTTTTCTTTGATTAAAAAATACAAATCTCAAGAAAAATTGAATTAGTAGAAAATATTTAAATCTTATGAATGTTTTATTTTTAGAGGAAATGAATTAGGAGTGAAACCTTAGAAAATACCCAGACCTGGTATCTCTTCCCCAGGGTTCACTCTCACCTCACCCCGATGTTTGCATAGCACAGGACTTGTCACACAATGGAAATGAAGTCAATGGTGGCAAATAATTAGCTGTCTTTATGTTCTGGTACCAGCCAATAGAAAGCCATTTCCTTGTTTAAGGAAGCCATTTCCGGCTAACAAGAGGGGGATCTAGTGAAAGGATATCAGAGAGCCCACAGAACCAACAAGAGGCTGGAGGGCCACATTTAGGAATAGGCAGAGTACAGGGGAGCTCTGGCAAGTTAAGGGCAGGAACCACAGCCATGGTCTTTAGAGCAGGAAGCATGTGTGCAGCATGCTGCCATGGGGAAGGAGAACCCAGAGTTAGCTTTCATCTGTTGTTGGGTGACTCATTCCAGGGTCAGAGAGTGTGTGTGATTGGCCAAGCTTAGCTGACAGGCTCACACCCCAGCTGCACCAGTAGCCAGAGGGGGTGGAGAAAGATCTAGCCCATCACCTGCTGTAATGGGAGATGATATCCAGGATCATCCTCCCTACACATCTACCCACAGAGGAGAGACAGTTTCCCAAAAAGGAACCAGGATAATACTGGGGGAGGAACGTGGGTGCTGGGCAGCGAAAAAAATGTCAAATGCCCATTATTCTGTTTCCCGTATTTTGATTCTTTTTTTAAAAAAAGACTTTATTTATTCATGTGACAGAGAGAGAAAGATCACAAGTAGGCAGAGCAGCAGGCTCCTCGCTGAGCAGAGAGCCCAAAGCGGGGCTCGATCCCAGAACCCTGAGATCATGACCCGAGTCGAAGGCAGAGGCCCAACCCACTGAGCTAGCCAGGCTCCCCCCATATTTTGATTCTTGACTTCAGGCATAGCCAGTAGTTTAGCCAGTCTTTATTTAGCCCATGTGAACCCTAAAACTCAGTCCAAGATATTCTGCTTTGTTGTTCCAGTCTTCTGTGTGGTCCAAGAACAGTCTTCCATGTCATCATCCTGCTCTCATCTGAGTGGGAGCATCCCTGCAAAGAGATTAGCTAGCTAGGAGCTCAAGGGTTGAGAATATTGTGGCATCAGCGTTAGATATTAGGATGAGCTACCTATATTTATGTTCTCTATATAAGTACAAGTAAGTTCACAGCTATTATTTCCTGTAAATTAAAAGCAGGTAGCACAACACCTGGGGCATTTTGCTAATCTAATTGAAATTTGGGGCATATATAGATAAAATGTATTTACTTCCCATCAAAGGTGATGCTTTTGCAATAGGAGAGCATACTGTTAGTTTGAAAATGCCTCTTATGTTGGCTGGGTTTTGTTATTTAGAATGCCATCCTAATTTAACGTATCATCCTTTGCTTTTATGTTGTAGGGGAGAACTTATCCATTTCGGGGGGCCTTTCCACCGGTATGGAATCCCATTGCCTATTTGGATTACAACAATTTGTGGAGGACAATGGATAACATGGGAAAGGAGGTAAAATGTGTGTTCGGCTTACACATGACCTTAATATCCTTCCAATAGTGCAGGGGACGTTGCTCTGGACATTCATACATGTCATTTCCAACGCGCCCAACTGCTCTGCCAAGTTGGTAGTATTTCCACTTGCAAGGAAAATGAGTGCTGAGGGACTATGGTAATTTCCCCAACACCACACTGCAAGGGAACCAGGATTCAAACCCACATCTCTCTGACTGTTATGCCTGTGTGTTTTCAAATCTATGGCACTGAGAATTTGTGTCACTTGTGTTTGCCAGTTACCCTATTCATAGTTTCCTTATCCATGTGTGATTCCACTTTAGATAGTAAAGGAAAAAGGGATTTATCCCCCCCGAGTTTTTTTTTTTACTTAGGCCTAGGCTCCATAAGATCACTCTCTCACACTTAAAATGGGTATTGGCATTCAATAATAAGGATCATCATCATAATTACATATTCATTTTTATATATACATTTATATGTAATCCCCCCCCTTTTTGCATCACCATCATCATTATTATGGCAACAGCATTAAGGCATAGAATGCAGAGACCTATCCATCCCAACCCCACCACTATCTGTGCCAATCATATATCCCAACACACACCCAGAGACTGGTTTTCAGAGGTTCTCCTGAAGGCCTGTTGGCAGGGCAGTGGGCAGTAACCATCACCGCTGAATGTGGGCCCTCCTTCCTCTGCAGATTCCAGCGGATGCACCGTGGGAGGCCCCACATGCTGAGGAGTGGGACAAGATGACCATGAAAGATCTCATCGATAAAATCTGCTGGACAAAGTAATCTTTTTTAAAAAATTATTTTTATTAACATATAATGTATTATTTGCCCCAGGGGTACAGTTCTATGAATCATCAGGCTTACACATTTCATAGCACTCACCATAGCACATACCCTCCCCAATGTCCATAACCCAGCCACGCTATCATTACCCCTCTACCCCCCAGCAACCCTCATTTTGTTTTGTGAGATTAAGAGTCTCTTATGGTTTGGATAAAAAAACCTTGACTATTTAAAGTTTACCTTTCATCTTTCCTTTGGATCCTTTCTGTCCTATCTTGAACTGTACTGTTTTCCTTTTCTTTTTTTTTTTAAGATTTTATTTTTAAAGTAATCTCTACACCCTTGAACCCACAGTCTTGAACCCACAGGCTTGAACCCACAGTCCCAGGATCAAGAGTCGCATGCTTCACCGACTGAGCCAGCCAGGGCCCCTGCAGTGTTTTTCTTAATAGGTTGTAGGAAAAAAGTTAGGAGGAAACCTAATGATCTTTCAGTCAGTAGCATCTTTGAAGGAACTTTAGACACTGCTGAATGGGTTTGAACATAAAATGAATCTAAAACAAAGAAAAGAGGAGGCAAATGAAGTAGAATTTTTTAAATGAAAGGGCTGTGTGATTTGCAATAAAACAAGTAATTGTGTATTCAAATTATACAGTAGTCAGCTGCAGAAGCAATTTGGAAAGATATTAAAGCCGTTCCCTACAGATATAGAAAAACATGGAACGGAAGGCAAGCTAGTCTTTATTAATAAAAAATCTACGTTTTATAATGTTTTCAATGAAAAAATGTGTAATGAGTTGAGTTACTTACAGATTGTTTAGTCAGCGTTCAGGGGCTGCTATGTGAAGGCACTGTAGCTATCAGTGAGGAATTGTGGTGAATGTGTTAGGCATGGCCCCTAAACTCATGGAGTTAGTATTTTTCTAGCAGGAAAGATTGACATTATGCACATAATTCCATAATGCTGCTAGAGTGACAAACAAGGATCTTGATCTGAGGGTAAGGAAGAGATTTCTGGATGCAGCCATCTTTAAACATAAACCAAGGACTAAGTGCATCCACTAAAAATCAGTGATAGAGGATGGGAGGAGATAGGAAAGGGTGGATGGTGTGCGGGACAAGGCATCTTCCAGGAATGCCACAAAGTGGTTGAGGGAGAGAGAGAGGCAAGATGGATGGTGTGGAAGGGAGTGTCTTCCAGAAATGAGGCACAGTATTTGGGGATAGACAGGAAGGGAAGATGATGTGGGAATATGAAATCTACAAGGAATGTGTCACAGTGGATGGGGGGAGACCAGATGGGTAGATAGTATGGAGATGACATGTTTCAGGAGTGAGCCATAGCAGATGAGGAGAGACAAAGGGTGGATGGTGTGGGGAAATGGTATCTTCAAAGAATAAGCCCCAGTGGAAGGGGAAGAAATGAAAGTTGGTTGGTGTATGCAGATGGTATCATCCATGAATGAGTTATAGTGTATGCCAGTAGATAAAAAGGCTGGATGGTGTTTGTGTTGGCAGCGGAGGGGGGGGTGTGTGGTGGTGGTGGCAGTGGCTGTGGTGGGTATCTTCCAAGAATGACCCAATTGATGGGGGAAAGAATAAGAATGAAATATGTGAGGGGATGGTATCTTCTAGGTATGAAACACGATGGACTTGGGGAGACAAGAATGGATGTTTGGTGGGATGGTATCTTCCATGAGTGAGTTTAATCCATGGAGGGAGACAGGAAAGGTTGATGGTGTGGGGGAATAGTATCTTCCAGGAATGAGCCATTTGGTGGGGGAGACAAAAAGAGTGGAATGTGTGAGAGGATGGTATCTTCCAGGAATGAGCCACTTGGATTGGGGGGTGGGAGATAGGAAAGCTGAATCGTGTGGGGTGATGGTATCTTCCAGGTAGGAGCCAAATGGATAGGGACAAAGGAAGAAAGGATGGTGTCGGAGGATGGGCTCTTCTAAGGATGAACCATAGTGGATGGGGAAATAGGAAGGCTGGATGGTGTGAGACAATGGTAACTTCCAGGAAAGAGCCACATGGATGGGTAAGAAAGGAAGGATAGATGGTCGGTGGGGGAAGAAGACAGGATGGATGGATGGATGGATGGATGGATGGTGGGACAGCATCTTCCAGGAATAGCCATTGTTTATGGAGGTAAACAGGAAGAGTGGATGGTGTTAAGGGGGTGGTATCTTCCAGGAATGAACCATAGTGGATTGGGAGAGGTAGGGAAGAGAGGATGGTATGAAAAGATGGTATCATCAAGGAATGAGCTACAGTGACTATGGGTGGGGGGAGTCAGAAAGGGTAAATGAAGTGGAAGCAAGTTATCTTCCAGGAATGAGCCTCAGTGGATAGGAGAGACAGGAAGGATATATAGTGTGGGAGGAATGATATCTTCCAGAAATGAGCCAGTTGACTGGTGAGACTGATAGGATGGTTGATGAGGTGGACAGTATCTTCCAGGGATGCAACAGTTGGTGGGGGGGGATGTAGGAAGGATAGAAATAGTTGAGGGTTGAGGGGATGGTATCTTCTAGGAATGAACCACTGTAGGAGGACAGAGGAAGGGTGGATGGCTGGAAGGGAAATTTATCTTCCAGGAAGGAACAGTAGTGATGGAGGAGGTGGGAGAGGGACACTGGGAGACTGGATGATGTGGTGACAACCTGGAAACAACACAGTGGATGTGGGAGACCTGAGGGAAGATGGAGGTTGGGCGATGGTATCTTCCAGGAATGAGCCACAGTGTATGGGGGGGGGGCAGGATGGTTGATGGTGGCTGAGGGGATGATATTTTCCAGGGATGAGCCACAAGTTATAGGGGGAGACATGGAGGTTGGATTGGTATCTTCTAAGAATGAACCATATAGATGGGTGGAGACTGGAAAACTGGGTAGTGAGGGTGGATGTTATCCATCAGGAATGAACCACATGAACAGGGGAAGTCAGCAAAGATGGATGTAGTGAGGCATGTTACCTTCCAGGAATGAGCCATAATCCACGGAGGTAGATAGGAACGGGGTATGTATGTGTGCGGGCAGGCGGTGGGGGGCAGTGATATCTTCCAGGAATGAGCCACAGTAAATGGGGAAGATGGGAAAGCTGGATGGTATGGGAGAATGGTATCTACCAGGAATGAGCCTTGGTGGATGGAGAGGAGAGAGGAAGAGGAAGAGGAAATGGAATCACCCAGGAATGAGCTACAGTGACCGTGGTGGGGGGGTTGACAAGAAAGGTAGATCATGTGGGAGCATGGTATCTTCCAGAAATGAGCATCAGTGGGTAGGAGAGACAGGAAGGGTGGATGGTGTTGAGGGATGATATGTTTCAGAAATAAACAATAATGGATGGCAGGGAAGAGGATGAGTGGATAGTGTGGTGAGATGGTTTCTTCTAAGAATGAGCCACTATGGATGGGGGAGGCAGGAAATTTGGTTGGTATGAGAAGATGGTATGTTCCAGGAATGAGCCATAGTAGAATGGGAGGAGACTAGAGGTGTGGTTGGTATGTGGGGAAGGTTGCTTCCACAAATGAGCTACATAGGTGAGGATAGATGGGGGAGGGCAGACAGTGTAGGAGAATAGTATCTTCCAGGAATGAACCACAGTGTCTGGGGGGAGACAGTAAGGATATGTGGTTTGGTGGGATGGTATCTTCCAGGAAGGAACCACAGTGCCTCAGGTATGTGGTGGTAGGGGGAGCTATAGGAAGGATACATAGTGTAGCGGTGGTTTTTTCTGGCAATGAGCTACAGCGACAGTAGATAGGAGACAGGAATAAGGATGGTGTTACAGCACGGTATGTTCCAGAAATGAGCCACCGTGAATGCTGCGAAATATGAAGGGTGGATGGTGTGGGGGATGCCATTTTCCATGTAGAGAAAACAGGAAACAGCTTTTAAAGGCCCCAGGGTGGGGAGATTGACATGTTTTTGTCATGCTGTGACAGTATGCCTAGACACTAAGGATGCCACGAAAAAGCAGTGTAATTAGAGGTCAGAGAGGGGGCTTGTGGTGGAAGATAGAGTGGCCACATTCAGGATTTTTGCCTTTTGCCATGAATGCCATTGAAGGGTTTTCTGCGAGTGGGGTTTTTTCGTTTTGTTTTGCACTGTCAAAAGACTTCATTGGCTGCAATGTGGCAAAGGGCCAAAAGGGGCTGTAGTCATAAACCAGGTAGAGATGGCCAGGAGGAAGCCACCACCGCTGTGACCCAGGTGAGGGATGTGGGTGGACTGGAGTAGGGTGGGAGCCGCTCAGGTGAAGAGAGGACTGTATCCTTAACGATCCCTCACCAGCATCTTGACCCTTTTAGACGTCACCAGAATTGATATATTTGGAGCAAACCCATAACTCCCTCAAAACAAATGAAAAGGTTATTTTTCACCAGGAGTTAAAATATGCATTCCTTCAGAAGTTGAGCCCCTGAGGTGTTTTGTTTTGTTTTCCCAAAAACAGTGCAAATGCTTTTGAACCATACTGAATTGTGTTTTGAAAAGCTGCTGTTCTCTTGGGGCACCCAGGTGGCTCAGGAGGTTAAGCATCTGCCTTCGTCTTGGGTCATGATCCCAGGGTCCCCCCCCCCTCAAATAAATAAAGTCGTTAAAAAAAAAAAAAGCTCCTATCCCATGAAGCATGTATGTATTTACACCTGACTGCCACCTTTGTCATGCGACCAGGACTGCTAGGCAGTTTGCATCGCTCTTTGTGAACATCAATGTGACCTCTGAGCCCTACGAGGTGTCTGCGCTGTGGTTCTTGTGGTACGTGAAGCAGTGCGGAGGCACCACTCGGATATTCTCAGTCACCAACGGGGGCCAGGTACGGAGTGTCTGTTCTCAGCCTGTAAATTCATTTGTGGTTCTGCCCTCACCCAGTGTGCCATCTTAATAGCCGCTCCCGTGTCTGGAAATGTGAGTGGATCTGAGACACGAATTTTTGAAAACATTTCAATGAATGTGCCCAAAACCAAAAGTTCTCCTTTCCTTTTCTCGTTCCTGGAGATGCATTCACAGCTTAAGAATGTTTTGTTTTGAACTAATTTGTTTTTGGGAATTTGGGTCCATCCTTTTGGGGGCGGGGGAGGTGGATAGAATTAGTCTAGCTTTGTGGGAGAAGCTGAGTTACTACGATCAACTGATTTTCAGAAACTTCTAGAACTGGTACTTAAAGTCATCTATGTTCCAGACAGGCTCTGTTCCATAGTGCAAGGTGTATTATCTTTCTCCACCAAGTGAATATTTTCTCTCCTCAGAAGATCTTTGGAACACCCTAAGTTGTTCTTGTGACCCTAAGAGATATTAGCCATTTGACCCTTATCTTTAGCAAATGTAGGACAGTTGCATCTTTGAATTAGCTTTATACTTAGAAATTCCACATTTCTTCTTTTGACCTGTATTTTACTTTCTAAGCTATTGTGATCAATATTTTGATGTTTATAGTCCTCATTGCCTGCCTGCCTTCTATAGGAACGGAAATTTGTGGGTGGATCGGGTCAAGTGAGTGAACGGATAATGGAACGCCTCGGGGACAGAGTGAAACTGAGGTGCCCTGTCACCTATGTGGACCAGTCAGGTGACAACATCATCATCGAGACACTGAATCATGAAACTTACGAGGTAATTCGTCCTAGTCCCAAGGAACATATATTAAATAGGCCTTGTGTCTTCCGCAGCTTCTAACTAAATACCATCCAAGCAGTGGTGTAATTAATGCTGGTATGACCCCAACTCTGTCTTCTAAATTACCATTTTTAGTTGACCTGCCTTGTTCTGTTGTGCTGCCTCACAGGGGCCTCATTTTATATGTGGTTACCGCTCGGTGTCATTCTAAATGATAAATATGGTGTTTCTTCCCCTCTGTGAAGACTGAGACTCACACGTTTGAGATGGTATTCTGTGTCTGTGTCTTTTAGTGTGGATACGTAATTAGTGCCATCCCACCAACTTTGACTGCCAAGATCCACTTTAGACCTGAACTTCCATCGGAGAGAAACCAATTAATCCAACGTCTTCCGATGGGAGCCATCATTAAGTGCATGATGTATTACAAGGAGGCCTTTTGGAAGAAGAAGGGTAGGCTGCACCTGCTCATGTTTAAATTGTGTTAAGTGAAGGGACCACACTCTCTTTAGGGATGTTCTGGTAGACCCTGGCCAGGAAAAAAGATGACAGAGATAAGTATTTTTAAATTGGTAGAGAAAGGATCAGAAATCTCAGTCTGTCCATCACTTCACAACCCCTGGTGCGACACAGAAGGACCCCAAGAGCCCTTGCTGTCAGTGAAAGGGAAAGAAGAGATCCCACCAAGTGGCAGGGGCACCATGGCCCTGGTTCCTGGCATACGTCCTGCCCCTTTCTGTAAATGAGAGAGTGACGCAAAGGAGTGCTGGGGGAAGAGCCCTGCTTTGAAGTCCCACCATCCTGGGCTTCGCTTGCTTACTAGCTGAGTGGCCTTGGCTGTGACACTTCACCACTCAGCATCAGTCTCCTTACCTCAAGTGGTGATAGTGAGACCTACTGTCAGGATGTGTGCACCTACTAGCTGAGGCAGGGCCTGAATGGATATGGCGGCTCTTGTTGGTAAACCTGGTCCTCAAAGGATTCCTTCCCCCACTTCTTCCGAGGGCTCCTCGTGGTGATTCCCTCTGACACAAGCTTCTTCCCCTAGGTGCTGCAAGGCTCCGGGCCCTCAGTACGGTGTGAGCCATGCATTGGTCCTACATGACATTTATGTAGAGGCCATCAAGATAGGTCATTTTCCACATGTCTGCGTTAGCAGACATCTTTGTGTAGTTAATGTATTTAATAAGGAAATATCTTCTAGGGTTGGGGCAAAGACTATTTGAGATTTGCCTTCCTCTTAGCAAAAGAGTTTTATACAGTGTATGTGTGTGTGTCTATCTGTGTGTGTATATATCTCTCTCTATATCTATATATGTAATTTTTTCCCTAAATCTTCGATGAGGTCCATGTCAATCTCTTGATTTTTTCCTTTTAAGATTACTGTGGTTGTATGATCATTGAGGATGAGGAAGCTCCAATTTCAATAACCCTGGACGACACCAAACCAGATGGATCGCTGCCCGCTATCATGGGGTAGGTTAGAGCTGGGTGCTTCGCATTTCCTAAATTGTGTGGGCGTCTTGGTGTGGATGCTGGCAGAGCTTATGGACTCGAGCTCCAGCAACTGTAAATAACCCTATAGGAATATATCTTTTTCCCTACTTTAAAATATCAATGTTTGGTATGTGGCACAGAACTCTGGAAAACTTTACAAAAACTGACACTATTTGAACTTGTGCCTCTTTCTTTCTTTCCCCCGTGCAACTCTTGAGGACAGAGTGAAGGAAGCAGCGAGACAGGCAGTAGGGTAGACAACCCTGCCCAAGGCCAGAATGTCCACACTCATCTAGAATGAGAATTGACTGTTTTATTCTGTAAAGCCTTTCAGAGTTAGGGTTTCTGGACCGTCGGCTCTTCTCCATTCCAGACATCACTACACCCCTAGTGTGAATACGTTATTTGTTACCCAGGGATATGAGACCGATGACCAGTGAGGAGGTGCAGTTGGAGGTATAGCCAGGCCTCGAGTGGATGTCCCTCGTTGTGATAGGTCATGCCCAGCTGTCCTTCGCTAGAGATGGTCCAGGGTTTGGTTCCGTGTCCGGAAGAGGAGAGCTCTCCCCTTGTCCTCCCAGCCCCCACCGCCTGCAGCTCCTCTGCTGTTGGGGGCCTAGAGGCCCAGACAACAAGCAGTGCTTTCACAAAGGAGTGGCTAAGGAGCACCTCTGCCTTCCCAAGTGCCCTGCCTTGGACCCTTTCTCAAAGCTCCACAAGAAAAGAGCTGTTTATTCTCCCACATGACAGCAGAACAGCAGGGTTCTGTAAGAGCCAAGTGGCTTCCAGAGAACTGCGGTTTTCCCCTTCCCCCTGGGGAGAGTCGAGCTCATGCACATTGCATCATCGAGGGGAAATTACAAAACCAGAGGCCAACCCATGACCCGGGACTTAGCAGGCAGCTCTACCGGACTGCCCACGAGTCGTTCTGTAAGCATGTCTGTGTCTGCAGATCATCAGAACGAGCCCCAGCCTCCCTAGGAAGGGCGGTGCTCACAGCGCAATGAACCGAGGATCAGCACGTCCTCTCTATCTCTAACCCCACTGGGCAAAAAAGGATAGAGATTGTGGGGGCCGTTTGCTATCACCTTCTGTGTGCTAGAGGAAAACAGAAAGTGGACATAGGGGTCTCAGGAGACCATCAAGACCAACCCAGCTGTGGCTGGAAGGGCACTGATGGTCTTCTTGCCCCGGGAGTTAGATGTTGTGGCATCCGCCTTTCTGGGCTTTCTTCGACTTTATTAGCCAGGATACGCTTGGCGCAAGTTTTCCAGATGGGAATGGGGTTATCTAGGCAGTTTCTAAAAAGTGATATTCTAATCTGTTTTATCTGGACCGTTGCCTACGCCCTGCTCTTGCCTGCACACTGCCTGGTCTCCACCCTGCTCTTTGCTCTGGGCGAGGAAACCCTTGAGGACAGGGGTGGTAATCGTCCAGGCTGTGATTGTGATGACTGGCAACTACAGAGGACCGTGTACTTTAGAGTCACGAAATGTCCCCAACCCAAAGCAGCATGTTTCATTTCCTCAATAAAACCCCAGAGCAAGTTGAAGAATAGTTGTGTGTAGTTAGAGGTGGGTCAAAGGGGTGGTTGTTATCTCAAAACGTTTTGAGATTTGGCAGGAATGGCCACCACGAACCGCCCTTTAGAGAAGGAGCTGTAAGAAGTACCCAAGATCGAAATCATTTAATACTTCATCCAATATTGGTGATTTTCACTGAAGTCCTGTGTAAGACTCAAAATGACAGATTCTTGCATAAACTTAAAATTTAACCAGAATCATTACTAGTAAGCCGTAACGTAACAGTCTTAAACAAAATTATGACTCTATCCCATAGAGTTGATTAGTTCAAATTCCTTAGGTAGTCCACAGATTCCTCCGAAATACTGTTCTCTGGGTTAACGCAAATTCGTTGTGTAATCCTTGCGCTCCAGAATGATCTCAAGTAACAGACGGCTCTAAAGGAATTGCCAGTCAAACTGAGGAATGGTTTAATTTGGGTGTGAGGGAGAGGACGAAATATCTGTGTTTGGCTCTTGCATTCTCAGTCCTGATCTACTTGTCTTTTTGGCCTAGAACAAAGAAATATAAGTGTAAAACTTTCTCTAAATGGAGAAATAATTTCAGTGTCCTTTAGCTCATTGGGATTTGTGAATGCTTTCTAATAATCGTGTATGTAAGGACTTCTTGTCATGACTCAGTTCTTTAAAACATACATCCAATTAGTAATAATCAGTATTTACAGATTAATTATAACCAAGTTTTACTGAGTTGCTAAATTTGAGAGAGGTGCTAGGCCAGTTTCCCAGAAGCCAAGTTGGACATGGAGATTTGGGAGCAAGGGGTTCATTGGGGTGTGTGCCCTGGTCACTGCCTGTGAGGAAGAGAAGGAATCAGGATTGGGCAGAGCAAGAGGTTGGGCTCCAAGTGTTGACCCAGCGGAGGTCTCCACCCCACAGGGAACTCTAGAACTGGGATGGCCCTTGATAGGTATCATGACCTGAGGTGAGGGAGTGGACTTTGGTACCCACCGCACCCCAGAGCCGGTCATTCTGGGGAGAGGCGGGACCTGGAGCCAGGCAGCCCTCTTCTACAGAAGGCAGTGGCTGGGGAAGGGTCCAGCGCTGAGCTCAGAGTAATGAGTGCTTCGTCCCATAGAGGACTCTAGGGGGCCCATGATGGCATCCACTACAACTACATACTTCAATTTGGTTTTCCAGCTTTTATCAAATTTTTGGCCGAGGGCAAAGTTCACTTACCAAGCTATCATTTAACGCAACATGAATTCAACTAACATTTGATTTCCAACTATATGCCAAGAGCCATGCTGAACTCTGGGGGTAAAACACTGAGTAGGAGGTGACCAGTTACTTAGGAGCCCGCAGCCTAGAGGGATTTTGGACACAGGCAGGTGGAAGGCAGCCTGACATTTGCTCTCATAGAGGGAAATAATGGGAGTGCGCGGGAGAGTTCATCAATGCTGAGTGGGCGGAGGCAGGAACATTTCAAAAAAGAGGAGGCAGCTCTTTCTGTCACCTAATTGTTCAAATGTAACCTCTCTCTGCAGTTTCATACTTGCCCGAAAAGCTGACCGACTCGCCAAGCTCCATAAGGAAATCAGGTAAGAAGTGACATCTGAAACGCATGTGAAAGCTTAGCTTCACCTTGTACTGGTCGCACTAACAACAGTATAATGACATCTTGAAAAACTCCATGACTCACAAGTAGTCTTAAAATCCCAAAAAATCAACCTTTGGTCACCATGGCAACCTTTGTGTTACAAGTCCCCTTGACTCAGGGCTTGCCTGTATGCATAAATTAATTTAGGTTTATATGCTTGTGTTTATTGTACAGTGGTTGAGAGGTAGGGTTTCCCTGTAGGGTAGATGGAGAAAACCGATAGGAAACATTAGTGGTGCAGAAAGCTTTAGAGGCTGAGTCTTGATCGCTTTGCGAGACCATTATCCCTTTTCCAAGGTTCTTTGACCTGTACTTTTTCCGAAGAGCAAAGCCATACGCGTGGGTTTCAACCTGTTGCTGCTTGTGTACATAGAAGTATCCCCTTTTGATTATCTAGGACACAGCTCTGACGTTCCCTTCTCCTGATAGCTTCCTAGTATAAAACAATCATTGTAGGACAGTGGCTTTTTTTCTTCCTTTCTGCCTTTCTCTTTCTGCCTTGTTGCATTTGTTTTGTTTTGCCTTGGAATCCTTTCCTTTGTTCAGATAAAATCTTACCAGGAACTCTTAACCTGGAAACAGTCATTTGGCTGTTTCTGGAGTGGGGAGGTGTGCCCTGGAGGGTAGCCCTAAATTCTTTGTTAGCTTTTGAAGAGGACCAGGACACACACAGATGTACACTTCTCTCTGCATTTAATTAAACAATTAAGCAGCAGAGAGTTACTTTGATGACTTTGGAATTCAGGCTGCCGAAGTTTCCACATTTGCGCATGAATTTGTTTGTTTGAGCTACCATGCGGTCTGATTTGGGGAAGGGAACTGTTTGTCCATCTACTCACTCAAAAGAGGAAGAATTTGGGGTCCAGTGGCAGGGAATGGTTTGTCCAGGTCTCCACAGCTAGCTTGTGACAAGTCAGGAATAGTATCCAACGCAAACTTTTTTTTTTCAATATGCCACACTAAGCTTGACATTTTCTTTTGGATTTCCTGCTTTCCCTCTTTATTAATAGTAAAATAAATACCAGCCTGGATGTAGACATTTGGTTATGATTCCACATGGTGGCTGAACTTTTCAAAAGTTTTTATAAGGCAAAACCATTAGAACTCTTTGGAGCAAGATTCCCAGAACGGGCTGTGTTGACATCTGCCAGAGAATGTTTGGGAAATATGTTTTTTTCTGAGGCCAGTAGATTATGATTTGGTAGGTTAAGGGTGGGGCTTCAGTATTTTGTATTTTTTTAAAGATTTGTATTTATTTATTTGACAGAGAGAGATCACAAGTAGGCAGAGAGGCAGGCAGAGAGAAAGAGGAGGAAGCTCAAGGAGGAAGCTCTCTTGAGCAGAGAGCCCGATGTGGGGCCCAATCCCAGGACCCTGAGATCACGACCTGAGCCGAAGGCAGAGGCTTTAACCCGCTGAGCCACCCAGGCGCCCCAGTATTTTGTATTTTTTAACAAGCTTTTTAAATGATTATGATGATCAGCCAGATTTAGAAACCAGTGAGTAAACACAACTACGAGAGATTTCCACAGTGACCTCTTTTGGCCATCATTTAAAATATGTTTTATTATTTTTAGAGCCCAACTAACCAATCACTTCATCACTCTAACATTTTTGATTTACCTAACTTTTCCAAATATTTTTACATTTTAATGGGACGAAGGGGTGGGGGGAAGATGACTTCCTAATGGATTTGTATGAACTCATCCTTGACTTACCTGACTTACTATAAAATACTATAAAATACAGTAAATAATGACTTCCATTTCTATTGTAAGTGGCTTATTGTCCATGTGTGAAAAATTAACTGCAAGGTAAGTTGACTGGATTTTAGATTTCATTCTGTTTTAATAAAGATTTTATCACATGTCCCGAAAATAAGCTCTAAGCATCATTAAACCTTTAGAATAATGATCGTCAATATATTTGTTTTCTGATGGACTCTCAAATATTGGAATTCCCTTGTAACACCCACTTGAAGTAGGTAAGAATCTGTCCTCTCATCATAGAGTAGAAAAGAGGCTACCATGCTATCCTGAGGATGGATTTTGATTTTTATTGAGCCTCAACCTCCTTATTTTTGACATAAGGGGCTTGGATTGGACAGAGAGAGACAGAGGCAGACAGTAGTCTGGAAACTTCTTCCAGTTCTGCCTTTCCTTTATGGTTATTCATCTGCAGTAGGAACAGCTCCTTTAAGGAAACCCAACTTTTCTTGTTTGTACTGAAACTTATAGAGCTACCTAAATGTTCTAGGACATCACCTCACCAGTAGCCTTTTGTCTCTGAAAACCTTCCGTGGGAACACAGTGGTGATTAGCTAATTGCCACCATGTTTATGATTTCACTTCTTGTTCCTGATTTAACACTGCATCTCCATGAAATGAAAGTTGTGGGAATTATATAAATGGCCTAAATGTGAGCATCTGGACAAATTTATAAGGTTAGATTTTGTCTCACATCATTCAGAGAAATGGAGGACGCGTTTTAAAAATGTTTTCTAATGTAATCAGCAATGTAAAATCGTCATTTTTAAAAACCTCTGTTTCTTTTATTACTAGTAAATATAACCTTCGCACCCCTCCTTTACCCCCTCTTCTCATTTTTGGCCATTTGTCTCCTCACCTTTTAGATCTTGCCTTTCAGATTCGAGGTAAACCCTGCACCACATTTTTTAGCACATTTTCTCCCCAGTTGCTCATTAGCTCATAACAAATACTTTGGAACAGTTTCTTTTTTTTTTTAATTAATTAATTTGACAGAGAGAGAGAGAGAGAGAGAGATCAGAAGTAGGCAGAGAGGCAGGCAGAGGGAGAGGGGGAAGCAGGCTCCCCGCCGAGCAGAGAGCCCAACGTGGGGCTCGATCCCAGAACCCCGAGATCACGACCTGAGCCAAAAGCAGAGGCTTTAACCCACTGAGCCACCCAGGCGCCCCTTTGGAACAGTTTCAATGCTGAAACTATATAAGGATTAAAGTAGGTAAATACCAAAGCATATAACTGGCCCAGTGTGAACCTGTTCAAACAAATCCTGAAACTGAACCATTTATTTTGAAAAGGGGGTGATTTTAGTAAATTAGCACTTTTTAATTCCCCAAGAGTGGTTGTGAGTTTAAAAATACCTGTTTCGAGGAGCGTTTAGATCAGTGAGCTACTGGTTTTTTTTTTTTAAGCTCTACCTCATGTCATGAGCTGTGATAGTCATTTACATAATGAATTATGAGGGTAGCCAAAGACTGACTGAGGTAACATCGTGTAGCACATTCCTTGGAAGTACTGTAGACCATTCTGACACGTGCCTGATGACTAGAGTAGAATGGCTGTAGGCCTCTCATGGTGTGGCGTATTTTATGTTATACTTAAAAGATTAAATGAGCTTCAGGTAAAACATAAGTAGAGGATAGTTAAAAGACACTGTCATGTGGACTGTGGACTCCTAAAAGGGATTATTCTAGAATTCTATGTGTTCCAGAAAAGTGACTTAGCATCATTTCCTATACCGAGTGTACTTCACTGAATCTTATTTTCCCCATTTGAATCTTGGATAGGATATTGGGTAGTAAAAGAGGCAAAACTGTAGAAGGAAAATTCTGTTGCATCTTCAAATCGGATGACCGTATTGAGGCATAGAGGGTTGACCCGAGTGCAGAGATTCATGGAACTGTTCATGTTGTGTAGTTACCATTGATTTTAGATTTTCCTTAATACACCTGGTTCATGGGCGAGAGCCAATGATAATGAGTAAACTCACTGTGTTTATTCTCTACTCCTCAGTTATTACTTCCTTAACATTTTTTTAATTCTTCTTTACAGGAAGAAGAAGATCTGTGAGCTCTATGCCAAAGTATTAGGATCCCAAGAAGCTTTACAAGTAAGAAACCCTTAGCTTTAATCCTTGGAAGGTTCTGCTCTGTTTGCTCTACGTGGTGAAGCAAAGCAGAGTCTGGTTTCCTGACAGTCTTACAAAGAGAATCTTATGAAAGGATATGCTTACTGGAGGATTAACTTTAGTCACAGGTGCATGCAATTTCTGATGCAGCAGTTCGTTGGGCTGTTTTTGCGTTCCCTGGATAACTGGCAGCCGATTGCCATCAGGGCCTGGAGTTACAGGTATCTCCGGGGTGGGTGAGATCAGTTCCCAGAACAGACGTCCTGCCCTCCCATCAAAACCAACTGACTGCTCTGAAGCAAAATCCCATATATATCCTTGTTTGTTGGTGAGCGCACTCTAGCGTGTGCTCGACAGGATGGGCGGAATCTAGGCTCTCTCACGTCAAAGCCACACTAATGGATTTCTCCATTTGTACAGTTCATTCACAGTTCACGTAAGGGATTCCAGTGCTTTCAGTCCACCACCGAAAGGGATGATGGGAATGAAATTCTATCTGAAGTTGCTATTAGCTAGCTGGGGGCTCTTTCAGGGGATTACCTCTGAACTGTTCAAACAATAAACTCGCAGACTCCATTAAGGAAGAACTCAGAGCAGGTTTTCTCGTGTCTCTTAGAAACCATTATTCATCTCTAATTGTCCCCATTTTACCAGGATTCCCATCATTCACTTTCCCAGCTCAGAGAAATGGCTCCTAAAAAAGCCTTTCTTAGACACTATACTTATCTTTTTTTTTTTAAGATTTTGTTTATGTATTCTAGAGATAGAGAGGGGTTTGTGCAGATGGGTGGAAGAGTAGGGGGAAAAGGACAAGCAGACTCTGCACTGTGTGCAGCACCTGATGCGGGGCTCCATCCCAGGATCCCAAGATCATGACCTGAGCCGAAATCAAGAGTCAGACCCCCAAACTGACTGAGCCTCCCAGGCACTCCTGCGTTGTGCTTATCTTATGCCTCCTCCCCTCCACCCTTTTTTTTTTTTCAGCTGTAGTAGATGGGGAAGTAAAGTCTGTTAGTTTAGAGAATCCAGAGATTTGAGCAGGCCTTTCCAGAATCGGATTGTTGCTGGGGCTTCCCATAGACTTAGACTAAAGATTTCAGAGTCTGTGTGGCAGCGCCCTCTCTCCTAGATGCTGGAATATTCCATGCCTTCCCTCAAAAAAGTCAAAATATATATGTTTTGTCACTTGATACCTCCTTGAAGGCCATTTACTTGGTATGGTCCTGTTTCCCCTTAAAAAGAAAAACAGGGCCATCTTTTTTTTTTAACGCAAACTTTTGTTAAAGTAAAACACACAAGAGCCTTCATGGTTGACCAGTGGTGTTTCGGTTTTGTCTTTCCTTTGGAATTCTCTCCCTACTAAATGCAGCCGGTGCATTACGAAGAGAAGAACTGGTGCGAGGAACAGTACTCCGGGGGCTGCTACACTGCCTACTTCCCCCCCGGAATCATGACGCATTATGGCAGGTATGACCCAGACACCATCCTGATTATTCCAAGACATGCACCAACCTTTTTTTCTTTTAAAAACTTATTTGTCACCGAGAGAGAGTGCACGCATGTGCACAAGTAGGGGGAGCGCCAGGCAGAGGGAGAAGGAGGCTCCCTCCTGAGCAGGGAGCCCAATGTGGGACTCGATCCCAGGACCTCGGGATCATGACCCAAGCCAAAGGCAGATGCTTAACCATCTGAGCCACCCAGGCGCCCCGTCATGCACCACACTAAATTCATAAGCAAAGTTTGGGGGGAATTATAGAAATAGTAGTCAGCATTCCAATTTCAAATGCTCTGTAGTTAGTGTGTAGATTTCTGGGTGTCCATAGGAGAATCAAGATGCTGGTACGTAGGAGCTTAGCCATCAGCACACAGAACAATAGCAGAGCGCTGGTGAGGATTTCAGATGTGAGTGCTCCCACTGTCAGTGCTCCATATGAGCACTCTGCAAGCTGCCATGTCCTCCCACTGGCTTTCTTGAGCCTGATGAGACATCGAGTTTCATGCGACTGTCCTAGGCTTCTGGGTGCCCATCTCCGCCTACGGACGTTGGCTGTGGACATCTCACTGCAGCCTCTCGTCATTGGCAGAGCTGTCCCTTCCGTGGACAGCTAACCTGTGAGGAGGGGATCTCTGCACGGATTCGGGGAAGCCCAGAGAGAGAGCTTCCTGCTGGATATCTGCAACTCCTGATGGCCTTCCCAGCCCCCATGCCATTATCCAAGTGAGGGGCAGGGGGAGAGTCGTTTGGGCATAAGCGTGTCACTGGGTAATGTCCGTGGCAGGCTACCTTCCATCAGGTTCCCAGGGGAGCTGAGCTAGAACGTTACCTCCAGCTCACGTGTATCCACAGAGAAAGAGGGACTTGTTCACTAAGATTTTTCTTTGTTTTTAATATATTGAATCAAATAGTCTTTTTGTTAGTGTTAACGGGATTGATGAACTGGAATAGTTTGGAAGGCAGAGTAGAAGCCCAGAAGTGGAAACTAGAATCAAGGACAGATGAAACCAGAGATTTCTGAATTGGAAAAAGGCAAGAAGGCCTTGCTGGGTACAGGGCGTGCCACTAGGGAGAGTGGATGAGAATAGCTGCGGACGTGGTCGGTTTCAAAGCTGATGAGCTAGGAGTAGACACTTGCCCATTCAGCCCAATCCTTCTGTGGCTTTCTTTGCCAAGACCACTTTGGAAGGGAAGGCCCATTTCCCTGTCCTCAGCCAATCTCCACATAAATTCACAAAAGCTAACTGTACAGACGTGGTTATTTTGAGACAGACAGACATCTAATCCCTCGGGTCTGTCCTTTGCTGGAAATCAGTTCCTCTCCCTGTCTTCCCATTCACCACTGTGGTTCCTCCTGATACCCTGGGAGTGCCCACTTGGCTCGGGTCTGCTGCCGGATCCCCTCTCGTGAAGACTGCACTCCTTTGGAAAGATGGTGTTGGGAGTAGAATGGACCGCAAATAGGAAACCTACAGCCAAGAAATCTGATTATAGATTTCATGTGTGTTCTTGTCTTCTGATCCTAGCTGGCTAGGAAAAGGCCAGTGTCACCATTAGTGACAAATGATCTGACAGCCCGATTCTCTCTGGCTTGAAAGTTCACATCCCTGGGCACAGGCCCAGGGAACAGGGAGGGGCCTTTCACCTTTGGCTGAGCCACACAGGAGTTTTGGAAATGATCTGAGTTGCGCGGTCTTATCTGGGGTAAATGAGGGCAGCAGTGGGCTCAGTGACCTTCTGCGCCTTCCCAGGTAACTGTACATGACCTCTCTGTTCTCTCAAAGGGTCATTCGCCAACCGGTTGGCAGGATTTACTTTGCTGGCACAGAGACAGCCACACACTGGAGCGGTTACATGGAAGGGGCAGTAGAGGCCGGTGAACGGGCAGCTAGAGAGGTAAGGCAGCGGGGACGTCACTGTCTTGCCTGAGGCCGGTGGTGGTTTTGGCATCGGGCCTTTCCAGCTCTTGACACAGATAAATGTGCACATCCGCTTCTCTGCCACTCCCTCCGCTCCTGGGGGGCTCCTTGATGGCGCGTGGGGCCAAGTCCATGGGGACTTTAGAAGCTCACTTCCTAACACCATGGTCACTTTCTTGTAGGTCTTGAATGCTTTGGGGAAAGTGGCCAAAAAAGACATAAGAGTCCAGGAACCTGAATCAAAGGTGAGTTTCGCGGCTTCCTCTCCATGGGCCAGTGATCGAATGTAAAGCTCTTGACTCTCATCTTCTAGCTCTTAAGGTCATTGTAGATGCCGCTGTCGGGCGTATGTCCACGTGCTGGCCTGGCGGATATGTTCTGCCTGCCCTTGTCCAGGCGAAGGAGAATCACTCTGCTAACGCTGTCTACTCATCCATCCAGGATGTTCCAGCTATGGAGATCACCCACACCTTCTGGGAGAGGAACCTCCCTTCCGTGGCAGGCCTGCTGAAGATCATTGGCTTCTCCACATCAGTCACCGCCCTATGGATTGTGGCGTACAAATTCAGGCTGCTGACACGATCTTGAGGTTTCGGCCTCATGCTTTCTGCTTACTCTTTTCCCAGCATCATCAAAAGCAAAATGTTGGCAAAGGCCGTATCATTGGACCATCTTTAAATGCACTGGTTTTCACCCATAAGTTTAGTCTCAGTTGGTGTCAATGTAAAAACCACCCAAAGAATCACCTCGTTAATTTCAGTAAGATCAAAGCTCCATCACATTCTTTGCCTTGTGTCAACTAACTTGTGTTGGCTGGTAGAATAAAACCTTGTGACCAGCTCCCTAATTTCAAGATATGTGATTGAAATGCTGATGAGAAACAATTTCTGTGTCCTGTTTTGTTCTTTTATAACATGAAACACTGAATAATTGCAGAAATGAAGCGGTTCGCTTTCTCTTTGTAGAGGTTGAATAGGAGGCGACCCAGCCTGTGACCGTCCTTTTCACTCCTTGGGAAATGGGGAAGCGTGGGTCCAGAGCCAAGAGGTGGGGCTGAGCCTGGGGATGAGCAGCTCCCCCTTTGGAGGAGGCAGTGAAAGAGAAATGAAAACAATGGAGGTGTAGACCCCTGAGGGGCATCTTATGGGTCATCCTGGCCACTTCTTCCTGTGAAGTCTCTAGACATCTAGTCTGATGTTTCAGGTGACTTGCTGTGACTTGTGTGTAGCTCCCCAGGAGAGCAGAGCAGACTAGTGGTGGGACTGTCCCCCAGGAGGCCTCCTGGTGAGCGCCGCAGGAGACTGACTGCAGTAGGCATTTTCTCTTCCTCTTGGAAGATGGCTAGGCAGCACGATAACCTCCTCTGCCGATTTCAAAAAAGTATTTTCGTTTGTTCAGGTAGACCCTGGCTGTCTGAAGGCCCCTAGTGATGTATTTTTTTTCTTTTTTCCTAGGACCACAGTAGAATTAAGCAGATCCGTTAACTTGAATGACGGAGTTACCTTTGAGTAAATATTAACATGCTGATCTCTCTCAAACAGGAACTGAAATACACATGATAAATTCTGATTGCTATTTGTTGAGACTATCAAATAGAGAAAGGAAACTGGGGCTTTATATTATAATCTCACCGACTTTAGTTATTAAGTTTATAACAGACATGAAATTGAGTGGTTTTAATATGAAGACTGAGTTCTCTATTTTAGGAGTAATGTGCACCCAGAACAGTGCCCACCTCTTTCTGGCCTTCACCATTTAAAAAACTCAGATTTCTTAAAGCCCCCTCCAGAGGTTTCAGCCATAAAAGACTACTGTTCTACATATAAGCATCTAGGGGAAAAAGTCAACACCAATGTGATCAAAGAAAGCAGTTGACAAGGCTCAGTGGACTTGGGTCCACAGGTGGATACAGAGTTCACCTTATCCCATATCATTGATGAATGAGGCATTTCATTTTAGAAGAAGATTCTAGATAGCCGAAGTTTACTCTTTTGTGGACCAAAAATTTTACATAAAAATGTTGCTGGGTATACTTCCACACACTATTCAATAAGCTTCATTCCAGTTTACCTTTTTAAATTAATCAGGCCAATCCTTATGTTTCTTGATCATTTTATACTTTTATAAGAGAGTGATACCATTGTGTTTGCTCCTCTACTGAATGTCACATGATTGTTTTATAGCTGGTGAATCTACTGCTTCTTCTCTCATACTGCTCTTCCCATTTTCAGGATTTTCCTACCCTTATTATCTCCTAATACCTCTTAACCTAATCTCCTATCTTCTACTGAATGAGAATTAAAGATTGCCAGGGAAAATCAACCCAAGTTTATTACATAATTAACCTTATTAATTCACAAGTCTCTGGAACCTGATAATGAGGGCTTAAGGTTTCCAGTTTTGCCTATCCTAAGAGCAAAGAGCAGGATTTTTCCGCCACTCTTTACTTTGTAATTGAAAAGAGTTTTGGCTAACTAGGAGTTTGGGTAATATCTTGGATATGCTCCAGTCCATAAGGAGTTGGTGCATATTATATCAAACTGCTCGGAGAAATCACAGCCCTGATCCTTTTCAGTTGTTTCTGTTCACTTACTGATTAACTTTGTTCCCACACACCTTTTGGGAAATGCTGACTTCAACTTCTTAACTGGTAGCAGTTTTAACAGTAAGGAGGTTGTTAACATTATCTGTGTTTAATGCTGAAGGACTCCTGAGTACGTAATTTACCCTCCTTTCAAACTTTTTAGAAAACCAATCATTTACCCAAATGAGATCAGCCCCATTTAACTGTTGATTAAACTGTAGATCGAGCTTAAAAATGAATGCTATTCCAGGTGTGCTGAGACGCGAAATCAGAGCTGAGAACTCCCACCATTTTATTTGTCCACCACCAAGATCCTATAGGTCTTTCTTCCCACCCCAAGAAACTAGAGGCAGTTTAAGCAGCTGATAGAGCCTGGCATCTGCTTCAAAGTCCTGAAGGCTGCGTGGGCCTCACTCCACAGTAAGGCCGAGAATTAAACTTAAAAAGGTAACCTTTTTGTGACAACTGTTAAAGAAGGTCTTGAACCGCACTGAAGAGAAAATACCGAAGGATTGTGAACTCTGTTTCGTTTGATTGTGAACTTGGTGCCTAATGTTCTGTCTGAAATGTGCCCCAGTGCTACATGTGGGAGTATGCATATGTGTGTGTTTTGCCGTTGAAGTAATGGTTTTGCCCGTATGGTACTGTTTTGTTTGTTAATAAAGTGCAGTACCATCCCTGACGCAGACCTGGCTCCTCTTTTTAGTCAGTGAGGGATGGGCTTACGAGGCTACCTCGTACTGACTCCCAAATTCTCACAGTTCCCTTTGACTTTCACGTTCTGTCAGGGTTTCCTGGGAGCTGATCAAATGCTAGAATACTGTGTTCCTGCCAGGGTCACAATCAGTGAGGAGTCTAATAGTAGCTTTCTCACCTAAGGAGCTTCTGATGCCTTGAGCCGATCACTGTGGCTCTCTGTTTCAATCTCCCCATCTGGAAGAGGGTGGGTCGCACCCGATGACTTCTAAGATTTGTTTCAGGGCATCATTATGGGATTTATACATTTGTCGCCAGCGCTCTGGTAACATTTCGGCCTCTACTGGTATGGCAGAGGCAAAGTCACCCTCTGTCTTGGTTCATTCCTTTTCTTAGATTGGATTCCCTGGAAACAAACAAGATTGGAGAATAGGGGCAGAAGCTATTGGGGACGGCTCTCAGGAAATACAGCTCAGGAGGGTGAGCAAGGCAAGAGTGGGCAGGAGTTGACCTACTAAGCAATTGCAGCTGAGGCCTCAGCAGATCCTAAGGGGGGAGCTGGGATGGCCCTTCAGAATTGATCCCCACTGAAACAAGGGATCGGGCCTCTATCCCTTCCTTAGCTGCCCTCTGAGAGCCGGTGCCTTGGGTTGGGTGAGGCAGGTCCAAGGACCATTCTTAGTGAGGAACTGCAGTGAACTGAGATCAGCCTGTATTCCCAGTAGCAGCGGGATCCAGGGAGAGGCACCCACAGTATCCACTTACTCCCCAGGAGAATACAGTTGCCCTTTGTCATATATGAAACTTGAACTTGAGCTTTGGTTTTACAGATAGAATGGAGTTATCTCCATGAGCCTATCCCTGTTAGATAAGGGAACTGCTTTTAGAAGGTTGTACTTCTGTACGAGTTAGGTGGAAGAAAAAACTAAAATTGGAAGAAACTCTAGAAATGCTTCAATCTCTATCTCAATGAAGGAGCCCCTTCAACAGGTTGCTAACAGATCAAGGTGGGGGGATGTGAACTTATGAGCAGGAGTCCCAAATCGGATGTTCTCAGGAGTGAAGCAGCTGAAAATGAACAGCAGTAGGTATGATGCCTTAGGGAACAGTGGGGATTGTGGCTGACCTGGGCAATACCTGCCTCTCTCAGAAGTATCTATATTCAAAGTGCCTTAAAAGATTGTTAACTGATGAAAACGTGTTGAGGCTTTGCTCACAATTGTCAAAATTTTTCTGAAGTCTCTGATAAGTAAGACAAGGCTCGGTTTTACTTCACTGAAATGACAGATTGTTTTAGGATGCCTTTGATTTTCTGCGAAATGGTACCAAGACCAGCAACCATTCTCTAAAACTATTTAGAACAGGGAAGAGAGGCTGGGTTTGGAAGATCAAAAAGACAAGGGGGAAAAGAACTCCTCCCGAGTCCCTCTTAGACCAAAAATCTCCCTCAAGAGCTAACCCTTCCCTCAGCCCACCCAGGGCAATGCTTATCTCCAGCCCTGTCAATGCTGTGATTGACAAGAACAGTGCCAAACTTTACTGGAAAAATCACATCCTCGCAGTGAGATAGAACTCAGCTCTTCCGTCAGCATTCCATCTGCGCTGACTACAGTGTAATTTTAGTAAACAGGACAGCAACATTGGATGGATTTTTAAAACTATGAAGCTGCTGTCTGCTTTATACCAAGGTGGTGGGGAAAGTGTCAAGTATGTCTGTTAACCTGAAGGGGCCGGCTGAGACATCAGAGGAACAGGCAGTCGCTCAACCCACGCTTACTGGGCACCTACTATGTGTTGGTAGGCACCGAGCTGGGATTCAGCAGTGAACGACAGAACCCACCTTGTAGAGCACAAAGTCTAGTGTAGAAGCCCAGGAACATGTTCACTGTGAATCTGGTCTGTGCTGTGACAGAAAAACATAGGATATATGACTGCAGGGGAAGTGTTCTGGGGGGACATGAGATTTAAGGGGAAGTTTCTAGGATCTGCCTGAAGCCTCCATAAGCGTCACTGTGTGGCAACTGAGTGAGAACACTGCATCGGGCCGAGAAAGGAAGTACAAAATAACAAGATGGAGTCCTAGTCCATTTGGGCTGTCAACAAAACACCGTAAACTAGGTGGCTAGTCTACAGCAGAAATTTATTTCTCACAGTTCTGGAGGCTGGAAGTCCAAGATCAAGTCTCCAGCAGATTTGGTGTCCGATAAGAGCCCACTTTCTGGTACACAGATGACGCCTTTTCACTGTGTCCCTTTATGGTAGGAGGGAGTCTCTGCGGCTTCCTTTGTTAAGAACACTAATCCCATTCCTGAGGGTTCCACCCTCCTGACCCACGCACCTCCCAAAGGCCCCGCCTCCTAATGCCATCAACATAAGGGTTAGAATTTCAACAAGAATTTTATGGGGACAAGCATCCAGTCCCTGGCAGACAGCATGGCGAAAGGGTAAAGAAAATTACAACCAGCAACCTCGATAAATGCTGAATGTTAAGTCCCATTTGCCCCATGGACCACTGTTCACTACCCAGCCCTTCTCTGCCACCCCCCCCCCCCCCCGAGATCTTTTTTAACTAGGGCCCCCTCTCCCCCCCCCCCCCCCCCCCCGTGCGCAGGGGCCGCCTACATTTGTTTTAAAAGAGTGCCATCTTCTGGCCAAATACTGCTGTTTCAACAGAAAGCCTAAAGCATTCAAGAGTTTCGTTCTTGGGGACTAAGTGTCACCTCCAGACACACTTACTTGTCTGTGCTCTCTTACTTCCCAGTTGCTACCTGGATCAGAAATATTTAGTATTTAATATCCACAGCCTTTCTTCTGCCCAAATGCCCCAGAAAGATTGTTTTGTTATGTTGGTTGCTTGGCTTCTACTGTGTCTGTCTGGGTACTGGGTGAGGAAAATGTGTGGGAGCCAAGAAAGAGGGGGAAGGAATTACTTTTACCTTAGTTAGAGCAGGGACCTAATCCAGGAAAAGCAGGAGAGAGCTGCTTGGGGGAGGGGTGGAAGAGAAAAAGTTCTAGAAAGTCAACTTGGGGCTCTGGAGTGTAGCTGGAGAAAAAAGGGTTTGCAAAAGCTGCCTTGACCACCTAGGAACGCAGAAGGTGAGGAGGAGGGTCTTTAGGAAGTCTGGCTAAGAGTCGTGTGGTGCAGTGAGTACTTGGGGGGGCTAAATTGTGTTTCTTTCAGATACTTTATTGTACTGGGACCATCTTAGAAGTCCTCCAAACAGCCTATATTATTCGGGGCTATATAAATTCAGAGAACATATGGCTAATAGTGCCTGGCATCCTGAACTGTGCCTGAATACTGTGGTTTCAGTTCATGGGATCTCAGACAAACTGAAGACAAGGACCTCAGCAACCGTGCCCTGGGAAAACCACATCGAAGCTGGTAAACTGTGTACCCCAGGCTGGATATACGCTAAATAGGCCTCACGGGGAATTCAATTTATATTAAGAAAGAGAGGTCTGCTTATGCATCCTGTACCCTCACCTGATGACCACGGACCATCGTATCAGTATCAACCAGGGAACATGGGAGGTGTGGATGTGGGGCCCTAAGGTGGGTCCAAAGAGGCTATGTTAGATGGCCTTTATATTTTTCAGAGCAGGCTGGAGTGTGCCTCCTTAAGCCAAGTTCCCTGGGGGGTGGCAGGGGTGGGGTCCATGGAGACAGGCTAAAGGCAGGATCAGCTTCTCTGACAAACCAACCACCTTGGTTATGCCTGCCCTTTTAATCCTGCCAGCTGTATTAGTTTCCTATCCTTCCTATCCCAAATGAACACAAATTCAATGGCTTAAAACAACACGAACTCAAAATCTTACAGCTCCAGAGGTCAAAAGTCTGAAATGAGTCTTACAGGGTTAAAATGGAAATGTCAATAGAGCTGATTCCTTCTGGAAGCTCCAGGGGAGAATCTATTCCTTGCCTCTTGCAGCATCTAGAGGTTGCTGGCGTGTTTGGCTGGTGCCAGACCACTCCGGTCTCTTGCTACCACGGACCCATCACCTCCTCCTCACCTTTCGTCCTCCCGACTCCCTCTTTCTTTTTTTTTATGATTTCACTTATTCATTTGACAGAGAGACAGAGAGAGAGCATGAGAGGGGAGAAGGTCAGAGGGACAAGCAGACGCCCTACTGAGCAGGAAGTCAGATGCGGGACTCGATCCCGAGACTCTGGGATCATGACCGGAGCCGAAGGCAGTCGCTCAAACAACTGAGCCATCCAGGTGCCCCCGACTCCCTCTTAAGGAGGATACCTGTGTTAATAATTGAGCACACTTCACCTGTACCCCAATGTTCATAGCAGCTGTGGCCACAATCGCCAAACTGTGGAAAGAGCCAAGATGCCCTTCAACGGACGAACGGATAAAGAAGATGTGGTCCATACATACAATGGAATATTCTGCCTCCATCAGAAAGGATGATTACCCAACTTTTGTATCGACATGGACAGGACTGGAGGAGATTATGCTGCGTGAAATAAGTCAAGCAGAGAGAGTCAATTATCATATGGTTTCACTTATTTGTGGAGCATAAGGAATAACATGGAGGACATGGGGAGATGGAGAGGAGAAGTGAGTTGGGGGAAATTGGAGCGGGAGAGGAACCATGAGAGACTGTGGACTCTGAGAAACAAACTGAGGGTTTTGGAGGGGAGGGGGGGAGGGGGTTGGGTGAGCCTGGTGGTGGGTATTAAGGAGGGCACGTATTGCATGGAACACTGGGTGTGGTGCATAAACAATGAATCTTGGAACACTGAAAAAAAATTTAAATTTAATGAATAAATGAACAAACAAACAAATAAATAAATAATTGGGTCCTGGGTAGTCTCCCCATTTTACAATCCTTAACTTAATCATATCTGCAGGGTCCCTTTTGCCATGGAAGGTAATATATTCCTCGTTCCAGGTGTAGGACACAAACGTCTTTGTTAGGGTCATTGTTCAGTCTACAGCATGGACCATAATGCTCTTGAAAACCAAGAATTAAATGCCAGCATTGCTCAGTCCTCAGATTCCTGCTCTTTTGGGGGCCTGAATCTGGAGCAGCAAGTAGAATGTTGAATGATTTAAAAACAAATAAGCTCTCTCCTGCTTCCACGAATGCCGTCCCCCACCCCCCTGCCCCACTCCACCACACACACATCTGAGGAGAGCCATTTCTTGGTTTTGTCCTTTAGGTACAAAAAGGCTGGAAACTGTGATCCTCAGAAGCAAAGGTATTTGTCTCTGATAAGCACAAAACCAGGCCCCAGTGTTGCCCCTTCCATGAACAACAGAAGAGAAATTCTTCTAAGCCAAGTTCCTTCAGACTCTGCACATGACTGAGTACTGGGCTCTTGTAGAAACCTTGTTGGTCCTCCCTTCAGGTAGTAGGACCTCAAAGTAAAAGTAACCTACCAGGCACCTGTCAACCTGTCACCTCCCAAAAGACGAGGCAATGTGCCGATCGAGCAAAGCTAAGTTTATTAGACTTGCTGCAGTGAAGAAGGACATCATATCAGCAGTGTTAGCAGTGTCCTCAAAGCAAAGATATTAGGGCAGGGTTTATAGGCTTCTGGGTGATTCTTAAGGCTGATCTTGCAAGGTGGAAGACTGGTTGGGAGGGACGACTGGGTGGCTCAGTCCATCAAGCGTCTGTCTGCCTTGGGCTCAGGTCATGATCCCGGGGTCTTGGGATCAAGCCCCACGTCGGGCTCCCTGCTTAGCGGGAAGCTGGCTTCTTCCTTTCCTCCAGGCTCATGTCCTCTCTCTGGCTCTCTCACTCTCCAATAAATAAAACATATATATATATGTTTTAAAGAAGGCTCATTGGGATTGGCAATCTATGACATCATAGTTTAAAATGGCTAGGCACAGTGAGGTCCGTGTCTTTGAAATGAGTCTTGACAAGCAAGCTGTTAGTCTGGAGATATAGGCTATTGCTGGCAGTTCAAAGTTTTGTATTCCAGGAACAAGTCTTTCCTGGGACAAGATGCCAAGTTGTTTTGACTGGTTCTTGTATGGTTCAGCTCGGGGCCAGGAAAGCTGTTGGTTTCAGTTCTTAGATATAATGCAGCACTGAGCATACTCAGGATTGCGACACGCACATGTTGATTTCTTGGCCTTGAGAACTGTCTTTAGAAACTGATTCCTTGGTCGCGCCTCTGTGGCTCTGTGGGTTAAGGCCTCTGCCTTCAGCTCAGGTCATGATCTCGGGGTCCTGGGCTCAAGCCCCAAATCCTGCACTCTGCTCAGCAGGGAACCTGCTTCCCCATCTCTCTCTCTCCACCGGCCTCTCTACTTGTGATCTCTGTCTGTCAAATAAATAAATAAATAAAATCTTTTAAAAAAAGGAACTGATTCCTTGTAAAGTCATCCTCCTTTGCAGACGAGCATGCGTGTTAAGAGCTGGGTCTCTGGGGTCAACTGGGTTTGAATCTTGGTACCTGAGGATGCTTTTTCTCACCTGCTCCATGGAGCTCTTCAGTGGTTCGAAGCATTCATTAGGATAATGTGGATGAAAGCTGTTAGTAACGTTACATGGTAGCCTTAAGAAGGAAAAGAAGATTCGACATCACAGTTTGTAGTCTATGAGGACTCTGACTTCAAAAATACACCTTGAATTACTTTATTCCTCAACTACCATCTCTCTGGTTATTTCCTGCCCAAACGTCCAGGTGTCTCTTTTATCATACCATTTGAGTAGACCGAGTGGTCTTTTCAAAAATGCAAGTCTGGTCCTGTCAGTTGGGACTCAAGTCCCACTAATAGCTGCTGGTTGCCCTTTGGATAAGACTACATATGGCGGCACAGAAGGCTCTTTCTGCTCTCTTCTCTCCCTGCCTGCTTCCATGCCTCAAGGCACTCTTCTGTCCCTTAGAAACTTCTAGCCATCTAGCTTTGCTTACAAATCCTCAGATATATCCAGTCCTTTTCTGTCTCAGCTCCTTCTCTCTAGAAAGTTCTTTGATGCAGTCTTCACTTGGCTAAATCCTTTGGATCACTGATGATGTATCATTTCCTCAATGATGCCTTTCCTGACAATCCCTTTGTCACAAATCGTTCTTCAGCATAATCTCTCATCATTGTCTTTCCCCTGCTAAAGCTTTGAAATCACACATGTGTTTAAGTGATGTTTAGTCTCTCCCCCAGTGATAGGTCCCACCACAAATTGGGTGTATGTGTGCAAGGACCTGGGGGCCATCAACCCTCTGGGCAGAGAGACGGGGTCTTGGGTGGCCAGAGCTCCTAAGCTGCTCACTTCCAGGCATGGAGTGACCTTAGCCATTTACCCAGTATGCCACACATGCGCAATCATTCCTCCCCCCACCCACAACCATGTCATTTGTGAAAAGCACTGGCTTAAGCCAGTATTTTTGGCACACATCAAGATACAAGCAAGCAAGGATCAAGAATCATCATTAAGGGGCGCCTGGGTGGCTCAGTGGGTTAAAGCCTCTGCCTTCGGCTCAGGTCATGATCCCAGGGTCCTGGGATCGAGCCCCGCATCGGGCTCTCTGCTCAGCGGGGAGCCTGCTTCCTCCTCTCTCTCTGCCTGTCTCTCTGCCTACTTGTGATCTCTATCTGTCAAATGAATAAATAAAAAAATCTTGAAAAAAAAAGAATCATCATTAATATTCATATTTTTATCCTAAGCAACATCACTTGCAGGAGTAAAATTAAAACCCACTGTCATTTCCCTGGACCACAGTTTCATATGGTTCCTGGCATCTTCATGGTAATGACATAGCTTCAAACGTATCCAGCCACAAACTCAAGTTTGCTGCTCTTTAATTATTTCACTTCCATTGCAACAAGCCCTCAAAAGAAGGAATTTAAATGAGCCAATTAGTATCCGGAGGTCAGTCTGGAAGAAATAATTGACAGGAGCAGGCCTCGGATCTCACCAGGGCTCCTTGGATTTAAATTGGAATCTAAGAGCGAAGCATTTATTCATTATTTATTTCCCTCGATCATTTATGACATGCCCAGTCCTGAGGGGAAGCTGGGTATCCGGCTGAAATATAAAATTAACAAATTAAAATTAACAAGCACAGAAAGGAACAAATCCAATCTCGCCCCCGCTTGCTTCGAGGGCTGGGACTGACACTGGGCATACCCAGGAAGGGCGCCCCTGGTTCTTCCAAGTTAAGCCAACCTTCTCCCCTGCCCCCGCCGACCCCCACTCCCAGTGACACACGTGAAGCCACCCACGGTAGATATTTCTGGTTGGGTAAAGAAAGAAGACAGCATTGAGACGTTATGAGGGCTGTTTAGCATGAGGTAAGTGCTTTCAAGCACTCTGTAGACAACAGTGCTATGTGGATGAACGTCCAGGAAAACTGGCTCTGCGTGGCTGCTCCCTCAGAGCAGAAAAGAGTCCATGCTCGGTGTAACATCGTCTCCTCGGGCAGAGGCAACATGGTGGGTGGCGAGGAAGAGCAAAGGGCAACAGCCTTGGCGGCCAGGGAACGCTCAGAGGGAAAGGTGGGCTTTCCACGCCAGGGTCCTGCCATTCTCGGTCTGGGTTTCCAGGGTGTCTTGCGGGGTGGTGGGGGTGGCCGGCAGAAGACAGCAATAGGAAATCTGAATCCAGGACAGGGCACGCTGTCAGGCTCGGGCAAGAGGGCCCCGCATACAAGGAACAGAGACAGTTACAGACCACAGAGCCTCAGTCCTGTTCCCTAAGGCAGACCCATCTTTGTCAGAGGATGGGGTTTGGACCCAGCCTTAGGCCAGTGGTCTGCACTGGGTGCTTGAATTTCCCTGTTCTCACCACATCTCCCTACCAGGCCCCGGGTATAGCTGGAACCCAGGTGCTTCCAATCTCGTGCCCTTGCCTTGCAGCGCGCAGTGACCCTTCCCACCCTTCCTGAGGACTGGACCTCTGAAGCCACCTGCCCAAGTCTCCAGGGACCTTGGCTGACTCACCTGCCAGCCCTGCCTGTGCCCCTGCTGCTCCACCTGGGCCCACCGACCCAGGTGACGTCACCAAGCCAGGGCTACTGTGTGATTGCCCTGCAAGCTGCAATGGGTGGTGGGGGACTCCTCCCCTTGGCTTCCTGAGGAGGGACATTCTGGAGCTGAGCCCCTGAAGACAAAATGGAGAAACTCTCCAGGCTGACAACAGGGAGGTTGCCCAAGACAGAGGAAATAGTGCTGTCTGCAGGGATAAGTCCCGAGGGAGGGTCATCAGGCCACAGTCCGCTGGGTGGACAAAAGGCCAATAGAGCTTAGTGTCGCTTTCCCTGGTCACACATCTTTATTCTAGCTCAGCCATGTGCTTTTTCACTGAGTTCTTTCTTCCTTCCTTCCTTCCTTCCTTCTTTCTTTCTTTCTTTCTTTGTCTGTCTTTCTTTCTTTCTTTCTTCATTTACGAGAGAGAGAACCGGAGAGAGAGGCAGAGAGCAAGAGAGGGAGAGAGAGAATCCCAAGCAGACTCCGAGCCGAACACAGAGCCCAATGCGGGGCCTGATCCCATGACCCCAAGATCACCACCTGAGCCAGAGCCAAGAGTCTAATGCACAACCGACCATGCCACCCAGGCGCCCCTCACCAAGCTCTTTCAAACAGGGAACACACCTTTCTGATGTCAAGTCATGAAATCATCTTTTAGCAGCCCCCTCCTGACCCCTGGGAAGCATGGGGGCACATTGGGGGCCCTCTTCCTTCTGTCAGCAGGATCTGCGAAAAAGAGGAGGTTACCCTCCAGAAAGGACACCAGGAGGAGGAGGCCAAGGAGAGGCCTGAGGAAAAGCTGATGGAAACAGGAGGCTGGAAAGTGGAGGGGAAGGAGGAATCAGGGGTCTCCCAACATGCAGCACCCACCTTGTGCGGCTATGGTTCTGAAGCCACTTGGCAGAGTAGATTTTATTTCTAGGCTGGCCTCAGCCTGATGAAGCTTACGACGGTAAGATATGCCAGGAGCCCGGGCGGTGGGCTAGATGTGTGTTGTGAGAGACCCCCCTACCCAAGAGGCTTCTCTTGTAATATTTCACACAGCGTGACAAACTAAAACAGGGACACTTCAGGCCTTGGTCACTGTGTCCTTGCTGGAGGCCTTCAGATTCCCCACCGGGACAGCAGTTTCCCTTCTCCGTGTCCGGCTGCTTGTCTCCCTTCTCCTCAACGATCTTCTGCTCAACTGGTACTTTTTTGGGGGAGGGGGCGTGAGTCTTGATTTTCTGTTTTGCTTTATTAACTTAATATTTACAGTGACAGCTGGATGTTGCCCCAGAGCCTTTGGGAAGGAACAGACAATAAGCAAAAACATAAATAACAGGAGCAGATTGCCCAACCAGGTGTCAGAACACCAGACGTTGAAACCGGAAATGTCTTCAGGAGACTTCAAGGAATAACTACTCACCTTCTGACATTGGGTTACCGTAATCACTGAAAAGTTGTAATAATGTAGCGTATGGTGGGGGATCCGAATGAAGTCACAGTCGTCTCTGTACGCTATTTGGGATCGTTCTCAGATAGGTTCCTTTTAGGGATCACTGCTGTTTGTAATTGAGCAAATATCATGTTTGGATGTCTCAGGGATCATCCTCAGGCATTACTCAATCCCAGCACTCCCCATAACACCTCACCAGCCCCAACCTGTCCCCTAAACTCTAAAGATATGGCCAACATTCTATGTGACGTCCCCACTTGCATGTACATGGATACGTAATAGATGTTTCCAGTCTATTACACTAGACCGAGCAACCAGGGTCATTGGCTTGGATGGCTGCCCCGGCCTCCTAAGCAGTGCTCCTGCTCCCACACTTCCTGCAGAATAACCTGCTTTCCAAACTGCCAAGTTTGGATTCTGTTCTCAAAGTCACTTTCTCAGCGAGGCCTCAGCGGACGACCCCAATCTACTGGAGCCTCCCTCTGTCCACATTACAATGTCTCCCTTGCCTTTGCTTACATTTCCTTGATGACACTTCTCTCCACCGACCTACCCATTAGCATTTAAGTTCCATGAGGAGAAGGGCTGCCTCCGTTTTGCTCACAATTCTATTCCTAGCACCAAGAAAAAGTCACAGGCTGACTTCCCCAGGATGCTTACTCCAAGATGGAGATGTGGGCATGGGGAGGATTCTGGAGGGAGGGTGCTCTTGGGATCAAAGCCTATTAGGGAGTGAGGGAAACGAATCGGGCAGAAGGGGAAGTTGAACTAGGCCCTCGTTGCTGTAGGGGTGTCAGTGGATCCCATGGCAGCTTTGAAGCTAGGAGAGTCTCTTATACCCCACCGGGCCCAGTCTCTGGATGGGGGCTACCCTTAGCAAGGGACAGATCTTTGGGCCAGGGCGGTTTCTTCAGCTTACAGAAAGGGACACAGCCAGGAGCTGTCAGCTTCCCAACTTTCAGGGAGAATGAGTGCCCACAGTCTCCCAAAGAGGGATCTCTGTGGCACACTACAGTACCCACTACAAAGCAATTCTTGGAAACATTTGCCAACCCTGTACCCCTACTAGGAACCCTCCAATGGGTTGTCTTCACACTTAGAATGAAAGCCAGGGCCTTGCTATGGCCTAAGCCTCCCTCTGTGATCTTGCCTCTGTCAAACCCTCCAACCTTATTTCTTATCACTAAGTTCCTGTGACTGTCACTCCTGCCTTTAAAGCCCCAATTCTCTTCCTCTGATGTTCCAATCACACTCTCACCTTTGGGCCTTGCACTTTCGGTTTCTCGTGCCTGGAACGCTATTCCCCCAAAGAGCATCATGCTTCCTTCCCTTACTCTACTTAGGATTCTGTTCTAAAAGTCACTTTCTCAGAGAGGCCTCAGTGGACCACCCAATCTACTAGAGCCTCCCTCTGCCTACATCACAATGTTTCCCTTGCCTTTGCTTACATTTCCTTGATGACACTCCTCTCCACCAACTTACCCATTAGCATTTAAGTTCCATGAGAGGGGCTGCCTCTGTTTTGGTCACGATTCTATTCCCAGCACCAAGAAAAAGATCTGGGATAAATAGTATTCCATGTATGTTTGCTGAGTTGTGGTTGAATGGTAATCATTCTTTAAACCATATAATGCAATGGGCAGAAGAACATATGAAGAAGATATTGGGGTTAGACTGAGTGGTAAGAGAGCAAGAGAAAAGCTGTTTCAAAAAAAAAATATCTAAGCTTTGGAAATACCAGTAACTCAGAAAGATCAGGTCCTTGGTATTCCAGATAACTCTTTTTAAAAAAAAATTTAATTTTATTTTTTAAAAAGACTTTATTTTCCTATTTGAGAGAGAAAGAGAGAGAGAGAGAGAGAGAGAGAGAGAATGCTCACAGAGGGAGAGGGAGAGTGAGAGGGAAGAGCAAATGCCCCGTTGAGTGCAGATCTCAATGCGGGTCTCGATCCCAGGACCCCGAGATCATGACCTGAGCTGAAGGCAGAGGCCCAACTGACTGAGCCACCCAGGCACCCCTCCCGGGTGCATCTGAAGCTCATGTCCACCTCTTACTGATTCTGAGACCTTTGCCTCATAGCATCTCTGAGACACAGACTCCTCATCTGTAACATGGAGATGATGGGGGTGATTTCGGGGTTAAAAGAGATGATGTACAATGTCTTGTAAATAATACATGTTTAATGAAAGGGAGCTATTATTATAATATAATTAATAATGAGCACAATTATTATCCAAAGACAGTTTTATAAGGAGATCTTAAATTGTGTTAAGGCAGGTGGGTCTTTTAGGATGCTTTGGACTCTAAGTGCCAGAAAACATATTTGAACTTGTTGAACTTATTTCTCACGTGGCAGCCATCCTGAGACAGTCTAGGCTGTAAGTAGGGTGCATCAGGGATACAGCTCCATACCTCTGAGACTTTTGTGGCCCTGACCTGATCTGTGCTAGGACTTGTCCTAGGCTTGAAAGCTAGATGGCTGTAGCAACTACAAATATCTCATCCAGACACTTGCAGTGTCCCTGGGAAGGATGGGATGGGACTTTTTATTTCATGCGTCTGTTTTTAAGAGTGAGGGACCCTGGGGCACCTGATGGTTTTGGTTGGTAAGGCATGGGACTCTTGATCTCGGGGTTGTAAATTCAAGTTCAAGCCCCATGTTGGATGTAGAGGTTACTTAAAAATAAAATCTTAAAAAAACTTACTCTCCTGGAGGCTCCAGCATACCCCCCAAGAACACGTCTTTTGTTCCATGAGTCAGAATCACGTAACATGGTGAGGCTTAAGTCATTCATTAACAAAGGAAACAGACGCCCCACCATTGGCTTAGACTAAACAGTACCCACATCTTGGGGCTGAGGGTGTGGCAGCAGAGCAGTAGGTGAATAACTGAGCAAAACAGACTCCTTTAGGAAGAGAGTGGAAGGATGCATATGGAGTAAGTCTAATACCCAACATTCTGCCCTAATCTGTGGCTCAAAAGACATGGCCATTGCCAATGGGAATGGCCTGTAAGTCTAGAACCCCTTCTGTGAGTGTGGTTCCTATACTGCTCTTTTCTACAGTGGGTTTCATCGCTTACCCTGTCCTTTGCTTCAGTGGTAACTTTGGCATTGGGTGCCTAAAATAAATGGGGCTCAAGGAGGTGGGGGTTGGCAGGGAGGCTCTTCTGTTACCTAAGGACACCATTTATTTCCTGATTTTAGCATGCCTAGCAGCTTTTAGAAAAATGTGATTTTGAAAACAGTCTTGTCCTTGGAGTACTTCTAAAACATAGAGAGGCCTAGTCCGAAGGGCCAGCATCACTGTGAGCCATGGACTCTAGAAGGAGTTCTATTAATCTAAGCCTAGCCTTGACCAGGGGACTAGGGCCCAAGCATGTGGCAGCACTGGAGTTTAAGCAGAAGAAGAGGAGAAGAGCAGATAGAGGACAACACTAGGTCAGAGAAGAGGGATGGGTCATGGGGATGAGGGGCTTATGGCCCAAGCCACCTCTCACCCTCTTCCGAAACAGTGATTGGTCTTTTTCTCAGTGTCCCCCACCACCCAATCCTCCACCATAACTCCAGGACTTTCTCCCTGCTTTTCTATAACCCAGGGAAGATTTTGGTATTGAAAAGCTCTTGACAGCAAGTTAGGGAAAAGAAAATATAATACAATGAAATGGCCTAGAGGGAAGGCAATTGGATATGTCAACGTCAAGTACGAAAACTCAGTGCCACTCAGCCTTTTGCCTTGCAGGAAAGTAAATATTCAAGGAGAATCAACTGGACTAGAATGCTTAAGGAAGAAATGGTTGGGGATTAGAGAGGTAAAGAAAGGTGAAAGAAGAGGTCAAAGGGATCATGGATGGGGGCCAGAGGCTGAAGGTCATTCTGCTGGACTGGTATATGATATATCAGTGACTCACTGCATGGTCTCAGCAGAAATGACAAGAGCAATCACATCAGAAAGGAGGAGCCCGGGGTTAGTGCAAGGTCTGATTAGATTAATTATTTCCAATACAGGAGCTTGGCTTCTAGTGTCCATAGACCGAAATGTCATTAAGGTCACTCTCCAGGAGAATTTCCAGCTCAAACGAGTCTTCTCAGCACTTAAAAAACAAACTGGCAGGAAACAAACAGTAAGAGCAAGTTCACCACCACAGTACACCAGTTTGTCTACACAGTCCCCTAGAGTCCAGAACATTCTAGACTATTTTGTTTGGTTTACAAGGTTTAAATCTATTGGGTTGGGGCGCCTGGGTGGCTCAGTGGGTTAGGCCTCTGCCTTCGGCTCAGGTCATGATCTCAGAGTCCTGGGATCGAGCCCCGCATCGGGCTCTCTGCTCGGCAGGGAGCCTGCTTCCTCCTCTCTCTCTGCCTGCCTCTCTGCCTGCTTGTGATCTCTCTGTCAAATAAATAAATAAAATCTTAAAAAAAAATAAATCTATTGGGTTTTCTGTTTTGTTTTTTAAAGATTTTATTTATTTATTTATTTGAGAGAGAGAGGAAGAGCATGAACGGGGGGGAGGGGCAGAGGGAGAAGCAGGCTCCCTGCTGAGTAGGGAGCCCGACGCAGGACTCAATCCCAGGACCCCAGGATCATGGCCTGAGACAAAGGCAGACGTTTCACCGACTGAGTCACCCAGGTGTCCCAGTTTAGTCTATTGTTGAAATGAGGACTTGTCCTTTTAGTTCTGGGCCTAGGCGAAGATGGAAATAAAGGGATCCTATCCTGACAGATTGTCCAGGAGACAAACGCCTAAAGGACCGAGGGCTAGGTAACTGAGGACAAGTAGAGTTGAAGTTTGGAAAAAAGCAGGTAGGAGGGAGGAATATTGGCAGAGTACACTCTGTTCCCATAGAAAATCAGCTCACTATGTCCTGGAACGTCCATCATTGTTGAGATGTCTCAGTAGGTCAAGTGACACAGCAGCCACTCTAAAGTCACGTGTCAGGATCAGGCACCATTACACCTCATTCCTGTGGCTTAGGCTCCCCCGCAACCTGTGTCCTTTATCTTCACCAGTGCCACAGAAAGTCTTTGGGCCAGTCAATGCATGGGCCATTGAGCACTCACAGAGAGCTCTCTTTGACTCAGGAATCAGCCGTGGTCCAGTCAGTCATCAGGGTAGTAGATCACACAAGCAGGTGACCTGGTTGCAAGGATCCACCTCTGACCACTCTTTTTGAAAGGAGACCACAGGCATGGTAAGCACTGTGTTTCATAGACACCTTTCTTGCATGAGACCTTACCAGTCATGGGATTTACCCCAGCTGGGCAGTCTCGAAGGTCTCAAATTGGAATGTACTTGTATAACTAAAATACCCACAAGAATGTCACATAAACAGATTTATTCCCAAGATTCAGAAGCTCTTCCCAAAAAGCCACACTTCTCCTTTAATTTGCATATTGCCCCCTATATATAGGGCACCCTTTTTTTTTAAAAAAGATTTTATTTTTTGAGAGAGAAAGCAAGCACAAACAGCCAGAGGAGCAGAGGATGAGGGAGAAGCAGGCTCCCCTCTGAGCAAGGAGTTCGATGGGACCCCAGGATCATGACCTGAGCTGAAGGCAGACGCTTAACCAACTGAGCCACGCAGGAGCCTCTATAGGGCGCCTCTTGGACACCACCACGTCCCCTCAGCCTGTCTTTTCACTCCCGCTGTTGCTATAGCAACCAGCAACCAGCTGCGCAAGTTACTAACAGCACCGTCAGCAGCCATTCTGATACACGGGCAATCCTGGAAGTGAAAGCAAGTTAAGCATTCTACGGAAAACTTTGGCCGATGGGAGATGAATACTCCCTTAACTCCCTCAACTCCCTCTGGTGATCTAGTCTGAGATGAATTTCTTGTGGCTCCTCAGAGGCTCTCCAGGAGGACCGAGCCCCAGAAGCCCACAGCAATGGCCAATTCGATACTGCAACCCTGGGGACTGGCATTCCCTCCTTCCCTGTTTCGCTCTTCCTTGTCCCCCTTTGGCTCCCTGAGATCACTTCCTAGAGCAAATGATCTGCATCAAAGCCATTGCTTCAGGCTCTGCCTTTGCGGGAACCTTTGGGACCAAGCTAAAGACAATCATACTTTCCAATAGAAAGATAGCCCTTCTTGATTCAAGTAGTTCCTATGATCCAGGAAATAGGTCTCACTCTTTATCGTGATGGATTTAATGCTTGGCTTTCAGTGGGCGACACTGTTCCCTTCTATTTTAAGTGTGTTTTTTTTTTTAAGATTTTATTTACTTGACAGAGAGAGAGAGAGAGAGAGATCACAAGTAGGCAGAGAGGCAGGCAGAGGGAGAGGGGGAAGCAGAGTCCCCACTGAGCAGAGAGCCCAATGTAGGGCTCGATCCTGACCCTGAGATCATGACCTGAGCCAAAGGCAGAGGCTTAACCCACTGAGCCACCCAGGTGCCCGTATTCCAAGTGTTTTATAAGCACTTTCTTTTCACCCTGATATACCTGGATAGCTGAAAGGGAATGAAGGCAGAGCAGCTGTCCTGTGAGAAGGGCTCAGTTTTGGACCTTGACAGAGAAGGTTTACGAAGACACTTGCCCTTTCTCTACCCAACCTGCTACATTAAACTCTCCATGTAAAGCTTAGGCATGTGGTTCTTTCCAAAGCACCCCAGTAATTCTGCTATGCACCCTCCATTGAGAATCACTGCTTAGACTCCATTGACTCAAAAAGGAAACTGGATCCAAACATTATCAGTGCTACGCCGACTCACATACAGTCGAGAAGATAGTACTTTCACAATGAGTCTGAGAAAAAATGAAAATGAGCTCTCTGCAAAAGAAGGCACGGGAACATCCTCTTTACAAAGTGTAAGCAGGTGTAACTGGATGGTCAGAATTATAAATAGCAGAACTACAATGAAAATTACAGGAATCCATCTTGAGACACTATGGTGGCTTAGGCACCATAAGAGATACAAAGGCTGGGACGCCTGGGTGGCTCAGTTGGTTGAGCAGCTGCCTTCGGCTCAGGTCATGATCCCGGCGTCCTGGGATCAAGTCCCACATCGGGCTCCTTGCTCATCGGGGAGCCTGCTTCTCCCTCTGCCTCTGCCTTCCATTCTGTCTGCCTGTGCTTGCTCTCTCTCCCTCTCTCTCTCTGACAAAAAAAAAAAAACTTTAAAAAAAAAAAAAAGAGATACAAAGGCTGAAAAGATGAATAGAAAAACAGTCTCTGCTCTAAAGAATAGATGATAAGAACACCAATACATGAAATGGGTGGTAAAGAAATTACAACTTTCTTTCTCTTCCACTGTTCATTTAAACCTGCACAGGGAGAGATGTTCCTCCCCTTCTTGCATTCAAACACTCTGGCAGTCTGTGACTCTACCAGTCACTCTTAAATTAGAGGCAGTCCTAAGGCTTAAGTCACAAACCAGTTTCAATTCAATAATTTGAATGTCCAATATTGTAGAACAACCAAATCTCTGAACTTGGGTTTTTTTTTTAAATTTTATTTTGAGCTTGATTTAGAGTTTGATTTTCTTTTCTCTTCCAGTTAGGACCCATTTCAGGGCCTGTCATGCCAACTCACAGAAGCCTATGGCTAACGTTTCCTTTCCTTCTGTATACCTTGCTTAGCTTGCCCACTATACATTCTGGGACTTCAGGGGGATGTGTGGAAAAGGATGAGGCAAGGGGGCTCAGTGAAGGCTCCTACTTTGACTGGCCCTCTTGTACGATGGATTTATATGCTTTGGGACTGTCATGAGAACCAACTCTTGTGGGGACACTTGTGAGGTTTTATTTATTTTTATTTTATTTTATTTTTATTTATTTGACAGAGAGAGACACAGCGAGAGAGGGAACACAAGCAGGGGAAGTGGGAGAGGGAGAAGCAGCCTTCCCATGGAGCAGGGAGCCCGATACGGGGCTCGATCCCAGGACCTTGGGGTCATGACCTGAGCCGAAGGCAGACGCCCAACGACTGAGCCACCCAGGCGCCCCAGTTGTGGAGTTTTATTCAGATTCTCATGCTGGCCCTTTCTGACTTGGACTACCCCAACACAGGCAGTGCCTTCCTTGTGGTCAATTTCAATACCCATTCAGCTTCTATTTCTCGGCCGTCTCTGTGATGGTTGTCCCTTGCTCTCTGGTCAGAAACACCTAGAGCGGAGTCTAGGGCTTTAGATTCCTCAGGAGTATGTCAAGCTCTCAAAGGAAACAAACCCCTCTCACGAGGTTTGGGATGAGAAGGTAGCACCCCTCTCCTTCCTTCTTGGGGTGCATTGGACTCAGAGCATAAAAGCTCTCTCCAGAGAGAGCCCTTCACTAATCTACCCCTTCATAAACCTCTCCCCACTCTTTTTACACCCTCAAAACTGGCAAGGAGTTTCAACAGAGAAGAAACTAGTTTTTAGGTCTTTCCTTGGAAGTTTCCCATTTTTTGTCCATCTTGGGATTTGCCTTGGTAACTGCACCTAATGTGGCTGGGCACCTCAGTGACATCACGCAGGTCAACAAGATGGCACAGTGGCCATACCGTGGGGTACATGCCGGACACGAGGTCTGTGTACGGGGCATCTGGAGAACAAAGTATAAGGACCACATTGACCAAAAGGAGGATAAATGGTCCGGGAGATTCTTGGAACAAGTAACTCCTGATTTGATTCTTCCTTTTTGCAAGTTCAATAAATCTTTTCCCCCCAGTTATATTGAAATATAATTGACATGCAACACAACCCCTGCCTCTGGTAATCACAAGTATGATCTCTTTTTCTATGAGTTTGGGTTTTGTTGTTTTGTTTTTAGATTCCACATGTAAGTGAGATCATATAGTATTTGTCTTTCTGTCTGATTTATTTCTCCTAGCATCGTGCTCTCAAGGTCCAGCCATGTCACAAATGTCAAGATTTCCTTTTATGCGGCTGGATAATATTCCATTTTATATATAAATGCCACAACTTCTTTATCCATTCAGCTGTCAATGGGCACTTGGGTAGTTTCCAATGCCTTGGCTATTGTCAATAATGCTGCAGTGAACATGGGGGGTGCAGAGATCTCTTCAACATGGTGTTCTCATTCTCTTTGGATATATTCCCAGTAGTGCGATTGCTGGATCAGAAGACAGTTGTATTTTTAATTTTTTGAGGACCCGCCACACTGTTCTCCATAGTGGCTGCACCATTTTACATTCCCACCAAAGATGCACAAAGTTTCCCTTTCCTCCATATCCTCACCAGCATACGTGAGCGGGTAGTGGCAGGGTGGGGGGAGGTAGAGGGAGAGAGTCTCTAGCAGATTCCACACTCAGTGCAGAGCCTGATGTGGGGCTCCATTCCATGCCCTTGAGATCATGATCTGAGCTGGAATCAAGAGCTGGACACTTAACCAATGGAGGCATCCAGGCATCCCATCTCTTGTCTTTTTGATGGTAAGTCATTCTAACAGACATGAGGTGGTATCTCACTGTGGTTTTGATTTGCATTCCCATTTGACTCTTTCTTAATGGATGTGTTGGGAGTTAATAATGCGACAAATTTGGGGGGAAATTTTTTTGAAGGGAAACATGCTCAAGAAGACATCTCTATCCCAAGTACATTACATTTTTAGAGATTCAAAAAATCACACTGTTTACATACAAAGTCTTAGTGGGTTCTTTTTTTTTTTTAAAAGATTTTATTTATTTGACAGAGAGACAGTGAGAAAGGGATCACAAACAGGGGGAGTGGGAGAGGGAGAAGTAGGCTTTCTGCTGAGCAGGGACCCCCATGTGGGGCTCGATCCCAGGACCCTGGGATCATGAACTGAGCCGAAGGCAGACACTTAACGACTGAGCTGCCCAGGTGCCCCATAGTCTCAGTGGGTTCTTTAACTTCCTCATTTAGTCTCTAAAGTTCTTATAAATTCACGAATGTAAATGTCACTGTAAAATCAGCAAATCTATGCTATTATTGGTTAATCGTGGAGATTTCTCAAACTGCATTTATGCTAATAATAATAAATTCCATTTTCTAAAGGAGAGTAGGAAAATGGTCATTTATGGATTTAAAATCTATTCTGACAAAAAGTGACCTTGGGAGTTGAGAGGTATGAATACTTTGAAATGATAGCATTTAAAAAGTAGTTTAAATAGGATTTAATGGACTGTGAAACTGTAGTTTTAAATTAATGAGTGTACCTAGTAAAGCTTTGCACTGATAAAGAATATGAAAGGGTAACTGAAATATTATAATTATCTTAATAGTTAACAGATCTTATTAATATGTCAATTACTTTGACAGGTCTTTTGAGAGGGGTGAAAGGAAGGAGTGCTGTCTTTTAGCATTCTTATTTTATCATTATAAATCATTTACCAAGTGCTCACACACACATCATCATCTGGGCTTCAAGGAAATTTTGACCAAAGGGTTTAAAGCCACAATTATATGCCTAATACTGGGTCTTGATTTGATCTGTCAAAACCCTGAAAGTCATTACCCAAAAAGAAAAGACAACAGACATCTGGTCAATCAAGTTTATTTTAATTGCACAAATACATACTGAACTTTGTATCCAGACATAATGGGAGGATACAAAAGGAAGAAAAAGCAAGATTCCTATCCTCAAAGAAACTGAAATCAGCTGAAGACACACTGCACAAGACAGTAATACTTTAAAGATGTATACTGAGTAGCACTGAGGAGCGCCTAACAACTTAGTATGGCATAAACCCACACAAAGGGACACCATCGATGACCATGGCAGGGAGTGGAAGAGGGTGACTGGGGCATACACCCTGGGGGGGATGGGAGAAGCAATGGACTTGTGTTCTAGTCCCCTAGATACAGGTGGCTTATTGTGAAACTTGGGCGATTTAAGTTCCAACTCTCCTGGCCTTGGCTTGATCAACACTACAAAAGAAAGTGAAGACTAGATATTCTCTAAGGCCCAGCTATAACAATACAGGATTCGAAGGACAAGTGCAGAGAATTTGGACAAAAAGGATGTTACACCTAAGAGAAAGGACCAGCACAAAGCCACAGAGATGGGGAAAAAACTAGTTTTTTGTGCATGGGCAAGGTGCATTGTGGCACAGTGAGGATTTTAGGAAGCCTGTTTAACTACTAGAAAGATTCTGAGCGCAGTAAACTTGGAAATGGGCAAGAAAGAGCATGAAGCCAGGTAAGGGACTATATGCAGGGGTCAACTGGAAATGGACATACCGTGTTTCTTATGGTCAGAAGTCTGACTTATCTTCACGCTCCCCACGTCATTCTACAGTCTTTACGTCTTTTTGGAACCTCATTACAACCCCTGCCCCAAACCCACACACTGGTTAGACCCGCACCAGTAGACCCCTTTTGTGGGCCAGGAAGCCAAGGGCGGTTGCTGAAAAGATGGCGGTCAACCCAATGAGCCTCAGCAGGCCTGGCACGGAGGGCAAATGTCTCTCCAAGAAGGTCGTGGTGATGGGCTGTGCAGGGATGTCCTGGGTTCAGAGAACATTTGGTGTCAGTACGGGGCTTACTCACTTTGCTTCAGAAATTCTTTGTTTCCTCCAGTTCTTTGAACATGACCCACTCCTGCCCACCTCTACGCCAGGAAATACAATGTTTCTGCTGCTCATGGCACTTGTCCCCATTCCCCACTAGGCCCTTTACTTGGCTAATTCAGACTCATCCTTCAAGTCTTACTTTACAGGCTCCTGGCGGAGCCTTTCCTGTGACCCCAGGCTAAAATGGCCTCCACTTTTTACACCTTGACAAGTCTGCTCCATGACATTTATACTTTCTGGTTATCATCTCTTTTCCCCACATGTTGTTGCTCCGTGAAAGCACTGCTCTACCCTTAGCATGGTAGCTGATGCCAAGTCAGTACACGATAAATATTTGTTGAGTTGAATGGATCTGTGGTCCACTCAGCCCCCAGTCCCATCTTTGACAAAAGCACTGAGGCCATGACTCGGACGGGCATGGCTATTCTTTTGGACTTCACACTGATCAAGGAATAACTTTGACCTTTTTGACCCTTGTCCTCTGCACTGCATTTCACTCTATCCTCTGTGTCCTTCCTTCCAGTCAGGAAAACTTCCTGGGGTTTTATTACAAAAATGACAGTGCATATATTGAAAATACTTTTCTAATCTACATCTGCTCTTTTTCATTCCACTCCTTGGTCCCTAGACAGTGGATGCTGACTTATTTTCCTTTTATTTCCTACCCACTGTTAAGAGATTTATTCAGGAGGCGTTTATTGAGTTCTTAATATGTTCAAGAACTCTCTGACCAAAAGAAATTGTATTTTTTCCTAATAATCTGCAATGGATGTGGCAGGCTATAAGTTTATCAATTTCTTTTAAATCTCTCATCTACCCTAGCTCATGGTATCTTTTTAAATTCTTCCCTTTTTTGGCGGGGGGGGGGGGGGTAAAGAGAGAGGGATAAAGAGAATCTTAAGCAGGCTCCATACCCAGCATGAGCTCCACCCAGGGCTCGATCTCACAATCCTGAGATCTTTTTTTTAATTAAAAATTTTAATGAAATTAAGTTAAATTAAAATATAGATTGATTAAAAATAATTTTGGTAGTTTCCATGAATTTTGAGAAGACCCCTTTTACTCCTTTAATACATATATACAAAAATCTATAAACAATTTGGGGAGTTCGTGGATCCCTTCAGTTTTCTTTTTAATGTACTTTTTATTTTTAAAATTTTCAAAAATTTTTTTTAATGTCTTAATTTTATCTTATTTTTTTCAGGGTTCCAAGATACATCTTTACCTGAGCCAAAATCAAGAGTCAGAGGCTCAACTGACTGAGCCACCCAAGCACCCCTTCATGGTATCTTTTCAAACATGCATGCGTTAAATCACTTAGGGAAAGGTATATGACCATTATAAGTGGTTCTTTTGGTAAATAATTGCTTTTAGAGAAAAGGGATTTAAAAATTCATGAAATAAAAAATAACCTACCACTGACTCTGGTTCTGACTGCCAGATTTCATCCTCAGGGATCTTCCCCATGGCATGCAGGATCTGAAAAGAGGGTTTTGGTGAGTAACAGAGCTGACACCATCTTTCTGCTGCTAATCTCCTCTTTAAATAAAAGACTAACTGATTGTCTCTCAGGATATCCATCCAAAACACCAGGGTAAACGCCAACATAGTTCATTCAATCTTTGAAAGGCTCTGAAAGGTCTTTCAGCTATGACATAAGAAGCCCCAACCATGGGGCTCACCATAGATTTGAGTAGTTATGAACATGCCTCGATAGGAATGAGACATAGGGATTGTTAGGAAATATATAAATGAATTCTGAGTCATCATAAAAACATTTTGGGTTCTATAACATTAGTCCTGGGTGATTTCTCAAGTATAACCATCAGGATCTTTTGCCCCATGGGATCTTTTCACTTTGGGCGATGTGATCGATATTTTCATTATTACTTTTGGGTTAAGGTGTTCATTGCACTTGAGGATACTGTTAAAATGGTGTTTCATGGGTCTTCAGATGGAGGTCACTGGGGAATTGGCCTCCAGGATCTCAGACATCTTTGACCTGCTTATAAGACCCATGCATTACCTCCTTTCCCACAGTCCATGACCCAAGGCCCTACCTCCCGGGCTGCTCTTTCCCCAGCCTCCACGGCCCCCTCCATGTAACCACTCCAGTGCGTGGCTGTCTCAGTGCCAGCGAAATAAATCTTGCCCACGGGCTGTCGCAGAACCCTTGAAACAAGCGAAGAGGTAAAAGTGGTCAGTCTCAGAGAGACAGAGAGATGGTTTCCTCTGATACTAAGCATTGGGAGTTCATGGGCAATTCTGGGATGACGTTCACAGGTGCCTCCAGCTACTGCATGATCCTTGTTACAGACAAGGAGTAAAAGCTGAAGGCTGCTCCTGCACCAAGAGCCTACAGGTATAGGGGATGATGTCAATGGAGTATGTATTTGCTTCACCTACATGAAATGAGGGACTATTAGGGCCCAATCCTTTTATGGCTCACCAGGTCCAAGCAAGGTGACACCTGCCTCAGTTCCCTACTGGTTGGGGAGTCCACCAATGGACTTGGCAAATCAATTCCTCTCATTAAGCTCTGGATTCCCCATCACTTAGAGGACACAGAACAATGATTTTTAAGGACTTCTCCATCAGTGACAGGTAACAAATCTGTGGGCCTGACTATGGCCATAAATTACCACTCACTAGGGTCGTCTGGGTGGCTCAGTCGGTTAAGCATCTGACTCTTGGTTTTGGCTCAGGTCATGATCTCAGGGTCATGAGATCGAGCCCTGCACTGGGCTCTGCACTCAGCAGGGAGTTTTCTTGTCTCCCTCTCCCTCTGCCCCCTCCCCCTGTTCACTCTCTCTCTCTCTCTCTCTCACTATATCTTGAAAACAAAAAAACAAACAAAAAAACCCTGCGACTCACTGAGAGCTTACTGCTACCTGTGTTAAGAGTTTTACCGCTTAAATAACAGTTAAGATTTATTGGGTGCCAAGCCCTCTTCAAAGTGCATTAATCCTCACCACAGCCTTAAGATTAAGTGTTAAGATTATCCCCATTTTGCAGATGAGAATACTAAGTTACACGGACTGTGACACTGTGATACACTACCAAGACCACCCCCCACTTCAGGAATGAAAGATTTATTCCCAGATGCTGGGAGTGCTGCCAGAAGATGTCTTTGGATGTCAATCCTCTCCAGGGATTGGCTCTGCTGAAGAGAACTGCATCACCTCAAGCTCATGCTTCTTCCAGAACCAGGAGCATTCAATGACTAAGCACCATGGGGCGATAAGGACTTCTTTCCCCCTGTGCTCCAACTTGAAACAACTCTTAAGGCACATCCTAGCTCTAGAGCTTCCTATGGGCTCAGCTCAGGCCTTCACCGCAGTACAACTTCTCCCTCTGCCCACTCTTGCTTCCTTCCTCTCACTTCTGCAAGTACTGACCTCAAGGGCTGTCTCGAGAATATATCCTGTATGTGAATCTGTGTTTCAGAGTCTGCCTCCTGGGGAATCTAATCAGCAACAAAGACAGTCATTCACTCTAGGTCATGGCTAGTAAGGCTCTAGGTTATGGCTAGTTGGTGGCAGAGCTGATATCTGAACCCAGGCCATTTGACTCCAGCCCCCACAGTCTTTTTTTATTTTAAGTTTTCCTTATTTATCTGAGAGAGAGAGTACAGGGGCAGAGGGATAGAATCCTCAAGCAGACTCCCAGCTGAGTGCAGAACCCCACATGGGGCTCGATCCCACAACCCATGAGATCATGACCTGAGCCAAAACCAAGAGTTGGATGCTTAACTGACTGTGCCACCCAGGGACCCTGAGCACCCACAGTCTTAGTCACCTAGTTATATTTCCTCCCTCTATTGAATTATTTAACCTTTTTAAAGAGTTCCATGACATAACTACTATTATCATTATCCCATTTTACACATGAGAAATACGCTTGAAGAAATATGCACTAACTTGCCAAGAGTCACAGTGCTAGAAAATAGCAGACCTAGTATTGGAACTAGGTCTACCAGATGTCAAGGTCTCTGGTGTCGGTTTTTTTTTCCCCCTCTGTGCTTTGCCTTGTGTATCAACACTAGTTAGCAAAAAGAGGCCATATGCTATACAAAGGGACAGAAGTGTACCGAACTTGGCTTCTAAGAAGGGTGCTTTGTTGTTACCCTGACAAAAATACCATAAGGGACATGGACACTGTTGCCCCGTCATTATTCATCCTATCTCAGGTTTCCTTTATATCAAGGAAGGGATGTGGCTGTCCAGAGTGGACACCCAAGCTCTATCCTGGTCAACACTGTACACCATCAAACTTTTTATCAGAAAACCAAATGGGTTTTCTTGAATTGGTGGGTTTTCCTTCACTGTTCCTCGCTGAAGCCATTAAGAATAAAAAAGGGGTAGAAAGTAGAAGAGAAGATATTATAGAATATTAAATGCTGCCAGTAATACATGGAATAATCTGGAACGATCCACAGCCAGAAAGGCCTGGAGATCCTAAAGGTACTCAGGAAGGATTCCCTGCAAGAGAAGGTGAATTCCTTTTTTCCAAGTTCATTAAACAATGTTGTTTACACAGGAGGAAAACAGCTTGCTTTAATGTCAAGGTCTCTGTTTTTATCCTCTATACTTTGCCTCATGTATCATCATCAACATTATACATGTTCACTTTTTTCTTGTTTTTTAGTAAGATTTTATTTATTTATTTAGAGCTCATGAGTGAGGGAAGGGGCAGAGAGAGAGGGAGAGAGAGAATTTCAAGCAGACTCTGCACCCAGCACGAAGTCTTATGTGGGGCTTGATCTCACGACCCTGAGACCATGACCTGAGCCAACATGAAGATTTGGCGCTTAACTCCTTGAGCCACAGAGGTCCCCGTGCATGTTCACTTTTTTCAAATCGAGGGAACAAACAACAAATTGGAAACCTCTGGAAGGCCTGGTCAAATCCTAGAATTAAATATTAGATGACAGAATAAAGGCTTAGAGAACTAGTCATGCAAACAATTGGAATGTAAAAACTAAGAATTAATTTCAAACAAAGAGATATTTTTCCTCTATTTGTTCTGTGCGAATCTTCCCTTGTGGTGGCGGGGGGGGGGTGGTTGTGGAGTGGAATCCAGCAGCTAGAGAAGCAAAAATCCCTGTCTCTGCCTCTTAAAAAAAAAAAAATTCCTGTCTCTTCTTTTGCAGGTGAGTGAGCAGACAGTATATATTCACAAAAAGGGATTATTTCCACGTATATTTCTCATGGCTTGGTGGAGTAAAATATTTTCCTTACATGTTTTTATTACTTCCTCACTACAATTCCTTTTTCTGTCTACCCTTTAGAAATGCAAACAGAGTGTTTTCTGTCTACTTCCAGGGCCATGAAGAGCTCACTCACAGCACTACCTCAAATGTCATGAACCTGATGGGTCACGGGAAGCCCTTTGGCAGGTAGTCCTTGCTTGGTCCGGGAGCTAGGTCACCAAGATATGCTGAGCCTTAGTCTCTACCCTCCAAATTGAAGCTGATGATATGAAGCCTGATACGTGTCCTTGGGAAGAAATCAAGATGAGAACAGGGCATTGTCCCGTCACCACGAATGCCTGACATGATGGGGTTTATACTGTTTCTGTCGTGTGGCCAGGGTCAAGCCAGTGCAGGTGAATCTTGGCTCCCCGCCATCCGGTGGCCTGACAGACATTGTCTTCAACACCTTAGGCGACTGAGTATGAAGCTTGCCATTCCGCCATCAGAAATCTAATCACATTACAAAACCGAAACCAAAAGTCCTGCTCGGGTTGGCCTTTCTTTGTTGAAAGGGGAAGTTTGTCTTCCAGAATCTGTTGTAGGAGGCAAAGGATCCTATTTACTTTTCTGATTCTCCATTCAATCCCCAGTATGACTCAGAGCCCAGCCACACAGAACTTTCTCCCAGACCTCCCACAAACTTGAAGGAGTCCAAGTGTTTGCTCGTAAGTGTCCATCTGCCCAGGGTGCATCATTCAATACCCTTCTCTGCCTTCCGCGCTCCTCAGGCAGTGTGTGTATTATGAAGCTTTCTTCTATTTCTCTTGGTAAGGCTAGCCCATCTCTCCCCGGGTACCCAAGACATCTGTATACCCATCTATTAGAGTACTTACCACAGTACATTAGAGTCAAAGTTTGCTCTCCTCTCTTCTCCCCATCCCCACCCCAGCCCCCAACACGGTCAGCTCCTTCACAGCACGGAGGAATTTTCTCGGTATGGACATCTCCAGCACAGGAGCTGGCAAGCGGTTGGCACTTAGCCAATACGCCCTGAATGAAGCAATTACTATGGACATATTCTATACTTAGCATATCCAAAAATGAACTTAATGACCCAGTAGCTAATCAGGTGGTGCTCTTTGGCCCCAGAATGTTCTCGTATGTGACACTTTGCCATCTTCAGGGAGATAAGGAAAGCGTTCACCAAAGTCATTGTGTATCTTCGCACAAGCAGCTTTTAGTCCTTCTTTGACTGATTTAGGTGGACAGATCGATCATCTGCTCACATTCACTCTTAGCCTCTTTTTACTGCATACTTCCAACAGGCTTTTCCTCACACTACCCTACATTTCTTATCTTTTTGAGATTGAGCTCTTGCCTTAAAATTATTGTTTTGCTTAGTATTACTGTAATGGTCATGAAAGTTACTGGTAGATCATCAATCCACGCCATGTCATTATCGTCAAACACAATCATCTAAACACCAGTGAGTCCTACTCGGACGCACGCACTGTTAATGCTAAAAGCCACTGAATTGTGTGCTTTGGGTGAATTGTATGGTATGTGAATTATATCTCAGCAAAAGTGTTAAAAAAAAGTAACTCTTGGGGCACCCGGGTGGCTCGACGGTTAAATGTCTGACTCCTGCTTTTGGCTCAGGTCATGATCTCTGGGTGGTGAGACTGAGCCCCACATCAGGCTCTGAGCTTAGCTGGAGGCCGCTTGAGATTCCCCCTCTCCCTCTGCCCCTTTTGCCAAATCACGCTCTCTAAATAAATAAACCAATTAATTAAATCAGTCTTTTAAAAAAAATTCCTTATGTTGTCATTAACATTCTGATTATTATTCCTTGTATGCTATCTTGCACTTTCTCATACACCTGCCAAGGAAAGCAAGGTCCAGAGAGAAGTGACCTGTCCAGGATGACAAAGTTAGTTATGGGTAGAGTCAGGACTGTACCTAAGTCCCTACACTTCCAGTCTAGAATTCATATCGAAGAACCAGTATAGGTCAGAAGTAGAGGCTAATTATCCTGATGTGTTCAGAGATATGTCTTTGGGCAGGTCAGCGTCCTTTGTGATAAACTTCTAAGAAATTCCAACTTGATGATTGCTTTTATGAATGCTGTACCCATGCAGGTACTTCTACAGTTCCATTTTCTTAAAGACTTATTTATTTATTGGAGAGACAGAGTGAGAGGAAGAGAGAGAGAGCATGAGCACACTCACACGAGTTGGGGGAGGGGCAGAGGGAGAGAGAGAATCTCAAGCTGACTCTGCACTGAGCTTGGAGCCGAATGGGGAGCTCGATGCCACCACCCATGAGATCATGACCTGAGCCAAAAACAAGAGTCCAGCGCTTCACAGACTGAGCCACCCAAGCTCCCCGACAGTTCCATTTGAAGGAAATTTTACTGAGCTCTAACCTCGGTATAAAGATAATTCTTCTGACAATGTAAGCGAACCTGCTGACTATCTAAACTCCCATTCTTATGTGGCCACCTTCATTGGTTATATTGATTGGGACTGCTCTTTCCGAAGACTCCAGAAATGCAAGGCACCTCTATGGGGCAGAGTTGTAATGACTTTACCCAGGAGATTCACAAGATGCAAAGGAAATTGGGAATTCCTTCCTTCCTTCCTCCCTCTCTCCCTCTCTTCCTTTTTAGCATTTACAAGATAAAAAAGGAGAAGGGGTCCATAAACCCATTTAGAATTTGGATTCAGGCTCGGGGAATTTCAGTGAGAGCTTAGCACACTTTTACTCTACCTTCCATATTGAGTCATGATCCCAGGGGGGAAATAGGTGGTGTAGCAGCCCCCGGAGTACTGTTCCTCACACCAGTTCTTCTCTTCATAGTGCACGGGCTGCAAGAAAGAAAGACAAGAGTTCAGAGGAGACTCAGACAAAGTTATCTACTCTAGAATAAATCAAACACAGCCTGGTGGGCATCATATTGAAGTACCAATATACGTCTGAAAGAGAACCTTATTACTAGCCTGATGTTCTTAGAGATACGTCTTTGGGCAGGTAAATGCCCTTGGTAATAAACTTGGAAGACATTCTGACTGGAGAAAGTTCATTCATGTCTCAGGAAACATTCAGGAACTGCTATGGTCTCATTCCACGTTTCAATTGGTCTTACCTTTTTAAAAAGTTGTTAGTGCCTAATGGTTTCAAGACAAGTTTAAAAAAGGATTTACGCTTACTGGAGTGGTTGGAGCAGAGAGAACAGCAGAAAAACATGTCTGTCAAAAGAAAAAGGAGGACCAGACTTATGTCTTTGGTGGAAGTGAGCTTTTGCGAGGGGAAGCTAGATGGACGAAAATGAGTGTTTTTCACGGGCTGGAGACACGTCTATCGATCTGGGCTCTTGCAAACAACTATCGGCCTGAAGAACATGTTTTTGCCACAAACAGACAAAACAGTAGCGAAGATTTTGCAAAGCTCGAGCTCTTTATTAAAATAACTAAAATAAGCTTTATCATTAAGCGTTATTTTGACATGAAAATCACCATAGTAAGTTTTAAGAGAAAAATATCAGCTTGAAACTAAATTTTGAAAAAAATGTTTTGCCTAAGAAATATGCAGTCACCCAGGGCACGTTGGATAGTCGTGTGTAATGTATCCTGTTTACAGAACACAAGGCCCTTGTTGAGGGCTGTCCCTGGGTCCAGGTCGCTAGTGGTCTTGCCACATCCTGTGCCCTCTCTCCATCTGAGGGCAACCACCACCTGGGGAGCACTCTTCTCTGGCTGTTTCCAGCCACTCAGGAGAGAGGGTGGACTTTCTCTTTCCCCTTTCCCTGCTCCCGGGGCTTGCTTCCTTCCACACAATGAACACCAACGCAAGACTAAAGCAAGTGCTCCTCTTTGTGCCAAGAGCAAACAAGGACAGGACCAGCTCATTTTTATCAGCCGCAATGAATCATCCACATTCTTCTTCGAAAAAAGACTTTCCCACATTAAATTTGGGAGCAACTGCTTTCCCTTCCAACTGGGGTTCCCCAAACAACCATCTCACAGGTCATTGGAGGGATTCTCAGTGACACACCACCTCAGCCCGAGCATATCTCAGAACGTTAACTTCAAGAAAGCTTGAGGATCTACCCAGGGGAAGTATCTGGAACAGCATTTTAAAACAGAAAAACCAGTCATTTTTAATAGACATGAAATTATTTTTTTCTAGCGTGTGTATATTGATGGTTTTGCTATTACATTCGCACTACCCTTGAGCCTAGAGGCTACGGTTATATTTAAACGTTTTAGGGCTGCCTGGGTGGCTCAGTCGGTCAAGTGTCTGCCTTCGGCTCAGGTCATGATCCTGGGGTCCAGAGATCGAGCCTCGCATTGGACTCCTTGCTCAGTGAGGAGTCTGCTTCTCCCTCTCCCTCTGTTTTTCCCCTCCCTCGTACTCTCTCTCTCAAATAAATAAAATCTTTTTAAAAAAATAAATAAAATAAGCTTGTTAAGTGGCCTATGGAAGCACACACACACAAAAAACCAAAACAGAACACATTCTTCGTTATTATTATGTTTCTCTCCAAATCAATCAATCAATCAATCAGTCTCGTTCAAAGGAACTCCCCAAAGCCTCAAGAGCATGAGTTTCACCTACATCATGTGTGTGTGGGGGGGAGGGGTGTAAAAATTTGTGCTTTAAAAGAATGAACAAACATGACAGATTCGAAAGCTACACTAGCCTGAGTGGAGGGAATGAGTTGCCTTGAAGTTGAGAAAGAGGAGTGTGGAAGTAAGAAGTTTAAGCCATGAAGCTGCTCAACTGAGTCACGGCAAGCACTGCAGAGACTTGGATTTAAGAGGCTTAACAAGGTAAACATTCTTAGCCCCCTCATTAGATTTTTCTCATGCTTTAACCGCTCATTTGAACATGGGTCTCCATGGTCTTCAAATGCTTCATGGATAACCACATTTAATAATCACTTTCTTTTTTTTAAAAGATTTTATTTATCTATTCGACAGACAGAGATCACAGTAGGCAGAGAGGCAGGCACAGAGAGAGAGAGGGGGAAGCAGGCTCCCTGCTGAGCAGAGAGCCCAATGTGGGGCTCGATCCCAGGACCCTGGGATCATGACCTGAGCTGAAGGCAGAGGTTTAACCCACTGAGCCACCCAGGTGCCCCCTAATAATCACTTTCAAAAGGTGATTTAATCCATGTTCAAACGTTAAAACCCCCCGCGGTCTGGTGCATGTCACAAGAACACCAATTCATTGCTTTAAATATGGATGAGGGAGGTGACTGTATCTACTGGTTAGGGGCACAGTGTGCCCTCTGGAGGTCACCAAATGCCCCTATCACACCGGTGGCCTTGTGATCTCACCCTATCCAGCCTGGGCCGGGTGGGGCTAGTCTTTGTGTAACTTGAAGATCGAAAGGTCCTCATTCTCAGACTACTTCCAAAGGGGTCTGTGAAACTTGGCCGGCAGGGTTCACCCTAAGTCAATCGGCATATCTTCTCTGCACCCCTAATATTCAAGGGTAAAACAAGAGAAAAGGGGATGTGCAGGAAAGGGACAGGCCACCCGATTTGGACCTCTGAGACAGAGGAGGGTGGGGGGGGATGTTAGGGAATGCTTATATGTTAGTTCATGTAAACAAATGAGAACCTCATCTTTTTGTAGGATCGGAGAGAGAGAAAGAAACTGTTTGCATTCCCATCCCAGCTGCTAGGACCCTAGATCTCCCGAGGAGTAGCAGAAGCTCTGATCTTCTTACCTTCTGACAGAGGTGGGAGTGGCATGGCCCAGTGTTCGGCTCCAGGAAGAGCACTGAACTCAGGGACAAGTGTGGCATCGCCCACAACACAACAGTGTTGTGGAATTCTTGAACTATCAGAGAACACAGGAGCCTTCTAGAACCCTACTTGCATGAGCCTATTCCTGGTAGCCCCCTGAGGACAAAATCAGGGATCTCTCTCTGAGGAAAGTGATGAAACATGGTCTTACTTGCAAAGCTTCTTGGGAGCCCAGAACTTTCGCATAGAGCTCACACAGTTTCTTCATCCTATGGGTGGGGGGAGAGTAAAAGACAAAAGGGCAAATGAAGAAAGAAAGGAAGTAAAAGAGACACCCATCCCTTCATTCAAAGACCCCGTGAGCTATTCCTTCCGCTTGCCATTTCATTTTAATTTTTCGACAGGACACTTTGTTCTTTTTCAAATGTCTGAATTCTACGTGGTCACCAACAATATGAAGGAAGAGAAAGTCATATATGGCCCACATCGCTGGGGGCACGCAACAATTTGGTCATTCTTGCAAGATGACCTTGTGTACCTCTTAAGTGTCAGTGTGCAAAGTGCCAGAGATTCTGGGAGCGGGTGGGGATCCGGACACGATCCTTGCTTCCCTTCTTCCTCCTACTGCCCCGCTGCCAGGCAATGGGCCGAGTGAAAAGAGGAAGGGGCCGGAATAGCCTTGAATTCTGCTTCCGCCCCTCAAAGACTACGAGATCTTGAGCAGGTCACTTAAGCTATCTGAGCTTTAGTTCCCTGAACAAACGGGCATGATTTTGTTTTTCTTCCATGGTATAAAACAGTGTGGTCCTCAGACCACCACCAGCAGCAGCATCTCCTGTAGAACTGGTTAGGAATGCAGATTCTCCCACCCCACCCCAGACCTGCTGACTCAGAAAGCTTCTGAGTGATTCTCAGGTTTGAGAACCACTGGTACATGGCATAGAAAGTTATGCTTTAGAATAACTGGGACATAACAGAGGCTCAGTGAAGAAGTGGTACATAATAGCTGTTCAATAAATGGTAGCCCTTGAGAAATTTACTTTCATGGGAGACTGGGGACATTAGCCAATAGTTATTAGTCAGGTAAGGTGTGAGAGTACAGGTATTTCAAGTCTGATGTTTACAGAATGCTAAAGGGAATCTTAGAGATGATCTAGAGTCGGGCAATGATTTTCAAAAGTATTATTAAAACCTACGAAGGAAAGACAGATTATTCAATAAAATGGCACTGGGACAAAGAGCTCCCCATGAAGGAAACAAAGTTCACCTCCTCTGTGACTTCTTACACCATCATGTATTTCTGAGGATCAAAGGTCTTCAATGTAATAGATGAAACCAGAAAAGTAATCCGAAAGTGAGCAGTTTTTATAATAATCTTGAAATGGCAAAGTCTTTTCAATGTATGCGAGGCCATTCCGAAGGCATGATTTTAAAAACTGATAAATTTAACTTCATAAAAAGTCAACGTTTTCTTATAAACCATAAATACGGTCAAAAGATAAACTGGGAAAAGATTTGCTGCAGACACTGTTCCAGGCACTGGAGACCCAGCAGTAGATTAGCCAGACAAAACCTCCTACGTTGATGGATCTTAATATTCCAGTGGTGACTTTTTTTTTTTTTTTTTAGGTGAATGGTCCATCCATACCCCCGGCCAAGAGCAGCGGGGTCCATAGTCACAGAGAAGCAGGATAACGCAGGGAAGGAATGTGCCATAAAGTAATTCAGAGGCTCATAGTTGGTAAATATGCATTAGGGGAGGTGTGGGAATAAATAATTGGGTGAATATTAACTTGTGGAAGAAATTGTCACCTCCAGGAAAACGTGTCCCTCCACACTTATAATCTAATTGTTACGCATCACTCATGCAAGCTATGCAGGGACGGCCGGCCTTGCAGTTACTTATCTACCTGGTTATCTCCTTCCCCAGTACGTTCTCAGCCCCTGGCCTATGTCCATTTTTGTATTCCAGCTAGCTCCTTGCATGGTATCTTATGTACAATAAACTCAATAAATATTAATTTGAACACTTAGTTCTTAAGTCATTGGCCCTGTGCCTTCCTACAAGACCTTCATAATTAATATCGCAGACACGTAGCATTAGCAGTACACACGGTATGAGGCAGTCTTCAAATTAAAAGTTAGCAAAATGGAAAGGCAGGCGAGTAGGCAGGAAAGAAGGAAAGAGAGAAGAGGCACTTGGTTTCATACCTTTCCTCTTTGGTAAGACGTGCCAGTTTTCTGGCTTTGTGGGCAAGGATAAATCTAAAACATACAAACAGAGAAAGGGGGAAATTAATGGCTGCTTTTACTCTGTGCCCCCCCCATCTCTATGGCTACACACAAGCCTAGAGAACAAATGAAAAGTCAATCAGAGGAAACAAATTATATCCTAGTTTATTCTGTTCTTTCTTGACACCAACAAGCACCTTCAGCTTCAGGGATTTGAGGGACAAAACACACATGACTGTCTATAATTTCTGCCTAAGATAATACAATGATTGGCTACCTCCCCCCACGTGGGTGATGGCCAACAAGAATGAGCCTTTGGTCTCAAATGTTCACCCAAGTTCATCCAGCCCCTGCTCTAGCATCCAGCCTTCTAAAATCTGCCTCCGTTTCTAGCTCTCTGATTGCCTTCAACTTGACAACTGGCTTTGAGCTCCCTGTCATCACCCAGCGGCTCTCTTGGAAATAAGTCTGTATATATCTTAGGGCCCATCTCAATTTTGGCTGCTTTAGGTAACCACCCATCTGGGCCAGGTTCTGATCCCCAAGACATCCCCAGTCTGTGCTGGTTTTCCCTGCCTAGCTGAGGACCTGGCTGGCCTTGGTGCCTCTCTAGTGGGACTCAGAAAATCTCAGCACCCCACACAATGACCACTGATGTCCACACAGGATCCACAAGAAGCCCTTTTAGTAGAACACCCTAAGTCATCTTTCTATTATGCTTTCACAAAAGATAGCTACCAAAATAGATCTACCCCAAGCACTAAATATGAAGCAGAAAATGGATATAACAAACTTTAAAATGTTATTGGTATTCTACGTCTTTGCTAAGTAATTATCCATTGGAACACAATACATTTTTAAAGGCATTAAGAATTTTTCTACTGTCAATTTTGGAGATGTTTATCCATTGGGTAAGAAATTATTTAACAAACCTTGTGGCACATTTATTAATAGCACGCAATATTTTGTCAACACCAAATAGCGCCCGCATCGCCATCAGTGCGCCTTACCCCATTATGGCCGCATAGCTGCCATCAGGTTTGGTATCATCCAACGTGTAGGCAATTGGAGCCTCCTCTCCTTCAATAATCATGGTTCCACAGTAATCTTGGAAAACAGCAAAATGGAAAAAGATATTCATCACCGTACCAAACTACCCATAATAGTTACTGTGAAGCACATGTTTTTAATGTAGGAAGCATAGAGGCCAAAACCAAGATGAGACACTCTAAATAACGAAGGCAGACCAAACTGATGTCAAAAGGAAGGCTGAGTAGCCAACATTTTGTGAAAAATCAAACTGTAGAGGCCTCTTGGTGCAGAATAAAGCAACGTGATGTTATGAATTAATCCAGGCCACAATTCAATAAAATCTTGTCTTCTCTGTCATTAAGACTTGTGTCCCAGGACACCTGGGTGGCTCAACTGGTTAGACATCTGCCTTCAGCTCAGATGATCCCCAGGGTCCTGGGATCGAGCCCCGCATCGGGCTCTCTGCTTAGCAGGGAGCCTGTTTCCCCTTGTCTCTCCGCCTGCCTCTCTGCCTGCTTGTGATCTCTTTCTGTCAAATAAATACATGAAATCCTTTTTTAAAAATCAGATAAAACCAAAGATGTGTAAAAAAAATACTAGTCCTTTATTGTAAAACAGAAGGGACTGAATGTTCACTTTTTATGAGGAATCACTTAGACTAAGCCAACTAGTTCTCAGTTTTCAGGAGACAGGGCAGAGAGGACAGGAAAAACTAGCCTCCACAGACTCCCAAACCCTCATTTATTACGTGATCTCCAGAGCAACTCTGGAAACAACATCAGCTCATTCTGGTCCAAAGTGCTTCTCTCATTCCCCTCCATCATTTTCAGGCAAATCTGAGGTTGTATGAACAAAGTTATGATGCAGGACTCTGGAACAAATGTTGTCTAGAAAATCCGATGAGAAGGTTTCAAAAGGAGGAAGAAAGAACAGGGAACTTTGAGGGTGTTTCACCCCCTTCAACCTGTGTGTGAGCAGACACACTTGAAGGGTGTTTTGTTTTGTTTTGTTTTACTTGACTTTGCTTCTCTCTCTCTCTCTCTTCTACATTCCCTCACTGCGCACCCATAGGAATCAATGTCCCAGTCAGCCACTGCATTGAGGGGGGTTTGCATGCCCCCCAAGTGTGCAGGAACAAAAGAAATGTTGAGAGAAACTGAAGTATGGGAAGAAGAAAGGTCTTAAGTCCATCGAAGAACTCGAGAACACTTAAGGATACAAGAGAAATAGCCAAGGAATCATCTGTTATAAGAAGACACGAAAGACAAGATGAAAAGAGAGCGTGAGCACCGATGCTGTGGGGTCAGCTAGACTGGACAGAGAGCTAGTGGAGGATACCAGGCTGTCCTCAATGGAGGCCTTGCTTTCTGGATGGAGTGGCTCCTTAGACACTTCCTTCCCAGAACAAAGCTGGCCTCGGAGCCATGAAGGCACACTGGGCAGCAATGAAGGAAAAAGGAGCAGAGAGAGAAGTCACGTTCGTGCTGGGACAAACTATGTGGCATTGGTAACATTTCTATCACTTGTAGGTAGACCACTCAGGAGTCCAGCCCATGTACACCTGACTTCCGGTCGGCTTGGTCAGGCCTCACTCTTAAAAGAAAGGGACAGTCAAGGACAGCTAGACATTTAACAAAGTCCTTTAACAAGAGACACAGTGACAAAAGCAGAAATAAACTGACAACAGTTAAGGACTGCAACACATACAGAAAATACTTACAAAATATTTGCAACACATACAGAAAAAAATGAACAAGTGAAGGATAAATAGGTGATTTACAAAATAATTTAATAAAGTCTCAAGGCCTCTTAATGGTTAAAATTAACACATTCTAGATAAGTCGGATATTTTCCTCTGCTGATTGGTAAAGTTTAAATATTAGTAGTAAAATATTACTAGTTGGCAAGGACGTTGGGAAGATAGGAATGCTAACAAAAATTTCAAACATCTAGGGGCACCTGTGTGGCTCAGTGGGTTAAAGCCTCTGCCTTCAGCTCAGGTCATGATCTTGGGTCCTGGGATCGAGCCCCACATTGGGCTCTCTGCTCAGCAGGGAGCCTGCTTCCCCCTCTCTCTCTGCTGCCTCTGCCTACTTGTGATCTTTCTCTCTGTCAAATAAATAAAACTTTAAAATTTTCAAACGTCTACCCAGGTCAATTGCTTTCAAAATTCCACTTTTGGTTTGATTTTTTATTTTGATTTTTTGATTATATGGATTTGCCAAGCTATATGAAGAATGCCATTTACTGCAGCATTGTGTGTAATGGCAAAGCTTGGAAATAATCGAAATGCCTATCAACAGCAGACCTATGTGGTAAATTTTGATGAAGGCACACAGTGAAATATTCTTTATTCTCTTGTTGAAATGAGGTACATTTAAATTCACTGATGCGGAGACATGTCTATCGTGCATGGTTAACCAAAAAAAAAGTGAATTTCAGTATAGTATGTATCTTTTTTAAAATGTTTTTGGAAAAATACATATTTACTTAAAATTATATTTGCATATAAATGTTACACACATTCTTTAATTTATATTCAAAGTGTATATTTATTTCAACATATACATATGTTTAAATATTACCTATGTATATGATAAATTTCTTTTTTTTGAAGATTTATTTATTTGAGAAAGAGGGGAGGACCAGAGGGAGGAGGAGAGAATCTCAAGCAGACTCTGTTGAGCACGGAACCCGACATGGGCTTGATTCCAGAACCCTGAGATCATGACCTGAACTGAAACCAAGAGTCAGACACTTAACGGACTGAGCCACCCAGGTGCCCTGCATATGATCAATTTCTAAAGAAAAACAACTTAAATTTTTAGTAGTTGTTCCCTAAGGGGAGGACATGCCAGGACACTCTCCATAGGGAGAGGGATAATTTTCACTTTTTTTTTTTTTGTACATTTTACAGGGAACACATTTACTTCTGTAATTTTTTCTTAAAGCAGGTATTCCTTTGGTCTTTTTAATTTTTATTTTTTTCCTTATTTAAAAAAAATTTAAAGATTTTATTTATTTGAGAGAGAGTACAAGCAGGGGGAGTGGCAGGGAGAAGGAGAAGCAGGCTCCCCACCGAGCAGGGAGCCTGATGCGGGGCTTGATCACAGGACCCTGGGACCATGACCTGAGCCAAGGGTAGCCGCTTAACGACTGAGCCACCCAGGTGCCCCCGCTAGCCACTCTGAAGTTTTCGATACCCACATGTGGCTAGTGGCTGTTGTGTGGACAGAGTATCTCTAGAACACTTCCACTGTTGTGGAATTTAGCACTTTTGTGGGCATCCCTATAGTGATTCACTGGGCACAACAGCCCGCCTGTTGAATATACATGAATGAAAGAATCACCTTAACTTAATATAGTACAATCTCAACACTAATGAAAGATTGCCGGAAAATTTTCAGAATCCCTACTTTTGTGAATGGCTTTATAAACACATGCTTCAAAAAATGGTTTTAGAAAGTGACGATAACTTTAAAAAGAAAGTGACAATGACTATTTTTACGAGATTTTGTGGCACAATAAAGCAAGACTTTATAGTAGATTATGAAAAGAGTCATAGTTCAAGGGAAGTTAGTTCCATGAATTTGTGCCAATATATTTAATTGGCTAGAACGGTACTCAGTACCTGGACTGGGAAGGTTTTATGTCCAGCATTCTAATAAAACCAGTTACACGCAAATACATGTCTTTGCACCCAGTTTCTTGGACCTTCTGATCATACTCACCTTTCTTCCTCCAGAAGGGCTCCTTATAATAAACCATACACTTGATGACTGAACCCAAAGGCACACGAGTGATCAGCTGGTTTCTCATCATTGGCAGGGGGGGATCGAAATGAATCTTCATGCCCAGAATAGGAGGAACAGCGCTAATCACATACTTAGCCTGGAAGAAAAACAACAGGCTTAGACGTTGCTCATGGGCTGTTTTTGTTTTTGTTTCTCCCTAATGTTTCTCCTTCATTTTACCCTTGGCCCTTTAGAATGTCTTTTTTGTTGTTGTTGTTAAAGATTTTATTTTTAAGTAATCTCTACACCCAATATGGGTCTCGAACCCACAACCCCAAGGTCAAGGCTCACACACTCGACTGACTGAGCTGGCCAGGTGCCCCTCGGGTGTCTTCTTTTTCTTTTTCTTTTTTTTTTTTTTTTTAAAGATTTTTTTTTTTTATTTGACAGACAGATCACAAGTAGGCAGAGAGGCAGGCAGAGAGAGAGGAGGAAGCAGGCTCCCCGCTGAGCAGAGAGCCTGATGCGGGGCTCGATCCCAGGACCCTGAGATCATGACCTGAGCCGAAGGCAGAGGCTTTAACCCACTGAGCCACCCAGGTGCCCCCCCTCGTGTGTCTTCTTAACAGGAAAACTGAACGAATCATGTTAAAACCAAAATCAGCCCTTATTGATCCCTGGTTCAAATCCTCCCATGACTTTTCATCACATTGGAGTCAAAGCCAAGTTCCTTACACTTACCTTCAAGGCCATATATAGAAATGGACCCTTGTTACAGCTCTGATCTCATCTTCTGTTACTCTTCCCCTCACACCTTTAATTCTGCCATTTGACCACTTTGCTGTTTCTTCATCGTGCTGGGCCTGCTTCTACTACAGGGCCTTTGCATTTGCTATTCTACTTGGAATGTTCTTCCCTGGAAGGACCACATGGCTCAACCCCTCATCTTTTTTGGTTCTGTGCAAAAATCCCCCCTTCTGAGTGAGGCCATCCCCACGACCTTATTTAAAATCGCATGACCTATCCCCTCATCCCCCTCTTCTGGCACACCCTCTTCCCCTTCCCTGATTGATTTTTCCTATAGTACTTATCACCATCTGGGATACTTTATATCTTAACCACATATTTGATTATGGCCTTTCTCCTTCACTAGAATGTAAGCCAAATGAAGGCTAAGAATTTTATCTGCTTTGTTCCCTGCTGTGTTCCCAACTCCTAGAATAATGCCAGGCACACAGAGAGCATTTGATATTTATCAAATAAATATTTTCTTTGGTATCTAATTACATACGAGCCCAATACAAAGGGTTGATGCCATATGATTTTATAAATCTGCCCTCTCCCCAAATATTCTGGTTCTCTTTTCCCTTCTTTCAGACAGAAGTAGCTTTTTCTTCTTCGGCAAAGGGATTGTCTATGAAGTCTGGGAAAGTTTTGGCTTTATTTAAGCTTTGGTTATCTACAGGATTCTGGCTCCTTCCTCTAGTTTAAGACTCTTGGTTACCTCATACACCTCATGGTTGAGGGTCTCCACAAGGACATTTTCTCCAGTCTGGTCAATGTGCGTCACGGGCCTCTCCAGCTTCACTTGGTCTCCAAGGAGGTCCATTATTCGCTCACTCACTTGTCCAGATCCGCCCACAAATTTCCTCTCCTGGAAGGAAAAGAGGACTCAAGAGATGGGTAGACAATATAGGAATGGGTTTCAAAGATTCAGCTGTGAGTTTTTCTCACATATCTCTCTGTGAGATGTGTAAATTGCATTTTGCTGTTGCGAATCGTGTCTTCAACCCTTGTTCTCTGACTAGTGATTGCTCGCTTTTGACAAAATTAGGGACTTTGTAATCAAATGACTGTTATGCCACACTCTTATGGATTCCCACGCTCCATCCTCGGCTGGATGTCCTCAGCCTGACCCCGTGTCCCAGCTGCCTGGCCACTACACCTGTTTGGTGTCCCATCTAGATTCTTCTGTTGGGCTGCTGGGTCTGGTGAAGTCCCACACACCACTGGACCACCATTTGCCTGAGCACACCTAAGTCTCTTTTTCCATCCCTTGCTACTCAGGCTGAGAACCTCCCCGGCCCACCCACCCCCAGGCCCCCTACTCTGTTGCAGGCTGCCTGTCTCATCCTGGGTCACATGACTGTTGCTTCCGAATGTTCTGCATGGTTGGGCACATGGTTGTGCTGACTGCCTTCTCTTAAATTTTCAGTCCAGGTAATTTTGTAAAAGATATTTCAATTAGGTCTGAGAAGAAGGAGAAGGAGAGAGAGACAAAGAGGAGAAAGACAAGGAGAAGGAGGGGGACAGGGAGGAGGAGTGGGGAGGGGAATGAGAAAGGCGAAAGGAAAGAAAATGACCAGCAAGCAGATTATTTAAGATCTCAACTTCAATTCCTATTAGGCCTACCACAGAGCTTTATACAATGCTGGGGCTCAGAAAACAGGGAATGAATGAATGAATGAATGAATGCATGAGAGAATGGATTTTGTGTGTTATGTGTGTGTTTGACACTGAAAATGCGTTTGTTTCTGACTTTCCATTCTGAGCTTTCCAAGAAATGCGCAAGCTATGTTCATCGGATGGTCTCCTACAAACTTTCTGAAAAATAATCCGATGCATATCCAAATGGAAAATTGCAAAAGAGTGTAGCAAGGTAGCTAGGTAACTGTAAAGCCCCATTGGCTGCTGGGTTCTCACGTTGCGTCCCTAACAACTGACTGTCCCTCACACAAGCCCCGTGAAGCTGCCATCGTAAAGTTCTGAAGTCCACACGCCTGCCTCTTGCTTCATCTGTTCACGGCTGAAGGAGGGTGGCGATCTTTTTATTTAGACATGGTGGTCCTCTGTTGGAACAGTGGGGAGAATGGGAGAGTACCTGCCCTCCATTGGTTGTGGAGATGATCCTGGTTGTGCCCCCACACTGCTTCACATACCACAGGAACCAGAGTGCAGAGACCTCATAAGTCTCTGCAGTGACACACAGGTTCACAAAGAGACTGGCCAGCTGCTTGGCAGATCTGCTCAGGAAGAAACGAGAGCACAATTAGCAAAAGGGGGAGGACGTCTTCTTCATACTCTGGACGTTGTTCTAGCAATACATTTCCTTGGCTAACTTGAGCACGGTTTGGCAGGTGGCAGAAAGCTGTCCCTAGAATCCAGTATTAGACGACGTGACATCAGAGCTTGTGAGAATGAGATTTATGTTCCACTTCACCCAAACAGCTTATTCAGGATCAGCCTGTATTCTGTATTCTGTGGTATAATGATTTCTCTCCACAGGCCTGCTCCTCCTCCTGTGATCCCCGCCTCCGTAAAAGGCATCACCATTCGCCCGACTGCTAAGGCCAACACTCTGGAAGTCAACCTTCATTTCTCTCTTTCCCTCACTCTCCCCCCAGCCCAATCCACCAGGAAGTCCCATTGTCTCTCACTACATCACACCAACACTACCATCATCAACGAAGCATCATCTTTTGTTAGAAGTATTGCAACTATTTCTTCCAGACTGGTCTCTCTACCTCCACTCTTCATTCCTTGGTGTCCATTCACTGTGCTCAAAGCCAGAAGCTTCTTAAGCCCTCCCCACTGTGGTGCTCTTTCTATAGTATAAATCAAGTCATGCCATTCTCTTGGTTTAAGCCCACCAGTGGCATCCTACCGAAACCAGAGTGGGATTTGGATCTTACACCTTTGCCTGCAAAGCCCCAAGTGATCTAGCCAAGGCCAACTTTTTCTACCTCATTCTGTACATTCTCTTCTTCTGATGTCTCCTCAGAAAGACAAACTCTTCTACCTCTTGAAAATAAACAGCAGCTTCCATTTACCCAGTACCCTGGCATCTGCTTTCATCTTACCATAGTATAGTGTCTTTAAAACTCTTCTTGTTGTCTTAAATTATCTTTATTGCTGGTTCACTATTTTCTACTCCTGTCTCCCCTACTACAATATCAACCAATGAGAACAGGAATCTTTAACCTTCTTGTTCACCTGTGTCCCCTTTAATAAACTAGTGTCTGGCACATAGTAAGCACTCAATAATTATTTGTTGGATGACTGAATGCATACATGGTTATCAGTTAAACATTATTTTTAAATTATCCATAATGGGGGCACCTGGGTGGCTCTGTCAGTTAAGCGTCTGCCTTTGGCTCAGGTCATGATCCTGGGGTCCTGGGTTGGAGTCCCTCATCAGGCTCCCAGCGGGAGCCTGCTTCTCCTTCTCCATCTGTCCTTCCTTCCCACTTGTGCTTGTTCTCTCTCTCTTTCAAATAAATAAAATCTTTTAAAACATTAAATAAATTATCCATAATGTGCAAAGGATATGCTAGGTGTTGTCCCCAGTACGGAATTAGTCCCAGTTATTTTTTAAAAGATTTTATTTATTTTCGTGAAAGAGAGAGCAGGGGAAGTAGCAGAGGCAGAGAGGCAAGCAGGATCGGCGCTGAGTGCAAAGTCTGACACAGGGAGAGAGGTCATGATCTAAGCTGAAATCAAGTTAGACACTCAAATGACTGAGCTACCCAGGCAACCCCAGTCCCAGTAGCTCATTCTGTTATTTTACTGTCTAAGGTAAGACAAGCTCAAAGGATGGATAAGGGGGAAAGCAATTAATAGAGCATAGATAGGTCAACTTTTGCTTGGGGTTGACAGGTCAACAGCAAAAAGTTATATCCTATCTTGAGGCATATTACAAAGTGAGTGATCTCTTACAATTCCAACAATTCAGATATATCTAACACCTTTTGGTTTAAGATTTCATTTTTAAGCAATCTCCACACCCAACATGGGGCTCAAACCCACAGCCCTGAGATCAAGAGTTGCATGTTCTACCAACTGAGCCAGCCAGGCGCCCCTATTTAACATTTCTGAAATTCACCAGTAGGATTGTGCACTCTGGGACATATTTACTAAGAGCCAATCCCCCCTTTTGACTTCAACATAAATTTTGCGTGATGTTAATCTGCTTATATCTGACACAGAATTTACCGCCTAGTCATGCTGACAGTGGGTGGGAGGGTAGGATAAATGATACTGCCTTCCATTATTGAATTCTTTCATTCTCCATGGTTAGTAAACCTACTCTATTGAAATGTCACAACAATTCTATAAAACAGCAATTTCCCCCCAGTTCACAAGCCTGAAAACTGCATCTTAGGGAGGTTAGTATGTCGTGCACAGTCTACTAAATGGTACGATGTCAAACCAGATCATACCTGATTCAAATCTCATGATTTTACTACCTAGAAATGCTTTCTAATTAGGCAGCTGAGAAGCTCAAAAGTACAAATAGTCACCAAGGACCACATCTCTATGCTAGAGTACCTTGACTCTGGAAGTTTCCAGAATCAGGCCCAACACACATACCAGGTCCTGTCAATGTTTGCAGCCCTAACAACCTGATAGCGTGTTTGTAACAGTCCCCATCATTTAGCCTGAAACTAGTGTAATACATATGTTGAAGAGACTTAAAGTGAGTTTTGTAAGATTCTTCATGATAACCGAAGGGCGAGAAATTGCTGACTCACGTTTTCTTCGCAAAGGCTGTTTGTGGCATCACTCTAAAGCAAACACCCAGACATGAATTCAAAATATTACTTCAAAGTAGAAAGCATCCTTTGCTGTTTCCCAATGTCCTATTCCTTTTTTCCTTAATTTGTAAGGAAACTTGGGGGGCATAAGGTCAAGTAATCAACAACTAAAATTTAACACTGGCCCAGCTAAGACAGCCAAGATTAAGCACAAAAATACTGCTGTGATTCTAGTTGTTATTGTTGCCAACTGGGTGGGGAAGAAATCACCCTGGCCTGAAATAGAGGGAGATCTCAAAGCAATTCTCTCTGGAGGGCCAGGTCCTTCCTAATCCTTTATTTGACTTGCTCTGGGAGCTTTAGTGAGAAAAGAAATGAGAAGAACAACATTTGATGGATGGAAGGTCAAGGAAGCTAGTGCAATAATATTTTCATGTTCTTTGCCCTGTTGACTTTTTAAAAGATAAATGTTATTATCTTTTTCTACATGAAAAATACATACACATTATATAAAAGTTGGAAAATTCATAAAGTAAGAAGGTGACAGGATGAGTATCTTCCATTTTCCTGCCCCACCCCCCCAAAGATAATCACTGGTTTCATTTTGGGACTTTTCTTTTTTGGTTACAGGTTTTGAAAAGTGTATTTACATAGCCTTGACCACACTGTAAATGTATCCTGTTTCTGAAAAACATGTTTTATTTGTCATTTGTTTTATTTTATTGTATTTTGAAAAACACTTTTTCAATGATGGTAACTCAAAGACTGGTCAACATTGTTCTTTGAATATATGATTGTGCTTCAGTTTCAGTAACTATAGGTTGGATATTTTGGGGATTACTTCTTTAAAACCAGAAAATGAGAGCATGTAGATCTTGCAAAGGGAAAGTTAAAAATTAACCTTGTGTTCATATAATCTTAATATCTCAGAATGTTTTATTTTGTCAGCCAGCAACCTAGAATATTCACTAAGGGCGTGGTGGTGGGGTGGGCCTAGGCCAAGAACTATGGTAGAAAAATTCAGATCTCTATAATCCCAAAGTAATATAATTAGTCCTAGCTTCAAGGGGCTTCAAAACTCTCTGAAGAGAAAAGAGTTCCCTGAATTTATGAAAAGTTTTTCATAATGGAAGTTCTAAAACAAATGCAGATAATTAAATACTTACTATGTTTATAAAATCTAATGTATAGAATTTAAAATACTGAAATTGTATTATAATAAAAATAAGTTATAATTACAAACTGCACTCTCAAAAAAGGTGGTAAATAGCTAAAGTATTTAAAAAGATATAATTAATAACAGGCATTAATTTTATGAGAGTAATATGGTTTTACTCTTCCAGAATTGGTTGCTTTCAAAAGTTGAAGTCCTAGGAAAAGCACAAAGATGTTTATCACAGAGTATTATATAATAATAATTACAAAACCTGGAAGTAACCAGAATGTCCAAGAGGATGATGATGAATAAATACATCACAGTAGTCACTTCCCATGGAATGTTCTGCAACCATAAAATAATAATATTTGATGATGCATTTTCGATGATATGGATAAATGTTTGCACTGTAATATTAAGTGTTAAAAAACACTGTGATGGATGTCCATTGTTTTTGCACTGCATATACAGTTTCCTTTTTAAAAAGGAGATCATGTATCATCCTGTATATACTCAATGACAGCCTGCTTTTCTATGTGTTAAACATTATGAATTTTTTAGGCTATTAAATATTTCTCTACAACATGATTTTTTAAAAATTTTATTTATTTATTTGAGAGGAAGAGAGAAAGAAAGCATGAGTGGGTGAGAGGCAGGGGGAGAGGGAGAAGCAGAATTCCTACTGAACAGGGAACCTGATGTGGGGTTCGATCCTAGGACACCACGATCATGACCTGAGCCAAAGGCAGATGCTTAACCGACTGAGCCACCCAGACACCCTTTATAACATGATTTTAAAAGACTGTAGAGCATTCCATTTTTTGGTGCCTCATTATTAATTTAATCAATCCTTTATTTTTGGACATTTAGATTTTCCTTTTTAAAAAGAATGCTTTGAACTTCCTTCTTTCCTTTTCTCTCCCTCCCCTCTCCCTGGTTGCCTTTCTCAGAACTCTTCCTTTCTTTCTCCTTCTTAAGCTAAGTTCTAAAAATTTGAATTTGTATATCAAGAAGTATGTAAATTTCATGTTTTTAAGATTTATTTATCTTGGAGAGTGAGTGAGCAGGGGGAGAGGTAGTGGGAAATGGAGAGAGAATCTCAAGCAGACTCTGTGCTAAGCATGGAGCCTGACGCAGGGCTCCTTCTCACCACCCTGAGATCATGACCTGAGTCGAAACCTAAGAGTCAGACTCTTAACCGACTGTGCCACCCGGACACCCTGTAAATATTGCGTCTTTTGACTGTTTCCATTATCTTAAATTCAGAGATTCCTAAAAACTTGTTCTTATTCTTAGTTCTCAGTGTCCACCTTCCCTCCCTAATGCCTAAAGAATGAATTAATCAATCCCAGAGCTAGACATATTCTCAACTAATGCTGTTTAGCATCATAGGACCATCTCCTTGAATTTGGCTTCCATTTCTCTTACTCTGTTTACCACAAATTCACTATGCGCTGGGACCCTTACAATCCTTTCTTTTTTTCCTGCTGTCCAAGAGCAGTGAAGCCTCTCTATGTCATCTTGTCTCTGTCTCCTCCACAATTTGTAGCCAGTTCCCAGCTCTGCCAACCAGAATTTAATGCATGACTCATGAACACCTGCTCTCAAAGCTACATGTTTTTCGCTAAAGGGGAGCGGTTAGTCCAGCCATGTGTGTTTCCTCTACAACTGTGAATTATCGAGAGAACTTCTCTAGAAGTTCCTGTTCAAGCCCTTGAAGAGTTACCCACCATCCCATAACATGTTTCAAATGCATACACTAATGCACCATCTCTACACTTGACCACCGGGGAGGCTGGCAATCTTTAAGTTGTTCTACATAAGATGGTGGCACATTCGGGTTTGTTCTGAGGACTTGATGGGGTAATACTACCTTTGTGATGCATCGCTCTTCCAAAGATGTATAGACATCATTGGGACAGAATCCGGTTTCAATAGTTTTTAGCATTCCACCTGGCCAAATGGTATGGTTTTAGACACAAAGCAGTTCCGAACCCGCTGAATGGCACCGCTAAATAAACCTGAGAGATGGTCACAGTAAATGCCTGTGCTTAATGGGTCTTACTCTGTCCAGCAGATCTTGTCCAGCAGCTCCTTCATTGTCATGTGGTCCCACTCCTCCGCAAGGGGTGCCTTCCACGGGGCGTCACTGGGTATCTACAGTCCGACAGGGATTCAGAGAAGAAAAATGAATGTAATTTTCCATTTCAAATAACAATTTCAAGAGTACCAGAAACTCCAGTTGAAGAAGGGAAATGTAAGCTTTCCAAATTCCCCCATTCATGATTTTCACAACACAATGTTGTCGGTGTAGCTTTCCCATTATAGATGTATATCACTGCATCCATATTGAATTTACAGTAACACTTCCTGCACAATAAATGGAGGCTATGATGAAATGGGGCCGTTTTCCAAATATCGATCACTAAGTTACTCATTTAGAGAAAACATTCATAAATTCGGCTCTTTAACACGGGTCAGACAGCTGCACCAAATGCTGCCTAAACGAGTCTTTCAGGTCAAGCTGTGTGTGTGCTTACTTATGGGCTGCACAGTTGAGCAAGATGGCGACACAAAGACCTTAGAAGTCTTATTCTGCTCTGTTGCGAGGATTTTCTAAATTAGAAACATCATTCCAGGAAGGCTGAGTGATATGTGATCTTCTCCCCACCCTGCTACCCCCACCACTGGTGGGGTAAGACCAGTGGTCTGCTGGACACCTCATTCCTTGAGCAGTTAAAAATCGGTTCATTCGCTCATTTCCTAAATCTTTACTAAGAGATATTATGTTCCAGACAACACGCTAGGCATTGCTGATACCCTGTCCCTTCTTTCTTTGAAGGACTAAACTTATTATGAAAAATACAAATGTAGGGACGCCTGGGTGGCTCAGTTGGTTAAGCAGCTGCCTTCGGCTCAGGTCATGATCCCAGCGTCCTGGGATCGAGTCCCACATCGGGCTCCTTGCTCATCAGGGAGCCTGCTTCTCCCTCTGCCTCTGCCTGCCATTCTGTCTGCCTGTGCTTTCTCTCTCTCTCTGACAAATAAATAAATAAAATCTTTAAAAAAAAAAAAAAAAAAAAGAAAAATACAAATGTAGTCAAAGAAGCATTATTAAGCTTTACCTCTCGCCCCATGGCATCCATCGTCCTCCAGAGGTTGTTATGATCCAGGTACACAATTGGGTTCCACACAGGTGGGAAGGGGCCGCTGAAGGGGTATGATTTGCCCTGTGAGATACAAGGTATTTTCATTTGTTTATTTATTTACTTATTAAGATTTTATTTATTTGAGAGAGAGAGAGAGAGAGAGAGAGATCTTGAGTGAAGGGGCAGAGAGAAGAAAGAGAGAGAATCTCAAGGAGACTCGCTGCTGAGGATGGAGCCTGACCCGGAGCTCGATCCCATGACCCCAAGACCACGATCCAAGCCAAAACCCAGAGTTGGATGATCAACCGACTGAGCCATGCAGGTGCCCCAACACAAGAGTATTTTTTAAAAGGGGACACTTACTACAATGTAAAAATAGTTAAATGTCTGCAAGCACAATGATGTTACTCTTTAATATATGATATACACTTACATGTTTTATTTATTTATTATTTATTTATTAAAGATTTATATTTATTTGTGAGAGAAAATTTATTTATTTGCAAGAGAAATTCTCAGTTTCAATCTCTAAGGTGGCAAATACAGATAAAGTCACATGAGCAAAGGCTACTTGAGGTTCTCAATAATTTTTTGCATAATGTGAAAGGGCTTATACATAGCAAACAGGATGTGCTCATTAAATAGACATTGCTAATGGTTTGGTGATCATGATAAATGTCCTTTTATTTACACAACTACTTCTTACCTATAAATCCACATCCACATTTTCAATTAATTATCTTTGGATAAATTCTCAGAATCAAAATTCTTGGCCTGAAGATTCATGTTTGATTTTTTGTTTTCTTTTATATTTTTAAAAATTAAAAAAAAATTCATAGCTCTAAAAGATATATAATAAAACATCCTATCCAAGAAAAATAAAATACACGTTTTCCTCAAATACACACAGGAGAATCCCCTGGTTAAATCACATAAAAAAAGACAAGACAGGTACTACAAATTAAAGAAGACGGAAATTCAACCAAGTATATTGTCCAACCACAATGATACAAAACTAAAGCCCAACACTAAAACAGAACTGGAAAACCTACAATGTAAATATTAAGTATTTAATATGTAAATATTAAACAGCATACTACTGCCCAGGCAATGGACCAAATAAGAAATCAAAGAGGTAATCAAAATATGTCTCGGAGCAAAAGATAAAGAACACATGATATTCCAAAACCTATGGGTTGCAGCAAAAGCAGATGTTTGAGTGAAATCTATGCTACATATGCTTTTTTTTTTTAAAGGAAAAGAGTTCAAATAAACACCTTAACATGACACCACAAGGAACTAGAAAGAGAAGAAACTTAGCTGAAATTTCAAAGGAAATAACAAAGATCAGAAGTAAAATAGAGAGCAGAATAAACAGTAGCATAACATTGAAAGTCATGACCAGTTTTTCAAAAAATAAATAAATAAATAAATAAGTAAACAAAAAATGGTAATGCTTTAACTACTAAGCAAAAAAAAAAATTCGATAATAGATTACTAGCAACAATTATATGCTCAAAAATCAGATCACTTAGAAAACCAGATCATTCTTAAAACTGCACAAGGTCCTAAGACTGAATTATCATCAATTTTGAATCCAAGAAATAGGAAATCTTAGACTGGTAATGAGAATGTAAGTTGAATGAGGATTCAAAATCTTCCAGCCCAGAAAAGCCCAAGACCCCATGGTCTTGCCTTCGGCTCAGGTCATGATCCCAGGGTCCTGGGATCGAGTCCCGCGTCGGGCTCCTTGCTCCGCGGGGAGCCTGCTTCTCCCTCCACCACTCTGTCTGCCTGTGCTCACTCTCTCTCTCTCTCTCTGACAAATAAATAAATAAAATCTTTAAAAAAAATAATAATGACAATCTTTATCAGCATCTTACAGATAATGGAATAGAGGGAACACATTCAGAATCATTCTAGGAGGCCCGTATTACCCCAATACCAAAGCCAGATAAAAACAAAGATAAGAAAGTCTAGTTTGTCCCATGTAAGTATTGCTACTTGGATAGTCTTTTGACCTCCCTCTGCATGATGAATGTTTCTCCACCCCCTCACTTTCAATCTGCAGGAGGCTTTGTGTCCCAAAGCCGTCTCTTGTAGGCAGCTTATGTCCCAGCAACGGACACGATGGTCACGTCACCTCATTTTGCAGCCCATGAGCCTCAGCGGACTCAGTAAAGACATCCGAAATCTGCCTGCTGGATGCCCCAGTTAGTGAGCAGGTGAGCGGCTCTCAGAAGCCGGCTGGCTGGGGAACGCCCCCCCACTCCCATCACCTCCAATGCTCCAGATGGCCTGCTCTCCTCCTGACTCTGGTTCTCTGGAGGCAGAGACCCCACATCCTGATCTATGTCCCATCTAGGAAGTCCCTTTGGCATTTTATTCCTGGTGTCTGCCAAGAGACAGGTGGCGCGGCCCTTCTTAGATCCAGCTCCTCGAGAGCGACCTTTCCCTCTCAGGAGGTCTTCTCTGCTGTTCATGGGACTCTTGCCCTTCCTCCCTGTGGGGAGTCGGAGCAGACCACCCAGCCTTCCAGAACTCAGTCATTTTTATGGCTATTGGCAAGGACGATGCTTAGGGCATAAACAAATTTGTGGAGGACCAAGCCTTACTTTCAATCTCTATTTTCAGTTCGGAAGAAAAGACATAAAATCTCGCCCATGGCGGGGGGAAAGGAAGGAAGTCCTGTCAACTCTATGTAGCAAATGGCTTTCTTCCTCTGTTCATGTTTTTTTTGGACAGGGAGAGAGCAGTGTAGGGGAAGGCAGAGAGAATTGTAAGCAGGCTCCACGCCCAGCAGAGCCCGATGCTCTGCTCAATGTCATGACCCTGAGATCATGACCTGAGCAGAAATTCAGAAGTCAGACACTTAGCCGACTGAGCCACCCGGAGTGGGGGGCCCATTCACATTTCTCAGCACTATGAGTTGGCATGGACACGGTCGTCTGACTGCATCGCTGCATGGTGAAGCTGGAGGGAGGGGCAGACAGTGGCAAAGGTTTTGGAACCAGCCAGCAGCCCAGGAGCACAGGAAAGGCTTGGAATTGTCCATGTAGGGAGAAATGGGGAAGATGGGGGCGGTGATGGCCAAGATATTAGGCAAAGCCCCACAGGAACAATAATAACAAACGAGACGACGGCTAACACAGAATGTGTACTCTGTTTAGGATTTGTTTGGTGCACTTTACATGTGTGGATTCCTTGATCTGCACAATGACCCTTTCAGCTGATGAAACTGAGGCAGATGAAATAACGATCATCTGCTTAAGGTCTCATAACTAATAAGCGGCAGCAGGATTTAAATTCAGGCACACAAAGGCCAGTACTCTGGATCAGGAAGCTTCCCAGCCTCTTTTTCTTTTTTAAGTTTTACTTATTTGACAGAGACCACAAGTAGGCAGAGAGGCAGGCAGAGAGAAAGGGGGAAACAGGCTCCCCGCTGAGCAGAGAGCCCGATGTGGGGCCTGATACCAGGACCCTGAGATCATGACCCAAGCCGAAGGCAGAGGCTATAACCCACTGAGCCACCCAGGCACCCCCAGCCTCTTAACAGTAATTATGAAACATCACGGAGCTAAGAGTTTTCATTAAGTTATTTAATTTAATTCTCACAACAACCCAGTGAGTAAACTGCTAATTATAGGTTTCATTTTACCACCGAGTTCTGAAGCACAGAGAAGCTGAGTATTGTTCAACATCACACAGCTTGTATGCAGTGGGAAGAGAATTTAACCTCAGGTTTGTGTATTTGGGGCTCAAGCTCTTACTTAGGTCTCTGCTCTATGAGCCACCGCCCAGTTGATTTAAAGAAGGTCTCCAGGGGTGCCTGGGCGGGTGAGTCAGTTAAGCGTCTGCCTTTAGCTCAGGTCATGATCCCAGGGTCCTGGGATGGAGCTCCGCATCGGGCTCCCTGCTCAGCGGGGAGCCTGCTTCTCCCTCTGCCTGCCTGTCTCCCTGCTTGTGCTCTCTCTCTGTCTCTCTGACAAATAAATAAATGAAATCTGTAAAAAAAATAAAGAAGGTCTCTGGAAGGCCATTTCGATCTGGAAACCACTTGAGTTTCTCAAACCATGTAGGAGCTAATGATGCACTCAATGATCAGCCAGATCTTTCCTGTGGCTGTCCCTCCCGTTCCCAGGCAAGGAGCAGGCCAGCCCATCTGCAAATGGCTGCCATGTCAGCCCATTCCCTCATTCACTCAAGTAGTCCCTGAGCACCTCCCATGTGCCTGTCACTCTTTCCCCTCTCCGGGGGCAGATTTGTGAGCCAAGTGAGCCACAACAGACAACAGTGTCTGCTCTCCTGGGAACTTACCTTCTAATAGGTGAAAGCAAAGTAAACTAACAAAAAACCAGGCATTAAACAAAAGAAATAAGACAATCACATAGTGTATTAGAAGGTGGTAAGAGCTTTGAAGAAAGAATGCTGGAAAGACAAAGAGGAAGTGTTGGTGGTTTGGGGTTGATTTTTTAAAAAGATTTTATTTATTTATTTGAGAGAGAAAGAGAGAGCGTGAGCTGGGGGTGGGAGGAGGCAAGGGAGAGAGAGAAGGACACTCCTGATTAAGCAGGGAGCCCAATGCCGGGCTTGATCCCAGGATCCTGGGATCATGACCTGAGCCAAAGGCTGATGCTTAACCCACTGAGCAATCCAGGCACCTCTGGGACTGACTGCAATTTTAAATAAGGCAGTCAAAGAAGGCCTCCCTGAGAAGGTGACATTTGAGGGAAAGGATAAGAAAGGACAGAGAGGGAACCATGAGATTGTCTAGGTGGGGGATGGTGCTTCCAGCAAGCATCCTGGGGTGGGTGTATGAATGAACTTCACAAGGAATAGGAAGGAGGCCAGCTCCGTCCTCTCCCTTCTACAGGTGTGTGCCCTTGCTCACTGGATGAAATTCGGACTCCTGAGCCTGTTTCTCAAGATGTCTGCCAAGGAGATGGCCTCTGTGCTCTGGTCAGGGGGACAAGTTACCCTGATCTCAGCGGCCCATCGGTCACCACTGCATTATTGCTTCTGCTTCCCTTGAAGGTCCTTTCCCTTCAGATTTCCATCAGTGAAAAGCTTAAACTACTCTCTATGCCCAGCTCCAGTCACTTGCTTTGAGAAGCCTTCCAAGATTCACCCCACTCCCAATGAGTGCACTAAATATAAAGTTCACTCCATTTTGAGCCCCTGCCATATTAGCTTGGACCTGCCCGCATTATCTTGATAGCATTCTCTAAGTGTTCCACATGAGTATCTCTTCTCTTTCCAGCCCCTCTGGGAAAGGAATCAAACATTTCCATCCTCCCACAACGTGGAAGAGTGTAATCTATTCGATCAGTGTTTGACAAGCTTTGAAGGATTGGATGGATGAACGGACCAGACCAGACGAACAGAGCTGTAGACTGAATGTTTGTGTGTCCCCCCTCTGCCCCCCCAAGATTCATAGGTTGGAACCTACCCTCCCATGTGTGATGGTACGAGGAAATGGGGCCTTTGGGAAGTCATGGGGCCAGGTGGGTTCTGTCCTCATGGGTGAGCACAAGGCCCTTATAAAAGAGACTCTGGAGAGCTTCTGTGGCTTGAGACACACGGGATCTGCTGGCACCTTGATCTTCGACTTTCCAGCCTTTAGAACCGTAAGAAATAAGCTTCTGTTGCTTATAAGCCATGCAGTCTCTGGTATTGTGTGATAGCAGCCTGACCTAAGGCAAATCATGTAAAAATAAGAGGACTTCTTTAGGGTCTGAGACAGAAGTCTGTTTTTAAAAAATTGATGGCTGATGTAACTTCTGAATTCAGGGTGAAGAAGGAGTCCTGGAATGTCTTTTTTTTTTTTAAGCTTTGATATAGTTATTTAGCAGAGAGAGTGAGCACAAGCAGGGGGAGCAGCTGAGGGAGAGGGAGAAGCAGGCTCCCCGCTGAGCAGAGAACCTGACATAGGGTTCGATCCCAGGACTGGAAGGCAGACACTTAACCAACTGAGCCACCCAGCCCCCGAATGTCTTAAGAAACATAAATTCATTGACTACTTGAGTAGAAAGGAATTTCAGGTTTTAATCTCAGCCCAGTCAGCACGGACCTACTGTCACGGAGAGAAGCTTCCTGCCCAAGCTGCTGCATCGAGGTGACCTCCAGATCACTATCTAAGGTCCCTTCCTTGGAAAGAAGTGCTCAGTATCCGTACTGATGGTAGCCGACTGACTTCTGCAGGGAGCAAAACAAGAGGAAGTAGTTTCAAAAACGAGTTCCTTTTCTGGAGTCCAGTTGTGTTGCATTCAGTGTGGTTGGCATCATCTGTAACCTACACCTTGCCAACGTTCTGTGTCAGGCAGGCAGTTGCTAGTCCTCCCCGAAGATGGGAATTCATGGTGCTCAGAGTGCAGAGTGGCTGAGCCCATGTTCAATGTCTCCCAAAGGAAGGTCCATCTTCTTCAACACATGGGCTTCCAGAGCCTCCCATGCTGTCTCCAGTGGTCTTCACCAAGAGCCTGAGATCCTCCACAGACAGCACGACTATCCTCTTATACAATATCGTTGTTCGCTACATTTCTGTGTTTTCACTACTGGCTGAAATGGCCCTTCAGGGAGTCCAGTGAAATTTCCTGATTCATTCCATTGTTTTTCTCTACCTGCCTCCCCATCACTGTTAGTGGTCAGAGACCAATAATCCATTCATCTGTGAAACCGCAGAGTGCCTAAAGTCAGTTGCTTAGAGTAAATATCACCCTCGACTCCTCTCTTTTTCTCCCAGCCAAATAGAATCAGTCATCAAACACTGCCAGTTATACAAAAAGATGTATCTAAAAATCCGACCATGTCTCACCTCCTTCACTGTTACCTCCCTGGTCCAAGCCGCTATCAGCCCTGGCTTTCTACTTTTGGCCCCCAGGGTCTCCTAGCAGCAAGAATGAGCTTTAAAACATATAACTAGAGCATGTCTTTCCTGAATGAATTCTTCCAATGGCTTTCCATCATGCTTATCAGAAAGCCAAGGTCCTTACCGTGGTCAACGAGAATTGCATACTTCTATTTCCTCATCTACCACCTTCCTCCCTTTATTCAGATCACACTGGCCTCTTTGCTGGTCTTTAAACACACAAAGCTTCCTGTCAGATACTCACATGTCTCCTCCCTCATTGTGTTCAAATCACAACTCAAATGTTCCTTCCTCAGAGATGTTTTTCTCAGCACCCTTTATTAGTCTTCCTAGCAAATGAGATTAAGTGATAGAATTACTCATATATGTGTTTAATGCCTCTACCTCTGGAATGCAGACCCCGCAAGGGTAGAAGTTTTGTCTTTTTCACTGGTGTACTCCTGGTACCTATAATGTTACTCATTCAATAAATAGCTGATGAACAAATAAATAAAGATTTGATGCTATGTTCGTCTGAAGCCACTTTTAGAGGCTAGAGGAGAGTCACAGCAAATAGTGATGATGCCGAGAGGGTAGCTGTGCCTTGATCCTGTGTCCGGAAGGTGTTTGTGATGAGTTCTTCATTGATGACGTCAGATCAAGGCCCCATGGTGATTGCCACCCAGTCTGTCTTGACAGCGATCACCACTGACCACAGGAAGGTCCAGGGTAGTAGAGGGAAGGGGCAGGTGTAAACCAGTGCTCCTGTTCTGTTAGGATGGAGTGAGGTACAGTGGGGAAGCAGAACTGCTTTGGGAAAGAACAGCTCTCACCCAAGTGTAGGTGTGGGTTATTATTAGAGAAGACTCCTACATCATCTCCAGGCCCAAGAAAGAGCCATACACCCTACTCCTTAAGCACAGTGCCTTTTACAGTCATGCACTCCTTTGCATGAAGCAACTGCTTGATTTATTTTTTTTTATTAAAGATTTTATTTATTTATTTGACAGAGAGAAATCACAAGTAGGCAGAGAGGCAGGCAGAGAGAGAGGAGGAAGCAGGCTCCCCGCTGAGCAGAAAGCCCGATGTGGGGCTTGAACCCAGGACCTGGGATCATGACCTGAGCCGAAGGCAGCGGCTTAACCCACTGAGCCACCCAGGCGCCCCGCAACTGCTTGATTTAATTAGACATGCCCAGTAACAACTCCCTTTTGGTGGGCACTCACCATGTGTATGGTATTTCATGTATATCATTCTTAATCCTTACAAATATTTTGTGAGATAGGTACTGTTATTAACTTTATTTATTTATTTATTTGAGAGAGAGGTAGAGGGAGAGAGAGAGAGAGTGAATACATGCGAACTGAGGTGAGGGGCAGAGAGAGAGAGAGGGAGAGAGAGAATCTTGAGCAGGCTCCACGCTCAACACAGAGCCTGAGGTGGGGCTGGATGTTGTGACCCTGAGATCATGACCTGTTCCAGAAATCAAGTCGGATGCTCTACCAACTGAGCCACCCAGGCACCGCAGCCCTATTTTTGAATAACAGCTTTCTGAAGGTATCATTCACCTATCCTAAAATTAATCTTTTCTATTGTGGTAAAATATACATAACACAAAATTACAATTTTAACTTTCTTTAAGCATACAGTTCAGTGCCGTTAAGGACACTTACAGTGTTAGGCAACCAACCCCACTACCCATTTTCAGAACATTTTCTCCATCCCAAACAGAAACTTCATACCCACTGAATACTAACCCTTCATTTCCCCCTCCCATTAGGTTCTAGTAGTCTCTATTCCACTTTCTGTTTTTATGAATGTGCCTATTCTAGATAACTCCATAAGTGGATTTTGTGTCTTAATTTATTTCAGGTAGCATAGTGTTTTCCAGATGCATCCATGTTGTAGCATGTATCAGAATTTCCTTCCTTTTTAAGGCTCTTTTTAAAGAGCCATTTCTGTGAGTCAGGTGGCAAGGTTCTATACCAGCCCATTGTATGGACAGACCATGTCTTATTTATCCATTCATCTGTGGATGGACATTTCACTTTTTGGCTATTAGAGGAATGCTCTAGGAACATTTGTGTATTGATCCATTTTAGAGATGAGGAGAGTGAGTCTTAAGATAAATGACCTTCCCAGGATCACAGAGTTAATGAGGTGTGCTTAAAGTCAAGCTAGTTCCCCTGCTCATGCTACCACTCATGCAGCAGGAGATCCAAGATCCGGATGGTCCCCAGTGCACAGGCAATGGCAGGCACCAACATGGCCCACCTCATCGCCATTCTACTCTGCTAGCTTACATGTAATTTAACTTTAAAAGCCCTAGGCAGCGAGACAAAGCAAAGGATAACTACCAAATTAGAACTAACACTATATTTAGCCAAATGAAGAAGAGAATCAAAATCGTCTTACTGATAGGCTTGGACGGGTCCAAGAAAAATCTCTAAGCATCATAATTTTAAGGGCTACTGACACTTGGGCAATTTCTTCTTTTACTCGGTAAAAATGTATTCACTACAAGGTATGAAACAGCCACTGCGCAGTGCTCTGAAGAGAAAGAAATGAAATAAGACACAGTCCCAGGGAGTTCCAAAGTCTAGTTGGAGAGGCAGGGTCACGGAAGCAGAGAATTACTGCACCATGATTATAACGTGGCACGTGGCTAGCCTCATGGTGTCACTTGGCTAAATGGCTGCATCTGGCAAAGGCCACTGATGGAACCCTGAGTCTCTGCCCAGGTCCATTCTGCTAGCAAAATGGCAAGGTCTGCAGAAGTCCCGATAAGTGAAGCTTGGCCTAGAATTCCTGAAGATAAGAGTGCTCTACCCAGTAGCTAATGGGGTGGATGTTGTGATCAGCTTGCCCACATCCTCATTCAGAAGCAAGGGAGTTATTTCTTCAGCTGCTAGCGTTATTACTGGCAGGCAGCCCCTGGTCCTTAGCCCCCTTCAGGGATTACTCCAGCTGCGAAAAACCCACTTCATCCAAGGTTACACCCCCTTCGCTGGGGAACTCACTTCCAACAACTGAATGATATGAGGGTATCAAGTTCTTGTCCTTTTGCCCCACTCAGGACAGCTCTGGAGGGTCGTCCCATCTTTGGAATTCCTTGCAGGGTTGGCTGAGGCTTCCATGGAGAGAGAGAGCGAGAGAGCAAAGCGAGGACACGCTGAGCAGGGAGCCCAATGGGGTGCTCAATCCCAGGACCCTGGGATCATGACCTGAGCGGAAAGGAGATGCTTAACTGACTGAGCCACACAGGGGTCCCTTGAGGCTTCCACTGAAACTACATCACAGTCTGACTTCCTCTGTGGCTCTTGCCCTCCTATCCAAGCTGTTGATCCCCAAGGCACTCCCTCATATTACTTCCTGCAGGCTAATCTTGTGAAAAATGTCTAGAACCGAGCACAGTGGGACCTCATTTGAGAATAGGGCTTTTCTGGAAGTCGGATTAGTAGGGAGGTCTCAATCTTTTTCCCCATGATCCTCACCAGTGACTTGTTGCAGGAAATGGGAAATATAGCAATAGCAGCCACAAATGTACTCAGATAGGTTTATGGACCGAAAGGGAGAAACTGAGAGCAGAAAGTTTGTAACAAAGCAAAACTCACTTCTACATCGTAGGTCATAGTTTAAAAATCCCATTAATGTTCATGTGAAGTTTTATGCCAGGAGCCAGAGTTAATTTGCCATCTTAAAAATGTTTGCAAGGAACTAAAAAACAAAACAAAACAAAACAAAACAAAAAACTAAGAAAGCTCCTATGACATGTTTTGAGTTATTCAGAAAGAACCTTGGAGTTAAAATCCACATGACCTCCAAATTCCAATGAATCTTAAACAAGTCTTAATATTGAGATCTTCTCTTCCATGTATTTTTAACATGCTCTGCTAACTGCGTTAGCTTACCCGTAATCTTAGACAAAAGATCACTTTTAGTCTCACTGAAAGACTTCATAGATCCTCCATAAATCATTTACATAAAAGGTAGTTTTCCCAACCCTAATATTCTAGTTTAACTAAGAAATCTAATGTGTTGTGTTTTTTTTACAGACAAAAACATAAAGTGCTTGTAAAAATAGCCAACATTAAAGAGTTGTAAAATTCCATGCCTGGATAGATATGTTATGGTTTGGAATATTTTACTACAAAAGTATGGTACTGTGATAATATATATTTGGTCTTTGTCCTTAATGTCTGGCCTATAAGACTTTTGGAATTTCCTGAGTGATATGGGTGAGAAGAGAGTCTTTGTTATTTATAAAAGCCCCTTTTAAAGCATATCTGAGGTTATGCTAAGGAAGTGACTCTTGGTGGGCTCCTAGAGCTTCTGGAAGGGAGCTGGTTGCCAGAGGAACCAACCATGTCATTAGACACTTGGAACTTTGTGTCCTCTGGGGAGTGGCAAGAGTCCGCAGATTGATCTAGTCACCATTAGTCAACAATTTAGTCAATCGTGCCTATGTAATGAAGCCTCCATAAAAATCCCTAAACAATGGAGTTCAGAGAGCTTCCGGTTTGGTGACCAAAGGCACATCCATGTACTGGGAGGCTGGCCCACCCCAAACTCCATGGGGATGGAAGCTCCAGTACTCGCAACCCTTCCGGACCTTGACTGATGTACCAGAAGGCCCGGGACTTATCACTGGCCTCTGAAGTGGGGGCGATTTTATGGGGTTGAGCCCTTAATTTGGGGTTCTATGCCACCTCTGGGTAATTAGTGTTAGAATTAAATTGAATTGTAGTACACCCAGTTGGTTTCTGGAGAGTTAAAGAATTGGTAGGTGTGTGAAAAAAGAAAAAATCCCCACATATCTGGTGTCGGAAGCGTCATGAGTAAAAATTAGCTCATAGTAGGAGGTAACGTGATTTTTCAGTAATTGAATTATAGGGCAGTAAAGAAATAAAACCAAATACAAAAGCCTTAGTAAAAAGGGATAGTTGGGGTGCCTGGGTGGCTCAGTAGGTTAAGCCGCTGTCTTTGGCTCAGGTCATGATCTCAGGGTCCTGGGATCGAGTCTTCCATCGGGCTCTCTGCTCAGCAGGAAGCCTGCTTCTCTCTCTCTCTCTCTATCTGCCTACTTGTGATCTCTCTCTGTCAAATAAATAAATAAATTCTTTAAAAAAAGGGGATATTTGGCTTAACCATGATAACTGCAAAGCCTTATTTTATAATATTCAAACACCAGAAATCACTTGAAAAAGATCCATTTCTGTCCCTACATACGTGTCATTAGAGGTAAGAGCACAGCCTGGGGTGTTCACCAGGCCACGAGGTAACCACATAAATTCAGACAAGTGACTTCAATCATACTCACCTGGAGGGGCCAAGGGGGGGGCCATGCTAAGATGGGCCACTTTGGCATGAACATTATCTTGAGTTAAAAGCAATCCAAACCCAGCTGATTCAGGAAAAGCTATTTACCTCCCCCTCAGCTGCTTGCCTTACCAGAGGCAGGGAACTAGTAACAGAGACTCCCTTTTACCTAAGAAACTTAGCTGCATCATAGGGCAACCTTGTTTTTCCGAACATCTCCTTTCACCTTCTTCCTAATGGTCTTTCTCCTATATGTATGCTCAGACCATTACCCCTCTCTTTAGCTCACAGAAGCTTCATGCTGCCTTGCTGGCTTTGGAATTTCCAGGTCTGTGTGGATTCCCCATAAGTACATATGCTATCAACTTTGATTTTCTGCTGTTAATCTGTCTCACGTCAATCTGATTCTTAGTTCAGCTAGAAGGACCGTGAAGGGCAGAGGAAATTCTTTGTTCACAATACATCTTTTTTTTTTTAAACATTTAATTTATTTATTTGACAGACCGAGATCACAAGTAGGCAGAGACACAGGCAGAGAGAGAGAGAGAGGAAGCAGGCTCCCTGCCGAGCAGAGAGCCCGATGTGGGGCTCGATCCTAGGACCCTGAGACCATGACCTGAGCCGAACGCAGAGGCTTTAACCCACTGAGCCACCCAGGCGCCCTCCAACACATCTTTCTATAATGTGGATATAAAGAGAGCCAATGTCATGGTGTCACGGTCAGCAATGAGTGAGACAATATGTATGCATCTCTTACCTGAGTGCCCCGCACATAGTAAATGTGGAAATACGAATGAATATCATCACTACTGTCCCTACACTTTTATTCCACGAAAGGTATTGCCAGCTGTCGTTATCTTGAGCCTCCCACGAAGGGAGGCTCTCCAGACCCTCCACGGGAATCCCACTGTGAGCGTGGCAGATGACCTTGGAGGAGGAAGCACAAAGCTTCCTGCCCTTACAGCATCACTCAGCATGTTGGGAATTACTTGCAGAAAAATCAGGCTCTAACTGCTCATCCCAGCACCCTCCAGTCAGGGAAGGTGCTCATCCAGTCGCCTTCTCTGTCAAGCCCTCTCTGAACCTCCAGGACTGGATCCTGAACCCCAGCCTCAGAGAGCAGCTCCGCCAATCCCCAACAACTGCATCGCTTTCCTAGACCAACTATAGCTTTCCTGAGGGCACACGTGTTAGACGATGGGTGCACCCCTGGTCTTTCAAAGACATTATCCAAATGCTTTTGATGTCCCTAAACTGTATAGAATAATGAGAAGATGAAAAAGCTTTTTGTAACCTGGGTATAGACACAGTACAATAGAAAAAGAGAGAGAAAGAGAGGGAGGGAGGGAGGAAGGGGAGGGTTGGCGGGGAGGGAGAGAGAGAGAGGGACAGAAAGAGAGAGAGAGAAGGAAGGAAGGGAAGGAAGAAGAAAGAGAAATTAGGGCTTTAAAACAAATGATTTTTCTCAAAATGGGTTTTTTCTCAGAAGTCAAATATCATCTTTGGGTTACTAGACTATCATTTTGAAATCTGAAGATATGTGACGACCTAAGTCTGGAAAAATTGTGTCTAAAAAGCAAATTAGATATAAAAAAAATCCCCTCCTAAAGAGTTTCTCTGCCACATAAGACACACACACACACACACACACGTGTGTGTGTGTATAGAAAGTCATATATATAGGAAGTCATTTTATATATTATCATATTCACTTTTCATGACCACATTAGGAGGTAGGAACTAATAGTTCCACATTATACACTAAGAACTGAGGTTTCTAGGAAGCAGTAAACTACACATGGCGAGGGTCCATGGTGAATTTCCTAAAAGCCCAGAACTCTGACAGAGGCCTGTGACTCCAGACTTAGTCTGTATTTCTCTACAGAGAGGTTCTCACAAGATGGAAATTCAGATCCTTGACTGTCTCTACAACCTGCTCTGTCCTCTCCAGTGCGTAACTCACACAGTTACAAAGTCAGCCTCTGATCAGTACTGGCACACATACCAACCTTTCACTCCATACATTATTTGAGGAAAATGTTTACTTTCTCTAATGGTACAAACCAAAATGATGATTCGCTTAGATGAGTCAGAAAATTCCCCCAAGAGAAAGTCAACGCTTTGAAGGAAGAACTCCATTTTGAAATACATTGAAAGAGACTCCATGCACAGATAGAAGGGTTTCCTTGGCCCCCAGAGGAGTTTTGCCTCCATGAACATTAATCCCTTGCAGTGAAACTGTGTTGATTTAAGGGAGAATCCCTTGTTGAGACAGTGAGGAGGATGCTGGGCAGATCTCAGTTAGAGGAACATTTGAGGTCTAGTAAAGAGATGATGCGGCAGGAGAAATCTGGAGTGAGATTCAGATAAAGGAAGAGACAAGTCTGGCAAAGGGGCAATTTGTGAGTTGTATGTGGAAGACACGCTAGAGACCATTGAGGAATTCAAATGGGATGAACTGTACTGAGATGAAAGGATTATCCCAGAAGCATCTGCTTATTTGAGACTATTATTTTCAGGAAGAAAGCTTTTCAAAGAAATTCACTGAAATGGTACTTTTGATTGACTTCCATATTCTTTTTTGAAAAGATTTATTTATTTTATGTATTATATTATTTTTTAAAAGATTTTATTTACTTATTTGACAGAGAGATAAAGACAGCCAGAGAGCGCAAGTGTCGGCGGGGGTAGGGAGATGGCAGAGGGAGAGGGAGAAGAAGGCTCCCTGCTGAACAGGGAGCACAAAGGAGGGCTCAGTCCCAGGACCCTGGGATCATGACCCGAGCTTAAGGCAGATGCTTAAGCAACTGAGGCACCCAGGCGCCCCATTATATTTTATATTCTTGAAAAAAGATCATTGCAAAAGATAAGTCATGAGCTAGAAGAAAGTGAGTAAGAAAAATAAGGATTGTGATAGGGAAGCTCAGTAATTACCCCCACTACCCCCATTGTCATCATGGCTAACACTTTCTGAATACTTGTAAGGTACCGGGGAATCTTTCAAGATTTTACAAATTTAATTCATTTCTCTCTCTCAATGACTGTAGGAAGACGGTGTTGTTATTATTATCTTCATTTTTTTAGATTAAGAAGCAAAAAGGTACAGTTTAAGAAACTTGCCTCCAATCACACAGCTAATAAAGTAGTGAGTCGGAAATTTCAATCCAGCCTCTGGGTTCTAAGCCTATGATCTCAATCTCTATACTATTACAGATGGACTAGTAGTTTTGCCTTTCGACTGCCCCCCAAAATACACTAGATAATATATATATATACACACACACATACATACATATATATATATATGTATATATATATATATATATATATATATATATATTTTTTTTTTAAGGCTATGAGAAGCTTTGAGGCTTTGATATGATCATTCCCACATATGTTGGCGCTGCTGGAAGATAGAAGATATCAGCAAACACTACTGGAACAAAGGCTATCTCTTTCATAGCTGGGAGAGATGCTGTTTAAGATATATTGTAATTCATGGCTTCTGTTAAATTTGTAAGCACTTACCTCTTTCTCCTTCCTGACATTCTTTTCAACTATTTCGCCTTTTCCATGTGTAACCCTATGTATTTATGCTCAGGAAATCTGTCACTGTACATATATTTTGTTTTTCTTTGATCTGTATTGTTTAGACTTCCTCAAATTAAGCAATTAACTTAGAAGTTTCCTAAAAGGACCCCAACACCATGCTTATGCATAACTTCAATTTTAAAATGTTGTTCAGGGATACTGTATCATATGATCCCTTCAAATTCCAGGGCAGGCCACAGGGTGCTAGCTACCTTACGGTGACTTACAGTTGGTTTAAATGCTGACCATGGCAATGAAAAATACGGGGTGGTCTAAGCATAGTTTCAAAATGTTCCTCTTCAAAATTACTGACTATCTGTTGAAAACCCTAAAGTTTCCTAAATGTATACACATCAGTTTGAATAGAATGTTATGAGCTTCAGAGAAGGATCCTAAGAATACTTCTATCACCAACTAATGAGATGAAGTATTATATACGAATTGTGATGATAATGTAAGCCTTCCCAACATGTGCTGAACCTCACTTTCATGAGAAGCTCCAAGTTGAATAAGCCACAGAGTCTTAAAAACCATGATCACATATGGCATTTTTATTTTAGTGGGTTCTTGGAGAAAGGCATGAATGAAGAAAGAGGATCAGCTCTTCAAACGGAAGGATGTACATTCTTCTTTGGTGTCTACCCCCCAAAAAGAGCAGAACGGTGGCTGGAGTGAAGTGAAACTTTGAAGAAGAAATACACACACATTTCCATGGGTGTGCAGGCACACGCGTGTGTGCGTGCACGCACACACACCCCCATATTTATTTGCTCCTGAGCAAACTTAATACCTTCCAATGGCTGTGCCTATCACTTAGCGTATAAGCCAATGTTCTCGTAATTGTCTACACACCCTCTACCATTTAGTGTTGGATGCCAACTATCTGACCTTCCCGTGTTGTGTTGGGGCCTGTGCATTCTGGCTCAGGAGAACCAACTGTGCTCATCCCTCAGCTCTCCGTCCAGTGACAGTAAGTTGGTATGTACACCAAGCAAACCCCACCGATGAGAGTTTTTTGTTGAGATATCACCTCTTCTCTGACTACTCTATTTGAAACAGGATCCCACTTTCTCACACCACTCCCAAAGCACCCCCATTCGCCACAGCACACATGACCTTCTGGTTTTATATAACGATGTGGGGTTAGGGTGCCAACCACCACACAATTGAAAATCTGCATATAACTTTTGACTCCAAAAACTTAACTACTAATGGCCTACTGTCTCCTGGAAGTAAATAATGTAAACAGTTGATGAACACATATTTTGTATGTCCTATGTATTATATACTATATTCTTACAATAAAATAAGCTCGGGAAAAGAAAATGTTATTAAGAAAATCATAAGTGGGGGCGCCTGGGTGGCTCAGTGGGTTAAGGCCTTTGCCTTTTTTTTTTTTTTTTAAGATTTTATTAATTATTTATTTATTTGTCAGAGAGAGAGAGATCGAGCATACAAGCAGGCAGGGTGGTAGGCAGAGGTGGAGAGAGAAGCAGGCTCCCTGCCGAGCAAGGAGCCCAATGTGGGACTCTTTCCCAGGACCCTGGGGTCATGACCTGAGCCGAAGGCAGCGGCTTAACCAACTGAGCCACCAGGGTGTCCCTAAGTGTTCAACTCTTGATTTTGGCTCAGGTCATGACCTCAGAGTTGTGAGATCAAGCCCTATGCTGAATATATTTATCTTAAGCCTGCTTAAGATTTTCTACCCCCAAACCTTGTAAACTCTCTCTCTTAAAGAAAGAAAGAAAATTATAAGGAAAAGAAATACATTTGCAGTACTGCAGCACTGTAAAAAATCCACATATAAGTGGACCCACGTGGTTCAAGACTGTGTTATTCAAGGGTCAACTGTATATATTTTTTTCAAAAGTGGCTGAGTGGATGTTTTACTGCACATTTTTAATGTATATGAGGGATTTAACAGATCTGGCTAAAAAGTATGAACCCCTTGTAGAAATTATTAAATCTCGACATGGGAAAAGTAACAGATTTTAAGACCCAAAGCTTTTTGCATAATTCTGGTTAACTGAATTTTAACTCTAAAATACATTTGAAAATGAACTCATATACCTGTTAGAGTTGAGAGGGTAAAATAGAACATTTAAAAAGTTTCAGAGAAAGCATTATGAATTTTTGGTGCATCTGAATTAACTTCATCTTAAGCGTCCATTTTTTAATTTCTCACTTTACTATCTTTCTTCATTGTATCTGTTAGTGGGAGTGAAAAGCAATATAAAATCAAACATGGTTAATTCTAATTCTATCTTAGGTATAAAAATTGTTTTTTCTGTGTATTTTATTTGTTTGTTTATTGCCTGTCCTCTCCAGCTAACATGTAAGTTACATGAGGACGAGGATTTTTCTGTGTTGTTTGTGTCTGTATTTGTAAGTTTGTCATTTAACCTTGGGGACAAAGAAAGTAATCGTCAGCTGTGGAATTTTGGTGGGAGCTGGTGGTGGGTGTATTGAGATGGGAGGCACTCCAGGTTTCTTGACATCGTACAAGGTAGGCATTTATTTTTCCTTTTTCTTTTCTTTTCCTTTCTTTTCTTTTCTTCCTTCCTTCCTCTTTTCTTTCTTCCTTTCCTCTCCTCTCCTTTCCTCCCTCCCTCCCTCTCTCCCTTTCTTTTCCCTTCCTTCCCGCCTTCCCTCCCTTCTTCCTTCCTTCCTTCCTTCTTTTCTTTTCTTTCTTTCTTTCTTTCTTTCTTTCTTTCTTTCTTTCTTTCTCAGAGAGAGAGAGCACAAGCAGGGGAAGCAGCAGACAGAGGGAGAAGCAGATTCCCTGCCAAGCAAGGAAACCTACATAAGACTCGATCCCAGGACCTGAGGATTACAACCGGAGCCAAAGGCAGGCCCCAAACAACTGAGGCACCCAGGCGTCCCAGGCACTTATTTTTCTATAGGACTAGTACAGTCCTTACTTTTGCCTTAAAAGCAACACCAGATCTAGGTCTGCTCAATTGTGCTCTAAAAGGGACAGGCTCACATAGGGGCAAAGACCCATTCTTTCAATAATGCATGCAAAAACATTTATCTAAAGCTTACTGTATGCTGGGTCCCAATCCAAGTGCCAGAGATACAGCAGTGGACAAAATAGAAAAAAAATTTCTGCCCATATGGAGCTTGCAACCTACCAGGAGAAAGCAGGTAAAAAAAACATATACATGTATGATGTGATGTCAGGCATTTGTAAGTGCTGTGAGAGAACAATGAAGCAGGAAGGGGACAAATTCAGGATAGAGAATACAAGTTCGAGGGGTGGGGGGGTGGGAGGGGAGAGGCTACTCCTTAAGACAGAGTAATCAGGGAAGGCCTCCCTGAGGAGGAGGTGTCTGAGTTGAGACCAGAGAAAGAGCATCCCAAGTGGAGGAAATAGCACGTATGTTTGGGTTACCTTTAGCTGTGGAAAGACATAACCCCACAATTTCACAGCTTAAAACATTAATCTCATCTCATCTCTCACAGTTCTGTGGGTTGACCGGGCTCAGCTGGGCAGTGCTTGCTGGAGGTCACTCGTGGAGCAGCTGGGGCTGGAGTCATTTGAAGGTTGGACTATGTTAAATCCGAGACAGCTCTGCTCCCTAGTTTAGTGCCTTGGGAGGGATGGCCTGAAGGCTGGAATCAGCTGGGCCAGGTAACCAGTGGGCTTCTCTGTGTCCTCTCCAGCAGGGTGCTCTCAGGGTCTCTGGACTTACTCCACAGTGTCACTCAAGTTGCCAAGGGTGAGTTTTCCAGGAAAGAAGTGGAGCCTGAGAGCTTCTTAAGGCCTGACCCCCCAGGCTGGAAGAGCATCACTTCAATCATGCTCTGCTGGTCAAAGCAATGATAGGGCCCTCCTAGATTCAAAGGGAAGCACAGAACCCGCTTCTGCCTCTCCATGGAAGAAACATCAGAGAATTTGTGGCCATCTTTAATCTGTCTCCATGTGCAAAAGTCCTGGGGTAGAAATGTACTGGACATACTAGAATCCTGAGTGGCGGGACTAAAGTGTTGCTTGACGAGGGTGGTAGGGGTAGATCATATAGGTGCTTGGAGGCTGTGATAAAACATTAGTTATTCCTTCTTTCAATTACTTTTTGTTGCCTTTTTTTTTTTTTTTTTTTTTGGTCCTATGGTTCTACAGTCAAGAAACCTTGGCTTCAGCCTGGATACGTAGACAAGAGGTCAACACTGATCTGGGAGAAATGCCTGGAACCAGGAAGGGAAAATACGAGGCCCCTAAAATAGCAGTGGCACAACCAGCCCGGCCTCAGAAAGAGCAGTAGCAGCTTAAAACAACCAGTTGACTTTAGAGACACTCCATCCTTTTTAATCCAAAGGATCAACGTCATCAAGTATCATAAGAATATCACTTGACTGCCAGACTCTACGTAGGTCACCCTTAAATATAGAGTTTTCTCTTTCCTGCCTATGGTTGAAGCTGTATAGAAAGCAATGCTTCTTAAAACCTTACTATGATTACACTTTGCAATGGAAAAATGAAATGAACCCGAGACATGTGTATGGCTGTCTACTCTCATATTTATTTCGTATGGCACAGAGTTCTAGCAGTTTCCCCAGAATGAGCACCTTTAATACACTTTAAGATGTTTGGATGAAGAATGAAATAGGATGACTCGATGTCTCCCAATAGCCCTTGATTTAACCAAAAGGACAGTTCATGTCAGTGGCCTCCATGAGCTCCTAATACCACTAGGATATCAGGTAGGTCCCAGGAGGTCAAAAGAGGATTAAACGAGGCGTAAGACAGAAGAGGGCAGCAGGAGGGAGCAAGAACCTGATCACGAAGAAGAGGAGAGTTCAGTTCTTGGCACCCTTACCCTCTTCTTTTCTTTGGACGTTCCCCACCCTTCTGTAGGATTTCTTCCCATGTCAGCACCTTGGCTATGACTCTGGAGTGAGATGGATCAGGGTTGTAGACCCCACACTCCATCACCTGCCACCTGGGGGACCTTGAGCAAATCACCCAGAGGCTTTGTGCTTCCATGACTTCATTTGTAAATAAGGGAGAATCATAACCATCAGGCTTCTCTGAGTTAACAGTGAGATCACACATAGCAAATGCTTAGGGTGGTGCTTGGTACATCGAGAAATCTCAAAAGACGTTGGCTATTTGTCATTATTAAATTCACTCTTTAACTGAATTGCCAGAGGCCACAAGGCCCATGTGTGTCTGGTTCAACGTGAGAGCCTAAACTGTCGGGGACTATGAATTACGATTTTTCCTTGGTTTGCACGTGACCAGACACGGTCTGTGGCAGCGGCCCTTAATATTTGCCAACTTAAAAACAGAGGAAACAGTAAATGTCAGCAGTAAAAGGCGCCATGCCACTCCGCAGCGTCTCTGCTCCGAGTTTTACGAGGAGCCTTTGTGCTCAAAGCTGAAACGCGTAGATAAGTAAGTTCTCCCACCAATCTGCAGGATTACCTTCTCCAGAGCTCCGTGCTTGTGCGAATCTTCTCTAAATGTGTTTGAAGACAATAATCACTTCTAGGACTTGGGGCCAGTTCCATGGTTGCTCCAGAGTTAGTCAGAGTTAGGGATCATCTGACAATTTTGCTGTAATAATGACGCTCTACAAAAAGGTTTTACACGCTCCATGAAGTTATTCCCTTGAATTCATTCGGCGATGTCCTTCAAGGTTTTGAGAAGCGTTCAAAAAGTTTTCCGCGGCAGCATCTCTGACCACCTTGACCTCACTGAGTTCCAATTTGCTTACTGCCTCACACATGAAAACATCAGACACATGGCACCTCCCTGTGCACCTAAGAGAATTTTTATTTTTATTTTTTAAAGATTTCATTGATTTATTTGAAAGCAAGTGAGAGAGAAAGAGACAGAACACAAGAGATGGGAAGGCAAAGGGAGAGAAAAGAGAGGGAGAAGGAGACTCCCCGCTGAGCAGGGAGCCCGATGCGGGACTTAATCCCAGGACCCTGGGATCATGACTTGAGCAGAAGGCAGATGCTTAACTGACTGACCCACCCAGGCATCCCCAGTAGAAGTTTTTCAATGTGATTCAAAGCTGGTTTGCCATGAGGAAGCAAAATGCATAGAGGGAATATCATTCTGTTTTACTTCCGAGTTTTTTGTGATGCCAGATATTTGAAGTTGCATAAGGGAAGGTAACCTGTTGCATGATAAAGGATTGATGGTGTAAGATCCAGGCGTACGTTTGGTACAGGTTATTATTTTTTTTTTAATTGAAGATGTCTGAGAAATGGCGGCACACATACATGCACCCTGCTAACCTATGAGGTCTGTGCTGCCCAGTACGGTAGCCACGAGCTGTACGTGGCTAATGAGCATTTCGTATGTGGCGAGCCTAAGTTGAGATGAGCTACAAGTACAAGATACACACCAGATGTCAGAGGCTTAGTACAAAGAATGTAAAACACCACATTTATCAGGTTTTATACTGACTACATGCTGAGAGGACACTATTTTGAATATACTGGGTTAAGTAAAATATATTATTAAAATTGATTTCAGCTCTTTCTTGTTACTTTTCGATATGGTTACTAGAAAATTTATTTTCTTAAATGTTTTTTAAAGATTTTATCTATTTATTTGTCAGAGAAAGAGAGAGCACAAGCAGGGGGGCAGCAGGCAGAGGGAGAAGCAGGCTCCCCGCAGAGCAAGGAGCCCGATGCAGGACTGGATCCCAGGACCCTGGGATCATAACCTGAGCCGAAGGCAGACGCTTAACCAAACAACTGAGCCGCCAAGGTGTCCCTAGTTACTAGAAAGTTTAAATGACGTATGTGGCACATCTATTTCTACTGTGCAGTGCTGTTTTAAGCTATTTTGGTGAGTATTCCCAGATTTCACATACATGTCAAAAAAAAAGAAAAAAATTAATGTATTTTGGTTCTCTGACCTTGGGTTATTTAGAGTTTAGTAAACTCTGACATACCTACTATCTCCTGACAATTCTAGAAGAATACCAGCATTGCCACTCGGTAACCTGAAGGGAAGGGCCTCGCTGGGTCTAGCAATAACATTGTCACATATGGACATTGTCGCAGAGGAGAGATGACGGAAACGTAGAAGGTAAACAGAACCAGGAAAGGAGATTTTATTTTCTCTCTTCTACTATCTATTTTCTCTTGTTGGTCTGGGCATGTAAGTTTAGCTGTAGCCAAATGCTGATGGCCTAGCCTATTAATAATATGGGACACAAATAAAGAAGGGGAGGGAGACAAACCATCAGAGACTCTAAATCTCAGGAAACAAACTGAGGGGGGGTGGGGGGGGGTGGGGGGGAGGGAGGGGGTGGCTGGGTTATGGACATTAGGGAGGATATGTGCTATGGTGAGTGCTGTGAATTGTGTAAGCCTGATGATTCACAGACCTGTACCCCTGAAACAAATAATATATGTTAATGTTAATAAAAATAAAATAAAATATTAAAAATTAAAATAAATTTAAAAAAAGAGAAAAGCCTGGGTTTAAAAGGAAGAGTTACAGTTCAGTGTATAAGGAGCCTGTAAAAATATTTTCAGGATGAGTGTATTGGCCTGGTTCTCTTTAGGTAAGAATCTGTACAGCTTCGGGGTGCCTGGGTGGCTTCGTGGGTTAAGCCTCTGCCTTCAGCTCAGGTCATGATCCCAGGGTCCTGGGATCAAGCCCCGCATCAGGTTCTCTGCTCAGCAGGGAGCCTGTTTCCCCTTCTCCCTCTGCCTGCCTCTCTGCCTACTTGTGATCACTGTCTGTCAAATAAATAAATAAAAATCTTAAAAAAAAAAAAAAAGAAGACGAAGAAGCTTCATCCTCCCTGGTGCCCTTGCCATTCAAATTCTTACTTAGTATTATGAATCCACACAATAGTTAGAGAAGTTTTTCAAAAGCAAAGTCAATAGACTCTAGCCTTCCTATCAAAACATTCTTAGTAACTTCAGTTTATCAGAGCAGCCTCGTTGGCAAGGATAAGGTTAACCAGTATCTTCAGTTAGCCTCTTCTCTCTTTCAAAGCTCAAAGCACTAAGCAAGACAAATACCTTTCTTTTGCAAATGGAGACAGCAGGGCACAAATAAATACCATGGCCAAGGTGGCACAAAGGGTCAACAATGAAGTGTGTGTGTGTGTGTGTGTGTGTGTGTGTGTGTGTGTATCAGACACTGGGAAAACTCTGCAGCCCACTGGTAACAGGATAAGAGGCTTTGACATTCTGCATTCAAACAGTTGCTTTGGGATCTAGACTGTCTAAACTCAAAGGGCTGGGCTCACTAAGCCCAGCTGTTAGCAGTTTGGTCTTTGTTAACGGATATATAACCCAGGAGATCGCTGCTGGGCAGGTGTGAATTACAGAGTTAAACATCTTCTCATGGCCCATGAGCTCCCAAAAGGTAGAGTCTGAGTCTAATTACATTTTTTAAAATAAAAATAAGAGGAGCTCTTTATAAAAAAAGTTCTGGCAGTATTAAAAAATTCAAAGAAGCAGGAAGCAAATTATCTCAAATTACACCATCCAGGTTAAAAAACAGCTATAGCATTTCGTGCCTGACATTCCAGACCCCTTTATAAGCATCTACAAGATAAAAAGATGGATGGATGGGTGGCTGGGTGGGTAGGTGGATAGATGGATGGATGGATGGATGGATGGATGGATGAGTGGGTGGGTGGATGGATGGATGGATAGATGGATGGATGGATGAATGAATGGATAAATGCACAATGGATGACTGACAGAGGGAGAAAGGAAACAAAAAAGAAAGGAAAGGAGGAGGGAAGGAATGGGGGAGGTAGGGAGGGAAAAAGGGGCAAAGAAAAGAAATGCAAGTATCTGAGAATCAAATCATACTATATTTGCTATTTTTAATGACCTAAACTTACTTGAATTTAATGGAAGAAACACACACTGAAGTGAACTGAAGGAAGTTTTAAATTTCAAATAAATGTTGCATGACCCCAAGAAATATTGGTTCCTGAAAGACCCCTGTAGCAAAAAAAGTGAAAAAAATCATAAAACCATTAAGTAATCTGAGTCTGTGGTTTTTTAATTGGCTACAAGTCTAATCTTGGTATAGAATGCTTCTATGCTATGAAAGAAGATGTCACTAGTACTCAATTTGCTTACATTTCTTCTCTTCTCACCTTCCTCACACTCTGATTTTATAGATTGCATTCTTTCTTTTCTTTTTTTGTTTTTTTACCCTATAAAGGTTGTTTTAAAAATATAGTCCGGGGACGCCTGAGGGGCAAAGTCGGTTAAATGTCTGACTCCTGTTTTCAGCTCAGGTCATGATCTTGGGGTCATGAGACTGCCTCCCGCGTGGGGTTCTGTGTTCGGCACAGAGGCTGCTTAAGATTCTCTGCCTCTGCCCCTTCCCCACTCGTGTGCTCTCTCTTCCAAATAAGTAAGTAAAAATAAAAAATAAAAATAAAAATACATTCTGTAGTTGATTCTCTAGTACCAAACATAATTCTTCCTATTCTTTACATTTAACTCTTTATTTAAATGTGTTTACTGTTTAAAAACAGTTTCACCAAGGCTTCTTGATTCCTGAGTTCTTGGAGTCCCCATCTGATGACACTCTGAAGTGGAGTGCTGTTATGACCAAATTTTACATTGGGTGCCATTGGGTGAAACAGGGGATGGGGATTAAAGAGGGCACTTGTCGTGATGAGCACTGGGTGATGTACGGAAGTGTTGAGTCACTCTGTTGTACACCTGAAGCTAATATAACACTGCATGTTAACTAACCAGAATGAAAATAAAAACTTAAATAAATAAACAGGGTGGCACTGGCTTAGCGGACAGCGTGCAGGTAGCCAGGAAGGAGATGTCACAGGATTAAGAGGCAGAGAAGTAGGAATGCATTGGCCAGACTGTTGTCTGGATAATCTGAAAGGCACAGCAAGTGCTTACCAGACTTGGCACGATGAGGGAAATTGTTGAAGAGTTCGTGATTGCTGGCTTTCACATGTCATACATCTGCTTTCAGCAACAGTTGAGCTCTGAGTTTGAGCAGCCAGTATTAGAAACCTAAAAAGTTTTCCTTGCCATCAATTCTCAAATTTTATGATCAGAGGCTGCTATCTTTTCTGGTTTGATTGGGGCATGGAAATCTTTGTTTTGCTTTTTTGTTTGCTGTATTTTACTTTGACACTTTTTTCTTTTTTGGGTAGGGGGGTTAATCTCCTTTTATACTGACGAGAGAACCTTTGATCTCACAAATCTGACACTGGCTAGAGCCCAAACTGTCTCAAATTCAATTATGTAGCCTATCACCTTGTATGCTAGTGACCTATGTTTGATGTTTAATAAATGTCGGACTGTTTGAACAGAGTATAGATACCTTATTGAAAGTAACTGATTGGCGGGGCGCCTGGGTGGCTCAGTGGGTTAAGCCTCTGCCTTCGGCTCAGGTCATGATCTCAGGGTCCTGGGATCGAGTCCCACATCGGGCTCTCTGCTCAGCAGGGAGCCTGCTTCCCTTCCTCTCTCTCTGCCTGCCTCTCTGCCTACTCGTGATCTCTCTCTGTCAAATAAATAAATAAAAAATCTTTAAAAAAAAAAAAGAAAGTAACTGATTGGCAAAATATCCTCTGTATTATGGAGTGTTCTTACAACAGAATATTATATACCTGTTTAAAATGGGATCTATAAAGCACTTTTTTTTTTAAACAAAGTACTTTTAATGACATTGGAGAGTATCTATGAAATATTCATGCATGAAAAAGCAGACCTAAAAAACCTTTTTTAATTGTGAAAGTATAAAAATAGGAATCCAAGAATGTTAAATATAAACAAAATATGCTGTGTGTGTATGTGTGTGTATGTGATCTTGAGGTACACATAATGGAACACCATTCATCCTACTTTCAAACGGGGTTGGACAAGGTATCATCAGGAAAGTGGGGAGGATACAGGGCTTGGGAAGGAGCCAGGATGATAACTGTAGTCAACTGCAGAACATTTTTTTAAAGATTTTATGTATTTATTTGACAGAGACACAGTGTAAGGGAACACACGCAGGGAGAGTGGGAGAAGGAGAAGCAGGCTTCCCGCTGAGCAGAGAGCCTGATGCGGGGATCGATCCCAGGACTCTGGGATCAAGACCTGAGCTGAAGACAGACGCTTAACAACTGAGCCACCCAGGCACCCCAACTGCAGAACATTTTAACAAAAAGGAAAATCTTCGGCTGGAGTTTTCCAAGACACAACCTTGTAAGTTTGGAAGGAAGGAGAGCAGTCAAGCCAAGTGCTGGGGCTCAGAAGGAAGTGACGCAAAGCCTCTCATCCAGGGGACAGCAAGGTGTCCATGTAGTCTTGGCACCCCAAGACCTTGGATCGTGCTCTGACCCCATCGCTTCCTGCCCTCTGCAATCAATCTCTCCATAGCCTTTATGTTCTCACCTGTGAAATGGGGCTAAAACTTCTAGCTCACAGCCAAGTAACTCACAAGTAAGATGTTATGTGGAAAAGCACTCGCTTGGTAGGATCCAGAGGTCCGTGCCACAGGAGTGTCACTCTTGCTATCATTTGCTGGATGTTGCAAAGGCCAGGAGAAAAGCAAGGACTCCGTGAGCAGCAGACTCGGAATCCACGTGTCGGCCTTTCCGGGGGCTGCTGCCGAGACGGCGGCACATTCCAGGCCCTCTTGTACTTCCGGACAATGCCCCGGTAACTGCAGGCTGCTAACGTTCTCTGACCAACTGTTACCTGGTTGCCCTTATTAGCCTCTGGTGAGCTGGGAGCCTGTCACTGCCTCTTCTTTTTTTAAAGATTTTATTTATTTATGTGTGTGTGAGAGAGAGAGCGCACGAGCAGGGGGGAGGAGCGGAAGGAGAGGGAAAAGCAGACTTCATGCTGGGTGGGGAGCCCCAGTCGGGGTTCGATCGCAGAACCCTGAGATCAGGATATGAGCCGAAGGCAGACACTTACCCAACTGAGCCACCCAAGCGCCCCCTTTCACTGCATCTTCTTTGGACTACTTGGCTGAACCCCACGATGACACGTTATAGGACCTGTCAAATCTGGCACAAGACTGAAGCTGAAGGCCTATTTCCTTTAGTGAATGTCAGCATTGTAACTGAATTCTATACATTCTCTGCCCTCCGCCTTCAGCGTGATTTAAAACTGACTATGTGCTGCCCGCAATTCTAGCGACTGTCAAGTTTATCCAGATGTGTGTATGTGTGTGTTTGCACATAGAGGAGAGGCTTCCTAATTTTATCATAAATTAAGTTCCAAATGGAACACTCAAAGGCCGAGAATAAATTCATCTCCTAGCTCAAAACATTGCTCCAAATCCAGCCGTTGAAGGCATAATTTTTGGCAAATGATTACACGCCCGAAAGCTGCCTGTGTTTTCTAAAGAACACAAATGAGCACTCCGGTTTCTAGAATGATCCCTAGACAAATGGGTTTCTCTTCTGAAGAGGAAATTACTATTCCCCACACTAAAAAAACAAAACAAAACAAAACAAAACAAAACAAAACCTGTAATGATAAGAGATATTTGTTTCCAACAAATACAAAATGTCGTGGAATGTGGGTGGGAGGGGAAGAGAAGGTTCACGAAGCTCATCTCGGCTAGGGCAGACTCCCGGAGCCAGTGAGCTCTGTGTGGCCCGTGTGACATTCATGTGAAACTGGCAGCTGCTCCTGGGCCCAATGCAAGAGTCTGCCCAACCTGTTCCCAGGGACTTCTGTCATCACGAGAGAAGCAAGAGCAACCTGGACTTCGACGGAAATTTCCCTGGATTAACAGGACTGGAGGCAGAGGTGTGAGGAAGGGGATATTAAGAGCCTGAAGAAGACCGGACACCACTGATTTGCTCATTTCTGGGAGACGCTGAGGTCCTGCGTGACAAATGCAATTGTAATTTGAATATTTTATGTCTTGATATCTGGGCTCTCATTCTGTTGCTGTTCCCTGATCCAGAGAGTGAGTTAAGCACCTGTGATCACTTTCTCAAAATTCACCAACAGCTCTTGTTGCAAGAGACCTAGTTTCCGCTCCCTTTTACGGGCTCTCAGTATACCGGATTTTCAGCTGATTTTGGAGTTCTCAATGAACGGAGGTGGTGAGCCAAAAGGTACCTCCTTCAAGAGGTTGTGTGAGCAAAGGCAGCCAATATATTTGAGACAGGTGTCCTCATTCATAGGTCTCTTCAAGCACTGACCACATCGAGACACACGAGGGACTTTAACAATGAGCTTGGCTTCTAACTGCCAGGAAGCCGACTAAGACCAGAGGAACTCTTTTTTTGTCCCCCTCAGTTTCTCCAGATAGCTTAAGTTGGTAAATGATTATCAGTGTGAAGTTGGGCTGAAGCAGTTTCATGTTTGACTAGACTCTAGTTACATACTTCAGACTCATAAAAGCTTCCGAAACAGAGAAATTCTATTTGCTGACAGTCTAAATTGTACCAGACTTCAAAAATGTTCTCTACTTTCTTCAAGAGAATAAAAAACAAACGAGAGAACACACACACACACACACACACACACACACACATTAGATGGAAGAGAAAGAGATGTAAATCAAAATATAGTGAAGTTCCTTAGGAAGTTTTGACTTTCCGTCTTTAATAATGAGACAGTCCCTAAAAGAGAACACTGCTTCTAAGTCACTTTCAAGGTACCTAAACAGCCGCCTTCTGTACTCTACTAGCAGAAATTAGCATGATTATTTGCAAGACAGATGAAAAATTTCAGGACTGTGAAGCTCTAACGGAGGCATCACGGATTTCAGAAGTGAGGAAAACACCTTCTGAACTAATAAAGATTTGAGCTGAAGTGATCACTTTCCCCACCAACAATGAAACCCCAATGTAGCTTGGTATCGCATCTTTTATTCCGGAATGAGGCTTTGGAAAACCACACTGTAGCAACCTAAGACAGATCAACCTTAGCACTAAAAATGAATGTCACTCAGTAGTGATAACCATTTCCCACACACTACAGGCAAACAGTAAAGAGGCTCCGCGTATCACAGCACACAGCAGGGATTTCTGGATGCTTGTTATGGGGCTGGCATGAACACACTCCATCTATCAGCCAACTGTTCCTTCTACAGCTGCCAGGGCACTGGTGATACTGGGAGTCATCATTTCTTAAGAAACACAGCCTTTTGGGGCGCTCAGTAAGCGTCTGCCTTTGGCTCAGGTCATGATCCCAGGGTCCTGGGATCGAGCCCTGCAGTGGGGGGTCTGCTTCTCCCTCTGTGCTCTCTCTCTCTCTTCCAAATAGATAAATAAAATCTTAAAATCTTAAAAAAAAATACACGTTGGGCTCCTGTTGAAACAAGGCATGAATATATCGTAGATTTGCATGAACTACATTTTGTGCTTAGCAGTAGTTATTGAAATAGGCAATAGAGGATGCCTGAGTGGTTCAGTGGGTTAAGTCTCTGCCTTCGGCTCAGGTCATGATCCCAGGGTCCTGGTATCGAGCCCAACATCTCTGCTCAGCGGGGAGCCTGCTTCCCCCTCTCTCTCTGCCTGCCTCTCTGCCTACTTGTGATCTCTCTCTCTGTCAAATAAATACATACAATCTTAAAAAAAAAAAAAGAAAAGAAACAGGCAATACAGAGTAATGGCCAAATGCCTACAGGACTGCCTACCACGACAGAGGAAAAAACTTAAGAACTGCATTCTTTGGCATGTAGAAGGAGACAGAAAGCCAGAGTTGTTATCGTTAATTCCAGAAACGGATGCAGCCATCCCAAATGCTTTTCACAGGTTAAAAACAAAGAAAATATGAGCAGAACACATGCAGGCGGTGAAAGTGGAGGAGAAGTGTTTGGTTAGGGGAGGACTTCTTAGGCATCAGGTCTTTATCGCTATTTATTATCTGGATCTGACCATGGGAGGTCAAATTAACCCCTCTGTCTAGACCGAAACAGGCATTTATTTCATAGACTCATTAGTGTTTCAGTTGTCTTGGTAGTAGGAATTAATTACAGAGTAAGTCAGTATATCAAATATATATCCGTATATATGTATGTACCTGATATTTTTAAGTGCACTGATAGTTCTCATTTCCTCCAGTAGAGGTCAGAAAATAGCAACAGAGAAATAGGAAAATCTACGAACCCAGAGTATTTTCCAGTGATTTTCTCTAGCTAGGGTTATGGAAGGGTCTTTAAATTGTTTTTCTTTAACCACATTTTCTAATTCTATTTTTCCTTTTGTAATCCTTAAAAAGCAATGACATTTATCTGATATTTTATAAGGAGCACTGTCGGCATAATGTATTTACCCGGTATCAAGTCAGAGACACTGTTTAATTATCTGTATTTTTTTCTTAGCTGCACATAGATTATTTGAAATTGTCTAAGAAAGCGGCACAGGTAGCCAGGGTAACATCATTTCCGCAACTGATGACTGCAAACAGTCGCTTTCACAAGGAAGTTAATGTCAGCTGTAAGCTTACCAGAGGAACAAAGCATCCTGGGCATAGCTTCTGACGGCCAAGAAACCCGGCACACACAAAGACAGAGACATGAATATAATCTTTAGTCATCTCCTTTGTCTGGAAAAACCTACAAGAGAGCCCAGTGTTCTGGATCATTCTCTGCAAGTCTTCCATATTAGGACAGGGAAGACAAAGAAATAGGTCAACGTGACCTACATTTAAAAGCAAGGAATCCAATGACGGATGTTTACTAAGCCTGTTGATTGATGTGCAAGACATTGCACTATCGCCAAGCGACACTTTCATTTCTAATTCGTTTGTCTCTTTTTCTGCTAGACACAGATGGAAGCAAGGTGGTAAGTCTTAGAAAGCAAAATCTGACGGTCAACCAAAACATTTATGTATAAATTAAGGAAATCTATTACCCTCATTGTATCAAATTAGATAGATACTTATTTCCTGTTTTATTAAATGACTCATAATGTACAGTTTGTTATATGTCCTTCTGGATATTATCACTCACAAATAACATAAGGGTGTCAACATTGTTAACGTAAATCAAAACAGACTACTGCTACTTTCTTCTGTCTTCTAAAGGGATGATTTCAAAGGCGCCTGAGTGGTTCAGTTGGGTAAGTAACTGCCTTCGGCTCGGGTCATGACCCTGGAGTCCCGGGATCGGGTCCCCCATCAGGATCCCTGCTCAGTGGGGAGTCTGCTTCTCCCTCTGACCTTCCCCCTCTCATGCTCTCTCCCTGTCTCAAATAAATAAATAAAATTTTTAAAAAAGGGATGCTTTCTACCAGTGAGGAGTATGTCTTTGTACTGCTCACTTCCACTTGCACAAAGGGCAAGTATGGAAGAGAGGAAAAGCTTAAGTTCAAAACCTCTGCCAGTTCTCTGTGGGACTCCAGGGTTGGACTCAGAGTAGGTGACTCTTTGCTTGTCAGAGAACAACAGTAACTTTTTGGACCAAGACAATGCTGCTCGGAAAATAAGGATCAGGGAGATATGAGGGGAGCCTGAAGACAGCAACATGGTGGGTGACTTGGATCCATGGAGAAGTGTGGCCAGTGAGAAATCCCCAGGGGGCTCATTGATCTAAATGCTTATTAGAGTAAGAATGTCCAGTATTCAGTTCTAAGCTATTTGTGTTTCTGCAACTAACCCCCCCCCACCCCTATTGCTCAAAACTTCAGTCAAGTCTATGGCTTGCAAATGCTTGGGATGATCTGAAGATAATCAAGATAAAGAGGTGAATGTGAACACAGGTTGGCATGGATCAAAGGGAAGACAAGGGTCACAGTCTATAAGATGTGAATGAATATAGGTGTCATGGAAGCAGGAACCATGAGCCACAAATGATCATGGGAATGGCAGACCCAGTAAACTCAAAGAAATTTTCGGGAGATCAATGGAGCTTCCCCACAAAAAATGGAATGTAGGGCTTGAGCCACTTTTATGTTACTCTCCAAAGAACAGTAACCTTAGATGATATATAGGATACAATAACAAAATTTCAAAATACTGTTAGGCATATTACCAATACCTTCATAATATGAAGTCTAAGGCAGTATTTATAAAACTGTACACACGCTTTTGTGTCATGTAAAAGCGCCCAGCTATTCAAATAGAGGTATTTAATAAATCAATCACAAACATCTTTTTCTCTATTGGTTTTGTTCAACTTTTTGCCAAATGGGCAATACCACTTCATCAATAACCCTCCCAAATAGGTTAGAATTCCCAGTTAGCTCTCCTGTAATGATAGTGAAAACATTCAGGAATGCAATAAATTCTCTGAGGGCAGGAGCTGGACTTCATATATGGAAAGACCGAGAAAGAAGTCTTCAAATACTCCAAAGGCTGGCCCAGGCTTACCTTTACATGGTGGATGAGACGCTCTACCTCATTCACTTTGTAGGTCTCCAATCCTAGCTCCTTGGCTAATCTTAAGATACGATTCTGAGTTGGCCCAACGTAAGATCCTCCAAGGTCCACGTACTTAACCTTTTGGTTCTGTTTTCCCACAGAAAAAAATAAATAAAAATATTTGTGAAAATGTTCTTCCTAAGATAAATATAAAGAGCTCTGAAATAAGCAAATTGGCATTTCACGGGTTATAGACACACCTTAAGGTGTATCCATGGAAAATGGGATTCTGTTTCCAATGGTACTTCCTTCATGTGACTTAGTTATTAAACCATTCTTTAAAGCAAATTGGACTGCACTTTAAATAGGCAACAGACTTCTGAACCCTATCACTTACAACATCTTTCACATCATGGTTTGGTTTTTGTAAGCTCTGAATTGTTGATGAATTTCTCTTTACTTGGTACTTCAGGCTAATTTTGAGATGCTTAATGCTAGAGAAAACCAAGAAAGGAAATGATCACTTCTATGTGGTTAATCCAGACATTTGAAAGGTAGCATTAGGGAATGTTGGGCCATAATTTGAACCTTTGAAATTGTTCTTATATGTTCATGAGCAATTTTTCTATATGGCTACAAATAGGCTTCACTTCCAGTGACTAAGGACCGATCTCTGAAAAAGGGACTAGAAAAGCTCCTTATACCTGAAGGTGTCCAAGCATAACCAGATACCTATTAGTCAGGGATCCGTCATTTTCTGCTGTTTTTTGTTTGTCATCTAGCTCCCCTGTCCCCCAAAGATAACCAAAGTTTCGCATAGGTGGGAATCTTTATTTTATTCACTGATGTATTCTAAACACCTCTTTATTGGTGCAATAATACATCAGGCAAGTGCCAAGCACCATTAGGTAAACAAAGAGACAGAAGAAAATGTTGGAAAGGGTAGCAAATTGAGAGAGAGCCTGTTTCAAAGTAATTTCTACTCTCTTAAGAGTCAAACAAAATTCAAGACTTTTAGAAAAGAAAAAAAAAAATACTCAGCTTCAGCCTCCCATTTCTCCATCTCCATCCTTCATGTCTTACCCTGATGGTGTAAGTCCTGCCTCCTACCCGGTCCCGGGCTTCCAGAACAACCACATTCAGGCCAGAGTCATGTAGAAGCTTGGCCGCCGCCAGGCCTGGGGGGAAAATACAATAAGAAATCGCAATCAGACACTGCACAGGACTCCAGGTAAACCCCTCATGTTAACCCCAATGAGAAAGGTCCACGTTGGCTCACTCCCATGGCCTACTGCTACCTTCACCCTACACGTGCCTAGGGTTTCTCAGTAGAGGCCCAGATTCCAAGTCTGGGAAACCAGCTGCTATTTCTAGCAAGAACAAGAGGGATTTCATTTCTTTTCTTAAAATATTTTATTTATTTATTAGAGAGATGGAGAGAGACCACAAGTAGGCAGAGCAGCAGGCAGAGGGAGAGGGAGAAGCAGGCTACCCCACTGAGCAGGGAGCCCGATGTGGGGCTCGATCCCAGGAGCCAGCGATCATGACCTGAGCTGAAGGCGCTGCTCAACCGACTGAGCCACCCAGGGGCCCCAAGGGATTTCATTTCTGGTAAATGTCCCAAACCTTTAAAATATCTTTGGTTACTATATCAGCATGTCTATCTTTAAGGACTAAGTTGCATGACTATGTGTCTGACAACACAAATGAAAACAAAAGGCCACACTTCAGAGAAATGTATAAGCCCCACTAGGCACCAGACCAAACGTAGCCAATTGACTTTATTCTCCAGTAAATCTGAAAAAAAAAAAAATCCCAGTAAGTCAGAGGGAGAGTAGGCCTCCAAAGCAATTGAGAGGACCTAGAATTAATTGTTAAATTCTGTGTCAACATGAACTTTTGGAAGTTGGTGTAAAGTTTCAAAACCGAGGACATGAAATTCAACCCCACCCTGTGTCCTAGTTCTCCATGTGACCCATCACCGAAGAATTAAATGACCCTGGTGCATTGATTTATTTAATTATGAATGTAGTCAAAAATATTTAACGAATACCTGAACATTCTCACCACCCTGAATGTAGTTTAAAAAAAAAAGTTTTATTGAGGAAAATTTACATATGGTAAACTTTACTCAATGAGTTCAATGAGTTTTGACAAGGTATAAAGCTTACTATAGAATCTGTATGTGTCGTTTTTGGTATAAAAGCATCCTAGGTGAAGTTTTTGATCTCAGAGATCTTAAAATCCTATATCTTCAAAACCACTCTTACAGAGTTCCGTAAGATGGTTCTCAGACAGGAAATCTCTGGAACTCTCACCATGATAACCGAATTTCCTCCATTCTAATTACCTTCATCATTTGCCTGATGGGATCAAATAAAATCAAGGAATGCCAAGACGCTGGGCCTTATAGACAAATGAAACAGCTTCTAGCTTAGTCTTTAAAAAATAATAGTTCTGGGATTTTTAGACGCCCTCCCCCAAGTCCAAAAAAAAAAAAAAAGTAAAAAAAAAGAAAAGAGAGATTCCTATAAAAAGAGCTAATACTCATTCAGTGCTCACTACATTTGAGATGCTGTTCTGTTTTAATATACTAATTCAGTGAGGTCTCGCCACAACCCATTGAGAAAAAGTACTATTGATCCTGCCATTTTATGGTCGAGGAGAATGAAACACAGAAGCTCTCACAAGAGCCAGGCAGCCTCAGTCCAGGTTCAGAGTTCATAAACCACACATATTGCTTTCCACGGGGACTTGGAACCATCATCTTCATAGATCACATCTCTCACGTTCTGCTACAGGGGGAAATTACACTTCAGAAGATCATCTGCACTTTATTTGGTTCAGCGTGTTTTGAAAATACACTTGTATCTTGCACTTTGATAAGCACCCGTCTAACAGAAAATAGGAGCCCACCGCAAAAGATATAGCGAAAAGCCCAGGCTTCGTTCACTGTTCTATCAGCGATCCTAACCGAGGAAACCCATTTTTTAAAAGAGCCGGATCTGACATTTCATTATTTGAGTTCATCTGTCTTTCTGAGCCCTGTCCTTGGAGGCCGGGCAGGGGGCTTTGAGCTGGTGGCCAGAGCCCCCGGCCACCCACACACGGTGTACACAGCATTGCACAACCGATCATTTGGAAAGATAAGGTTTGGATTTTTAACTCCAGTGTTAATTTTACCTCCATGAGGAAAAAAAAATTTTTTTTTACATTTATCTATTTTTTAAACATTTCTATTTAGATTCAAAATTGTAGACAATTCAATGCCATTTCTCTTATCAAGCATCAGTTCGACAAATGAAATATGAAATAACATGCAGCCGTAGTAACCGCTCTTATCGTGGAACTCAGACCTGCTAAGCACGCTGAGGCTTAAACAAAGGGGGTTCAGAATGAAATACGACATCGCTCATGCACACTAGCATTTTGTAGTCCACAAATGGCACTGTCTTTTCGTCTGCGCAGTTACCCAACGGTATCTGATGCCAAACACGAACAGTTATTAAAACAAGCCAGGATCTTATTAAACCATTCAATAGCAACTTCTCCATGCCCAGGTGCCTTAAAAGATCATACACAGAAAATTACAAAAATAGCCTTAAATAGGGCAAAATGAGACCATGTGGTTGGACAGACCTTACAACTGGTCTAATGTTCACAGGGTAGGGGGATGGGGAGCAGTGTTCAATGGCTTTTTGGACATCAAGGGGCAAAAACCGATTTGAAAGATAACCGGTCCATGTATGGGGGCTTAAAGTCTCTGCAATTTTAGGAGGGAGTTTCAGCGAACCTAAGAAACTGAGGACTTGGGAGTCTGGTCAGGACATGATTAAAATTAAGGGGCGCCTGGGTGGCTCAGTGGGTCAAGCATCTGACTTTGGCTCAGGTCATGGGACCCCAGGGTCCTGCGATCAAGCCCCGCGTCGGGGGGGTGGGTGTCCCTGCTCAATGGGGAGTCGGCTTCTCCTTCTCCCTATGCCTCCCCCCAACTCGTGCTCTCTCTCTCTTTCTCTCTCTCTCTCAAAATAAATAAATAAAATCTTAAAAAAAAAAGATTGAGAAGTAGCTCACCAGAGGTTCGTCACTGATGACTGGGGGAAAGATGATGGTTTAACCGATGGAAGAATAAGCAAATACTGGACTCCACAGAGCCGCCCCAGCTTACAACAGGGTTAATTTCTCAAGAGTCCGTTCCTCTGCCAGTTATTGGGAACTTTTACTGCATTTTGTCACAGAACAAAAATAGGAAGGATGATGCTTTCTCTGGGAAGTCTGGGAATTTTAAAATGCCATACTAGAGTGAAAAGAAAAAAAAAGAAAAAAAGAAAAAGAAAGAAACCAACCCCAAATCAGAAAGTAGCGAACATACGTTTGCCTGAAAAACACTAGGTAACGTGACTGGTACTGTTTAAACACTTAGGCAATCATTTCCAGACACAAGTGAAAAAACAATAGCCGTTTTTAAAAAAGAAAACATTCACAGTAGTAATAGCCACTGTCATAAAGCAAGGAGCACTTGTTTTGTTCTGGGAGAAGCACTTTACAAGCAAAGCTCCTCTGGTCTTCAACGCGCAGAGAGGTATTATTATCCTCATTTTAAAAAGAAAAAAAAACAACAACAACGGAGGTTTAGAGACATTCACTGACTTGCCATCGATTACACACTCAGTAAATGGCAGGTCACAGCTTAATTCCAAACCTGAACTCTTTGCCACTACCCTTGGACCAAAGAGGAAAAATTAAAAATACGGCAACCCTATTACCCTGATTGATGCAAAGTATCTTAAAACATTCTGCTCTCCATCTAAACACAGGACCCTTCAAGTGCCAGTTGTTCTCTTCGATGGATAGTTAACTTCGGTAAGCAATTGAGGAATGAGCTTCTAATCACTTTGTACTTTTAAAAAGTTAATTAAACTGGAGCCGATCATGCAGGATCAATTAATATTTCACAACCGAATTATCTTGGCACATTCAGGGACAGCCCTCTGGTCCTGACAGGTCCCTGATAAGATCATTTCATTTGTTGACTCCAGATGGTACAGTGGCTATGGTATTTTGGCTCAAAGAGCCTTCCTTGGATGAATGACAAAGAGCCCAGCACATGTGAGTAATGATCGGCTAATGCCTAATGCCATGAAATCATAAAAATATTGCATCTTTCTTCTCAGGCAGTTTATCTGGAAAAAGATGTCATCAAAGTGATGAGTATCTTGATGATTTGGAACCCACACGAGCAGACGACATCCAGATTATTTTAAATATCCAAAAATCAGTGGTGTGTCGAATTATTAGCATTCAAAACTTCCAAGTTGTCGTGTCATGGAAAACGACCCAAGAGTTAGATGAGACAGGAAGACTGTAAAGTACTGGAAACAAAAGGTTTTGTTTTGTTTTGTTTTTTCAAGGCGTATTAGGACTGGTGGAGGGATTAGGACAGGGAGGGAAGAGAAAAATCATTATCACCACGGGTCTCGCCTCGTGCTTTGCTTTGTCAATTCTGGCTCATGTCCTTCCTATCGAAACCTGAGATTTAACGAATTTTTTCAGAGTTTTAAAATGCAAAAGTTAATTGTTTTGACAACATTATGAAACATCAGTACTTCAATACCGCGTAAGGACTTTTTTTCTCAGTCTAAAGCTACCCACATCCACAGAAAAGTATCATGTTAACAAAGGCTGACAAAGAAATTCACTGTACCTCAAAGCATCTCTAACCTTATAATCCTGGTAAAAGATATAAGCCTTCCCCCAGGAAGGATGAAAGCCAAAAATCTGCAAATAGCCCTCGATACCTCTGTCACTTCTGACAAAGCAATGGTTTTATGAGAAATTTCTAGAAACAACCAAGTGACCTTCTGATCAAAGAACTGGGATTCTTTGATGTCTCCAAAGAGAATGCCTTTTAGTTATTTAACACAAATACACACACACACACAAAAGGCCTGAGTAAGATAAAAATATAGCCTGTGTGAAATAAATTCATTAAAGGAAAGTGGTATTTGTAGATGGAATTCGATGGTTAATTGCTGAACTTTTCAACACAGAGTAGAGAGGCAGGTAAAAACGTCACAAAACAGCTAACATTTTGAGCACTGACCATATGGCAGCTTCTCTTTTGAAGTGTTTTACATATAAGAATTTATCCTTGCAACAACACTGTGTAGATGTAAAAAGTAAAGCACAGAGAGGCCAAGTCACATGTCCAAGGTCACACAGCTAAAAAGTGGCAGAGACGGTATTCAAATCCAGGCACTCTGACTCCAGATAACAAACATGCCCAGCAGCTTTCCTCATACTAAAGGGTGAAGCACTGGGAGCCTTGCAGTAAACCTCACGGACCACACAAGCAACAGGGTCACTGTCGGCACATTCTGGGCCTTCGTGTAAACTACAAAACGATGCGCACACACCCCTTAGCTAAATTTCAAAATGGTGCCCTTCCTTTCGGGAAAATGCAGCACACAACCATGCAAATGGTTTGGCTGGCGGAATGTGGGCTGGACCGCACCCTCTCTGTCACTGCCATCAGCCAGGCAACCTTGTGTAGGACACCTGCCTGAACGGATCATGCTGTGCCCTGAAACTCAAAAAACTTATTTCCTGGATGATAAGAATTTAATTATCCGTTCTTTGTCTCCTCAGTGCTAGGACACAGTTGGCGCTTAGGTGATTACGGAATGGATTCATTTAATATCCTTCAACAAAGATGACATTTAATTACTTTAGTCAATAAATAAATAACCGGCCATAATGGTGTCTATGTAAACATAGTATATTTGATTTAGTATAAGAAACTAAAGTATTTGCACACACCGAAACTGATTTCCTCTAGTCGCCCCAGAAATGGTAAAGGGGAACATCTGGGTGGCGCAGTCCGCTGAGTGTCTGACTCTTGGTTTTGGCTCAGGTGCTGATCTCAGGTTCATGGGATCAAGCCCCGGGTCGGGCTCCACTGGCAGCACGGAGCCTGCTTTTCTTTTTCTCTCCTCCTGCTTGCACACAACTCTGTCTCTCAAATCAATAAATAAGTCTTTAAAAAAAGAAATGGTAAAGGATACTTTTGACTTTTTCATTCTTTTTTTAAAAAAGATTTTATTTATTCATTTGACAGAGATCACAAGTAGGCAGAGAGGCAGGCAGAGAGAGAGAAAGGGAAGCAGCTCCCTGCTGAGCAGAGAGCCAGACTCGGGGCTCGATCCCAGGATCATGAGCCGAGCCGAATGCAGAGGCTTTAACCCACTGAGCCACCCAGGAGCCGCCCCCCTTTGACTTTTTCAAAGGGAAAGAGTTGGAAAGAAAGAGCCTACTGATACTAACCACATTCTAGTTTATAGCATCGTAGTTTCCTGGATTCACACACATTCAGTCCTTAACATGACCCGTGAGGCTGGCATTATTATTCCCATTCTTTAGATTAAGAACTGGAGGCTCAGAGAGAGTTGAGGGCTTGCTCGGCATTACACAACCAGCTACATCAGAGCCAGATCTCAAATCCAGTTCTGTTTCTAGGTCCTGGGTGTTTTTCATTAGTCTCATGACTTCCTGTAATACACAATGGCCGTGTTAAAAAAAATATTTCCAAAGCATGTCAAATTTTAAAATTAAAATATATCTTCATTCATTCTCTCGGAAAGAATACAGGGATAAAAATCACCTGCAGCCTGTCCGTGCCCAAAGCCCTGAGCCCGTATTACAGGACGATCTGAAAGCTTCTGGAACACATGCAGTGTCCTTGAGGTCAGCTCCCCTGAACTACTGCTTAAGTGCTTTGGCCAAATGGTTCTTTCTCCTTAAGTACGGACTGACTTCTCCGTCCGGAGAACACATCAACCCAACTCTTGGGAAAAGAGAGACAACATCACATAAACCAAACATTTCAATCACTGAGAAACAACATCCAGGCCCATACTATTCACGTTTTGCTGCCAAATAGGAGAAAGACAGATTCCAAGCCTTCTTGGAAGATCTTTGCTCTGCTTTCCCCAAGACAAACAAAATATATAACAGAAAACCAAGTGACAATCGCTTCTCAAATGAAGGGGACCTTTACCGAAGCCTCAGGCCGTGGGATGATTAATGCTCTTGAAAAGAATAAAAAACATCAAGCGTTTGTGGGTTGCCATAGAAACCTTTCTCCAGATGATACCAGAAGGAGATTGCTTCCAAGGCCTTTCAGAATAAGTCTAAAGCCATAAAAACTGTTTCCTCATCATGACTTTATATGTAAATGATCACATTCTCCTAAAATGTCAGCAATCAGAATAAATCTTATTTCATAAGCAAGCTTTTATCTTTACTCTTTGTTGCTGGAAAGGAGTGGGACAGCTTTTGTATATTGTAATCTGGGTAGACAAACTTTGTTTTCACTTTACCTCAGTATGGAGGCCCATTAAAAAAAAAGCAAAGCCAGAAATTAAAGCTTTGTCTATCGCAGTTTTTAAAATGAAGAATATAATACACAGACTTGTTATAGAAAACTAAACTTTTAAATCACCTGCCTTGAATCCTTTTGGAAATTCCATGGAATATGTATAAATAAGGAGATCAAGAGTACACTTATGGTGATGAGCATTGCGTAATGTATACAAGTGTTGAATCACTATACTGTACAACTGAAACTAACAGAACACCATACATTAATTATACTGGAATTAAAATCAATCAATCAATAGTAACCACTCAATAATTATGGGTTCTTTAATAAGTAATGATCATTGAGATCCCAAGAGTCATGATTATCAAGAACAGAATTCTCAGATGAAATTAAAGAAGAATTTCTAAGTAATATCTCTGCCCAACATGGGGTTTGAACTCACAAACCTGAGATCAAGAGTCATGTGCTCTGCTGACTAAGCTAGCCAGATGCCCCAGAAATGTTTTAATACTATTCGTATCAGAAAATAGTAGCAGAAAACAAGGAGTTAAATGTACTTATCCTCAAAAATTTAGGAGATTAGTACTATGGAACCAATAGTTACCACTAGAAATCTTAGACTGATAAGAGCAATTTTCTTGAGATATATCTAATCAGTATGCTAGAAATTAAATACTAAAAAAAAAAAACCAAACAAACCCTGTTTTTTAAGTTTAGAGGGTAATCATAGAATACCATGATAATTTCCTTGAATGTAACTTGAGGAGGACATATCTCATTGCTGTGATAGTAGCCCTCCTATGGAGTTTTAGAATCACAAAAATTTTTTCAGGTGGAATATAAAATGGGAGAGCTATCATTCAGAACCCTTTGGCTCACCCACTCCCTAGAGCCTAGTCTCTGAAAGAACTAGGTGTTACAAATGCCCTGAAGAGGGTGAGAGGCTTGCTGTAGATTACCTTGATATATTTCATATACTATATGCTAGCTAACTGAACATAATAAAAAAAAATAAAATAAGATAAATTAAAAAAAACTTTTTTCATGAAAAACGAGATGATGAATTTTAGGAATTCGGGAAGGAGAGGATAAAATGTGGGCATGACCAGGGAAAAGAAATCGGGGTGAGATGTAAGAAGTAACTGGAAGAAATGAAGTTACAAAGGACTCCATCTATGCCACAGTCTGGTCCTCCCCTCCATCTTCTGGGAGCCTAGTGTGGAGCCTGGCCCAGAAGCTTTACTTTGTCTGCCCCTGAAACACTCCAGTGAACCAAAGATGAATGAAGTCAACTACAGCGGTCTGCAACGACCAGAGTGGAATGTTGCCAGGTTCAAGGACAAGCCAGAACACCACCATTCTGTAGAAAAAGCTCTAAGGCTAACAGATCTCGGCCTGGCTGTATGACTGACCTTGGACAAGAGTCCTCACCTTCTGGGCCTCGTTTTCCTCATCTGTGATTAAATTTGGTCCTTCCCATTCTGTGATTAATCTAACTGAGACAAGACAATGATTTTAAATAAGCTGAGATTTCGTAACCCCAAAGCATTGTGTCCAAAGGCTCTCCTGTGAAAATTTGGGTGATATCAGCAGGTGTCAAGAGGTGATGAGATTAATCATATTACTGTGACAACAAACAAACACATGGCTTTTAGGGACACCTGGGTGGCTCAGTCGGTTAAGCGTCTGTCCTGGGCTTAGGTCATGATCTCAGAGTCCTGGGATTGAGCCCCACATCTCACTTCCTGCTCAGTGGGGAGTTTGCTTCTCTCTCTGCCCTCTGTCCCTCCACCTGCTCGTGCTCTCTCTCTAATAAATAAATAAAATCTTAAAAAAAAACCCACATGTGACTTTTGTGCTCATGGGAGACAAAGAAATGCTAACTTAAACAAAGTTGATTAGTGCTTGCTTTGGCAGCACATATACTAAAACTGGAACAATACAGAGGAGGTTAGCACGGCCCCTGCTGCACAGGGATGACACACAAATTCATAAACAAAGCTGGTTAAGGATAGGTGTGCTAAGGTAGTTTTGGGGAAAAGGTCCTGATACCTGTGACCTACTCAGAAATGCATCAAAAAATGAGACGGATTGATAGAGAGAGAGAGAGAGAGAGAGAGAGATGGATAGATAGTTACAATGGAAAAAAGCAAAAATAGAAAAATGTTAACTATAGAATACAGTTGGTTGGTATGTGAGTGTTGACTGTATAATTCTCTGAAAATTTTCATAATAAGAAAATTCTGGAAAAAAAAAGTTAAGCCAAGTGGTGAGGAGGTACAAACTTCCAGTTATAAAATAAATAAGTTCCAGGGATGTAACATACAACATGGCAACTATAGTTAATAATACAGGACTGATATTGAAACTTACTAAGAGAGTAGATCTTAAAAGTTCTCATCACAAGAGAAAAGCTTTTCTAACTACATGTGGTGGCTGTTAACTAGACTTGTGATGCATTTTGTAATATATACAAATATTGAATCATTGGGTTGTACACCTGAAACGAATATGTGTTAATTACATCTCAATGTTTTAAAAAACATTGTCCAATAAAATCAAAATTATGAAGTTGGTTATTTGAAATTGGAAATGTGTGGATTTTCCTAGATTATATATATTTTTAATTGCAAAATACTTAAGGTTTACCCAGCTTAAAGATGGATGAAACACTGTTCAAGTACAAATGTTTGCTGACCTTTCCTGTATCAACAGTGGCTGTCAGTAATAAGCCATGATGGTTGTTAGCAATGTGCTATGAAGCTGCTGTAAAATAAAATAAAAATAAACACACACACACACAAAGTTAAACCAGTTTCTGTTCACCTGAACTTGTCAGAGACTTTAATTAATGTACTGCATGTCTCTATCAGGAGATACTATTTCCGTCAATTCTTCATCTCTATAACTTATTGGGGGGGGGGACTATGGATGGAAGTGATTTTCTAGAAGGGCAGAAACGTCTCCTTACATATTTTGGGAGACACTACCTAAAGCCACTAGTACACTTGGTCAGTGTGGCTACAATTGGTGGTAGGTCTGTCAGAAAATCCTCCTCTCAAAAACAAAATAAATAAATAAATAAATAAATAAATAAACCTCCTCCCCTCTTCCCTCAAAAAATCAAATATTCTCAACTACACCATTGTCCTTGGGCTGCATGTTTTCAAGGAGCTGATGTCTAAGTAGGGCTTGCTTCTAGAAGAGGGCAAAGTTTAGCAGGAGAGACACCACGGTGGGGTGGGAAGATGGTGACTACAATGTATTTGGAAAAGGGAGCTTCTTGGGGAGGGTGGGCATGTACTTGGCTCAACCAAATTATAGAAAAGTGGAAAATGGTGGAATAGAGAAGGAAAAAGACAGTATTGTACCAAGATAGGAAATAGAAGTTTCCCTTCTCCTTCTTCTCTTAGGACATGCAGTGCAGAAGGATCACCCAGGTGGATGCAGGCCAAAGAGAGAAGGGAAATCCAGGAATCTGGAAGGCCTGGGGGCAGGGCCGCAGCTAGAGTCTAGGAGAAGAGGGGAGAGTGGGCTGCCACCTCTCAGGTCTTGTAAGTTAGACGAAGGACAATGAGATGAGGTAATCTGGGGGCAATGTGGTGTTAGGGGTTGAACTGTGCCCTCTCGAAATCCATATGTTGAAGTCCTAACACCCAGAACCTCTCAGAATGGGAACTCATTTGGAGATGGGGTTGTTATGGAGATCGTTGAGTTACAATGAGGTCATTCGGGTAAGACCTAATCCAGTATGACTGGCGTCCTTATAGAAAGGGAAAATTGGTGACAGGCAAGCACATACAGCGAAGACCATGAGAGGATGAAGCTAGAGGTCAAGGTGAAACTTCTCTGAAGGTCAGCAGACTGTCACAGATCACAACAAACAATCAGAAGCTAGGAGAAAGACACGGAGCAGATTATCCCTCCTAGGGCTCAGAAGGAACAACCCTGCTGACACTTTTCGATTTTTGAGTTCTCACTTGCAGGCAATACCCTTCTGTTGTCTTAAGCCACCCAGTGTGTGGTTCTTTGTTACAGCAGCGTTAGCAAACTAATACACACAGGAAATTTTCTTTTCCATATTAGGGTAACATCACTGCTCATTGAACTCTCTTTGGGATACCATGGTGATAAAAGCTCTAGATGGCCAGGCCAGGCTGGCATTTCTTATGTGCTGAGGAGCCCTGGGGTTTTGGTAGGGGTTAGGTGGAGAGGGAGGGAAGCTGGCCAGCCGTGCTATTTCAGGACCTGGGAAATGGGGCACCAGCCCAAACGGGGGTTACATGAGCAGCTGGGTGAGTCTCCTGGTAACAGAGCTTAAGGATCTGAGTTTCAGCCTTTGAGCTGTAAGCAGCAAAATAAAAAAACAGGCCTTGCCGCATTCAACACAGAGCAGTAAATAATAATCCGGGTGTGTCAATCACCTAGAACCGAGACGAGGAATAGAACTTTCTGAGATAGGAGTTAAGAAATTCACTTTGCCAAGGTTAAACAATTTCTGCGCTTCATACAAATTCCGTAGTATTTTTAGAATGCCAAATGTTAAATCTGTCATTAAACTTTACTCAAAAATTAAATGATGGTGGACGCCATTTATGAAATGATTCAACTTCCTGAGAAAAATTCTGCCTTCAGAATCTCATTGCTTTTCTCGGGGCCAAGGAAGAGCCGTGGCACACGGCTCAGATACGAGAAGTTTCGCCTGCCAGAACACGTGCTCCTGGTCTCTGGGCCCTCAGACCAGGAGGGATGGAAACATGGCGGCAAGCCAAGAGTGTGAACTTAACCAGAAATGCGCCATTCAGAAATGAGTGTGGGGGAAAATGTGTCCTTTTAGGTCTTTACAACCCCTTTCAAACAGAAGTCAGAGCGGTGGAGAAAGCAGTTCTAGCATTAAAACATTGACCTCAATGTCACAGGCCAAGTAAGTTCTGGGTTGTTGGTTTGTTTGTTTTAGATTTCATTTATTTATTCGACAGTGAGCACAAGCCAGGGGAGTGGCAGGCAGAGGGAGAAGCAGGCTCCCCGCTGAGCAGGGAGCCGGACATGGGGCTTGATCCCAGGACCCTGAGATCATGACCTGAGTGGAAGACAGATGCTTAACTGACTGAGCCACCAGGTGCCTATTCTTGGTTTTGTTTTGTTTTGTTTTAACTTCAACCTGGTAGACTCATGTTAAGACTGTAAGTCGCATCCCGAGAGTGTGTAAACCTAGACCCACACCGAAGCGTGCAGATGTGTGCTCGGCATCCGGCATATTCGCACATGAGCGTGCGTACTGGAACTGCACAGCACACATGACCAGGAGTGCTAGACTGGGGTTCCAGGCTGACACAGAGCTAAGAGGTGCACAAGCTGCCCGTCACTGGGAATTGCATGTCACTCTTCTTGCCAAAATAGGGAGACAGCACGCAGCTACTGTCCTCATTCTTTGTTTTGTTTTTTAATTGACTCAACTCAAACAGACCTTGTATCTAGAATTCCAAACCGGTAAGCTAGGAGCAATAAAGAAAAAGGAAAAGGTATGGCTCTCCTGGCATACACCATTAAGGTGGGTGTCCTGTGGGGAGTGTGAGCTGATCCGTGCCGGTGGGAAGGAATAAGGGCAAATGGCAAAGGCGTGTTTTCTTAGAAGCTGTTTTCACCTGTTAGCCTTGAAGCTAACCCTTCCTGCTTTATCACCCCCAGCCCAAGGTCGGCTTCTCTGGCAGCAGCCTACAACTGAGGAGACAAAATACATCTTCCATCACCAGGAAGAGTCGGTAATCCCACCTAGGATTCAGGAATTTGCCCTCCAAAAAAAAAAAGGAAGAAGAGAGGGAAGAGGAGGAGAGGGCAAAACAGGGGAGAGGAGGGGACAAAAAGAAAAAGGAGAGGAAAGAAAAACCCCTACAGGATATTTTTTAATATCCTTTAAATCCTTTAAAATATTCAAGTATTTTAATTTTGATAAAAGACCCTGTTGAAATCCTAGTGTTTCAAAAATTCAATGATAGCAGCTTTTCCATCAAGCTTTTATGTCCTTTCACTCTATTTTCTCTTATTTGTCTCATTTTACTAAAATTTTAATTATGTGCAGGGTTTTTTCCTTTAAAATAGAAAGCAGTGGATCCAGAGCCTTTCCCCTACCACCAGCATCCCCCCCATCAGAAAGTTCCTGCCAGCATCTTAAAACAGGCTGCCCATTCTGTGACTATCTCAACATATAACTGAACTCCAGGCAAAGCTGACAGCCCAAAAGCACTTTCAGAAAACGTGTCCTGTATCACTCTGGCCTCTGCCTTCCTGAATAAGAAAAAGTACTTGCTGATGTGGCTACAGAGAATTTTTCTTTCACATTCCCAGATGCTCTGGTAAACTGCTTCTACCTCACACCTCCCAAGTGCTAGCCCCTGGAAGTTACATCGCCTGGGCTTCTCAGTTATGGATACTGAGGTTCTGGCAAGATCTTGCCTTTCCTTTTCATTCCAAATCAAGGATTGAAAATATAAAAGCAGTGGGGGAGGAGGGGCGAGTAGGCAAAGTGTGAGTGGGAAGATGTAACATAAGAGACAGGGCCAAGAGTTGTGGAGAGATAAAGACTGTGTGTGTTGAACCAAAGTACTTAAATCAAATTTTAAGGGAACCTGGGTGGCTCAGTCAGTTAAGCATCTGCCTTTGGCTCAAGTCCTGATCCCAGGGTCCTGGGATGGAGCCCCTCATGGGGCTTCCTGCTCAGGGAAGAGTTTGCTTCTGTTTCTACCTCTCCCTCTAGCCCTCCCCCCCACTCATTCTCTCCTTCTCTCTCTCTCTCTCTGACATACATATGCTCTCTCTGGCTCTCTCTCTCAAATAAATAAAAATCTATAAATAAAAAAATCTATAAAAAAATTTTTAAAAAATCTCAAATAAAAATGTATAAAAATTTAAAAATCTGGCTCTCCCTCAAATAAATAAATAAAAATCTATGTGAAAAAAAATCTATGTGAAAATCTGCAAAAAACTCAAATTTTAAAGCACTGGAAAGCCATCCCAAACTGTGGAAGACTCGGCTTGAGGGCTACCAGTTTAGGACCTCGCTATAAGCTACTTTCTGGGCCTCGCCTCATTAACAAGGATGTGGTTTCAGCAGAGGGCACCATTTTCCTGGGTCCTCACTGGTACCTCAGCTCTTTGCATGGCTTCAAAGATGGTGGCCCTCCCTGTTCCAAAGCAGGGCTCTTCATCAAGCCACTAAGAAGATTCCTAGCTTTCCTCATATTTACAACGTAAGGATAATTGACAAGCCTGAAACTAATGAATGATCAAAATCTACCCATTTTCCCAGGGTTTTTTTCTGGCTAATGACTTGGGCCCAGTCATCTACTGAGGAGTCAGCTCTAAAACCAGGGCTTCATCCTTGAGTTTTCCTGGTCCCTCATCCCATCAACGCCATTCAAGAGGCTTTTCCTGTTATATCAAACCAACAGATCAGAGATACGTTGAAAGCTCTTCAGGTCCGGCCAAAACCCAGCTTGTGGCCTGATGAAAGTCTTAACAGAAAGCCAAAATAAGCTGGCAGTGTTTGTGAAGATAAGGCCTCAGAATGAACGCAGATGAAATTACTTACATGTTGATTAGATTCAATCCTTTTCAGGGAAAATTACAGTCTAAATCTTGGTGAGAAATCCTGCATTCAATTGTCAGAGTCACTATGAGAAGAGCGCCCGTCACATAAAAATTAACATTGGTGCAAAGATTTACAGAAAAACAAAATATCTGTTGCTTTTTGGGAAAATTATTTCAGGGGTGTCTGTAACTGGGATCCAGTTTCCCATTCATTTTAGGAGATCTGCTCAGTTACCCCAAATCAAAAACAAATTCAGGCACTTTCAGCCAGATTCCATGTTGAGGGGTGCGCCCCAACCCCTGCTAATCCAATTGCCTTAATTCCTTACGTTAAATTGTTTCATATTACTCTCAAAAAAAGGAAATGTTACTCTTTCTGCAAAATTAAACATCTCTCATATTCTGCGTCTGCTATTAGTAAGATGATCAAATTTATCCCCTTCTTCAAACCTCAACTTCCTCTGTAAAAAGGTATAAAAATATTTATCCCCTACCTCACTGAGTAGTTGTGAAAAGAAATTAAGGCAAAATATGTAAGGTATTCAGCCCATCGCCTGTTGCATGGTAAATACCCAACAATGTCTCTTCAGGGAATGAATGAGTCCAGCATCTTTGGGAAGTACTTGGCTTTGAAATTGGAAGAATTAAGTCCCAGCCCTTGGTCTCTGAGACACTGTAGTCTTGGGCAAGGAACTTCTGAATTCCTCCTAAATTCAGTTTCTAAAACAGGATGATACCTCGCAGGAGTTGATGCAAAGACGGTGTGGGCAAAATTACTTGCATATCCTGGGCCTGCTGTTGCTATGGGGTGATAGGCAGGCTGGGCCTGGAAACTGGTTATGCCTCTACTTCTCCTTCCCTTCCTTCGCCCTACAAACACTGACTGACCCTGAAGGCTTTTTATAACATCTCATCAACTTCTGATTCAGTAAAGATGATTTATCTATAAACCATGTCTTACAATATTAGCATAACCTCCTAGGTTTTAATATTTCTTCAAACTGTGCAGCACACACACACAAAATTACCTTAAACTACCTTCTTTTCAACCTGTAACAAAGCAACTGGATAAATTATATCAGGAGCTGGATGAATGTGCACTGACCGCAGCAGAGAGGAGGGAAAGCGATTTTTCTTTCTCTGTTGATAACATTTTTATCACGCACCTAGTGCAATCTAAGCAGTATCTTTTGATTAATCATCACCAGAAATAATATTTGAACATCTCTTGGCTAATATTAAGACCGCTGTATTTGACAGATCCCTTCTTGCAATTCAATGAACGATTTGACAGATCCCTTCATGTAACTCAATGAACGATGCCTTTGAACTTCAGGGTATACTTTCCCACTGTCCAAAATGGCTATTTCATACCTTTTCTTTAACTCCCTACATGGCACCACCCACCCCAGCCCTTTGCAGCTGATGACTCTGTTTCATTTTTTATTGAACTCATTCATCTTTCACAATAAATCGCGCAGACACTTTCGCCTGTGTCTCTCTGCGCTACTTTACCTCTTATGCCTTAAATGAGCGGCTTCTTAAGGGAGCCTACCCTCCCCTACTCTGGATCCTGTTCCCTCCTGGATTTGCTCCGCTGCTCCTGTACTTCTCCCACTCCCTCTAGCCTGGATCACAGTCATTAGGGCACAAACCTGCTCTGGCATCTCCCATCTTCAAAATACCTGTGACCCAACATCTCCTTTTGCCTATAACTCTTCCCCTCTGCACTTCTGCAAAGAGTTCTTTACACCCATTGTCTCTTTTTCCACACCTGACTCTGGTCAGGCCCTCATCCCTACCATTCCTCCTAGACTGTTCTTGTCAAGGCCACCACTGATTTTCCTATTGCCAAATCCAATCGGTCAAGTCTCTGTCCTCAAATCACCGGTTCTCTTTGCAGCTTCTGATCTCGTCCTTCTTGACCCACTGTCTTCACTTTGCATCTGGGCCACACACTTCCTTGAGTTTCTTTCTCTCTGACTCATTGCTCCTGCTCAGATCTTTTGCTGGATCCTTCTCTTTTCAGCCTCTAAATGCTGGAGGAGCACCAGAACTCAGTTCTTGGATCTCTCTTTTTTTTTTTTAAACATAGCTAGGTAGGGGCACCTAGGGGGCTCAGCGGGTTAAGTGTCTGCCTTTGGCTCAGGTCTTGAGCCCAGGGTCCTGGGATCGAGTCCCGCATCAGGCTTCTTGCTCAGCGGGGAGTCTGCTTCTCCCTCTCCTCCCTTTTCATGCTCTCTCGCTCTTTCTCACTATCTCTGTCTCTCTCAAATAAATAAATAACATCTTTAAAAAAAAAAAAAAAGCATTCCCGGGTGATCTCACTTAATCCCATAGCCTTGAACCTTTAAGCTTGATATATAAATTGCCTACTTCATAGTGCCTTCAGCTATTTCATAATCATCTCAAACTTAACGTAGCCCAAACAGAGCTCGAGTCCCCTCCCCCAAACTGGTTCTTTTCCAGACTTTTCCGTTTCAGTAATGGTACCACAATGCCCTCAGTTGTTCGGGCCAAAAATTCAAGAATCGGGCTCGTATCTTTCTTTACCTGACCATCCCACCCTCTGATCACCCACTGGTCAATTTTACCTGAATACAACTGTTTCTTAGCACCCCCCCCACTACCGCCTTGGTGTAAGATGACGTCATTTCTCCTCTGGACTACTGTGATAACCTTGCAACTGCTTCCACTCCTACTTCTCTGATTTCCCAATTTACAAAGCACAGAATATCTTATAAAACAACATCAAATTCATGACACCTCCCTGTTTCAAATCTGCCAGTGACTTACATTGCAAAGAGGTGATCCTGGCATGACTTCACTTACAAGACCCTGGAGGACCTCATCCCCGCCTACCTATCTCGTCATACTACCCTTGGCTTGTGCCACTCCAGCCATATTGATTTTCTTTCCGCTTTTTGAACATGTCAGACTTGTTCCTAACATAGGGGCTTTGCACTGACTGTTCCCATCTCCTGTAATATTCTTCCCCCAGATATTTACATGTTCAACATCTCGTGTCTCGGCTTCTACCTGACCTCTAAGGCAGAGGCATTCCTTGACTCTGCTCCATCACTCCCTCTATCTTATTTTTCATGGACTACTTACCCCTGCTGGTACTTTGTATGTATGTATGTGGGTAGGTATGTATTATGTATGTAAGTACGTAGTATTTATTGGATTGATTCATTGCCATTTATTGTGTGACCTTCTTCACTGGATTATAACCTCTGTGAGGACAGGGATCTTACTTCTACTGTTTCCTGTTTTATCCCCAGCATCTGGGAGAACACCTTGCATGTAGGTCTCCTCAAGAAATAACGGTTATTGGTGGGAAAGAACTCAGACAAGTCAATGAGCTCATTTGCGAAGGATGAAGAAGGGCTCATTTCACAAAGGACTTACTCCAGTGGCTTCATCAGAACGCATTTCTACACAAAAACTGATGTAGCACAGGGACGCCTAGCTGGCTCAGTTGGCTAAGCCCCTGCCTCCAGCTCAGGTCACAATCCCAGGGTCTTGGGATTAAGCCCTGAGTTGGGCTCCCTGCTCAGCAGAGAGTCTGCTTCTCCCTCTCCTCCCTGCTTGTGCTCTCTCACCCTGTCTCTCTCTCTCTCTCTCTTTCAAATAAATAAAAGCGTTTAGTAGCAGATTTTAAATCTGGAAAGCTATGCTGTCATGTCATGCTTTTCTGTACCCCTTCATTCCTCTGAATTTCTGTTTGATTCCATGAGTCCTAACTTCTGGGGTTCCTTTCCTCTGTATAGATCTTTGTGACAGTGTCTCCACATTCATTCTTAGCTCTGTGTCTTACAAGGCCCATATCCACCCCCCCCAATTCCTTCTGTCTCTCCTAATGAACCCAAACACAATGCCAGTGTTTATCTATCTTCCTGTATGTTGATGTGGCCAAAAGTGTACAGAGATTTGCATGTGACCTTAGTATGGGTGAGTTTTGAAACCACTGACCTCCCCCAGAGTTATTTAAAAGTTGTTAAATCACCACACAAACTTTACATAGAATAATACCACAAGGAAAACATGTTCAAGAAAGTTTCCTTATTGGATTAGGCCATCTTAATTACAGTATCAGAATCACCGTGTGGCTAATGGCCATAGCCCTTGGGTGTGAGATCTCTGCACTAAAAGGGGTTGAGGGGCTGACAGAGGACTACATGCATTACAAGGGCATCATGAGCATTTCAACCTCTTGGCTAAAATGTTTCTAGTATTAGTTGCCTATCTGTTCAGAAACAGAAACACCAGCTCATTCAAAAAGAAGAATGGATTCCACCCCAGATTCTAACCACAAGTCAAGAAGAAAACTGAACTGGGGATGGTTGGGTGACTCAGTGAGTTAAGCATCTGTCTTCGAGGGGCACCTGGGTGGCTCAGTGGGTTAAGCCTCTGCCTTTGGCTCAGGTCATGATCTCAGGGTCCTGGGATCGAGCCCCGCATTGGGCTCTTTGCTTAGCGGGGAGCCTGCTTCCCCCTCTCTCTCTGCCTGCCTCTCTGTCTACTTGTGATCTCTATCTGTCAAATAAATAAATAAAATCTTTAAAAAAAATCTGTCTTCGGCTCAGATCATGATCCCAGGATCCTGGGATCGACCCCACCTTGGGCTCCCTGCTCACTGGGGAGCCTGCTTTTGCCTCCACCTCTGCTGCTCCCCCTGCTTGTGTACTCGCTCGCTCTCTCTCTCTCTCTCTCTCTGTCAAATAAATAAATAAATAAATAAAATCTTCAAAAAATTTTGAACTAAAGATAGCCCTCCCAGAAAATATAATTGAATAATAGACCTAAGAAGAATTTTCAACTTGACTAGTAATTAAAAAAGAAAAACAACCATTTTCAGCTCTCAGTTTAAAACACTGAGAAATACCATTTTTGCTCTCAGTTTGCAAGACTGAAAAAAAAAAAGAAGGCTATGATATTAAATGCTACCAACAATGTGATGGAAAAATTCTGGCTGAAATAATCACTGGTAAAACAGTTGAGAAAAACAATTTGGCAAAAGCCTGAAACTGTCCATTTCTTTAAAGCAGAAACTGTTACTCCATGATTCAATTCTAAGAAATAATACCACACATAGAAAAATTATTATTCCACAGATCTTTAGTGCCATGTCATTTATAATAACTCACATGTAATATGTAATGTCCAATAATCTCATATTGGTTAAGTAAGTTATGACACACCTATTCGATATTAATTAAATTATGTTCAGAAAGACTGCAATATTGTGAAAAATGCTTGTGTTTTTATATCAGGCGAGAGATATAAAATTGTGTCTGTAATATGACTATCAATATAAATGTGTGGCACAGGTGTGCACACACACACACACACACACACACACATAGAGAAAACAAATGCACAAAAAAAAGGCTGGAAGAGGGGCACCTCGGTGGCTCAGTGGGTTAAAGCCTCTGCCTTCGGCTCGGGTCATGATCCCGGGGTCCTGGGATCGGGCCCCGCATCTGGCTCTCTGCTCCGTGGGGAGCCTGCTTCCTCCTCTCTCTCTGCCTACCTGCGATCTCGCTCTGTCAAATAAATAAATAAAATCTTAAAAAAAAAAAGGCTGGAAGAAAATACACCAAACTACTAAGAGCAGTTGTTTTGTTTTGTTTTAAGTAGGTTCCATGCCCGGTGTGGAGCCCAGCGTGGGGCTTGAATGCATGACCGTGAGATCAAGATCTGAGCTGAAATCAAGAGTTGGACACTTAACCGACTGAGCCACCCAGGTGCCCCAAGAGAGGTTGTTTTGGGTGCTAGGACTTAAAAAATGAAATTACTCATCCAGATAATTCATCCAGAAGTAGTATAAAAAAATAACTTATTTAGTCATGAGCTCATGCAAGTAGTTTTATTTACTAGACTATTTCCAGGATTCGCTGCATAAATGGTTTACTTTTGTTATAAATTTATACTTCTTAGAGACCTAAAATAAAGCAGAGTCACGTAATTGCCTAAACTGTCTATAAATCACATCTATCTTCCTTCATATTGCCACTAACCCTCTGGATTTCAGAAAAAAAATTCTATGCAGGCCCACTGATAGAACTGTTTTCGCAAGGTCAACTGTATATCAAACCAAATAAAAATAAAATGAACTACATGCTATTTATATAATTTACTTCAATTACAACCGAATGATCAGATTGGGGAAGGGAGAGAAGGATGTACATTATTTTTTCAAAACTTGGGAGCTGTTTCCCTTAATTGCTTTTTCTTTCAACACCACCAATACATCTTTATTAAATTGTTCTGTGAAATTTGGAACTTAATAACATTATTTATATTGCACTTTCTAAACTGATGAATGCAGTGTAATTATTGTTCAACAATTAAGGGATTGAATTTGGCATCCTGATCTGTAACTCCAGGCTCACCGGCCACCTCACACATCTCTTCTCAACTAATATTCATACCTTGCCCCACTAGAAAGCTCTGAAAAGATAATTGGTCAAGTCATTAAAAGAAGATTTCTGCAGTTATGTTTAGCCAACACAGAGAGATGGCTTTAGAATTTAGATCTTGTTGACTAAAAGTGTTCACAAATAATGTCAATTTCTCCCTAAATTGCCATAATAGCTGTGGCCCATCTTAAACAGGGAGTTTTTCCTCTGTGATTCAGTTTATTTCTTTTAAGATTTTATTTATTTATTTGAGAGAGAAAGAGCGAGTGAGCATGAGCAGAGGTGAGAGGGAGAGGGAGAAGCAGACTCCCTTCTAAGCAAGGAACCGGATGCGGGACTTGATCTCAGGACCCTGAGATCGTGACCTGAGCCGAAGACAGATGCTTAACCGACTGAACCATCCAGGCATCCCTGGGGTTCAGTTTACATGATGGCCCTACTCAGAGGGGCAGAAAAGCAGACGCCATGGAAACGTTGCCATAAAAGTACCGAAAGCTTAAAACTGGGAAAATTTATTGGCACTCTCAGGCATTAACTTTTTGCTGAAAGTTCAGTGAGAATAGTCAGAGAACAGTCTCTTTTCTGAGAACAATGAGCCACATGCATTACCAACAACCTGCCAACCAGCAAACAAAAACTTCACGATGAACATAACAGTATATGGCCGCCTCATTTTCAGTATTCCAGTTTTCACTGCAGGCCACCCTTCTGCTTTCTATTTTAAAAGGCTTCCCTGATCTGAAACCCTTGGAAACAAAGACATTTCAGAACTTCAATTATTTTCAGATTTTAGAGAGACAACCCAGTACAGAGACATATATTATGGGACAGTCCTAGTGACAGCTGCGACAACCGCTTTGAAATCACCCGATCATGTCTGCGGTCAAACATATGACTAAAAGCAAACACAACACATCAGTTTTGGCCAGGTTTTGCTGAAAGCTCGAGAGAACAGTTTCAGTTTTCAGTGTTCTGGGCATGTGGGCAGCGCAGATAAGGAACTGTGCTCTAAAGCATGGTAGATTTGAGAACTAGCTGCCTTCAGATAAGTGCTGAGGACCCGGATGTCGAAAACGAGACACAAAAACTCAGGGCAAGTAAGGACACCCCCTTCATGAAAAAGATAATTTCCTACAACTAGGTGGTTTAATACTTGTATGATGGGTTGAGTAGACACCCATCATAAAAATCGTATTGAAGTAATTCCGAAGAGGTGGGTAACACAGAAAGATACAAATGCAATTTAAAACCAAAGTTGTTCATGTAGTTCTTAAGGAAAGAGTCAATAAACAAATTAATACTGACTGTGAATCCATCAGGTAGAAGCACCATCCAACGTGGTGTGGGAGACAGAGTGCCTGCCCTCCTGGGCCTTACAGTTGGGAGGACAGAAATGGTGTAAAACCAGATGCCATGGGAGAGTAGAACTGGGGAGCACAGTGTAGTTTGCACAAGGTTGTCAGATATGGAGATCTTAAAAAAACGAGGTTTTTTTTTTTTAAGATTTTATTTACTTGAGAAAGAGAGTGAGAGAGAGCACAGGAGTTGTGCGGGGAAGGGGAGAGGGCAGACTGAGAAGCAGACACCCCACTGAGCAGGGACACTGATGTGGGGCTCCATCTCAGGACCCAAGGATCATGACCTGAGTCAAAGGCAGACGCTTAACCGATGGAGCCACCCAGGCGTCCCCAAAAATGAGTTTTAAAGTAAGTTCTGAAAGATGGTCAAGAGTCACCAAAGTGGCCGGTGGGGGGAGCCTGAGGTGGATTATTTGAGGACTTGCGACATGTGGGCTGGTGTGGTTGCAGAGCCAAGACAAGACACTGGTGGCCGAAGATGTTTCTGAGGTAGGCAGGGGTCAGGCCTCCGGTGTCTGCGCCACAGCCATCATTCTGGACTTAATCCTGGAAGCCACTAAAGGGTCTGAATCAGAGGAGGAACTCATGAGATTTATATTTTAGAAAGATTGCCCTGCCAGGAGAACAATCTGGAAGGATATATGCCAAAATATTAGTAAGAGTCACCTCAGGAGGGTTAGGATGTGGCGAAGGCCAACAGATAATTAGCTTTGTCTTTGAACAACTTCATTTGCCTCGCTTCTGGCCATAAACACTTTTTGTGGCTTAAAAATATTAAAAGTTGAATTTTTTTCCTCATTAAAACCAAATTATTCTTCCTTTAGTGTAAGAATGGATTGGGTAGATACACCCCGAAGACATGTTGCTAAGTGAAATGAGCCATATGTAAAAGGACAAATACTGTATGATTCCATTCATATGAAGTTCCCCAAGTAGTCAAATTCGGGGGGCCGGGGGGCAGAAAGCAGAATGAGGGCTGCTAGGGATTAAGGAAAGCAAGGAATGGGGAATCTATGTTTAATGGGGACAGGACATCAGTTTAGGGTGATGACAAAAATTCTGGGGAGGGATGGCAGTGATGGCTGTACAACAATGTGGATGTCCTTAATGTGGCTGAACACATCAACCTTAAGAACCTTAAGATACGGGATCGAGCCCCGTATCAGGCTCCTTGCTCAGGAGGGAGCCTGCTTCTCCCTCTCCCTCTGCCTCTCCCCCTGCTTGTGTGCTCTCTCTCTCCCTCTCTCTCTCTCAAATAAATAAATAAAATCTTAAAAAAGAAAAGAAAAGAAATGATATCTTCAAATGTCCAGTTAATACAGAGCATAAGAAGCTGAAAAATCTTTCCTTAGATTGTGGGCACTACTCTGGAAAACACTAAAAGTTGAATAAGTGTTTATAGGGGCCAAATACCCTGAATCATTCTGTACCACAAAGCTCAGATACCAAAGATGTAGCCAACGATATCCAACCAGACAAATAACAGTGTGAGAGAAATAGAAGCTCTCAACCTGTGTTTCCTTTCCTCATCTCTTTCCGACCTTTCACTTAATGTAAAATTACACAGATCGAAAGACTGCACATATCACCTTATAAGAAGCATGGATTTGTTGAGAACAAAAAATCTAATATTGATTTTCTCATGTGTACAAGAATTACATGCAACCAAGGACCTTGAGAAATACCGGTCAAATATTATTACTACGCTTTGCATCTATGTTTTTTGTTTGTTCTTCGCCCATACCTGCAATTATTTTAGCAGCAATTGAATAAGATCCCACTTTTGCAAGTTATTTGCAGATGTCCCTTCTCATCATCACTATAGCTTTCCTAATATTTGAAAAATATTAAAATGATGCCAAGAGTTTGTATACAGAACGCATGGTTTGAGGACAGGCTTAAATTCTAAGTGCTCACATTTTTTTTTTTTTCAAGCCCTGTTTTCAAAGAAAAAGGATACATACATCTTAGCCCTCATGTATATATCTTCACCGGAAACTTAAATTCACTAATGCTTTTACTTTTAAAGACTGGTTTTAAACTTATTCCCCAGCGATCCTGAAACCCGCAAATTCCTTCCAAAGGAATTCATCCAGAAGGAAGGGGACCAGATTTAAAAGACAGGTTTCCTGAAACATACCTTTTAAAGAACACGGGAGGAGGAAAAAAAAATGGTCATTTTCACCAGCTTTTCAGAGTTTTTGTTCGCCAACTAAAACCCAGGAATAAAGCAAGCCCAAGTCCCAGACAATTTTTCTTCTGCACACAAACTGTTTTTGCTTCCCCCGCCACACCTTAGAGTCATCTTAACCTCTTTGTACTTTTTCCCATTTCTCAGACGTGTCTGCTGGAAGCTCAATATTGTGGACCGACAGGCTGATTTATCTACAGAAAACTCATTTTCCCCTTGGACACATTCTCCACAATAACAGAGAGAAAGGAACAAGAGGAGAAAAGCAGATCACAGGCAGTGTACTTTGGATGTTCTGCGTTTTATCAACTAGGACCATGTGATTTCCTTTCAGACTCTGACCACAGCTGTGTGCAGCCCGATTTCCGATGAAATAAAAGGCATGTATGATATTTCATCCTTCAGGAGGCCAAAAAGATCATACCACCTATGAGTAAGCCTGAAAAAAATTAGCAGATGACACAGCACCTGGAAACCAAGAGCGGAGTCATCTCAGCATCCATTCTGACTTTGGCCCAAAGGTGAGCTCTGTAAAGGTACACAGGAGGCATCCTTTATCTAAAAAGGATTTTTTTTTTTTTTGGTATGCGCAAGCCAACAATGAAAAGGCACAGGAAATGTAATTTCACCTCATTTCTTGTGTATGTGCATGTGTCTAAGCTGGAACGCTTTCTGGATGTTCATTCCTGGCATCTAGCACATAGAAGGCACTCGTTCATGTTTTCTAGATGAAAGGCTAACAACAGGCACACAGAAAAAGCTTGGCCTGCTACCAGCCAAGATGTGAGGTAAACAGCAATATATAAGGGGCTACATCACAGGATTAGACACTAGCCTATGATTTCCTTTACAGATATCTCCATGAGTAAAGTGTTTTGTCTTTTTCAATCAGAGAACAGAATCCTCAAAGTGTTAATATCATCGTAATACTAACGGTCTAACTCTAGTTTGGCTTGTTGGGGCATGGGAAGAACAGGATCTTTATCTCTCTCTCTCTCTCTCTCTCTCCTTAAATCATCTGTTCAAGTGCACAGAAGATAGAACTTTGGACATGCCAACTCAAAATATTATAACTCATTTAAATGCTATTAGCGGTCATTTCCAAGAAGTATAGTCAAAAGGTTACCTGTCAAAATCCTACAACACACTCCTTCATGATCACGATCTTTCTAGTTCATTTGTTTTTCTAGTTCATTTGTCAGATCCCTCTATTAACGAATGTCCTTTGACCAAAGCCCGCCAACCTGTTAACCTCGCCACTCAAACGCTACCGACCAGCTCCCTCACTTTCTCCCTCAACCATCTTGGATTCTGTTGCCCATGTTTACAACCACTTTTAGTATCTTCAATTCCCTGTGAGAAATCCTATGCGAAGCTGCATAAAACAGTAGCAAGATTATGGGAAGAAGAGGGGTACGCACCAACAGTACTATTTTGCTAAGAACCCAGAATCTAGGGGTGCCTGGCGGGGGGGCTTAGTCGTTAAGCACCTGCCTTCAGCTCAGGTCATGATCCCAGGGTCCTGGGATCGAGCCCTGCATTGGGCTGCCTGTTCAGTAGGGCGCCTGCTTCTCCCTCTCCCACTCCCCCTTCTTGTGTTCCCTCTCTCTCTCTCTGTCAAATAAATAAATAAAACTTAAAAAAAAAAAAAAGAACCCAGAATCTGTGCTGGACCCAAAATGGTAGCCCAGGATAGATGGACAGTCCATGACCTTGTATGTCTCGTCCTCACAGATTATGGTTGTTTGTTCCTTATTTATCCCTTGGCTACACTGCCACAGATGTTTTCAAATCAGCCCAGAGTGGTAAGAGAATTAGATCCCCTGGAGTTTGTTGGGGCCAACATAAAGGTCACCCTCCACTCTCCACCCTGTTCTGGGGGCACAGGGCACCTAAAAGATCCAGAACTGATGGGGCTCAGCACTCTCCCTGGACCTCTGCTCCAACTGACACAAACTTCATGGTTAGAAAGTCTTGTGATGGACAGAACGAAAATACGTCCAGCTCTTGTCTGTCTAGGTTAGGGTCCAGAGCCGGCAGGCTCTGAGGCAGATCTACACATAGGAACTTCATCAGGGTTCAACAGGTGTCAAGAAGTAAGGGGAGCAGGACAGAGGGCTGAACTGAGATGCAGTCACAACGGAGGCCTCAGTCAATCCCACAGGGAGCTCCAGAGCTGAGAGGGTCCATCAGAGTTGTCCTGAAGTGAAGCAAGGGGTCCAGGCCTCTGTATCCCCGCATCTGTTGAAGGGTGCCCCCAAAGGAAGGGGTATGATCTTGGGTGAGTCGGCTCCCCTCAGTCAAGGGCAATTTCCACAGAGGGACTCCACAGTGAACCAGCAGGCGGCCAGCCCCCTCAGCAGGTGGGGGAATAACTGCCCTAAAGGGGGCTTAGGCAGCCAAATGGCCTCCACCACGCTGCCATTTTAGGGCCAACAACAAGAAGAGCGAAACTGAAATTTCAATGGCCTGTGTATATTAGCGCGCAGATTTAAATTTCAACCACGTAGAGCTATACTTTAAGGAAAAATATTTGAATTGGCCAATTAACTTTCCAATAAATCCTCTCACTAAATATTTGTTCAGGTTCTTTGAGGCCCTGAGGTGACGCTTTCATCCTCCTCTCCTCTCTGGAGATGAACCTATCTTTCTCAGCAACCCCCCAACCCCCGAGCATTCACCTGTGTGGGGCTGTATGTGTCTCCCTCTGCTTGGCGTACCCCTCAAAGATGGAAACCTGTATTACCCATCTGTCTATTCCCACGCCAGCCCAATGCTTGGTAAATACGGCATTTGATAAGCATTTATTGAATAAATGAATTCATCAAGGAATGAGCAAATTTGACTTCTTTTTCTCCCTGGCAGAAACAATAGGATGGGAAAACACATTTGATGAAATGAGGAGCTCATGTGCGTGTACACCTTTGTACTTATCATCAGTGCTTAACAAGGGCTGTTTGATTTTGACTAACTGGCATAGCCTGAAAGGGCTATTCTGAAACAGTCAACTGTATCTTACAGGACTTCCAAATAAACTAAAATCTAGCACAGACTGGAATGCAAACTAGAAAGGACAATAAAATGTAAAACATGAAACAGCTGTGTGATCCTCTTATAAAAAACTGGACAAAGGCTATACCCATGTCTTATCTAGATGGGTAAAAATAATCATAGAAAATGATTTGTTACAGGGCTGTTTCCTTTTCTGCACTGAAGCACAAGAGAATGATCTAATTAGTGATGTCAAACTTCTAGATGCGGGGTGCCTGGGTGGCTCAGTGGGTTAAAGCCTCTGCCTTCGGCTCAGGTCATGATCCCAGGGTCCTGGGATCGAGCCTCACATCGGGATCTCTGCTCAGTGGGGAGCCTGCTTCCTCCTCTCTCTCTGCCTGCCTCTCTGCCTACTTGTGATCTCTGTCAAATAAATGAATAAAATCTTTAAAAAAAAACTTCTAGATGCATGGGATAAATAGTGTCCAAAAAACTTGGAAGTACTATAAAAAAATATGATAATGGTGGGCATAAAGTACTCATTGCAAAAAACAGTTGCAGAGAGTAAAATTTACTTGCCACTACTGAAATTTTACAAATCTGAAGACATTTGTACTCTCTAGTCCCTACATCTTCATTAAGTGACAACTACAAACTGGGGAAGGACCACGGCTTTCTCTGTATTGTGCTGGAGTGGGGACAATTGTTGGTTGCCTGTTGAAGTAACTAAGAAGCCCATTATTACAATTCCACCCTAAAGTAAACTGGTAAAATTTTCTTGGGAATGACAATTTTGCGATAATTATTAAAGGCCCTCAAAGGATCCCCATTATTTATTTCTAGAAACTTCCTAAAGAAATAATCAGAATTATGCACAATGGTTTAGGTATAAAGATGTTCATAATAGCATTGTTTGAAATAGCAGAAGTTTCGAAATGCAAATCTTCAGCAATAGGACAGTTGCATAAATAAATACAATCTTATGAAGAAATATAATAAAGTAACCAAGATCTTATAGGAAATGAGCAGTTAAGACATGATTAAGCAGTGGTGTTATTATTTACTAAAAAACAGACAGATCCAATAGGTGACATGAAAAAATATATATATAGGTGGCGTTAGTTAACAGTGGTATTTCTGGTGGGGATCAATTATGGGTGATTTTCATTTTCCTTTTATCCTTTTCTGCAATTTACAGATGTTCATAGTAAATATGTATTATTTCTATAATTCGTGTTATTAAAAAATGTTCCAATGTCGCAAAAAAAATACCTTAATCTATAAATCACCAAGAAAAAAATGTGATTTCATCTTTCTTTTTTTCCTTTTTTTGTGATTTCCTTTTTGTTGTTTTTTTTTTAAGGGTAGGGAATGTGCTCTCATGCTTGAGTGGAGGGGGGGAGAAAAGGAAGGGGGAGAGATAGAATCTTCTTTTTTTAAGATTTATTTATTTAAGAGAGAGAGACTGTGTGCATGTGCAAGCAGGGGGAGGGGCAGAGGGAAAGGGAGACAAGCAGACTCCCTGCTGTGTGGGGCTCAATATCAGGACTCTGGCATAATGACCCGAGCCGGAATCAAGAGTCATGCTCAACTGACTGAGCTACCACCCAGGCATCCCTGTGATTTCATCTTTCATTTACATCAATAGCCTTTCTTCTTAAAATTTTTGAGGGAGGGGTTCCTGGGTGGTTCAGTTGGTTAAGCGTCTGCCTTCAACTCAGGTCATGATCCCAGAGTCCCGGGATCAAGCCCCACACCATGCTCCCTTCTCAGCGGGGAGTTTGCTTCTCCCTCTGCCCCTTACCCCACTCTCATGCTCTCTCTCTCTCTCTCAAATAAATAAATGAAATCTTTAAAAAAATTTAAAAACATTTTTGAGGGTATTCTGGTTATTAAGTTATTTGCTTATTAATTCTTTACTTTATCTTAAATCATACAAAAAAAGGGCCCTGCTGAACAACAAAAGCTTTTCCCAAGAGCTCGCTGTTTTAATGTAGAAAACCGAAAAACAACCCAAAGCAGCGAGATGGAATTAAAGACAAAATTATAAAGACACAGTTAAAGACAGAAACACAACTGGAATCACAGGAATTAAAAAGTAGCTTCATGGGACACCTGGGTGGCTCAGTCGGTTAAGCCACTGCCTTCAGCTCAGGTCATGATCCCAGGGTCCTGGGATCGAGTCCCGCATCAGGCTCCTTGCTTAGCAGGGAGCCTGCTCTCTCTCTGCTTCTGCCTGCCACTCTGCCTGCTTATGCACTCTCTCCCTCTCTCTCTCTCTCTGACAAATAAATAAATAAAATCTTAAAAAAAAAAAAAAGTAGCTCCAACTCCAAAGCATGAGGTCAAGATTCCAAATTCAACATCAAAGAATCATTGGAAATGTTTGAGCTGTAAACCAAAAGGAGAGTGGTTATTCACGCTGGCAGGACAGCAAATCAAATTAAGGACCTAGCAGGACACTTTCCTCATTGCACAAATCTGATAAATGTTGAGGAGGATGTGGCCAGAGTCAAAAATGTCCTATGGAAAAGATGACGAACATCAGGTCAAGAGTTTAACCTTCTGACACGACGTGGAAATTAACTAGAACATGCCACTTACGATACCATTAAACAGGGACCATGGTAACTCCACTAACATTTGAAAGGTCATTCCTACCTGAAGGTACTTTCTGATTTTGTCCTTTCTCTCACAAAACAGTAGGTTTCAGTGACAACTTTGACATAACAAATAGGATGAACTATTCACTTTGTGTTTGAGACTGCCTAAGACGTGTGTTTGTTACTGAGTAAGCGGGTTCACAGCCATTGGGCAGAAAACTCTTTAATTTTTTTTTTTAAAAGAGGGAAATTTTAAATACGGTCATGTCCTTCAACTCCAGTTATAAAACCTCCGAAGGAAAACATGAATTACTATTTTTGTAATACTTCCTGGGATCAAGACCAGCAACCGGCTGGGTGCTCAGCACAAAGTCTGAGGTGGAGTCTTCTAGACTGTTCCCTCTCCCTCTGCTTCTCCCCTGCTCGTGTTCTCTCTCTCTCTCCCTAAAATAAATAAAATCTCTTTAAAAAAAATACCACCAGTTGACTTGTAAAAATGGTAGAGTTAACACTTACTGACCCTTCCAGGAGTTAGTCCCAGGGCTCTCACTCCACTTTATAAACAAGGATCTGGAGCCTCTGGGGAAGTAGGTAATAACCCAAGCTACACAGTTAGGGACAGGGGGAGGATTTGAACCGAAGCCCTAGGCCCCCAGAGTCCTTGCATTTAACTTCTGGGTTACCCTGCTTCCTCAAGAAGGTGAAAGGTTTACTCCATTTTTTTCTGTAGGTTTCTAGCTGTGGGGTGTACCTTCTCTGGGTCCAAAGCCTGGGAGGACCCATGAGCCTGATGGAGGGATTCTACCAATGTGATTCCATTTTGGGGAGCTAGAGCGGGCATACTTCCTTACTAAATACCAGAGATGGGAACATAAAGCACACAAAGTGCTGGATTTTGAGCAGCCTATGGTCAGATGAGGGGGTCACAGATGCTTAAACAGGTCAGTGAAATTAAAACTGATAAGACTCTAAGTAAAATAGTCATTAAATCCAAAGATGAACCTGGTTAGTGGTAGTTCTGATACAGGGTCACCAGCAACTGTACACATTTCATTTGTCCCAGGGGCTGAATGACATCTGCCATGAGACTATGGTCTTGTCACCTGTAATAATTTAATGGTCACTAACCTTTTTTTTATTTTTTAGAGAGAGAGAAAGCATCATGGGGGGGTTGGGCAGAGGGAGAGGAAGAGAGAGAATCTTAAGCAGGCTCCACACCGAGCACAGAGCCCGACACGGGACTCGATCTCACCAGCCTGAGATCATGACCCAAGCCAAAATTGAGCGAGATGCATAACCAACTGAACCACCCAGGTGCCCCAAGAGTCACTAATTTTAAATGTTATTCAAACTGTAGAAGTACAATTTCCATAATCATCAGTCAAACACATATGCATATAAAGTGTGAGTCTTGACAGGAATAAAGAAATGTACTAGCATATTGAAACTTGGCGATGACATACTAGTTAATCATTACGGATATCTGGAAAAGTAACAGTTGGCCTGAAAACATTTTCTGAGCTTTACTGTGTCAAAGGAACATGAGAAATGGGAGTCGGGTCCAAATGTTAGAGAAATAAGTTAAAACTAAATGAGCTCTTCACGTTCATAGGATAAATTTGACCAGAGGGACCATCCCAGTGTCCTGGGATCGAGCCCAGTGTCGGGCTCCCTGCTTGCAGGGAAACTGCTTCTCCCTCTCCTCCCTGCTCATGCTCTCTTTCTACTTCTCTCTCTCTCTCTCTCTCAAATAAATAAATAAATAAGTAAAATCTTTTCTAAAAATGCAGGAGGGGCACCGGGGTGCCTCGGTTAAGGTGCTGCCTTCGGCTCAGGTCATGATCCCAGGGTCCTGGGATTGAGCCCCACATTGGGCTCCCTGCTTGGCGGGGAGCCTGCTTCTCCCTCTCCCTCTGCTTACCACTCCCCTTGCTTGTGCGCGCTCTCTCTCTCTTTCCCTCTGTCAAATAAATGAAATCTTTTTTAAAAAATGCAGGAATCGCCGAAGCAGCTGATTTTCAGTTACAAGCTGTAGTGTTTTAAAAACCAATTTGGATGACCTTCGTTATCGGCCGCATTGCTAAAATCTTCTCGATGTGCATGTCTCTGGAGCCACAGGAGCATGAACAAATGATGTGGAAACACATCCCAAGTTCATGTTACACAGGAAGTGGACCGCTCTGATAATGGGCGAAGATTAACAGACCAGAACTAGCTGCTTCTGCAAGGACATTTTCACCCGGCAGCAGAAGAAATCAAACAAGGAAACAAATGTTGAAATGAACAACGGGGGGCTGATCTTAACATCAACGTCTGCCGGGCACCAAATGCATGAGAAGTGTGCAGAAAACAGACATGCGTTCTGCAGTCAGAATTTCTCACGCTTTTCCCTCTTCGATATATTTTCAAAGTCATTAGAGTTTAAGCTTTTTCTTCAAATTTTGCTGCCGGCTTTCTTATATCATCTGTGTGAGTAAATCATGTACAAGCCAAGAAAGTAGGGCGGGGAGGCAGCATCCCTAGACGGGATGATAGTCCATGAATCTGTGCGTGTGTGTGTGTGTGTGTGGGACTGCACGCCCAGCCACTAACTGTTCCCTCAACCCGAAGTTTGACAGTGGAGTCAGCTGACACGGTGCCATTTCAGACCCATCTGTGGTCAGTGGCCATTTGTCAGCCTGATGAACAATAGTAGCCAGTGTCCACTGTGTGCTTGCCAGATGCCAAGCCCTGTGCCTGCATTTTCTCAATTAATCCTTTCCAACGCTTTGCGAAGGGAATACCATTCTTATCCCTCTCTTCTGGATGAGAAAACCAAGACCTGGGAAGGTTACCGATGTCTCTCAAGGTGGCACAGCTAATTCGTGGTAGAACCAAGGCAGACGCTGTGCTCTTAACCTTAGGCTCTAGCACTGCCCAGTAGAACAAGGGCGGGTTGGGAGAGGGGGATGGGCTAGACCTCACAGTCCTGCCAGATGCAAAGGAAATTGCTGCCACGGATAATGGCCAAGCTGAGCCTGAAACCTGGAGGATACAGAAGGATTTAGAAATCGCGCTTCTGGAGCGCCTGGGTGGCTCAGTGGGTTAAGCCTCTGCCTTCGGCTCAGGTCTTGATCCCAGGGTCCTGGGATCGAACCCCGCATTGGGCTCTCTGCTTAGCAGAGAGCCTGCTTCCCCCTCTCTCTCTGCCTGCCTCTCTGCCTACTTGTGATCTCTCTGTCTACTTGTGATCTCTCTGTCTGTCAAATAAATAAATAAAATATTTAAAAAAAAAAGAAGAAATCGCACTTCTCGTGGCACCTGGCTCTGCCCACGTGGCCCATCCGGCAGGCCCCTCCCACCAATGTGCCCCATGTACTAGAACCAAGCAGGAGGTACAAGGCTTTGGTGTTCTTAACCTTCACAGAGCTTCTGGAAAAAGTCAAGCTCCTAAAGCCTTGCCCAGCATGAGGATGGCACTCGAAATGTCAGCTCTTTGTTATTATTTATTTTTTTTTAAGATTTTATTTATTTATTTGTCAGAGAGAGTGAGCACAGGCAGACAGAGTGGCAGGCAGAGACAGAGGGAGAAGCAGACTCCCTGCTGAGCAAGGAGCCCGATGTAGGACTCCATCCCAGGACGCTGGGATCATGACCTGGGAGGAAGGCAGAGGCTTTAACCCACTGAGCCACCCAGGCGTCCCTTATTTATTATTAATAAGCAATTAATCCTTTCGTGAATCAATAGTATTTGCATGTATTATTATTCATACACTTGTGATTATAAGGGAGACAGGAGTCAGGTGGCTGGAAATGAGGCCCGGGTCAGAATCTGAATAAGAGCCAGGCTAGGCAGTGGCTGGTACCCAGATCTGGGGCTGCCGAAGTTTCTCCTGATGACGAATACAGAGAGTCCCAGAGCCTGACGTGAGCCTGAGCTCTGGAGGCCCCTCACTGGAGGGAGTAAAGGGATGGGGTGGGACAGGAGGGGACTGAAATCAGGCAGGTCCCTCCTGATGCCCGCCCCTGCTGCCATCTTATAAAAGCTGCACGGCAGGAAAAATTATTAGTGTGTGAACAGGAGGAAGTGATCACACCGAAATGCCTGCTTCTCCTCCCACAGACTGAAAAATCCTAGCGGCTCATCAAGGGTCTATTTTCCAAAAAGCATAAACTGAAGCCGTAATGGCCAGCAGGTACATTCTTTTGAATCCTAGCAACAACCTCCTCTTACCAATAAAGGCATTAAGAGTCTGATGTAGAAGATGAGGCCACGGAAGAGCAGGGGGAGTGATGGGACTTTTATGGTGACGCAGTAGGGAAGGATAGGAAATAGGATCCGTAATGGGTCTGTTTGACCCTAAAGTGTCTATTGTTATCACATTGCCATACTGGCTCTCACTCTGGAGCCTCTCTTTGACAGGGATCGACAGTTTGCCGAGTACTTCTAGATCATTACTACTTTTCAGAGCATTCAGAGGGGTTCTAGGAGCCCAGCGATGTCCTCCACCTTTCTTCATCAAAGGCGAAGATGAAGTTTTACCATTAACACACATGCCGCATCTGCCTACAGCGTCCCTCAACTTATGATCCCCCCGTGGGCCATCTCTGACAGGCCCTGCCCAGGCCGGGCCCACCAGTCCATGGCAGGCTTGCTCTCCTGGCCCACAAAGATCACCAGCCAGGCTGCTCCGACCATCGCAGGATCTCAGCCGAGTACCAACCAACCTCAGATGGCTGACTCTCCTCTCAAGCCTGGCAAAGACATCCTCCTTTCTGCTTAGAACTTCCTTTTTTTTTTTTCCCAGCTTTTATTTTGAGGACTGAGCAAGAGCCATTCCAGAATGGCAAAAGATAAGTTTCCATGGTTTCACCAACCCAAACACTGAAACTGAGACTCAGAACAAGAAACAGTATGCTGCCCTCCAGCTCCATGTGGGAAACGCTGTTATTCTGTCAAAACTCCAGAGATCACGTGCCTCTTGGGCAAAGGAGGTCTCAGGAGGTATGCCTTTCCAGGCCACGCACTTTTCTCAAGAAGCTAGTCCACAACTGCCCCAGAATTTTTCACACATCAAAAAAGAAAGTTGCATATTAACCAGCTGCCTCTCCCATACATCTGTGTTTATCCTAAAGGGAGCAATTAAAACTTGCTGATGGCTTAAAAAACTATCAGAGAGCTAGCAAAAAGTCCCAAGTCTAATAATTAACACAATTTAAAAACCCAGAGTCAAATTCAGGCATTTCTAAACATCCATCACTGTGGCAGTCACCTACTAATTCTAAAATTCTGATTTGATCCCTTCTCCCGCCCTCCCATGTGATTTGGTGGGAAATGCAAAAAGGTTTGGTAGTCAGTGAATGTGAGTTTCACGTGAGTTTTGGGGCCAATCAATTGCTATTTTGTCCTGTAAAGTTAAAGGTCTCCTCCCTGGGCTCCAGGGGCTCACAGCCCCAGTGGAGGGGAAAGTGAGCCATTACAAACTCCTGGAAAGGAACAAGGGGGCAGGGGAGAGTAAAACAGAGGCATCTAATCCAATCTGGGGGGATTCGGGAGGGCAGTCCTGGGAGATGATATCTTAGCCAGGATGTGAGGTTAACTGTCTTTCAGCATCTGTTTTCTCCTCAAACTACAGAGAAGGACTGAAACTTTCCTCCCTTCCACCCCCGCCCCACTTCCAGCCTGTCCTGAACTTCCTCCCTATTCTCTCTTGGTTCCATTCATTTCATTTGCTTCAGTGGTTTCAGTTAAACCTTCACCGCCGTGCTCATCAGTGAGCCCAACTTCTTCCCTGCATCCCACCTGCTAGACATCTCTCCCCAGTGTCCTCTGGGCCCCTACAAAACCTGCTCTTCCCCTTCACACCCCTCTTCTTGTTAATACCATCACCATATCCCTCTCACTTGACACACATCACTCTGTGAATGAAAAACCCTCAGTGGTCGTTCATTGACCACACAAAGAACTAAACTTGCTTGGTTTGAGGTACCAGCCTCCCCACAATTCATCCCACCAGACCCCACCCCCGCAACTCTCCACACTGAAGTTCTCAAGGCTTCCTAAGCACGCTACCATATTCTTTCACATATTTGTGTTTTTATATCAGCTGTTCCTTAGCTCAAACTGCTTTCTGCCGGTAGTCTCCAGCTGAACCCTTATTCATCCTTTAAGGCCTGCTTCAAATGTCACCTCCTCTGTCAAGTCTGCCCAGATTTTTCTCAGGCAGAGTTTGACATTCTCTCCAATCACCTTCCCTGGGACTCTGTGCCTATAGCACTGAAGCATCTTATCAGAGGTCATGAGTATTCACTGATCAGGACACGTTTCTCACGTGTCTCCCACGTTAGCTACTGAATGCCCCTGGGGCAACACCCCTGTCTAATTCGTCTTTTATTCCTTTCGGGAAAGGATGTGGAACAGGAAGTAAGAAGTCATTACATGAATGAATAATGAATTAATGAATGGATTCCTCTTGTGGCATGTACCATTTTTGACCCTGAATAGTCTTTATTTGGGTATCTCATCTCCCTTCCTAGATGGACAAGTCTTCCAGGGCAAAAGCAAGCTATGACTAATCAGCATTGCCCTCGTGTAGCAGATAAAGCAACTGAGTGAAGTCCTTGGAGCCCTGCTTTCTTGGTTTCCAGAACAATGCCTATTCCATGCATTGTTCTTGAGAAAATGCAGATCTATTCACTTGTCCCCTCTTTTGAGAGTTTGAGGGTGAAGGCAGAGGTTCACCACTGCTTGCAAAAAGAGCCAAACCCTTGTCTACTCTTCCCGAATGCGTCCAACATGACTAATCTGAGTGATCTTGAAGGTCTGGCGTATGAATCAGAAAGGGCAAAATAAGGGGGGAGGCACAGAATAGAAAAATCTGAATCCATTAGACTTGGGGCAAAAACATGACTTTGGGGGCCTGGCAAGAAAACCTTCAGCTTCTGTAAGATGGGATGTTATGCAAGGCAGCAACCAAAAGCACTGAATGATATTTTCTAAAGCACCTAGGTAGATATGCTTTTAAAGTCCATGTTCCTAGAGGAGATAAGATGCCAAAAATACTGAAGGGAAACAGAATCAATATAGCCTTGACCCACCTTAGCACGCCACTGTGCCTAGGCATCTGTGGGCCTGCGGCACCCGACACAATGCCTGGCATGAGTGAGCTCAGGAGGGCCCCACAAACAGAAGTGGTAGCCTGAGATCTGACCCAGGGGTGAGGAGGGGTAGAGTGGAGGGAGCAGCACGGGACCAGCATGGGACCAGAATCAGCACCCGGCATCCAAGGCCTTGGTTTATTCACCAGGTACCTCTATCCTGCCCACACCCGGGGAGCAAGGGCCAAGCCTGCTCCTGAGACCTGGCCAGGGCGAATGTTGGCCAACACACCCATGGTTTGGGGAAGTGTCCTAATTACTTCGCAGCCACCAGGAGACCCCGGGGTTTGGGCCAAATTATCTGCAGGGGTCTGTTAGGCTGCTCTAGGAGTACTGCTTATTCCCACTAACCCCACCCCATATAGTCTACCCTCCTCAGAGTTTCCCCACTGACCCCATCCCTCCCTTTGGCTTTTGTGCACTGTCGCATCCCCGTGTCTCAGAGGGTGGTATCTGTCCCCAACCCTCCATATAGGCTAGGCCAGAGTCAAATTTCTCCATTCCAACCCTGTTGGCCTTGTTCACCCAGCTTCTTAATCCTGCTCTAAGGGGGTGGAGGGGAAGAGGTGGTGAGAGGAGAAGAGCTCTTTGCCCCCAAAGTCCCGGCTGCCCCAGGGAGACCCATGACAATCACAGAAACACAAAGAAGCAGGCTTGGGATCATTTTGTTTTGTTTTGTTGTTTTGGGGTTTTTTTGTTTTTTTTTTTTGTTTTTTTTTTTTGACAATCGCTCGCCCCAGGGTCCAAACCCTGCTTTCGAAACCAGGAGCTGTTCAAGCGCGTTTGCCCGCGACCAAGAACTACAACATGTTGTGGCGCACACCTGCTTCCAGCGAAGGCGCAGAGAGCCCAGGTCAGGTTGGAGCAAAGGATTGACCTTTGCTTGGAAAAAGTGACGGCCCTTGGCGTCGCCCCCTAGTAGAAATCTCTCATCTGCCGGCCCCCTTTCTCCTCGCCTCTAAAATTCTCCCAAGCGCAGGCCTGGCAGCTTTCGCAGGGAGAAGTTCAAAGCCTGGCCCCAGCCTTTCCACAGACTTTCTGCCCGCGCTTCTGTCTGGGACCGCACCATATCCCGCCGGCGAGGGAGGATCTTGCGCGGAGCTCGGGACACGCGAAATGCCCGCCAGGGCGCGGAGAGTCTTGGGGTGAAGGTCCGGGACCAGCCTCCGCCCCAAGGCCCTAGGCCCTCGGCCGTTAGCCGCCCGCGCGCCACCTCCCGCCCCCCAGGCGGCCACCTGTCCCGGCGCGGGAGGAAGGAGGGCCGCCGCCGCGACTGACCTGAGATGCCGCCCCCCACCACGACCACGTCGCATTTGCGGCTCATGGCGCTCGCCTCGCTCCGGGCCTCCCGGGTGCCCGCTGCTCCGCAGTCTAGGTCTCGGCCCCCGCCCGCCACGCTGCTACCCCAGCGCAGTAGCGCCGCCGCCCAGCAGCTATGTCGCCCGCCCCGGGCCCCGCCGCCGAGCCCCGCCCCCGCCCGCAGCTCTGCAGCCCAGACCTGGGGAGGGCGGGCGCCGGGGGCGGAGAGATCACCTGGTGCCTGCACGTGGGACGGCGGAGGGGGATGCGGGGGGAACTCCCTGGGGGCCCTTAGCCCCCAGCCTCCTGCACAGTCTGTATTTCCCCATCAGCCTCCCTAGTGTGCTTTGGAGCTCCGGGGTTGGGGTGGGGTGCGGGGCGCTGGGAGGGTGGCCCGTGGGGATGGCTTCCTTCGGCCCCTTACCTGGTCCCCCAATAGAGCAATACAAATAATAGCGGGTATTCACCGAGCGCTTTCCAGATCCCAGGCACCACATTAAGCGCTTTACGTGCATGATTCCGGTTAAGCCTTCCAACAACCCATTTTACAGATGAGGACAGCGAGATAAAAGCAGTGAGGAGCGAAGGCAAGGTTAAAAAAAAAAAAAAAAGCCAGAAGGAAAAAAAAGTAAAAGGCGCGGTAGTTCTGAGACCCACTTTGATCCACCGCGCGGTGCTATCACTATCCTGGGAAGGATTCCCAGCCCCTCTCATCGTGCTTCCCCTACCCCTCACCCCTGCCCTCATGCCCGCAATGAACTCAGCAAGAGTGAAGCAGAGAGCAGAGTTATTTGTGGCCCTAGGATGTGGATCTGGGGACCCTGGCTTTGCCAAACATAGGGATGATTCGACAATATTAAAGGTGTTTAAGCTGAGATGGCCCAAGAAAACAGACGTGTATTTCTTCAGGAGAAATACATTCTTCACCTTTCAAAAAGTGGAAAGGAGCAATGTAGGGTGGCTTTTCAGGAAATAATCGTGTGAAGTGCTTCTGTTCAGGGTAGGGGAGTTGTGGGACTGGAGGTGGGAAGGGGAAGGGGTTGCTGGCTCCAGGTCTGGTGAACTCTGAGGCAAACCTCCACCTCATTCCACCCCAGTCCGTGTATCCACCTGCTACCAAAGCATTCTGAGCTTCTGCCGCCCTCAGACTAGAAGATGGGTTGGGCATGTCTGTGACTAAGTCACCTGTAGCAGAAGTCTTGATCCTGCTCTGACCTGATTTCTAGAAACCCTCATCTCTCCTGCTTTGGTATAAAGCAACTCCTGGGCCCGAACATGGGTTCCCCACTGCCCCACCCTGACGACAACCAGTAATGAATGCTGGTGCTGTTGGGCCATGAACCACCCACCTTGGGCACGTTGTCCTCTACTCCAGGCCTCTACTTTCCGATGGTTCCAGAACCAGCTTCACACTCCAGAGCGCCTGACCTATCTCAAGGTGGTCCTAAGGGGAAGAGGTTCAGTCATTAGACAAGAATTTATGGGATACCTACCTGCTCTGCTGAGGCCTGGGACAGGGATAAACAAGAGAAGATTTGCCCCTGCCTTCTGCCCTCTCAGGGCTCACACGCCATCAGAGAAGACATCCAGGAAGAGTAATCACAGGTGTGATTTTGAATATTGCTCTGGAACACATAGCAGGGCTAGAGAACCTAGCCCAGGCAATCAAGGAGGACTTCCAGGAGGAAATGGCTTTCCCGCTGGGACTTGAAGGACTAACAGGGGTGAATCAGCTATTGAGGCTGACCACACCAGGGAGAGTGGAGACCAGAGCAGTGGGAGGACTGGACACAGCCCAGTGTCCAAAGCCCATCTTTGACCACCTTTCGGACTTGTTACACATACCACGAAACTAATGGTGAAAAATAAGAAAGGAATGGTTAAAAATTAACAAATGAAATGATAGGAAGCGCCATCTAATTTTGCGCCTGTTTGAGTCTTCTCTTCCCAAATCGATAATAAATTCCTGCAGAAAGAGAGATTTTACGTTCTCCTTTATTCATCCGTCTAAGAATGATTTATTGAGCACCAGGTCTGTGTCAGGCGCTAGGCTCATCACCGGAAGGACGCCGTTAGAAATAAGAAATGATGTTATTCGTCGAAAAGACAACCATGAAACCGGACGATTTTAATGAACCCAAGTTGTGCTACAATGGAGTCGAGTTCAACACCTCAACCCAAGAAGCACACAGGAATGTCGCTGGCTCCAAGCAGTGTTTATTTGCCTTTCCAACTTGATGATATCCATGTTTCGTCCATTAAAAGGAACTTACTTTCCTTTCATTTTTTTTTTATTAGAAGACTGCCAAAGAGATAAAATGTCCTTATTACTTCTTTCTTGCTGTCCAGCTTTTCATTAACGGATATTTCGGTGAGCTTCTTATGATGCCACAGGAGGTTTCAATAAAGAAGCAGGCTGTGCAGAACAGAGTCACCAGATATTATCTGAGTTGTACATTTCACTGGTTTTGAACACTGGAAGTTTGACAAGGGTTAGAAAATTTGTTTTAAAATGAGATCTAGAGCTTACAGGTTTCTTTTTCCCAACTTCTTTGTTACTCTTTTTAAAAACATACACCCAGGGATCCAATGATGACAGCCAGGACAGCTCTTTGACCATGTTAAATTGCAATTTTAACAATTTTAACAATTGTTAAATGTTACAGGGCCTCTGGGTCTGCCCAGTGAAGTAACCGACATCAGCTTGGATCTTAATCAGAGAGCACCCAAATCCCCTCCTTGGGGACAATGAGAAGGTAAGATGCGCCCTTTCAATAGGCCAAGACCTTGCTTTTGACCTCAACGACTGGTTTGGTGGGGAGTGGCATCCTCAAGCAGCCCAAGACTTCGACTGAAGTCAGAGCCTTTCACTAGACATTGAGATTGAAGCTAGAGATCCACCTCAAGGTACGGAGGCTGGTATAAGATGCCAAAGGAAAGACCTGTCCCAGGGCCAAGGGATCGGTCAGGAACCGGCTCGAGTAGAGTTCATGGGGAATAAGACAGGTGACAGGTGGATGCTCACGACTTGCCTTGACAGGCCAACAGCTTTGAGGATGTGCTAAGCTGGCTTATCAAGTCAAGGTTGAGATGGGAAGGGAAATGAATCTTCCTGCCCAAAGAACCAGAGTAGGGCTCTTTCCCCGGTGACCTAATTTCCATAGCACAGGCAAGGCAGGGACAAAGGGGGACAGACATCTTGACAGAGACACCACACTCCAAGACTTCAGGAAAATAGAGGCCATACCTCTAGACACATTGCGAAACACGTTGAAAAAAAAAACAAACAAACTTATTTGCAACAGAAGTGCTAAGCCCACTGTACCCAAAGTGAATTTTTTACAGTGACTGCTGCTGAGCCTAAGAATATCTCTACAGATCATAATAGGGCTCCTAAACCCTTTGTTATATAAGGTTTGACATATCAGAACAGATGATGGCGAGGACCGTGTAGGACACACAGAGGAAGAGCAAACAGCAAAATATTCAGTTCAGGAAGAAAAGACAATCAGAAGAGATATTTCCCAAGAACACCGGGGTGGAGGTTTTCACAAATTCTTTTGGGAAGAGGAAATTAGAAACTATTATTAGAGCCCCACTGGATAGTAATTATGGATTGAACAGCATTATTTTCAATTAATTACTCTTATGTATATGATTCTAATTTCATAGGGTGTCACTGATGCAGAATCAATCCTTTGATTATCTTTATGTAGTCCTGAGTGAAATCATCTCTCCGTGTTTTCTTATAAATAAATATTTGTGTCCCACAGATTAGAGATGACGATCGCAATCAAGAATCTGGGGACTCTGAGAAATCAGATGAGAAGAAGGATCTGCTTACTAATGACTGCCACACCAGGCACGTTCCGTGAGGATTCCCAGTGGTTTACACATTACAAAATGATGCTAACAACTGGGGCTTGAGTTGACTTGAAGTCTTCCGAATAACAGAAATCCAGTTTATAGGCATGATTGAAATGAAGGTGTTTAAGAACAAAATTTATTTTTCACTATGGATGTTGAGACCTTTTAAGGCTTTCATCTATGGACAACTATAAAAATAAGTGAAGTAGGGGCACCTGGCTGGCTCAGTCAGTGGAACATGTGACGTTTGATCTCAGGGTCGTGAGTTCGAGCCCCACGTTGGGTGTAGAGATGACTTAAATAAATAAAAAATACAAAAAAAAAAATAAGTGAAGTAAAAAGCGGGCAATGTACCACACAAACGTGATGTGTATTATAAAAGGTAGAAAACCTGAGCAGATCTCTGACCAAAATACTGAATGTAGTAATTCTCTGACTAAAATATTGAATATAGTAATTCAAATATATATTACACATGCATAGGAAACCCCTTCCTTCTGCAACCAACAACACACACTTTTTTTTTTTTTTTACAGCTGAGGTTAGAACACAGGGCTCCTGGTTATGAAACGCAAGTATGAAAAAGCTCAAATGTTTTGAAGTTGCCATGGCATCCTGTGCGACTGCAATTCCTGTTTGTGGAATATTCTGCTATGTGTGTTAGTTTACTGATGAAGTCCACATAGCCGGGCATTTTCAGGCTCCAAAGAAGCAATACTTGGAGCCGGTGTTGCAAATAGAAAACTTTGACCCAGTGGGATCAGGATGAATACCGTCTGGCAACAGCTGTGTATGTTGTCTGGGCATTAAAGTCAGATCGTTTCCGCAGCGCTGGTCCAGAGCAGCTTCTGGTATATTTACTCACACTGTTTGCAGCAGAGATAGCGAGTAAGGGACAAGCGAGTCTAGGTAGGGAGAGACAGGGAGGGGGCTTCATAACCAGGCTTACAGAGATCCCAGATGTGGAGAAATGTTATAGACAACATAATAACCAGAGAGAAGGGAGCATAACAAGTCCACCTTGCTTATTCTAAATATAGACCAGCTCGTTGCATAATCTTTACAAATGCACCTTGCTTGTCTTAAATATTATACATGGTTACCAAGCTCCCTGGTCAGTTTTCTCTAAAAGTCCGACCATAAAAGCCCTTGATGGCAACCCACTGGGGACCCCGTCACTCTAGAGAGCTTTCCTTTCTGTCCTCACCTTCCCATAATAAACTTGCACTTCACTTCACCCTATTATCCGCGAGATTCATTCTTCGACTCCGTGAGACAAGAACCCTGCAACCTTGCAACAATAGTGTTAAGGTTCATCGATAACAAAATGCTAGATGATAAAGCAATACTATTAAGGGTTAAATTTCCATGGTTATTTATCCAAACAATTGAGATGGAAACAAGTCATTCCCTGGCATTATCAGTAGACCAATGCCCCATGTGAAATTCAGGCTTGGGATGTTCAGGACTAAAAGACAAACTCACCCACCTGATCCTCCTGGGGGAAAAAATTTCCCTAGGGCCTGGATTCTTTCCTGTCCTGATTTGGTATTTTAAAAGTTAAACCCTAAACTCCACCATTTCTTGGAAGCCAGCTCCAGATCACAAATGATTTAACTATGCTGCGAGTACCAGCTAGAAGACATCATTCACTGTCCCTGCCTTTGCAGGATGAATATTTTACCTTTCTGTCTACCTCAAAGTAATGGACAGCTGCTCAGAAGAGTGTTTATTTGAGAACCGACTGCACATCCAGGCTTCTCTCATATGTCCTCAGAGATATAAGGAAAATTTAAGCAAACCTTCGCCCTAAACAAGGTCTCCATGTTTGGCAATTAAAAATACAGGCCGCCCAATTAACATTTGAATTTCAGCAAGTAATCTTTTTTCATAGAAATGTGTTGCGTACAACATGTGCAACATACTCATACTAAAAAAAAAATTAGTTGTTTATCTGAAATTCAAATTTAACTGCATGTTCTGTACTTTCTCTGACAACCCTAGCCAGAAACGATACTGTGTTCTGATTCAGGAGGAGAAATCAACACAAAGAAGTCAATTTCAGAGTAATGCATAGTAGAATATGAACAAGTATTCAGTTGTGGGGTACAAGGAAAGGGCAAAGTTAACAGAGGTCAGAATTCCTCTAACAATGAGCTACTTAAGGGACTCGTTCTTTGCAGGGTTCTCCTATGTTCTCAGCCTTTAGCACAGTGGTACCGATGTTTGCTTAATGTATGTAATGAACGAGCAAAGAAATGAATGCATCATCCAGTGGGAGGAGAATTTCAGATGGGTCTTGAAGGAAGGCCCAGATCTGTAGGTAAGGGGTAGCTATGAGAAAGAATGCAACATTTCCAACTTGACCAGAGGCTGCCCAGGGGGAGGTATTACAAAGAAGAGCTCCAAGAGCAGTAGTTGTCCAACTTTTTGTGACTGAGAACAACTTAAGCAAAGCATAAGATTTCACAGCCCCTGATGCTAGTCGTTGTCCTTGCCAGCAGAAAAAGAACTAGGGAAACAAAATTAAAGTCTACAGAATTCCATGCAATGTTTCTAGAAACACGTTTGGAGGTCTATTTACAATTCTCCGGGGGAACCCTTCTCACCCGTTAGTGACCCAAGAACTGTGTTTTGAGAAATGTTCAACTAGGATATAAGTAAAGTTTCTTGAGCTGAGAAAATGAAAAGGAAGAAACTGAATCTTCGATTTTTAATATTTTGATATGAAAGCGTTAGTATCAAGAGGATATTCTCTGGCCTGGCAGACTTCAAGTGCACTT
>NW_019154107.1:24647307-24676443 GCF_002288905.1 Enhydra lutris kenyoni
TTTAAAGATTTTATTTATTTATTTATTTGACAGAGAGAGAAAGAGAGCTATCACAAGCAGGCAGAGAGGCAGGCAGAGAGAGAGGGGGAAGCAGGCTCCCTTCTGAGCAGAGAGCCCGATGTGGGGCTCGATCCCAGAACCCTGAGATCATGACCTGAACCTAAAGCAGAGGCTTAACCCACTGAGCCACCCAGGTGCCCCTTCAAATGCACTTTTAAAAGTCTTTTAAGGGTACCTGGGTGGCTCAGTGGGTTAAGCCTCTGCCTTCAGCTCAGGTCATGATCCCAGGGTCCTGGGATCGAATCCTGCATCAGGATCCTTGCTTAGCTGGGAGTCTGCTTCTCCCTCTGCCCCTTCCCCTTCCTTGTGTTCACTCTCTCTCTCTCTTTCTCTCTCTCTCTCTCTTTCATGCATGCGCATGTGCGCAAAAATAAATAAATAAAATCTTTTTTTTAAGTCAGTTAAAATCATCCGAGACCAAGAAGGAACAAGATTTAAACTCTTAAATTGCTTCAGGCTAGATCAGAGTTTCTCAAGTTCTACACAGTTGACTTTTCGGACAGAAAAATTCTTTGTTATGGGGGCTTTCCTGTGCACTGTAGGGTGCTTAGCAGCACTCCTGATGTGATGGTCAGTTTTGTGTGTCAACCTGATGGGCCACAGAATGCCCAGATTAAACATTTCTGAGTGTATCTGTGAGAGGCTTGCCCGAGGAGATAAGCATTTGAGATGGTGGATTTACTGAAGCAGGTTGCCCTCTCCAACATGGGTGGGCTTCGTCCAATCCACTGAGAGCTTAAATAGAGCAAAAGACAAAGAAGGAGGATTTTGCTCCTCTTGCTTCCTGCCTGCCTGCTTGGCTTGGGACACCTCATCTCATCTCTGGCCCCTCAGACTAGAATTTCAATCATGGGCTCCACTGGCTCTTGGGCTTTTGGATTTGGACAGAATTCCACCACTGGCTTCCCTGGGTCTCTAGCTTGCAGATAGCAGATGGTGGAACTCCTCAGCCTTCACAGATGTGTGAGCCAATCCCTCATTATATATCTCTCTATCTCTGTCCCTGTCTCTATCTCTCCATCCTACTGGTTTTGTTTCTTTGGAGAACCCCTAACTAATACACCAGGCTTCCACACACTGAATACAAGTAGGACCACCACTGCCCCCCTCCATTTGGTTGTGACAAACAAAAAATGTCTCTAGACCTTGCCGAATGTCCCCTGAGAGGGAAAAATTACCCCCCTGTTGAGTACCATTAGTCTCGATGAAGGCACTCTGTACCAGTTGAATTGGATGTCTACGAAGTCACTGATGTAATTTTTTTCCTATCCGCCTGAAGCAAATAGGGGATAATTTGAACAAATAAAGCCTATGCATTTGAGAAGCTTGTCTCTAAGATGAATAAAACTGCTTTCAGACAGGAGTACTGGATGATGAAAAGGCAAATGATGAACTATTCCCATAGAGATCACACATGTTCACTTCAAAGATCCTGACTTCAGTGGTCCTGGGTCAACCTCAGCCAAGCTCGCTTGTTGAAGTAAGTACACCCGACAATGAAAGGCAACTCATTACTGGATAATCACAGGGATGATTATCTTTAATAAATGCTTCTACAGCTACAATTTGGGGCAGAAGAAAAATTACCTGTGATAAATGGAAAGGAAAAAGACCCTTGACAATCTGGAGTCCCTCCTAAGAAGTAACCGTCCTCAGTTGACAAAGGCTGTGTTCTATCAGTTCAAAAGCCCCTGGGAAATTTGTGCACTCAAGATCATCTTAACCCAAATGGGGTAGGTCCCATATGGTTTGCCTCTGGCTGCCCTATCCTGGAGACGTTATTTTATCACTTTGAGAAGCATTTGATACTTCCAACTACCACTCAGAAACTCATTAAGAATTGGTCCTTACAAAAAAGAAAAGAATTGATCCCTATGGGAAAGTAAAGCAATGAGATATATGTACAATGTATTTTTCCTGATTCAAAAAATTATTTTTTCCTACGGTGAGGTTAGAAAAAAAATCATCTTTCTGGTAATTTATTAAGTAAAATTTAGCATGGGATTCAAAATAAAGATAAAATGAATGTGTGTGTATATATATATATGTATATATATATACATATATATGCATTTAAAGATTTTATTTATTTGACAGAGAGAGAGTGAACACAAGCAGGGGGAGCAGCAGACAGAGGGAGAGGGAGAAGTAAGCTCTCTGCTGAGCAGAGAGCCAGACACAGGGCTGGATCTCAGGACAGGTGCCCTGAAATGAATTTATATTTTGAATGTCTACTGTTTTGGGGAATTATTGACTAAATATTAGAGAAAATTCTCTTATCCTTTTTTAAAAAAAAAGATTTTATTCATTTATTTGAGAGAAAGTATGTGCAAGAGAGAGCACAGGAGCAGGGGCAGAGGGAGAGGGAGAAGCAGGCTCTCCACTGAGCAGAGAGCCTCATGTGGGACTCAATCCTACGACCCTGGGATCACGACCTGAGCCAAAGCCAGACGCTTAACCAACTGAGCTACCCAGGCACCCCTCCTTGCTTTTTTTTTTTTTAATGTAAAGCATTGAGTGAAAGTTTTGACACTTTGAAAAATAAATACCAGTCAAAACGGATTTTCAGTAAGACCTCTTAATTTCCTACTCATAGTAACATTAAGTAATAATCAGATATGGGACTTCTGTTTCCAGCAAAATGACATATATACTAGATGTCCTGAAAATTCCCCCGATACAAAACAGCTAAAAACTCTAGATAAAATATAATAAATATCACATTACATTAAATAAAAGAAGCCAGTCACAAAAGCTTGCATATTGTATGATACTATTTACATGAAGTACCCAGGATGGGTAAATTCATAAAGACATAAAGCAGAATGGTGGTTGCCGGGGCTGGATGGAGAGGAAAACAGGGGCATGAACTGCTCAGTGGGTACTGGGTTTCCCTTTGGGATGATGAAAATGTTTTGGTAGTAGATAGAGGGGGTGAGGGGTTACAAAACATTGTGTATGTGCTAAATGTCACTGAATTGTACACTTCATTTTTTTTTTGAGTGAGAAAGAGAGAGAGAGAGTAAGAAAGAGAGAGAGAGAGAGCTAGAGAGCGCGCATGTATGTGTGCAGGGGGAGGACTTCCCAGCATGCAACCGGACACATCAAAATGGTTAATTTCATGTTGTGTGAATATCACCTCAATAAAAAATGTAGTGAGGCATAACATTGTTTTCACTGTACAGCCAAGTTAATAAGAAAGTGATAAAAATCAGGAGGGACCAAAACTTATGAGGTTGATGGAAATACAAGCGATCATCCAAAACTACTGCTATCACGGGAACTTTCATGATTTTTCTACCCCAAGGAATTGGTCTTTAAAGCCAGCACAGGACAGGAGGTAGTGCTTTTGACTTATGCTCCATGAGATGTCGTCAGAACTGAGACCCCTGAATGAAGCCCAAACAGCAAAAGGTATGAGTCAGTAAAAAGGCTCATTGGATATAAGCCACCTTCCTGAAAGAAAGAAGAAGAAAGAGCTTAGCTTGGCTTGGGATCTGGCTGTGAAGAAAAAAATAAAATATAATAGCAGTTTCTTCCTGCAAAACAGCAGGTTACTATAAATGGTAGAAATGACAGGGAAACGTAACAGCTAAAAACTTAAAATCTTTAAAAAAGGGTATTTATCCTATTACACTCTTAAGTTAAACTAAATGGTAAAAATATAAGGAGTTGAAATCAAAAGAGTTTTTAGTGCATTGGAAGTAAAAGGGAAAAGAAGAAAAACATATAAAGGTGATTTTAAAAATAACTGCTCATATAAAATTTAGAGATAATCAAAAGGAAGAGTTTATAAAGACACAAATCTTAAAAAGCTAAAGAATAGAAAAGAAGAAAGAGTACCAGTACATAGAGGAGTCATTGAAAACAGGCTAAACAGAGGAAGAACGTACAAAACCAACACATAAATGCCAAGCTATGAGTAATTTACAAGTAAAGTAAATGTGGTTGAAAAGAAAGAACAGTCCCACGACTGGTAACAGAGTTGGTAACAATTTCTAATAGGAGTGGCCACACCCCAGGGTGGGAGCTGGGCAGAGACTTCCAATGTCAGAGAGGCAAGAGTGGCAGAGTCCAAATTCCAGAGGTTCTAGCTATACCTTTCGGCTATTCACAAGATGACTTGAAACCCCAGTTACCCTTTCAGTAAAAACACACATGTCAGGACGTTTGGCCCTGTAAGGACACCATGACTACCAGGGATGGGGGTTTCCTCACATCAGAGAACTGATGAATGCCAGAGTTGTTACTTCATGTTGGGTCTTCTAACCAAGAACATGGATTTTTACCATTTTCCTGAATTTCCTGAATTCTCATCTTAAAAAAAAAAAAAAAAGGCAAAACAGAAACTGAAGGAAAACAAAAAGCAGTGACACAATTAAGCACAAAATGCCTTTGTTGTTGTTCTTTCTCTGTTCCTAACTTCTTTTTCTTGGCTTTGGAATCTCAGAAATGTTGTCTAGTTACAAGAAAGAATTGAATAAGACAGATACAAATCCTTCTGCACATAGTGCAGGAAACAGAGCTGGATGACAGCACAGGGAAGGATCCGGGAGGGGGACACAGAGACCAAAGCAAAAGGGGATGTCTGGGCCAAACAAAGAGTTTGAGAGGGGAGCAGCAGAGTACACGTGGGAGCCCAGAGGGAACAGGTGATGTCTGTGTTTGTGTGTCGTCTACCCTCCCCCAAATGGGAAAACCAAGATCACTGCGATGAATATTCAGAAAGCTAAGATTATGCTAATTTGGAGGCCATCACCTAATGGGAGACTATATCCTACCTGCTTTTTTTAGCTGTTCCTGTGTCCTTTCTTATAAAATGATGACAGAAGAAGATAGTCTCTAGAATAACTTTACTTGGCACAATTAAAAGGTAACGACCTTATACCAGCCAACTGACTTGTTATTGCTGTTATAATTAAGGGACTTCATCAGTCCCTGAAATGGCCAAGTCTGAGTATCTTGCATTTTTGAGACAAAAATGGCAGATCTTAATAAAAGAGCACCAGGACCTGTGGTGTGTATGTGTGAGTGTGCATGAAAAAAAGAGAGAAAGACATGCAAAGAAAAATAGAGGGACAGGGAAGCCCAGTGTGGCATATGCAAGTTTTAGAGTGGAATTCTGGAAACGAGGAGGCAAAAGACTGGGACCCATGAGCCTGGAGAACATTAATGTCTTGTCTCAGCTTTGCATAAATGCAGTGTTTTCCTCAGCCTGGGTTGCCATGGAAAGCAGAGCTTGGGACAAGAGCGTTCATGCGGCTAGCTTATTTGGGGGAGTGACTCCAAAGAACAGTGCTGTTGGCTGGGAAAAGGGAAATAAGTAAGGAGGGACACAGTGTGGGCACCTGGGAGTCAATCTCACTGGGACCTTCAGGGGAACTGGCTAGAAGGGGTCTCACCATTGTCTGCTGGTGATGCAGAAAAGACGGCATTTATCCAGACTTACAGCCTCCATTGGTCAAGGGCAGTTCATAGGCTAACTCTCCCACAATGCAGTTTTTTGTTAAAGATTTTATTTATTTATTTGACAGAGAGAGAGAGAGAGAGACAGTGAGAAAGGGAACACAAGCAGAGGAAGTGAGAGAGGGAGAAGCAGGCTTCCTGCTGAGCAGGGAGCCCAACACGGGGCTCAATCCTAGGACCCTGGGGTCATCACCTGAGCTGAAGGCAGACGCTTAACTACTGAGCCACCCAGGCACCCCTCCCACAATGCAGTTTAATGCATCTATGGGCACCAACAGGGTTCCTGCAGGTGTCCCCTACAGTGGTATCACAGGGACCCCGGGACAGAAAGGGAGAAGTTCAAGTTGCCATTGGGATGAGGTGCTATGAGCCTTTATTTGGGCAGAACAGGTTGCCACTTCAATGACCGGGGCACAAATATGTGCTGGGAGACCATGAGGTAATGAATCTGAAGGAACTGATGCAATAGCTTTTTGTCAAGTAGAAGAAGAATCCAGAAGCAGATGCCTCCTTGTAAGAAAAAAGTTTTCAGGTGGAGCTCTAATCAGATGGGATGCCCTTCCCATTAGCCTGTAAACATTCTAGGCTCATTCCAATGACAGCTTTGGTGGGAAAGCAGGTGTTATAACATGCCCTGCACCTAAGTCCAGCTGAAGCCACAGATGATGTCTTTTTTTTTTTTTCAGTGTTCTAAGAGTCATGGTTTATGCACCACACCCAGTGCTCCATGCAATACTTGCCCTTCTTAATACCCACCACCAGGCTCATCCAACCCCCCACCCCTTTCCCCTCCAAAACCCTCAGTTTGCTTTTCAGAGTCCACAGTCTCTCATGCTTCATCTCTTCCTCTGATTTCCCCCAATTCACTTTTCCTTTCCTTCTCCTAATGTCTTCCATGTTATTCCTTATGCTCCACAAGTAAGTGAAACCATACGATAATTGACTTTCTCCGCTTGACTCATTTCCCTCAGCATAATCTCCTCCAGTCCCGTCCATGTTGATACAAAAGTTGGGTATGCCTTAGGGTCCCTCCATTCTCTGGGTCCTTAATCCCCTCTCATATTTACACAGTGACTGCAGTGATCAATTCTTTACATAATTGCTTAGAAATTCAGTCTCAAGTGTTACTGTGGTGGCACTCCTTAAATTCTCCATGAGTTAGATGGGCTCAGTCCCACCCTGGGTTGGAGAAGAGCTGCCACATTTGCACAGCCCTACTTAAAGTTACAGGACATTTGCACATGATGTTTCCTATCTGGCCTTCACACCCATCTTGGAAGAAGAAGTTTCAAATGGCAGAGTAGCAGCTACATTGCAGAGGCAGCGTAGAACATTAGGATTTCCAGCAATTTTCTTTCCTCCTAGATATCCTACCTCTTGTACACAATAACTTGAAAACAGCTCTTAGACCCAAAAGACTCTCTTCTGACAAATTAAAGCTGGGACATTGCAGGGAGCAGCTTCTGACGTAGTTATCCGTGTATCCGTAATGGGCCACTTGATATTCTTGGTAATAAACAATGGTAATCAGTTCCATCTATCTTAAGAAGGAAAGAACTTGTTGGAGAGGTACAGACTGGCTCGCAGAATCAGTGGGATTACTAGAGAAGAGGCTAATGACTAAATAAAAACCAAAGTTACAAGACTGGCTGGATGGTATAAGCCACTTAAGCCAATAAGGGCTTATTTCTTGTTGCTCAGTCCACAGACCCATCTTGGGTTGATAGAGTGTCTCTGCTCCACATAGTCACTTGGGGCCCCAAGCTGATAAGGCCAGCCACCATCTCAAACCTTGTCAGCAGTGACGCCAGAAAGGAAAGGGAACCCACCAGGGTCCCACTCAACCAATGAAATTCTCAGTCCTGAGCTAACTCTCACCACTTGCAGCCCAAACCATCAGCCATCATAGGCCATAGGGCTGCACTCAACCAAAAGGCAGCCAGAAAATGAAATTGTATCATGTGCCCCAAAGAAGGAAAGAACTGGAAATAATTGACAAGCAGTGCTCAGGACTATCACAATCATGCAGAGGGAAAACTCTCTGGTTAGAGTATCACCCTTGGGCACTGCTGGCCACCACGAGCTCTGCCAGAATGAAGTGGAAACTGCCCTGATCATCCATTCTGGTTCCAAAGCCCTGAATGCATTCTGAATGCAAAGTCCAGGGCTGCCTGGGTGGCTCAGTGGGTTAAGCTTCTGCCTTCGGCTCAGGTCATGATCTCAGGATCCTGGGATCGAGCCCCACTTCGGGCTCTCTGCTCAGCAGAGAGCCTGCTTCCTCCTTTCTCTCTGCCTGTCTCTCTGCCTATTTGTGATACCTCTCTCTCTCTCTCTCTCTCTCTCTCTCTCGCTCTGTGTCAAATAAGTTTTTTTTTAAAAAGTCCATGTTCATTAACTGTGTTTGGGTCACATGACCGTTCTGCAGCTGCCACTCGCTTATCTCTCGCCTCATCATTGTGTGAATTCAGTGGTGGATTCCCCAAATGCAAGAAGGGAGTTTAGATCCTGGGTGGTCAAAGGGGAGAAGAATGTCCACTACATGATAAACATCCAATACACATCACTTGCAAAGAAAAACAGAAAAAATATATAAACAGTCCTGTTCAAAGCGTCATTCCTATTTGTCCTCTGATTAGCATAGAAATCAGAGATACCTGGATCATTCACTCATATCTGTACCCATATATTCACCTAGGCAACAAAGGTTCACAGAGCTCTATCTGCTTCCAGGTACTCTGAACAAACCAAGATGAATAAGGCATGATCTTCCAAATGCTCACTTTTTAAAAAAAGATTTTATTTATTTATTCATCAGAGAGAGATAGAGAGAGTGTGCAAGCAGGGGGATCAGCAGGCAAAGGGAGAAACAGGCTCCCCACTGAGCAAAGAGTTTGACTCAAGACTCGATCTCAGGACTCTGAGATCATGACCCGCCCCAAAGGCAGACACTTAACCGACTGAGCCACCCAGGCTTCCCCACCAGATGCTTAAGTTCTAACAGTAAGATGGACACTCCATAAATAATGACAATACCATATGATTAGTCTTTATGAAAAATTAATGTTCAAAGGATGGTGTTGGCACAAAGGCCAGCGCTAGTCAGCAATGGCCATAGAAGGTAGAGACGCTATTGAAGGGAGAGGTGAAGGTGCCCACTACCTGCCCTGGGGAGAGATAAGTGCTGTAATGTCAGGGGCATAAAATAGCAGATAGACTTGAGGCTGGAACTAGAGTTGCCAGATTTAAAAAATCAAAATGCAGGACGCCCATTTCCTTTGGAACTTCAGATGAATGTTGAATACTTATTTTTAAGATTTTATTTCTTTATTTTTGAGAGAGAGAGAGAGAGAGAGAGAGAAGGAGAGGGGGAGAGGGGCAGAGAGAGAGGGAGAGGCAGACTACTCACTGAGCAGGGAGCCTGATGCGGGGCTCTATCCCAGGACCCCGGGATCCTGACTTGAACCGAAGGCAGACACTTAACTGACTGAGCCAACCAGGCATCCCCAATGAATACCTTTTTTAACTTTAATTCTGTCCCATACATTATTTGAGACATATTTATCTTAAAAGTAATGCTAAAAATAGTTTGTTATGTGAAATTCAAATTTAACCCTGTGTCCTGTGTTCTATCTGGTTACCCTATTGCAGTGCTTTCTTACTCATTCTTTGGGACACATTTCAAGTTCTCTCTCTTCCAGGAAGCCCTCCCAGAAATGCTGGGTTGGCCTGAAAACCTTCTGGGACCTCAGGGGCACACGTATGTGCCTCTGTCATAGAATAGGGTGCATTTTTTTAAAAGATTATTTATTTATTTGACAGGCAGAAATCACAAGTAGGCAGAGAGGCAGACAGAGAGAGAGGAGGAAGCAGGCTCCCTGCCAAGCAGAGAGCCTGATGCAGGACTCTATCCCAGGACCCTGAGATCATGACCTGAGCCAAAGGCAGAGGCTCAACCCCCTGAGCCACCCAGGCGCCCCAATAGGGTGCATTTTTGCCAAGTTATCTTTAGAGGCGCTGTTGTCTTCCATTAGTTTCTAAGTTTTCCCAGGGCCTGCTGGAAATTTGTATTCCCAGCATGAAGCAAGAGATGTTGGTTGACATTAATTAAGATCTGTATCAGGAGCCTGGGTGACTCAATTGGTTAAGTCACTGCGTTTGGCTCAGGTCATGATCCTGGGGTCGTGGGATCTAGCCCTGTGTGGGACTCTCTGCTCAGCGGGAGAGTTTGCTTCTTCCTCTCCCTCTGTCCCTCTTCCCATTCATGCTCTCTCTCTAGCTCTCTATCTCTCTCTCTCAAATAAATAAATAAAATCTTTAAAAATATGTAAGATCTGTAGTTGACCCATAGCCTTACAAATAAATATTCCAAACGTACCTGCCCAAAGGGGCTGAAAAGAAAAGATTGTCATTACTCCGTCTGTTTCTCAGGTAATATAAGAAATGCAAGACTCTGAGTCCTGAGCCCACATCTCATCCCTTCTACTGGGTGAATGGAAAGGGCAGTTGTAAAGGGCTCCAAGAAAGCATATAGTACTCTTTGCAAAGCACCAAAGTCCAAACAATGTAGAAGTTTGACCTTTCAGTGCAAATATATGTTTGATAAGAAAGGTTAGAAAGAAGGTATTTTGCATTTTTCTATCTCAGAGTACTGCTTGAACGCTGAGAAAATGCGAAGGAATTGGTGCTCTAAGAGGAAAGCATTACTGTAATCCACGAAATAGCCTTGCAGGCAAATCTAGCCCATTTCCTTGGCTTGAGATAGGATCATCCCAGCAGGATGAAAATCTAGCTAAGAATCCAGAATGTCTTCTATCAGTCCAAAGCTGTCATTTTACAGATAAAGAAATTAGGACCCAGAGAAGCTAAGTAAATTGTCCAAGGTCATGGAACTAATCAGTAACTAAGCTTAAAGGTCTTCTGATCCCCAGCCCAGAACTCTTTTAACAGATTTCCAAGATCAAGTAATCCACTTGAGTGCTTATTAGAAGATCTTTATTATCAAAAATTCATTCCATCTTATCTAAGGTCTTCATTGTGTTAAAGTCCTCCCTTTGGTTCTCCCTTAAGAAAAATAAGCCTTACTTTCGTCAACCTGTACTGTGTATATTTTTTTGCCTTTTTTCCAAAATTTTTTGCTTTGTATATTTAAAGCACTATTAAGTGACCCTTCGCTCACCTCATTCTCAGATTAAAAAACAACAACAACAGTTTTTTAATGAAGTTTGTCCTCCTGAGCAAAGTGATCCTCATTTGACCTATTACCCTAGGGCCTTTAGACCCTACATTGGAGAGTGGAGAATGGATATGCCATTTTAGTATGGACCCGCCTGGTTTGAGAATAGAAGAAAAACAACTTCTATCTGTGCATTTTCATGCAAGCCTGTACATTTTATGGTTACATTACTTTCAAAGGAAAAAAAAGTGCAGAAAGTGGCTTTTAATTCCCGACTCATGATAATGTCATCCACTTCAAATCAGGACATGGTTTCACTGCTATCACGAAAGCTGGCTGACATCCCAAGACCTCTGCCCTGTGACTAGGGATCAATGACACATGTGTCCTACACCTTGAAGGCCTTCCTTGTCCAAAAACTTTGCTTACACTCATTCTCTTTGCTGTCCTTATGCTCTGCCTTAGATGTATTTTATTAAGAATCCAAAACCACAAGCAAGCAGGCCATAAATCTTACCCAGCGCAAAGTATATTACGTTTCAAGGAAGTTAAGTCTAGAGTTCCTTCTTGGCCAATTCTCACTAAATTTTCAATATCCATTTTACTTAATCTCCTTCTCAGCTCTGTACTGTGTATTGTCTTTATTTTTAATCTATAAAATCTCTAATTACCCTGTAATAACACAAGCTTATCTTCTTAGAGACATTTCCTTATAAGTTTACTTAATACTCTTTAAAGGTACATGATGCCTGTAGTTTAACTTCAAGAGGGTAAGGACGAATGTTTATTCATAAGCTGTAATATTGGGGAACAGAATAAATGCTGAACACATCTTATTTATAGTCTTGCACAAGGACTTTTTCTCCTGATACTTTTGTCTGAACCTTCCCCTCTTGCCTAAGAATGCCTGCCTCCTCATATACAAATCCTCCCTGTTCTTAAAGGTTTAGCTTAAAATCTCTCTCCTATGACAACTTGTTGACTAAAGCATGGTTCCCAAACTTGTATAATTCAAATCATGTTCCACCTGCTTTTCTTTCTCACAGTGCCTGTGCTTTTGCCTTACTGTAAGGAATGCAGTTTGCAATTGATATTTATTTGTTTGTTTACTTGCTATCATATATCTCCCTTCCTCCACCTTAGATGTTTATCTCCACCCCCCCAGCATAGTGTATCCCCATTTCACCAATGAAGAAATTGATTTTCATAGCAGTCATGTAATTTAGCAAAGATTGCAGAGTATTGTCTGATAGGGCTGGATTTCTCCAGGAAGGTCTTCTGATTTACTAGCTGGAAGCTTTGCACAAGTTTCTTGCCTTGCTATGCTTCTATTCCTTGTAAAAATACTATCTACTTTACAGGGTTGTTGTAGGGGTTAAATGAATAAAGCCAGGCTAAGTACAGAGCTCTTGCACTCTCTCCTGGACACACATCCTTTGGGTAAAACTGTTCAAATAGCTACTAATCCAATAATTTCATCCACAAATACATAATGAAATGTCTTGTCAAATACCCTGTTGAATTTAAGATTCACAAGGCCTGCAAAATGCCTTACCTACCAGTTTCATTAACACTATTAACAAAAGAAATAAAATTTGGCTTGTTTGCTGGTGAACTCATTCCAGCCTAGGGGCTGTGACTTCTATGTCTGTGCCCCAAACCATCTATCTGATATCTGTATGAGAATTTTACTGAGCAGTTTCACCAAGCACAATTTTCCCTGGATTTCAGAACCCACTTGTCTTCCCTTTTGGAAAATGGAAATATCATTCCGGCTCCAATAGATTCATTTACCTTTATATTTTGTTCCTAAAGTATGTGATTTAAAAAAATGCTCAATTTACTTTCGTGGATTAGTGAATTCACTACTGAATTCTTATACTGTCTTTGGAATTGAGTGGAATGTATCCAGGACCTTAATATTCTAATGATCCATTTGTCTAATAAGATAATACCTAATATTTATCGCATGCCAATAAATGAACTAAGCCCTTTACAAGCATCGTTTCTTTTAAGTTGTGCATCATTGCTTTGAGTTAACTACTATTACTACCCATTTTACAGCTGAGAAACTGAGTCTTACAGATTAAAGTTCATGCTTCCTGGTGACTAAAAAAACGGAAAGAGTAATTGGCAAAGAAGTAGGATAGGCACACAGTGAAAAGTGAGAAGATGCCAGGACTTCTGAGGTTTTAATGGTTTCTTAGTTCCTGTTTCTGGTCCCTTTCTGGACCCTTGTAACCTGCTTTCCATTGGCTTGGAAAATGAGAGCAGCTGAATTTCATGAGTTCTTGCCACCAGTGGAGCATAAAACCTGGAGTTTTAAAAGTCAGCAGGCTTGGCTGGGATAGAGCCCAGACGGTACTTCCCTGCTTCTAGAGAGAAGGCAGGCAACAACGTGGGGACAGATAGTGTGGAAACAATGATCAGAAGAGCAAAGAGTAGGGGGATTATTCACTCTTCTCAGAGCTTATCTCTGAGAGGCAGCATTCATGGAGACACCTCTCTGGGAACAAAGGAGCTGGCCAGCACCATGTCCCTCTCCCACACCTCAGCAAATCACAGAGCCATCTACAGGAAGCACTGCAGTTCTGACACTGGGGTGCCTAAGTTGCTTACACTAAGTCCCAATCCCCTGCACTCTGGTGGAACTGCCCTTCTCAGTCAAGCTTGCCTCGGTCCCAGTATGGCAGACCCCTCCGCCAGAAGACCAATACAAAACCTTGCCCAGACCACATCTTCCGACCAGAGATTTTTACAAGACCTCCGTTCCAGTGACAGTGGTGGCAGAACTCATTTCCCAAGCGGACCAGAGCACATCTAGTTAAAACCCCTCATTCAGGCCACAGACCAAAAAGTGTTCACTGCAGGCAAAGATAGGCTTTACAGATGACTGGCCTGAAGGATAGAGCAGCCAAAACACAACAGTGGAGCACATGCAGCACACATTAGAGACATTCCCTGAAGCACCAAGCCCTGGGCATTACACGACCTTTTCTTCATAAGGCCATTAATTTCAGGAGCAGGAGACATAAATACTGTTTCTAACACAGAGAAGAAGCAGAGATGTAGTCAAATCTGAAGACAGAGGCATTAATCCTAAATGAAAGAACAAGCTACAGCTAGAGATCTAAGTGAAACAAATATAAGTAGTGTGCCTGATGGAGAATTTAAAACAATGATCATAAGGATACTCACTGGGCTTTAGAAAAGAGCATAAGATATCAGCGAGACCCTTACCACATAGATAAAGGAGTTTAAAAAGAATCAATCAGAGATTAAGAGTGCAACAAATGAGATTAGAAATAGGCTTGATGCAATGAACAGCAGGCTGGAAGAAGCATAGGAACAAATTAGTGACCTAGAAGACAAAATAATGGAAAATAATGAAGCTGAACAAAGAGGGAAAGAAGAATTATGCAACCCAAGAATAGACTTAGACAACCCAATCCCCCATCAAACATAATAGCATTCATATTACAGGAGTTCCAGAAGAAGAGAGAGAAAAGGGGGCAGAAAATTTATTTGAAGAAATAAGAGCTGAAAACCTCTCTAATCTGGGGAAATAAAGAGACATCTAGATCCAGGAGTCACAGAGAACTCCCATGAAAATCAACAAAAGCAGGCCAACCCTGAGATATATTGTACTTAAGTTAGGAAAATGTAATACTAAAGAAAAAAATCTTAAAAGCAGCAAGACAAAAGTAGTCCTTAACATACAGGGAAAGACCCATAAGGCTAGCTGGAGGTTTCTCGACAGACCTGGCAAGCCAGGAGGGAGTGGCATGATATAGTCAATGTGCTGAATGGGAAATTCTGCAGCCAAGAATACTCTATCCAGCAAGGCAATCATTCAGAACAGGAGAGATAAAGAGTTTTCCAGACAAATAAAAACAAAAGGAGTTTATGACCACTAAACCAGCCCTGCAAGAAATATCAAAGGGGACACTTTGAGTGGAAAGGAGAGACTAAAAGTGACAGTATAAAGGCAAGAAACACATGAGCAGTAAAAATGAATATTTCTGTAAAAATCAGTCAAGGAACTCAGACACACACAAAAAGGATACAAAATGTAATAACATGTACCTAAACTGTGGGGGACGAGAGGAGAAAAGAATGGGTTCAGACTTGAAGGAGCATCAACTTAGTACAGACTGCTATTTGCAGAAAAGGTTATATACAAACCTAATGGAAACCATGTATCAAAACCCACTAATAAACATGCAAGGAATAAAGACAAAGAAATCCAAATATATCACTAAGGAAAATCAGGAAAGCATGGAAGAGAGAAAAAGTAAGAATCACAGAAAATCTCCAGAAACAACCACGAAACACGTAATAAAATGACAATAAGTATTGTTATATACTTTCCTCTTAGAGCACATTTTACTGTATCCCAAAGGTCTTAGATGGTTATGTTAGATATGACTTATCTGTCAAGAATTGCTTTGAGGGGCACCTGGGTGGCTCAGTGGGTTGAGCCTCCGTCTTTGGCTCAGGTCATGATCCCAGGGTCCTGGGATCAAGCCCTGCATCAGGCTCTCTGCTTGGCAGGGAGCCTGCTTCCTCCTCTCTCTCTGCCTGCCTCTTTGCCTACTTGTGATCTCTCTCACTCTGTCAAATAAATAAATAAAATCTTTAAAAAAAAAAAGAACTGCTTTGAACATATTTGGACTAAATACTTCAATCACAAGTCATAGTGTGTCAGAGTGGATTAAAAAAAAAAAACAAGACCCATCTACATGCTGCCTACAAGAGACTCATTATAGACCTAAAGACAGCTGCGGATTGCAAGTGAAGGGATGGAGAAACATCTATCATGCAAATGGATGTCAAAAGAAAGCTGGAGTAGTAAAACTTAGACAAACTGTACTTTAACAAGAGACAAAGAAGGGCACTGTATAATAATAAAGGGGACAACCCAAGAAGAAGATACAACAATTGTAAATAGTTATGCACCCAACATGGGAGCACCCAAATATATAAAATAATAACAAACACAAAGGAACTAATTGATAATAATACAACAGTAGTAGGGGACTTTAACACCACACTTACATCAATGCACACATCATCTAAACAGAAAATCAACAAGGAAACAATGGCTTTGAATGACACATTGGACCAGATAGTTTTAACAGATATATTCAGAACATTCCATCCTAAGATAGCAGAATACACATTTTTTTCAGGTGCACATGGGACATTCTCCAGAATAAATCACATATTAAGTCACAAATCAGGCCTCAACAGATACAAAAAGATTGAAGTCATCCCATGCACCTTCTCTGATCCAACATTACAAAACTAGAAGTCAACTGCAAGAAAAAGTCTAGAAAGACCACGAACACATGGAGGTTAAATAACATGCTACTAAACCATGAATGGGTCAACGAGGAAATCAAAGGAGAAATTTTAAAATGCATGGAAACAAATGAAAATGAAAATGTAACAGTCTAAGACCTTTGGGATGCAGCAAAATGTGTTCTAAGATGGAAGTATGACAATACGGGCCCATCTCAAGAAGCAAGAAAAATCTACAATAAATAACCTAACCTTACATCTCAAGGAGCTAGAAAAAGAACCATAAATGAAGCCTAAAGCCAGCAGAAGGATGGAAATAATAAAGATTGGAGCAGAAATAAATGATATAGAAACTTAACAAAACAATAGAATAGATCAATGAAACCAGGAGCAGGTTCTTTGAAAAAAACTGATAAAATTGATAAACCTTTAGCAAGACTTATCAAAAAGAAAAGAGGAAGGACCCAAACAAGTAAAATCACAAATGAGAGAGTAGCGATCACAATCAACACTACAGTAATACAAACAACTTTAAGAGAATATTAAAAAAAAAAAAAAACACAATATGGCAACACGTTGGGCAACCTAGAAGAACTTGTTAAATACCTGGAAACATATAAATTGCCAAAACCAAAACAGGAAGAAATAGCAAACCTGAACAGATTGATAACTAGCAAGAAATCAATAGTCAAAAGACCCTCAACAAACAAGAGTCCAGATCCAGATGGCTTCACAGGTGAATTCTATCAAACATTTAAAGAAGAGTATGGGGCGCCTGGGTGGCTCAGTGGGTTAAAAGCCTCTGCCTTCGGCTCAGGTCATGATCCCAGGGTCCTGGGAGAGAGCCCCACGTTGGGCTCTCTGCTCCGCAGGGAGCCTGCTTCCTCCCCTCTCTCTGCCTGCCTCTCTGCCTACTTGTGATCTCTCTCTGTCAAATAAATAAAATCTTAAAAAAAAATTTTAAAGAAGAGTTAATACCTATTCTTCTTAAACTATTCTAAAAAATAGAAAAATAAGGAAAAGTTTCAAATTCATTCTATGGGGCCAGCATTACCCTGATACTAAAACCAGAGAAAGACAACACTAAAAAGAACTACAGGCCAATATCCCTGATGAACACAGATGCACAAAGTCTCAATAAAACACTAGCAAACCAAATCCACCAATATGTTTTTTTAAAAAAAAACATTCACCATGATCAAGTGGGATTTATTTCTGAATTGCAAGGGTGATTCAATACTTGCAAATCAAGCAATGTGATACATCACATTAATAAAGGAAAGGCTAAGAACCATGTAATCCTTTCAATAGATGCAGGAAAAAACATTTGACAAAGTACATCCATTCATGATAAAAACCCCCAACAAAGTAGGTGTAGAGGGAACATACCTCAACATAATAGAGGCCATCTGTGAAAAACCCACAGCTAATACCATCTTCAATGTGGAAAAACTGAAAGCCTTTCCCCTGCAGTCAGGAACAAGACAGGGATATCCACTCTCACCACTATTATTTAACATAATACTGGAAGTCCTAGTCACAGCAGTCAGACAACCGAATGAAGTAAAAGGCATCCAAATCAATGAGAAAGAAGTAAAACCTTCACTATTTGCAGATGACAGGATACCCTATGTAGAAATCCCAAAAGACTCCACCAAAACCTGCTAGAAAAGATAACACGAATTCAGGAAAGTTGCAGGATACAAAATCAATCACAGAAATCTGTTGCATTTCTATACAACAATAGTGAAGGAGCAGAAAGAGAAATTAAGGGATAAGTCCTATTTACAATTGTACCAAATACAATAAGATACTTAGGAATAAACTAACCAAAGAGTTGAAAGACCTGTACTTGGGAAAGTATGAATCACTGATGAAAGAAATTCAAGATGTCACAAAGAAATGGACGGACATTCCATACTCATGGATTTGTAGAACAAATATTGCTAATATATCATATATATTATTATTAATATGTATTACTATATATTATATATCATATACTACTATATAATCTAATTATAATATAATAGATTAGCCAAAGCTATCTACACATTTAATGCAATCCCTATTAAAATACCAACAGCATTTTTCAGAATTAGAAGAAAAAAAATCCTAAAATTTGTATGGAATCACAGAAAACCCCGAGTAGCCAAAACAACATTGAAAAAAGTAAAGCAAAGCTAGAGGCATCATGATTCCAGACTTCAAGCTATATTACATACCTGAAGTAATCAAAATAGTATAGTACTGGCACAAAAACAGACACATAGAGCAATAGAACATAATGGAAAACCCAGAAACGAACCCACAGTTGTATGGTCAATTAATCTTTGGCAAAACAGGAAAGAATATCCATTGGGAAAAAGACAGTCTCTTCAACAAATGGTGTTGGGAAAAGTGGACAGCAGCACGCAGAAGAATGAAACAGGATAAATTTCTTACATCTTACACAAAAATAAATTCAAAATGGATTAAAGACCTAAATGTAAGGCCTGAAACCACACAAATCCTAGAAGTGAACACAGGACCACATCAAAGTAAAAAGCTTTTGCACAGTGAAGGAAACAATCAACAAAACTAAAAGGCAACCTATGCAATGGGAGAAGGTATTTGCAAAGGACATAGCAGACAAAGGGTTAGTATCCAAAATCTATAAAGAACTTACCAAACTCAACACCCAAAAAATGAAAAGTACAGTTAAAAAATGCACAGAAGACATGAGCAGGCATTTTTTCAAAAGAAGATATCCAGATGGCCAACAGATAGATACATGAAAAGATGCTCAACATCACGCATCATCAGGGAAATGCAAATCTTTAAAACTGTAATGGGATACCACCTCACAACTGTCAGAATGGCTAAAATCAACAACACAGAAAACCACAGGTGTTGATGAAGATGCAGAGAAAGGGAAGCCCTCTTGCATTGTCGGTGGGCATGGAAATTGGTGCAGCCACTGTGGAAAACAGTATGGAGATTCCTCAAAAATTTGAAAATAGAAGTATCCTATGATCTAGTAATTGCACTACTGGGTATTTACTCCCAAAACACAAAAATACTAATTCAGAGGGGTACATGCTCCCTTATGTTTACTGTAGCATCGTTTACAGAGGCCGAATTATGGCAGCAGCCCAAGTGTCCATAGATAGATGAATGGATAAAGAAGACGTGGTGGATAGATAGATAGATAGATAGATAGATAGATAGATAGATAGACAGATAATGGAATACCGCTGAGCCATAAAAAATAATGAAATCTTGCCATTTGCAATGACATGGATGGAGCTAGAAAGTATTATGCTAAGTGTAATAAGGCAGTCAGAGAAAAACAAATACCATATGATCTCACTCATATATGGAATTTAAGAAACAAAGTGAACAAGCAAAGAGCGGAAAAAGTGGGACGTCTGGGTGGCTCAATTGGTTGAGCCCCTGCCTTCGGCTCAGGTCATGATCCCAGTGTCCTCGGACCGAGTCCGATATCGGGGTCCTTGCTCAGTGGGGAGCCTGCTTCTCCCTCTGCCTCTGCCTGACACTCTGTCTGCCTGTGCTCACTCTCTCTGACAAATAAATAAATAAATAAATAAATAAAATCTTTTTTAAAAAAAAGAGAGGAAAAAGAGAGAGAGGCAAACCATGAAACAGACTCTTAACTATAGAGAACAAACTGATCGTAACCACAGGGGGTTAGAGGGAAGATGGATGAAAGAAATGATGGGGATGAAGGGGCCCGCTTGTGATGAGCACGGGGTGATGTATGGTTGTATAGTTGAATTACTATATTGTACCTCTGAAACTAATATTACACTGCATGTTAACTAACTTAAATTTAAATAAAAACTCAAAAGAAACTGGATTTCCTTCATCCAGGAGAGGAGTGGAAGGGTCTGAACAAAGCAAACACAATCAAACCATTAGCTGCCTCAAAGGGGAGTTTTTTAATTTTATCATTTTTAAAGCTTTTATTCATTTATTTGAGAGAGAGAGAGAGAGAGAGAGCGCACAAGCAGGTAGAGAAGTAGGCAGAGGGAGAGGGCAAAGCAGGCACCCAGCTGAGCAGGGAGCCTGATGCAGGGCTTAACCCCGGGACCCTGGGATGATGACCTGAGCCGAATGCAGACACTTAACCATCTGAGAGATCCAGGCACCCCAAAGGGGAGTTTTAAATAACAATTTGTCATCCTACTAAAATATATGGATTTTTTTTTTCATTTATGTAGTCTCCAAGTCCAACATGAGGCTTGAACTCATGACCCTGAGATCAAGGGTTGCATGCTCTACCAACTGAGCCAGCCAGACACTCCCCAACTAAAATATCCCTAATACATACTATTTAAGATGGTCCAGAAAAAATGAAAACAAAAACAATCTACAGAAGTACAAACAAAAGGAATATAAGTTACTTGAAATGCCCAGAATTTGGGGGTATTTTGAATACTGGTGCAAATCACTCAAGAGTTAGCTTTTAACTGTATGTTTCCGGTGAAAAGTACCATTTCGGGTCAATTGCATGCATCTTCTTTCTGACCCTAAGTGCACTGGGTGGGCATACAGACAAATATAAGTGTCCCACGGGGAAGCAAGTAAATGTAGTTCCATAGTTCATTTGTGCATACAATCCAGAAATATTGAAGTTTTACCTTAGAGACAAAAAAATTCACAAAACTAATATTTTGTGTTGTAAGGTCTCACGTAGTTAGATTCTGCAGGCAAGCTAACCTCTGCAGTATGGTCAGAATTCAGCAAAAAGGGACATATGATTTTTTATTTTATTTTTAAAAAGATTTTATTTATTTATATTATATAAATAAATATATTATATTATATTTATTTATTTGACACAGAGAGAGAAAGAAAGACAGCGAGAGAGGGAACAAAAGCAGGGGGTATGAGAGAGGGAGAAGCAGGATTCCTGGAGCCTGATGCTGGGTTGGATCCCAGGACTCTGAGATCATGACCTGAGCTGAAGGCAGATGCTTAACTGACTGAGCCATCTAGGTACCCCATAAATGATTTTTTAAAAAGATTTTATTTATTTATCTGAGAGAGAAAGAGAGAATGAGCAGTGGGGAGGAGCAGAGGGAGAGAGAGAGGGAGAAGCAGACTCCCCACTGAGCATGGAGCTCAATATGGGATTCGATTCCAGGACCCCAGGATCATGACCTCAACCAAAGGCAGACACTTAACTGACTGAGCAACCCAGGCACCCCAAGACATAAGTGATTAAGCTTGAGGTTAACTTTCTAGAAAATTACTGGTTGCAGAGATTCAAAAATTCTATGCTGGTTTGAAATAGCAACAGGTTGGGGCACCTGGGTGGCTCAGTTGTTTGAGCCTTTGACTCTTGGTTTTGGCTCAGGTCATGATCTCATGGGTCATGAAATGGAGTCCTGCATCCCACTGCTCACTCAGGGGGAGTTGGCTTGAGATTATCTCTCTCTCCCTATGCCCCTCCCTGCCTCCCAAATAAATAAATAAAGCTAAAAAAATAAAAACAGGTTTTCAAGGATTGTTAGATTAAAAACAGGTGTGCCTGAATTATATTTTTATCTTTCTTGATCATATTCTCCTCTCATTTCCATATAAAAACAATGGGAAATAGTCCTTCCATTTCTTTGAACACTTAAGAGAATCTCGCTTAGAAGAAAGAAGCCTTCTGGTTTTGTTTGTTCACCTGATTGTCGGGGGTAAGGAGCAGCTGCTAGACCTTGTCCCCTGTGCTTCAAACTTAAATCTTTCTTGTATTTTTCCTATGCTACTGAGCCAGTCTGTAGATTCAAGACATCACCTTTCATTTAGCGTGTGCACTTTAAGTCATTCTGAATTACATAGGGGCCCAAGGTGCTCCCTATCTAGGCTCTTTGTACAGTAAATAGCATATGACAGGACTTGATCTGACTGTTCTGAGAAAAAGCAGGCATTATTTAAATTCTAGGAGGAGAATAGACCTTGCTTATTTGATTTTTCAAGGTAATTGCTCAGAACCAAGCCATCCAAAGCAATGAAAAGAAATTTTTTTTAAGATTTATTGGGTGCCTGGGTGGCTGAGTAGGTTAAGCAACTGCCTTTGGCTCAGGTCATGATCCTGGAGTCTGGGGATCGAGTCCCACATCAGGCTCCCAGCTCCACAGAGAGTCTGCTTCTCCCTCTGACCTTCTCCCCTCTCATGCTCTCTCTCACTGTCTCTCTCTCAAATAAATAAATAAAATCTTTAAAAAAAAGATTTATTTAATGATTTGAGAGAGAGAGGGAGAGAGACTCTCAAGCAGACTCCCAGCCGAGTGTGGAGCCTGATGCAGGGATCCATCTGAGACCTGAGATCACGACCACAGCCAAAACGAAGAGTCCTGCACTTAGCCGACTGTGCCATCCAGGCACCCTGAAAAATTTTATATGGGACAAATTTCATTATATTATCTTCTAGTTGCTTCAGTAACAATCATAGAATGTTTAATTCATTTCATAACAACAACAGACATTTTTAAAAATAAGTTGGCCTGATGTTTATGCCTGAAACAAGGCAATGGGGGGGGTGGATGTGGATATAAAACAAAGGATGGATTTCATAGATTGAGTTTCTGATATTTTCTTGGCAGTAAGATCATAAGTTATGAACAACATGGTCCTGCAGTCCTTCCTAGAAGGAAGGACTTTATTTAGCTCAAGTCTCTCAAAACAAAAGACATCTATCTGTAGGAGTCAACTTCAAATTCCAAAGATGTTTTAAGTAGGGATATGAAGCATGCAAAACTTTATAACATTCTTTGAAAAATATATTTTAAAATTTTATGTGAATTCATATATGTATTCATATGCATGTATTTTATTAATGCCAACTTTTTTTCCCTTTCTCATTTTTTGCTTGACACCTCTATCAATCTCCTTTGTTCACCCTCACCCACAATCATCCCTCCTATGTACACAAACACACATAAACACACACACACATCATGTTGACCACTTAGTATGTACCTATCCATATTTCTTACCAAGCTAACTTAATCATATATACACATACACACAATTGTGTGTTTGTCACCATTTATTTACTAAAACTGGATCATATTACACTCCTATTTTTTCATCTTTTCTCCTACATTCCTATAAAAGTCTCTTCAAATCAACTGGTACCTTCTTCTTAATGGTGAGATAATAGTCTGTAGCTGATAGGCGTAATGTACTTAACCATTCCTCTTTTGATTTAATTTGTTTCCAGTGTTTTCTATCAATGAACCATACAGCAATAAGCTTCCTTGTACAAATATCATTATATACTGGTATTTTATTTTATTTTTTTAAAGATTTATTTATTTATTTGACAGATCACAAGTAGGCAGAGAGGCAGGCAGAGAGAAAGAGGAAGGGAAGCAGGCTCCCCGCTGAGCAGAGAGCCTGATGCGGGGCTCCATCCCAGGAACCTGGGATCACGACCTGAGCGGAAGGCAAAGGCTTTAACCCACTGAGCCACCCAGGTGCCCCTGGTAATTTATTTTTGAGAAAGATATTTTCAAGACTAAGGCATTCAGTCAAATGGCACATGCATTTTTTAATTTGAGAGACATTGTCAGATTGCTTTCTAAAATGACTTTAATCTTATATTTTGAACAGCAGTGTATGACAGAATCTTTCCCCTTGAATTCTTGCCAGCAGTAGCTGTTATTAATCCTTTTCACTTTTGCTAATATGATAGAATAAAGTGAAATCTCATTGTTAATTCAATTTGCATCTTTTCATGTATTTGTTGGGTCTTCGTATTTGCTCTTCTGTCAATTGTCTATTCATATCCCTTGACTACTCCTCTTGTCCAATCATAAGAGCCCTTTGTAACAGATATTGACCCTCTGTCTGCCCTCTGTATCACACATATTTGTTCCAATTTCATTATTAACTATTTATGGTAACATTTGTCCCAAAATGTAGTCAAACTATCTATCATGTGCTCAGTGGTTTCTGAGTTTCAAGTCTTGAGTAAGAATGTCTTTATTCCTTAGATCTGCACTGTTGAATATGGTTGTCACCAGCCACGTGTGGCTATTGGGCACTTGAAATGTGGATAGCCCCAATAGAGACATGCTGTAAAGGGGAAATACACACTAAATTTTGAAGACTTTGTACAAAAAAGGTGTGAAATTTCTCATTAATGACTTTTATATTGATTATAGGTTGAAATGATAATATTTTGGATATATAGAATTAAATCAAATATATTACATTTCCTAGGAGTTTTAAAAACGTATTCTGAATATAGGTCTTCATCATATATATGTATTATGTATATATTCTCCCAATGAATTACCTCTTCACTCCTTTAATGGTGTGTTTTGATTAGCCAAAGTTGTAAAATTTTGATAAAATCCAATTTATTAATTTTATCTCTAATGGCTAGTGGTTTTTGTGCCCTCATTAAGAAATATTGCTTAGCCTAAGGTTGGGAAGATATGCTCTTATGTGTTAGAGACTGCATGGCCTGAGATTTTATGTTTCAGTTTATTACTATCTCAAATTAATTTTTAGGCATGGGATGAGGTAGAAGATGTGGTTCATTTGACTCCATACAGATATGCAATTGTTTAAGAACAAATTATTAAAAATACTTTATTTCTCCATTAAATAAACTTAGTGCTTTTATTGAAAAAGCACTTGATTATGTAGGTATGAGCCTATTGTTGAACTCTTATATATTCCATTGATGTATTTATCTATCCTTATGCTAAACCATACTTTATGAGCTTTATTATAAGCCTTGAAATAAATCAGTATTAAGTTCTCCGTTTTTCTTTTATTTTTAAAACTTGTTTTAGCTAATGAATAAATGAATGGGTAATGAAGATATGGCCTATATACACAATGGAATATTACTCAGCCATCAAAAAGAATGAAATCTTGTCACTTGCAATGACATGGGTGGATCTAGAGGGTATTATGCTAAGCACAATAAGTCAGTCAGAGAAAAGCAAATACCACATGATCTCACTCACATGTTGAATTTAAGAAACAAAACAGATGGGCATAGAGGAAGGGAAGGAAAAATAAAATAAGATGAAAACAAAGAGGGAGACAAAATAAGAGATTCAACTCTAGGAAACAAACAGGGTTGCTGGAGGGAAGGTAGGTGGGGAGATGGGGTAACTGGGTGATGGGCATTAAGAAGGGCCCTTGATGGAATGAGCACTGGGTGTTGTATGAAACTGATGAATCACTAAACTCTACCCCTGAAACTAACAATATGCTATATGTTAACTAAATTGAGTTTTCATAAAAATTTTTTTTTTAAAAAACTTTGTTTTGGTTATTCTATGTCCTTTGCACTTCTATGTAAATTTTAGAGTCAACTGGTCCATTTTTACTCAAAACAGGAAACCTGTCATGTTATGATTGAGATTGCATTCAATCTATAAATCAATTTGGAAGAAATTGACCTCTTAAAAATATCCAATTTTCTCTTCAGTGAACATATTGTTTTCCATTTCTTTAGATTGTTCAGTCAGCAGTGTTTTATAGTTTGTGGCATAGATGGCTTCCATATTTTTGTTGAATTTATTTCTATGCATATTATGTTTTTTACATTGCTCCAACTGTTCTTTTTAAATTTTGTGTTTCAGTGTTTGTTATAAATACATGAAAATACAACTGATGATTTTATATTAACCTTCTATCCTTGCCTTGCTAAAGTCACATTAGTTGTAATCATATTTTTGTAGAATCCTTAAGATTTAGTATATACAAATTATTATACATAAAAAATACCAACAAAATTAAAAATAAATTTTTTAAAAATTTGCTGCATACACAACCAAGCAATCATGTCATCTGCAAATAAAAGCAGCTTTAATCCTTTCTTTCATATTTTTATATATTGTTTTCTTGTTCCTTTCTTTGGGCACTAGCCAGGGCTTCCAGTTAAATGGTGAATCAAAGTGGCAAGAGCATTTTTATCTCAATGCCAATATTAAGGGTAAAATATGCAATATTTTTAATGGATTATGATGTCTGTAGGCTTTTTACCATTGCCTTGAAGGGGCAGTTTGTGGAAACATGGAAGTTGCAGACTGTTCTGGTGAGGACTCTGAAAGTAGAGAGGGCAGCAGCAAAGAAAGCGTCTTATGTCTATCACCTTAGAGAATACATCTATTACCATACACAGAATGTTACTGGAAATAGCAATGTTAAAGGTCCTTCTGGTGGGGTAAGGAGCTTGTTATTAGACTCTGGAAGAAAGTGTTAAAAGCTTTTGAACAGTTAAGAAAGTGGCAAAAATATTTGCCTAAAATGTGTTCTTCTGTTGGGTGGAGGGTAGAATTTGTAAGCAATGAGGGCACCTGGGTGGCTCAGCCACTGAAGTGTCTGACTCCTGGTTTCAACACAGCTTATGATCTCAGTGTTGAGGGCTCAAGCCTCACATCAGGCTCTGCACTCAGCATGGAGCCACCTTGAGATGCTCTCTCTCCTTCTGCCTGCCCCACTTGCACACATACACACTCTCTCTCATACAAAATAAATAAATCAAGTCTTAAGAAAAAGAATTCGTAAGCAATGAACTTAAATATTTAGCTGAGGAGACTGCCAAAGTGTGGAAGGTATAGTCTGGTTTGGCTTGCTGCTTATAATAAACAGATATAAACCAAGGAATGAACTGTTAAGCAAATAGGAACCAGTACGTACTTGATGATTTGGAAGCTTCTTGGGCTATTCAGATAGCATCCTCCAAAAACAAGGCCAACCATCTGGCTGGGCAACTGATCTTGCTAAAGAAATTTGCTGTGTAACTCACGAATCCAATCAACCCTTTCGCTACAAACCAGGATGAGAGATGCAGCTGTCCCAGAAAGATTTGTGGAGGACCCTCTTTCTAGAAGAAAGTCTAGACAATTTTAAACCAGCACAAACTCTGCCAGCCTGGAATGGAAGATAAAGTGATGGGCTAAAATGAAAGAATAAGGGCAAAGCCACAGACACAGAGGCCTGAATCAATGGGACTTCCTCATTTTCTGAGCACGGGGCGACCACTCCGGGTCAATGGGTAGGACTGTCACCCAGGGCCAAGGGGTCAGGGCTGTCCCGATGGGCAGAGAGGACAGAGCATGGAGCTACAGAGAATCATTCTGAGGCCTTGAAATCTTATAGAATTTTTCCTGCTGGATTTTAAACTTCCTTGGGACAAATGATCCCCTTTATCCTTTCACCAATTTCCCCCTTTTGGAATGGGAATGTCTAGCCTGTGTTTATCCTATTATTGTCTTTTGTAAGCACTTAGCTTGTTGTTTGGTTTCACAGGTTCACAGATGCAGAGAAATTCTGCCCCAGGGTAGACCATACCCCCTGACCCATGCCTGATTTAGGGGGCTTTGAACTTCTGACTCCCAGAATTCCAAGAGGTTTGTGTTGTTTGAAGCCAGTAAGTTTGTTGTAAGCAGCAATAGGAAACTGATGCAATGGTAAAAAGGTGGCAGAGAAAAAGTGAAAAAGAAGACAAAAGAAGGAATCAGGAAAAAAAATAGCCAAAAAATTTTAAAGACTATACAAGATAAGAGGTTCCCTTTTATGATGTTCAAAGTAGAGAAAGAACATACCTCTAAGTTTTTTTTGGTTGGAAAAAGAGGGTTGAGAATATCTGGTTTAAATTCTAGTCAGGGTAGCTGCCATAAAAGGATACTTACAAAATAAAAAGAGAGAGGTAGCATCCTAATGAAAAAAACTTGAAATTACCACTATTGGGAGACTAGATAAGATTTTCCTGAAAATTCTAAGGAAATCAGTTGGAAAATTATTATAATTAATGAGTGAATTTATTGCAGGAGATCAATAAAGAGAATGCAAAAGAATTCTTTCTTCTACATTTGTCATACCTAATGAAAACGACAATTCTTTTTTTGTTGTTATTAGAGTTTTCAGAACTTTTTTTTAAAAAAGATTTTATTTATTTATTTGACAGAGAGAGAGAGATAGACAACGGGAGAGGGAACACAAGCAGGTGAAGTCGGAGAGAGAGAAGCAGGCTTCCCACAGAGCAGGGAGCCCGATGCGGGGCTCGATCCCAGGACCCTGGGACGATGACCTGAGCTGAAGGCAGACACTTAATGACTGAGATACCCAGGCACCCCAAATTTTCATACTTTTATATAATTCTTATTTATTATTTGAGTAATAAAGTGTAGCTGATAATGAGAAGAATGAGAATTCTGGTTTTAAGGATTTGATTATGTTCTAAATTTTGTAGTTTTTTAAACATTTCTTATGCTTGGAGTTCATTGAACTTCTTGAATTTGTGGGTTTATCGTTTTCCTTATAATTGGCCTTTTTTGTGTTCCTAATTTTTTCCTGTCCGCTTCTCTCTCTTCTATCTTTGAGATCCCAATTAGACTTAGGTCACTTGATACTGCCCCACATCAACTGGTCCTCTCTTTATTTATCTTTTCAGAATATTTTCTCACTATTTCTTTGTTCATAATTACTATTGCTGTGTGTCAAGTTCACCAACCTTTTCCTCTGCAAAGTTCAATGTGCTATTAATCCTGTGCAGACATATTTTCCATCTCAAATATTTCCATTTTTATCCCTAACATTCCATTTGAGTCTTTTCTATTTCCTCCATATCTTTACTTAATGATGTATTTCTTTTCTTTCTTTTTTTTTTTTTAAGTAGGCTCCACACCAAATGCAGGGCTTGTACTCATGACCCCTAGAACAAGACTCACATGCTGTACGGACTGGGTCAGCCAGGCACTCCTATATGTTTACTTAATATGCTTGGTCATCTCCTAACTTCTACAACATATGGAATATAACTATAATAGTTTTAGTGTCCTTGTCTACTTATTCTGTCTTCTTCGCCATTTGTGGATTTTTTTTTTTTTTCAATTTAGGAAGATTCCTTTATTACCAAGTAATTGGACAGGTAAAATACTTCTGCTTTGTTTGAAGTTCTTTTTTTTTTTCCTTTTATTTATTTATTTATTTTTTTAATTATTTTTTTTTAATTAAATTTTATTTTTTATAAACATATAATATATTTTTATCCCCAGGGGTACAGGTCTGTGAATCGCCAGGTTTACACACTTCACAGCACTCACCATAGCGCATACCCTCCCCAATGTCCATAATCCCACCCCCCCAACCCCCCTCCCCCCATG
>NW_019154107.1:24676543-24855277 GCF_002288905.1 Enhydra lutris kenyoni
TAGCTGATCTCCCGCTACCTGAAGTAGTCTCAGCCTGCTACTTCTCCGCCATCTTGACTCCTCCTGTGGATATGTTTTGATTAGTTTCTGTTTCTCCTCATTTTGGCTCATAGTCCCCTGCATCATTGCGTGCCCGATAATTTTTGATTGGTTGTTAGGCATTGTGAATTTTACCTTGTTAGTGGTTGCATATTTCTGTGTTCCTAGACAAATTTTGTGTGCTTTGTTTCAGGATGTAATTAAGTTACTTGGAAACAGTTAATTATTTTGAGGCTTTGTTTTAAGCTTTGTTAGACCTAAGTAGCCTTTAATGTAGTTCTCATTGTGTCTCATGATTTTGTCAACATCCATATAATTACTCTCTCTGATGTCCCGTGTATTATGAGTTATGCCTCTCTGACTGGTAGGAACACAAACTATTCTTGTTCTCTCCCCCAGCCTCCAGTAGTTCCCTTTTGCATCTGTGTGGATCAGCCTTCAGCTGAAGAGTCAAGGAAACCCTGTGCAGATCTCTGGAAAACTCTTTTTTTCAGTACTCTGTCCTGCAAACTCAACTCAAGGAGATCACCAGGCTTCATCAGGGTTCTGTCTCCCTATGTTGCTTCTAGGATATTCTCTTCAAGTAGCAAGCTGGGGTAGTCATAGGACTCAACTCATTTGTTTACCATCTCTCGGGAATTACCACCCTGCCTGCCTGATGTCCCATGTTTGAAAACTGTTGTTTCATCTATTTTTTCCATTAAAAAATGGTTCTATGGCCCTGTTATTCCATTTTGATTGGAAGCAGAAATCCAAAATCAACATTTTTTTCTTTTTTTTAAATTAACATATAGTGTATTATTTGTTTTGGGGGTACAGGTCTGTGAATAATCAGTCTTACACAATTCACCAAAATAAAAATTTTTAGTATGCATTATCACAGGTGCAGTTGTTAAACCTTCCTTCAACTAATGCAAGAATTCCTTGACCATCAATTAATATGTATATCATTACCAGATACTTATGTAATGTATAATTACAGATTATGATGACCAAAAGGAGAACTCAATCAGTAAAATGAACTGGAAAATGACTTAGCTATTTGGGAACAAAATCAGTTTATAGCCTCACCACACAGAATACTTGAAATAAATGTCAGTTGGAATAAAAAAATAACCATAAATCAAAAACAAGCAAATAGAAAAAAATACAGAAAGCAAATACAACAAAAATCGATATGAATACTTGTCTAATTCCTCCATGCACAGACTTTCTAAGTTTAAGTTTAAAAATGTTTAGGAAACACAGAATAGTAGATCTGATTGAAGAAAAAAAAAACCCTGCATTTCAAGAAATATTAAATGCAAACGAGAAAGGCTGAGAAAACTATTTTCAGCAAACATTTATCAACAGTATTAATAACTTTTTGTAAATTAAGAGAAATTGAAATTAACAGAAAAATGACTATAACCCCAAAATACAAATGAGTCCATGTTCCAAGTATAAATTCCTCAAAATGTTAAATTCAGTTACCGAGTAAGCTTGTGATAAATTACTGAAAATGGTTGAAATCAAATAACTGCAAACTAAAAGTAATAATGAGAATCTATTTTTATCTATCAAATTAAAGAAGATTAAGAAAAGATGAAACCCAAAGTTGGCAAGGTGGACGAAATCAAATGAGTGTGTATCTGTATTGCCAGTGAAAACAAAAATAAGAATTCTCCTTGCGAGGGCAATTTGACGATATTTATCAACATTTTAAAAAAAGATTTTATTTATTTGGGGGGGCAAGTATGAGTAGGGGGCAGGTGGGGAGTGGGACAAGAAGACTGGGCGCTGAGCACACAGCCCAAGGCTGGGCTCCATCTCAACCCCGAGATCATGACCCGAGATAAAACCAAGAGTCAGAAGCTCAACTGACTGCGCCACCCAGGTCTCTACCAACAGTCTTAAAAGTGTTCCTCTCTTCTGATTCTGTAGTTGCACTTCCGGGAAAGCACCCTTAATAAAAAATAATTGTAAATGCAAACATCTACTTGTACATGGAAAAATTCAAATGATAAGAAATTGAAAATAGTCCAATATTGATTTAAAAATTATATATATCTAAATAATAAAATGGTATGCTATCATTAATAATGTTCACAAAGAATTTAGGGATAAGCATAGTTATTAAGTTTAAAAAACAGGAGCAAAATCAAATATATAGTAACTATTCAACCATATGAAAATTTCATGGAACTTACAACCAGGATGATATTCCCAAATATATTATCGGTTACTGTCACTGGAAGTAAGAATATAGACTACTGTGTTTTTCTCCTCACATTTCTCTGCAGTTCCCCAGTTTTAACAATGAACATGTATTGGATTTTTAATCAGCAAAAAGTTAAGATGGAAAAATACCAGTTTTTAAGATGGTTTTAAAATTTCTTAAAAGGTCTACTTTAAAATAGATCTCATGCTTGGTGTTTTCTGGGTAGTTTTACTGATAAGGTATGAGCATTATCATTATTGTTAACATTATTAATATTTTCATCACCTTCTGGAGCTGAAGATAAAACCTCATTAGTCATAAAATGTTGGGGCAGTAATTTACTTCTCAGGAAGGAGTTCTTTCTTCACTCATTTCTATTCTTCCTACTTCATTTCTATTTTTGTAGCTCATTTGCTAGTCTGCAAGGTCCTGGGGAGTAAAATCTTTGTTAGAATCAGTTCTAAAATAATGCCACATTAGAGAGACATGTTATCACGTAAACCAGGATTTAAATTTACTGGCTATACATCTGGAAAAGCTAATAAACTTTTCTGGGTCTCAGGATTTTTACCTGCAAGGAGACAATAAATAACAAATTGTAGCTATTACCAATAATTAGTAGTAATATTGCATATGGTCAGGGCTAACTAGATGTTTCTTACTGACAAATAGAAGAGATACGCACTGGATTATGCACTCAGTTACACTCTTTGGAAAAACAGCAAAGTGATCTGGTGTGTACAGTCGTGCATTATTATTTACATACTTGTTCCTCCCACAAGTAATATTTTAAAAAAGATACTTAGAGGGGGACGCCTGGGTGGCTCAGTTGGTTAAGTGGCTGCCTTCGGCTCAGGTCATGATCCCAGAGTCCTGGGATCGAGTCCCACATCGGGCTCCTTGCTCAGCGGAGAGCCTGCTTCTCTCTCTCCCTCTGCCTGCCACTCTGCCTACTTGTGTTCTCTCTCTCTCTCTTTCTCTGTGTCAAAAAAATAAAATCTTTAAAAAAAAAAAGAAAAAAGAAAAGATACTTAGAGGGACACAGTCTTCACCCAAAGAAAGCACTTTTTTAAAAAAAAAAATCACTATGTGGAGGAATGATGAACATACCAGAAGTTGTAGCTATTTCATGTACACAACTTGATGTGTCTGGACATAGGTGCACATCTGGAAACCACTGTCACTATTAGTGCATAGACTTGTTCCTCACCTCAGAATGTTTCCTCCTACTCTATTCTTTTCTTTTTCCTTGAACGGGTAAGAGCACTTAATGTAAGATCTACCTTCTTAGCAAATTTGGAAGTATGCAGCTCAGCGTTGTTAAGAATAAGCTCTATGGGGACGCCTGGGTGGCTCAGTCAGTTAAGTGTCTGCTTTCAGCTCAGGTCATGATCCCAGGGTGCTGGGATTGAGTCCCGCATTGGGCTCCCTGCTCAGTGGGGAGTCTGCTTCCCCCTCTGCCTGTTGCTCTTTCTCTTTCTCTCTCTGACAAATAAATAGATAAAATCTTTAAAGAAGAAGAAGAAGAAGAAGCAGAAGCTGAGGCAACTCTATGTTGTATGAGAGAGCTATAGAGCTTACTTTGCACCATTGAAACTTTGTACCCTTTGACCAACACCTTTCCATTTCCCCCTCCACCCGGTCCCTGGCAACCACCATGCTGTTCTCTGCTTCTACGTGTTTGACGATTTGAGATTCTACCTATAAGCGAGATCATACAGAACTTGTTTTTCTGTGTCTGGCTTCTTTCCCTTAGCAAGAAGGAATGTCTAAGCATAATTTAATAGTGTAACAAAGTGAGCTAGGGAGTGATTGGGGAGCACCAAGAATCATCCTGGGATAACCTTCAATCTTCCTTACTTTGCCTACGGTCATAAATACAATAATGGAATTGTGCAATTTCAGGCACAGATGAAGTCTCGAGGATCTTCCTTTCCACCAACACTTATAGAGAGAGAAATCAAGACCCAGTGAGTCAAAGGTACAGTGTCAGAGGTAGGATTAGAGCCAGAGTTGGCTTTCTGCATCCCAGTCTCACCTTGCCTGATACTAAATTCCATGATAAGGAGGCAGGAGAGAAAAAGGAGGAGGAGAAGGAAGATGGTGGCAATGGTGGTGGTGATGGTGCTAAAGAAGAAGAAATACTGGGGTGCCTGGGTGGCTCAGTGGGTTAAGCCTCTGTCTTCAGCTCAGGTCATGATCTCAGGGTCCTGGGATCGAGCCCCGCATCGGGCTCTCTGCTCAGCGGAGACCCTGCTTCCTGCACCCCCGCGCCTGTTGCTCTGCCTACTTGTGATCTCTCTCTGTCAAATAAATACATAAAATCTTTAAAACAAAAAAAAGAAGAAGTACTACACACATAAAGTCTTTTTACCTGGTTCTAGAGTGACACTGATCTACAGTAGCATGTTCTTTTTAGAGAGAGAGAGAGAGCACACATGCATGAGTGGGGGTAGGGGCAGAGGGAGAGAGAATCTGAAGCAGGCTCCCTGCCCAGCACAGAGTCCAAAATGGGACTCCATCTCACGACCCTGAGATCATGACCCAAGCTGAAATCAAGAGTCGGACACTTAACTGACTGAGCCACCCAGATGTCCCTACAATAGCATGTTCTTATGGGCTGAATTATGTTCCCCTCCCAATTGATATGCAGAAGTTTTAACTTTGGGTTTGGGGGCCAGGAGTCATGAGTACCAGACTTGGAATTAATGATAATTCATTGGATGTTTGTATGTAACTTTTGGCTTTATTCCTTCACACAATGGAGGGAATGACAATTCCTTATTTTCTCACAAAAATCTTGACAAATGTTGGTTTAAGAAATCAGTCAACTGGCCAAAAATATTTGGTTATTTTAGGCCTTCTAGGTACAGGAGGTCTCTATGTTTATTTGAACTTTTTCAAAGCAGGCACAAAAAATTATTAAGAATAAGTAATTTGCCCACAGACATGATGAACTGATTTTCTCTCCCAAAGGCATTCTACATGCAAGAATCTTGAGGGGGTACTGTTGAATCCTATTGGCTAGTATTTTGGTGAGAATTTTTGCATCTGTGTTCATCAAGGATATTGGTCTGTAGTTCTCTTTTTTGATGGGATCCTTGTCTGGTTTTGGGATCAAGGTGATGCTGGCCTCATAAAATGAGTTTGGAAGTTTTCCTTCCATTTCTATTTTTTGGAACAGTTTCAGGAGAATAGGAATGAATTCTTCTTTAAATGTTTGGTAGAATTCCCCCGGGAAGCCATCTGGCCCTGGGCTTTTGTTTGTTTGGAGATTTTTGATGACTGTTTCAATCTCCTTACTGGTTATGGGTCTGTTCAGGCTTTCTATTTCTTCCTGGTTCAGTTGTGGTAGTTTATATGTCTCTAGGAATGCATCCATTTCTTCCAGATTGTCAAATTTGTTGGCGTAGAGTTGCTCATAGTATGTTCTTGTAATTGTCTGTATTTCTTTGGTGTTAGTTGTGATCTCTCCTCTTTCATTCATGATTTTATTGATTTGGGTCCTTTCTCTTTTCTTTTTGATAAGTCTGGCCAGGGGTTTATCGATCTTATTAATTCTTTCAAAGAACCAGCTCCTAGTTTCATTGATTTGTTCTATTGTTTTTTTGGTTTCTATTTCATTGATTTCTGCTCTAATCTTTATGATTTCTCTTTTCCTGCTAGGTTTAGGGTTTCTTTCTTGTTCTTTCTCCAGCTCCTTTAGGTGTAGGGTTAGGTTGTGTACCTGAGACCTTTCTTGTTTCTTGAGAAAGGCTTGTACCGCTATATATTTTCCTCTCAGGACTGCCTTTGTTGTGTCCCACAGATTTTGAACCGTTGTGTTTTCATTATCATTTGTGTCCATGAATTTTTTCAACTCTTCTTTAATTTCCTGGTTGACCCATTCATTCTTTAGAAGGATGCTGTTTAAAGAAAAAAAAAAAAAAAGAAAAAAATAAAAGAAGGATGCTGTTTAGTCTCCATGTATTTGGGTTCTTTCCAAATTTCCTCTTGTGATTGAGTTCTAGCTTCAGAGCATTGTGGTCTGAAAATATGCAGGGAATGATTCCAATCTTTTGATAACGGTTGAGACCTGATTTAGGACCGAGGATGTGATCTATTCTGGAGAATGTCCCATGTGCACTAGAGAAGAATGTGTATTCTGTTGCTTTGGGATGAAATGTTCTGAATATATCTGTGATGTCCTTCTGGTCCAGTGTGTCATTTAAGGCCTTGATTTCCTTGTTGATCTTTTGCTTGGATGATCTGTCCATTTCAGTGAGGGGAGTGTTAAAGTCCCCTACAATTATTGTATTATTGTCGATGTGTTTCTTTGATTTTGTTATTAATTGGTTTATATAGTTGGCTGCTCCCATGTTAGGGGCATAGATATTAAAATTGTTAGATCTTCTTGTTGTACAGTTCCTTTGAGTATGATATAGTGTCCTTCCTCATCTCTTATTATAGTCTTTGGCTTAAAATCCAATTGATCTGATATAAGGATTGCCACTCCTGCTTTCTTCTGATGTCCATTAGCATGGTAAATTCTTTTCCACCCCCTCACTTTAAATCTGGAGGTGTCTTCGGGTTTAAAATGAGTTTCTTGTAGGCAACATATAGATGGGTTTTGTCTTTTTATCCATTCTGATACCCTGTGTCTTTTGATTGGGGCATTTAGCCCATTAACATTCAGGGTAACTATTGAGAGATATGAATTTAGTGCCATTGTATTGCCTGTAAGGTGACTGTTATTGTATATTGTTTCTGTTCCTTTCTGATCTACTACTTTTAGGGTCTCTCTTTGCTTAGAGGACCCCTTTCAATATTTCCTGTAGAGCTGGTTTGGTGTTTGAAAATTCTTTCAGTTTTTGTTTGTCCTGGAAGCTTTTAATCTCTCCTTCTATTTTCAATGATAGCCTAGCTGGATATAGTATTCTTGGCTGCATGTTTTTCTCGTTTAGTACTCTGAATATATCATGCCAGCTCTTTCTGGCCTGCCAGGTCTCTGTGGATAAGTCTGCTGCCAATCTAATATTTTTACCATTGTATGTTACAGACTTCTTTTCCCGGGCTGCTTTCAGGATCTTCTCTTTGTCACTAAGACTTGTAAATTTTACTACTAGGTGACGGGGTGTGGACCTATTCTTATTGATTTTGAGGGGGGTTCTCTGAATCTCCTGGATTTTGATGCTTGTTCCCTTTGCCATATTGGGGAAATTCTCTCCAATAATTCTCTCCAATATACCTTCTGCTCCCCTCTCTGTTTCCTCTTCTTCTGGAATCCCAATTATTCTAATGTTGTTTCGTCTTATGGTGTCACTTATCTCTCGAATTCTCCCCTCGTGGTCCAGTAGCTATTTGTCCCTCTTTTGCTCAGCTTCTTTATTCTCTGTCATTTGGTCTTCTATATCACTAATTCTTTCTTCTGCCTCATTTATCCTAGCAGTGAGAGCCTCCATTTTTGATTGCCCCTCATTAATAGCTTTTTTGATTTCAACTTGGTTAGATTTTAGTTCTTTTATTTCTCCAGAAAGGGCTTTTATATCTCCCGAGAGGGTTTCTCTAATATCTTCCATGCCTTTTTCAAGCCCGGCTAGAACCTTGAGAATCGTCATTCTGAACTCTAGATCTGACATATTACCAATGTCTGTATTGATTAGGTCCCTAGCCTTTGGTACTGCCTCTTGTTCTTTTTCTTGTGGTGAATTTTTCCGCCTTGTCATTTTGTCCAGATAAGAGTAGATGAAGGAGCAAGTAAAATACTAAAAGGGTGGCAACAACCCCAGGAAAATATGCTTTAGCCACATCAGAAGAGTTCCCAAATCGTGAGGGGGGAGAAAGGGGATAAAAAGAGGTTCAGAAAGAAAAAAAAAATTAAAAAAAGAAAACCAATAAAGAAAAAATATAAAAAGGAAAAAAATATATATATTAGATAAACTAGTTAAAAAACGTTAAAAAAGAAAAGGGTAACAGTTAAAAAAAATTAGCAGAAGAAGAGAAATAAAAATTGAAAAAGAAAAAAAATTAAATTAACTGCAAGGCTGAAGAATCATGGGGAGAAAGCCATGAGTTCCGTGCTTTGCTTTCTCCTCCTCTGGAATTCCGCTGCTCTCCTTTGTATTGAAACTGCACTCCTTGGTAGGTGAACTTGGTCCTGGCTGGGTTTCTTGTTGATCTTCTGGGGGAGGGGCCTGTTGTAGTGATTCTCAAGTGTCTTTGCCCCGGGCGGAGTTGCACCGCCCTTACCAGGGGCCGGGCTGAGTAATCCGCTCGGGTTTGCTTTCAGGAGCTTTTGTTTCCTGAGCGCTTTCCGTAGAGTTCCGGAGGGCGGGAATGAAGATGGCGGCCTCCCGGTCTCCGGCCCGGAGGAGCCGAGAGCCCGGGGCCCCACTCCTCAGTGCACCCTCAGAGAACAGCGCCCAATTACTCCCGTCACCCTGGCCTCTGGCCGTGCTCCGAGCTGACCGAGCCTGCGACCGGTTCAAGGTAACCCCGAGCTTAGAGCTCACTCCTCGGCTCTGTCTCTGTAGCCGGCTTCCCCGTTCTAATACCTGTAAGCTCTGCGACACTCAGACACCCCGATCCTTCTGTGACCCTGCGGGACCTGAGGCCACGCTGACCCCGCGTGGGCTTCACCCCGGTTAAGCCTCTGGAGCGATGTCCCTCAGCAGAACAGACTTTTAAAAGTCCTGATTTTGTGCTCCGTTGCTCCGCCACTTGCCGGGAGCCGGCCCCTCCCCCCCGCGGTCTATCTTCCCGTCGCTTTGGATTCACTTCTCCGCCAGTCCTACCTTTCAGAAAGTGGTTGATTTTCTGTTTCTAGAATTGCTGTTCTTCTCTTCGATCTCCCGTTGGATTTGTAGGTGTTTGCAATCTTTAGATAAGCTATCTAGCTGATCTCCCGCTACCTGAAGTAGTCTCAGCTGCTACTTCTCCGCCATCTTGACTCCTCCTCCTAAAATGCCTGCAGTTTTAACTTAAATCTATTCTGTCCTTCTGTCTCCTAAAAAAATAAAGAAAAATGACCCAGTTCATCCCCAGAAAAATCCTATTATATATTTCAAGGTAGTAATTATCCCTTTGGCTCCTCTTGTCCTCCTCCACCATCCTTAATGAGTGTTTTTTTTTTTTGCATTTTTTGGGAATGACAATCCTGATCATAATCGTATCTGTCTTCATCTTTATTTATTTATTTATTTATTCCTCATCCTTGGACATTCCTTCTTTATAAGGACCAGACTGAAAACCATTGTTCCACTTTTTAAGAGATGAGTCTGAACTTGATCATGTGTAGCAATACAAAGCAAGACATTTGGAGTCAAATAGTCTAGATTTGAGTTTAGATATTATTAGCTACAAATTATTAGTTTATTTACCTCGGAGCCACGACTTTTTCTCCACTCTTGTATTTTATTTGCACTTTCTTTTTGGGAAGGAGGATATAGTTTGAAACTTATGAAGTTTTATGTTTTTCTTAGAGCCTAGTTATTGTGACAGGCAGAATAATGTTCCCCACAAAGGTGCTCGTGTCCTAATTCCTAGAACCTATGAATATATTTTGTTGTGTAGTAAAGGAGAATTAATGTTGAATACGGAATTAGGATTGTTAATCAGCTGACCTTAAGACAAGGAGATCATGCTGGATTATCGGCATGACCCCGATGTAATCACAAGGGTCGTTAAAAGTGGAAGAGGGAGACAGAAGAGTCAGAGTGAGAAGGATATTTGATAAAGGAAGCAAGATCAGAGTGATGTGATACTTTAAACATGCAGGAAGGGGGCCAAGAGCCAACACATGCTGTGTTCTCTAGCAGCTGGAAAGGCAAGAAAAATGAATTCTTCTCTAGTACCTTCTAAAGTAATGCAGACTTACTAAGACCTAAATTTTAGCTTATTGAGACCCATTTCATACTTCAGACCTTCAGAACTGTAAGATAACAAATTTGTATCATTTAAGCATGGCATGTGTGATAATTTGTTATAGCAGCAATAGGAAACTCATATGGTTACTTATATACTAATGCCTCTGTAAACACCCTTAGTTCCTTCTTCTTTTATACTATTGACCATGAGCAATGTTGAAGTCAGTTTGCAAACACTTTCTGTCCCTCTTCTCTCCCCTAGGGTATAATTTTTAAGTAACATTCTTTTGATCCCAATTTACATAAGGCGATGAGCAAATTTATTCTGCTTGGTATGTACTCTGTGCTTTTTCATTCAATTTTTTTGAATATTGCATTTACATTGTCAGGCATAACCATTACAAACTACTTTCTCCCTCTTTTTTAAAGATGTATTTATTTATTTATTTGAGACAGAGCATGTACGAGCAGGGGCAGGGGCAGAGGGAGAGAGAGAGAGAGAGAATCTCAAGCAGAATCCTCACGAAGTGTGGAACCTGATGTGGGGCTCGATGTCATGACCCATGAGAACATGAGCTGAGCCAGAATCAAGAGTCTGATGTCTAACTGACAGAGCCACCCAGGCAACCCTGCTTTCTCCCTTGTTACCACAATTTTAGTCTTAGATCATTTTTTAAATTGGTTTTCTGAAGCTTATTGTCTGGTAGATTTTTCAGAAAGGGCCCATGGGCATAATATTTCCTGAATCCTTGTAGATTCACAATAGTTCGCCTACAGACTCTATATTAAAAGGCCACCCCTGTGACACCACCAAACTTCTCTGTCCTCATGCAATCTTTGGTAGGGTGGGGAGGGAGGTACCTCTCCCCATCCCCTGGATCCTCTCCAATCTCCACTTCTTTTGTTCCTCAATCCTTAGTTCTGCCCCAGCATCCTAGGCTTAAACCACTCAGATGTCTCCTTTGGTTTCCTCTTTTCAACCTCTTCCTTAAATATGGATGCTCCCAGGCTCTCCTTTTAAGTTTGCTCATTCTCGTGACTTCCACTCATCACTTCTGGGATGAAGACTGCTATACACGTGTCTGCATCTGACCTTCATCCTGCCCAGCCCATCCCAGCACTTCTAAGGGCTCAGGACCCCATGCCCTGCAGAATGTGCAGGTCAACTCACAAACAGGTCACCCCGGCACAGCCCTCCACATCTAAATGTCTCCCCTCATCTGCGAGTCACATGTCCCTTCTCTCCCTACTCTTCTTCCTGCTGTGCCTCATTTAACCTGAACCATAGCTTTGATCATCAGATATGATCATCTCACTCCATTAGTGACAGTGAAGCCTTTGTTCAAAAGCCCCCTTCCCTGTGAGGCTCCCGTATCCGCCCTATTTCAAACTTCTCTTACACCGCTGCCATCATTCCCAATGCCCCAGACCTTGCCTTACTTTTTCTTTTTTCCATAATACCACCTGTGGATGCACTGTCCAATTAACTTACTTATTAGGTGTCTTGTTTGTTGTCTGTCTCCTCATCCGAATTAAAGCTCCTCAAGGGCAGGAATTTTTGTCTGGTTTGAGTAATTGACCATATAATTGTGGGTTCATTTCTGGGTTTTCTATCTGGTCCCATTGATCTATGTGGTTGTTTCTGTGCCCATACCATACTGTTTTGATGACTACAGCTTTGTAATATGACTTAAAATCTATAATTGTGATGCCTCCAGCTTTGCTTTTCTTTGTCCTAAATCTTAAAAAGTTCATCCTTACTAACGACACCAGTAATGTATGTTAATGGATCCTGAATCGGTGGAAGACATAACGTTACAAAGGACATCATTGGGACATTTGCTGAAATGTGAATATGGAGCATATAATTTTACTCTGTTATGCAAGACAGTGTCCTTATTCTTTGGAATCCCATGATGAAATATCTAGGAATATATGCATATGATAATGCCATTTACTCTCAAAAAGTTCAGGAAAATATCAACATGTATGAGTGAAAGAGAGAGAAATGAAATGTGGCAAAATAGTAACAACTGAAGAATCTAGATGAACAGCCTCTGAGCAATCTTTCTACATTTCTTGGATTGCTTTTGTGAGTTAGAATGTTTTTTTAATTTTCAAAACTAAAAAAAGTTGTTGCTGCAATCTAATTGAAATCTATGTTCCAACAATTTCCATCTCTTTGGTTATAATTCTGCTCCTTATATGATCTTTCTGGATAAATTGATTCCCCCCCTCCAAAGGTAATAGGATAATGGATACCATTAGAATAATGGTATCATGACTCTCCCAAAATTTTTTTCACAAGATGCTATGGGTGGGAACTTTACCTCCCTCCTGACTTTCATATCTCCCTGATCCCCAGTCTTCTTGTACTCAAGGTGGGCGCGCGCGCACGCACACACACACACACACACACACACACACACACACACACCAGCACCATGTGTGTAAATACTAAGTGTGACGTCCTATTTTGGAAACCCCTATCAGCTCCCACAGGTGTAGAACAATTCATGTGAATGGGAAAGGAGTTATCTTCTTCTCTGCATAGAAAACTTCAACCAGGGTGCCTGGGTGGCTCAGTTAGAGTCTTCCTGGGATCACGATCCTAGAGTCCCAGGATCAAGTCCTGAATTGGGCTCCCTGCTCAGTAGGGAGTCTGCTTCTCCCTCTGACCCTTTCCCTTCTCGTGCTTCCTCATTCTCTCTCTCAATCTTAAAAAAAAAAAAAAAAGAAAGAAAGAAAAAAAAAGAAAGAAAGAAAGAGAACCTCAACCATGTCTAGGACTTCTCAGTGGGACTGTGACACAGCCTGTCACTGCTGCTCTGACAAAGAAAAACTGCACAACAAAGCACTGTCCCTTTTGGTGGCACTATGAGACAAATAGAGCCTTCGGAACTCACAGTTTGTGGAAAAGAGAACTAAGACATAAAAGCCTGCTGTAAAAGTTTGCTCTGGGGTGATGTGTTTTTCCTCACCCTTCTTTTCAGAGCCAGGAAAAAAAAAATGAATGATGGTAGATTTCACCAGCCCTTTCTTAAGTGAATGTATGAGGGTTTCCTGAAGAACTGTGTTGCACAAAATGAATGGCTCCGTCATCCAATCTAGGGACACAATCAGACCCTAGGAACTGAGATTGCCCCAAACCCTGGTCGGTGCACAAAGACAGAGGACAAATCTAATTCAGAGGATGTGCACTCACATTTAAAGTGCTGACTGTTGGGGCGCCTAGGTGGCTCAGTCATTAAGCATCTGCCTTTGGCTCAGGTCATGATCCCAGGGTCCTGGGATCAAGCCCCGCATTGAGCACCATATCGGGCTCCCGGCTCAGCAGGGAAGCCTGTTTCTCCCTCTCCAACTCCCCCTGCTTGTGTTCTCTTTCTCGATATCTCTATCTCTCTGTCAAATAAATAAATAAGGCCTTGTAAAAAATTAGTGACGTGCTGACTGTTGGTGCTTCCTGGATGGCGTGAGACCTGCCTAGAATAGTCTGGCACGGTCAGCATTGCCAAGACCTTGCTATGGCACTGAAAATCCCAGAAATGTGTATCAAGATACCTCCCAAACTATGTAGGGTGGGGGGAGTGTTTTTAGGGCCTGGCATAAGACGGTTGAAATACGGTTAGCCCCTTGAGCGGCCTTCCACTGCCTTGATTTCTGGGCCTCCAGCTCTTGGCAGGGCTGTGTTACAGTAGAACATTAGCACCACCTAAAGGCTACATACCAAATGTCTTCCTGCTGTGAATGGTCCTCACGATGCTGTTTGCTATCAGGACCCCATTCTTTGCGGGACTCCTGCTGTGGAAAATTCTGTCTAACCTAGAATAAAGCACGAGGCCCCTGTCACAGGCTCTGTGGGGGGTGACAATGACATTCCTGGAGAGTGCATGCGATCTGTCATGCTGACTTATTGGAAAAAGGGGACCACGTTTATCAGCATCTGTGTTCGCTGGCTTGCGTATGTGGGTATTCCCTGCTATTCTTTAGCTCAGGGAAATTCACCCTGCCCCTGGGGCCTCGGCTGAACTTGGTGTTGAACAGGAGCACTGGGTGGGTGGGGAGGGTAGGCTTAGGGGGAGTGGATGGAGTCGCCATCCAGCAGCCGTTAGCCTTGGTGGGAGCCACAGGAGCTCCAGTCCCACGTTGCTGTTTGCTAGGCTTGTGACCTAAACTTCTCTGAGCCTGTCATGCATAAAACAAGGCCCTTCAACTACATCGTCTCTAGAGGTCTCTCCTGTTCTACCATCAGTGTGGCCCTGGGTTCTGGGAAGGTGATAGAAGATTGGCCTGGTCCCATACCTCTACTTCATGTCTTTGCAGGGAGCCAAATAAAACGATCCCGGCAAGTTTCTGTTACAGAGTTCTTAAGCCCAGCTGAGTTTCACCCAAATCCTTCGTATTCAAGGCCAAGGAAATTCTGACCTCAAGATTCCTTGGCACGTTTACAGGGCCCCAGGGGTTAGCTGGAGTCCCTAGATTCCCTAGAAGCTCCCAAGGACCTTTTAGGAATAGGGGCAGGTCTTAAAAAGACTTGAGGGGCAAGAGGTTTTTAGAATAGGTTGATCTTTGATCCTGACTCTCTAATGAGTCATTCAGTGTGAATGTATCAGGCCAGAGGGTCAAACGTAGGTGGGTGTGGGGACAGAGGGGGGATGGAACAGAAAGAAAAAGAATCTCAAGCTTCATAGGCAGACATCTGTGCTCAGTTCACCTCACCCCTTGCTGATCGTGAGACTCAGGGCAAATCATTCAACCTGTCTGAGCTTTGATTTTCCCTGCCTGCAAAATGCAGCTAATGACAAAGTTAGCGAGAGGATTCAATTAGATACAGCGCTCATCCCGTCTAGCACAATACTCGAATATTCCACGAGTGACGTCACTGGCTTATTATTTGGAAATCACTCTCTGGTTTGAGACAACACCGTGCACAAAGACAGGCTCAGGCTTCTTGCCTATCAGTACAGGCCCCAGGGGTAGATGCTGCGTCTCTGACCTCACAAATTCATGCCAGGTTCCTCTGACACATAACTCAGCCTCTTGCTTTTGTATTTTAAAATGTCCCTCTCGGCTCAGGGCTTCCTGAGTATCTGCCATGGGCTCTGCCTTTCCCCTGCTCGATCCTGCTTCTGCTTCTGGCATAGGTGGCTTTGCTGTCAGGGTATTTGAAGTTTGCCTTTTGATGGCCCTGCAACTAAACAACTTAATTATGAATGAGCACTCCACCTAAAAGCCTGCATTGCTCTCTTGTTTCCTCAAATACCCTTGGCATCTATCCAAGGCCTCAAAGCACAAAAGCAAAAGGGTGGCTGACCCGTCCACCCACCACCGAATGACCCCCGATCTCTTCCCATCCATCTGCGGCTCACGGCCTTTGTTAGAAAGGAAGAGAGGCAAAGCGAGCTAGGAGGAAAAGAAAAGGAGACGTGTAATGCATTTTGCATGAAATACACCAGACTTAACAAAATTTTTCATTCTCAAAATGAATGATGCATTATCAGCAATTCACTATGTTCTGAGATATTACTCAAAGCAATACTTTAATGAGCTCGCTCCGATTTTTAATCACTTATATAAAACGTCACCATGCACAACTCTTGCAGAGAAGGCAAAATGGAGAAACTCGATGAGCAAGAATATATAAGGTGTTTTTAGTCGTGCAAATACGACAGAGACAGATATTTTTAAAAAGCTCCTTTAGACGGATGGTTGCTACACTCGTGGTGAGCACAGTATAACATACAGACCTGTCAAATCACTGTGCTGTATGCTGGAAACTAACGTAACATTGTGTGTCGACTATACTTCAATTAAAAAAAAAAATCTCCTTTACCTTGAGAATAGGTAAGTGTTAGAGCAGGGGTGTGTGTACATGTTAGGGTATGTGTGTGTGTGTGTGTGTGTGTGTACGCAAAGACGCATGCGCATATAGCTAGAATATTCATGATATGGGAACAGATTTTCATAATCTGATCTAAAAATCTGAGGACATGAAAGCATAAGTGATTCCCACTGGATCATGCAGCTGGTTTAGTGGGAGAGCCAGGAACGCATTCAGGTTTCTTGACTCCTAGGGTACTGCTGGGCAAAGTCACATTGACAATAAAGTCTCAGAAATGTCCGAGCAACTATTCCGTGCTAGCCTCCGAGCTGGATCACTTATAATTTGCAGATTCATCCTCTCTGCTTTTGTTCTTAGACTTGCCCACCGTATCTGCCATTTTTCTCAGGGGTTTCGGTCGGTTCATCCATGAAAGCTCAAAAATTATATATAGTTTGAATTGTTAGGCGCTGTGAGTGTAAAAGAAACACTTGACTTCAAAGACTTGGTATAACAAAAAGAATGTAAAATATCTCAATAATAGGTTTTCCTATTGACTACATGATGAAATAATAATATTCAGGATATATTGAATTAAGTAAAATATGTTGTCAAAATTGATTTTACCTGTATATGTATGTATGTATGTAAGTGTGTGTGTATATATATATCTTTAGGTAGCTACTATGAAATTTAAAATGATTTATGTGGCTCACATTATATTTCTGTTAGGCAGCACGGACTTAGGTGATATAGAATTGAAATTTTCTAATTTTATTTTATTTTAAATATTTATTTATTTGAGAGAGAGAACATGAGCGAAGGGGGGTAGGGGCAGAGGAAGAAGCAGACTTCCCACTGAGAAGGGAGCCCGATGTGAGGCTTGATCCCAGGACTGGATCCCAGGACCCTGGGATCATGACCTGAGCCAAAGGCAGCTGCTTAACTGACTGTGCCACCCAGGCGCCCCTGTAATTTTCCAATTTTAATTTGATATCCTATCCTTTGTTCAAATGCAAGACTTGCACACAGGTGTCTGGCTTCGGTTGAAAGACTGTTGTTTGGGACCAACAGGAGTTCATGTAAGAGATAAATGATTTAGATGTACTAAGCAATGCTAATCAATAGTTGTGCTGTTCTGGAAAAATAGAAATGAATATAAGGAATAGATGATTTAGATGTTTGAATTTGTATGATTTACCCTAATCCTCCTTTCCTTGGGGTGGAACAGGTAGAGCCTGACTCTCTTGTGTTCCCAAATTTAAATTTAATAAATAATGTGTCTTCAGAAGGTTCTTTCTGCAAGCCAGCACTCAGAATGTACTTCAGACGGGGCTTGTCAACTCAAACCTGTACGAGGAATTGTTAAGGGGGGTGGGAAGTGGAGGGGAGAAGGGAGAGAGGACAGTGTTTCTTCCTTTTTTTTTTTTCTTCTTAAGATTGTGTTTATTTGACAGAGAGCGTGAGAGAGCACAAGTAGGGGGAACAGTAGAGGGAGAAGGTGAGGGAGAGGGAGAAGCAGGCTCTCCCTGAGCAGGGAGCCTGATGCAGGGCTCGATCCCAGGATCATGGGATCATGCACTCAACATCTGAGCCACTCAGGTGCCCCGAGGACAGAGTTTCTAAGAACAATTGAATAATTGGAGAATAAGAAGACTATAAACTTATTTCAGAATACATAAATTTCCCAGAAAAGGTATTGAGAAACTTGCACATTTCATTGCTTTGGTTGTTTCCAAGCACATAAGAGGGCAAATAAAATGATCTAATAGGTATCTTCTGCCAGTAGGATGAATGCAATCTTAAGGCAGAAAAGCCACGCTAAAAATTAAGCAATAAAATAACAACCAGCTCTGATTTATTTCTATCAATGTAGTACCATAACCTTAAAAATTAATAATAAAACATTTTTATTGTAGAACCATATAACAAGAAAGTTTAAGAATGCATAATTTTTGCTGGGGTAAAATAGAGGTAAGAATAATGTTTAGCTTACACCAAACCTTCACTGAGAAGTTCCAGCTTGCTCGCACTACGAATGCATAGTGAGAAAGGTTGCCGATCTTTTTGAGTGCTACTAGGTGTCAGGTATAGTTCTAGGTTTCTCCACACCCCCCATTAACTCATTTACTCCTTGTAATGGTATCATGAAGTTTAGACATGCATACAGAGGTGGAATCCAAGGCACAAAAGGGCCACCTGACTTGCCTGAAATTCACATGGCTCATAATGAGCAAATCAGGAACGTGAACTCAGGCAGTCTGGCCCCAGAGTTCATGCTCTTGCCACATGCAACAGTACGTGTGCTGAGCACTGTGAATTAGTCAGTGAAAGTGGGGACACAGTCAAACAAAACCTTGGCCTGTTTCAACGACAACAGCAAAGAAGTCTTTCACATCATTCATGAGAAGCTGTCGTGTGAGAAGAATCAGGAACATACAGCATTGGCCAGTGGCATGAGCACGGGCTGAGAAGTCAGAAGACACAGAATCAAAAACCTCTGTGAAAGGAGAGCTGAACCACATGCCTTCCTGCTCCTTTTCAGACCAGTGTTGATGTTAGCAGGGTGCTGTCTCATGGCCTCTTCCCACCACAGATACCTAAAAAGTCATGAATCACAAACAGAGCTGTGGCATCAAATAAGGGAAAGCGAACGAGATTGTCCCGATGCGAAAAAGGAAATAATTGGATGTTAGGATTATGGAAAAACACGCTGCTGGTGTAGACAAAAATAGAAGAGAACGCATTGTGAAGAATTTAGTTATTTAAAACCATAAGCAGGGCATAGAATGTCAGCTCTTACAAGGAGAGAACTTACCTCTTTCAATTTATTTCCATAGCACATATGCATGTCCAGATACTTGATATACATTTTGTGATGCCAATGGCAATATTAGTTTTGGTGATGATTTGGAAAAAAATGAAGAACTCTGAGAAGCAAAAAAAAAAAAAAAAAAACCACCCACAGAAAACAGTCCAACTGATTGAAAACCATAGCACTTATTCCAACTATCTGTAAAATAAGAGTAATATTAACCTCAAGGTCGGTTGGGAAGATTAAATGAGATAAAGCAGAGAAAATGCTAATCACGTCTCTGCTTCATTATCAGCTGTTTTTCAAGGTTGACGATGATGATGATGATGGTAGCGATGACATGAGTCAAACTGCCCCTAGGGAGCCCTGTCCAACTCTCAACAATTTTAAAATAGAACATTTGAGTTACCATGTACGTCTGACACTGGGACAGTGAAGGTATTCAAAAGATTACAGCCAAATGTGATCGGATTTTAAAGTCGCAAGCACAACTCTGGCCTCACGTAATTTAATTTGGAACGTGTTTATTTTCTCCAGATGTTTATATTAGAATAGTATATTCTCTGAAGCTGTACTGGGTCAAGATCCTGGGCCCTCTGTGTACATCCTGGAATCATAATTTCCTAACAAGAACTGACATGTTCTGACACAAAGTGGCTTGGAGCTCCTTTCCTTCTGTCCACATGCTTTAGAAAAAAGAAAAAAGAAAAAAAGGGTGTTTGCAAATGGCAAAGACAGCACAGACTTTAAGGTCAAAAGTCAACTTCTGCTTTCTTATCTGGGAGATTTCTGTAATAATTAACTTACTCCATAAGGATATTCTGAGAACCAAATGGCAGACTCTCTGTGCAAATTGCCGTATAATACTAATGGTATAGCTCCAGCCACATTTCTCCTTACTTTTAAAATGGCCGCGGGTGCCCTGGTGGCTCAGTTGGTTGAGCATCTACCTTCGGTTTAAGTCATGATCCCAGGATCCTGGGATCGAGCCTCATGTTGGGTTCCCTGCTTAATGGGAAGTCTCTTTCTCCCTCTGGCCCTCCCCCTGCTTGTGCTCTCTGTCTCTCTCTCTCAAATAAATAAATAAAATATTTAAAATAAATAAACAAAATAAAACAGCAGCCTTAAAGCCAAGCACACAAGATCGTCCGCTTGGTGGATTATCACTTGTTATAGTTACTTCTCTCTGGCCTGGGTGCATATTAAAAGCAAGGCTACGGCTTTTTTTTTTTTTTTTTTAACCTCAGTTCCTGCAGCATTCAGCATTCTAGCTGATGCGTAGCGGGTGCTGGCATATGTGTTTAAATGATGCTTTCAGAGGAAGCACGAACATTGATTTCAACCCTACAGACGATGGGCCAGGCGTGTCATGAGACTAGATAGCTTAAATGCACTTGTCTCCTTTTACAGGCCACTAAAAGATGTAAAAATTACTGCTGTGGGCTTGGTACCCAAGAGTTTGAAGTGCAGGTACTGATTAGGGATCAGTAGCCATGGAAGCAAGGGGTGGGGAAGCAAGCCTGGGCACAAAGACATGAAGAGCTGGCATTCCTCCATCAACCCAGTGGCCCGTCCTGGAGCCAGGATGGCCTGCTAGTGCTATCTTCCATCAGGCCAGGATAACCAGGCTCTTAGACACCCCCATCAGTTCCTGGATCTAAGCCACCCCTGGAAGAACATGCCCTTGGACAAGGTGACTCTGTAGCTGAGGCGGTTCCTGAAGGGATGGACAGCTGGGCCAACACATCCCTCCTTGGTGCATGTCCACATTCACTGTAGTCACCAAATTTAAAGGTACTGTCTACCACGTGAGAAGACAGTATTAATATTTGAAGACACAGAATGACTTTACTCAACGAAAAATTGGAAATTCCATTCATAATTGAATTAAAGAAAAGGCCAATGCTCTTACAGATTTATGGTAGAATATATGAAAACGCTTCGTTAACATAGTGAAGACTTAAAAGAAGACATTGATTCCTTGGCATGTGATGTCATTCTCTTAAGAAATACCGTCCTTTGGCAAGTAGCTGCTGGGTTATCTGTTTGTGCACCAAAACGGGCACTTCTAAGCAAACTCTCCTCCCAGTGTGTAATGATATGGCCATGTGCAGAGCCTCTCTTCCCAGATCCAAGCCTCTCCAATGTTCTAGTTCCTGGAAGGAGTGACCATGTCTATCCACCACGATGTGGCCACGCCCTGGGGCCACGAAGAGGAGCAGCATCAGCAGGATATGGTTTGCCTTTCTGATGGAAGCCTTCCCAACTGCCTGACCTCCATGCGTTTGGTGTTCCATTTTGGGCAGCTGTCTTGCTCAAGTGTGTATGTTTCAGCAGGACCTGAAGAAGTGGCCAAAAGCGCATCTGGACCTTAATTCCTCTGATGTCACAAGGAAGAAATGAATGTCCTCAAAGAGTTCCCCAGTCATAATATGTACACAGCCCGCTCTATCTAATACAAAATAATATGTTAGATGGATTAGAAAGCACTTGAGGTTAGAAGAAAATCAACCATTATTTCCTTGGGACTAAGGAGGGCTGATTGGTCCTTCATTCTATGCTTCTGGGAAAATTTAGAAGCTTACGTGAATAAGACTTAAGACACTGGTCTGCGAATCTCAAGTCCATAATCCCCTCTATCTTCTGGTGCAGTGTTAACTATTATTAAGTGCTTATAAATGATGAGGGTAAAATCAGCTTACAAGAGATTGCCCTCCACCATTGTAGATTATCATACAGATTTTAAAGATGTAAGCTACTAAGAGAACATATTTTGATCTTCCTTTACTCATGCATAGCAAATGGGGAAGATGGGTGAACATTCCTTAGGTATTCTGGGAGTAGTGTTTTTAACTGATCAATGTTTTCATTTGGTTCTCTCTCAATCCTTAGGGGTAGACATTAAAATAAGGCTAAATATGTTTAATTTCTAAAAGACATAATACAAATTCCATAGTAACTCAATATCCAATAATGTCTAAATTCCCTCGGTTCCCAGGGCTATTTTGAGGTCTTTAGGGAAAATGTAATTCTTTTTCCTCTTTCTCAGCCTTGATATGCCCCATTAAACTTTATTCTGTCTCTCTTACTCTTTTCCAGTCCATTCACCATATTCAGCATCCAAGAGCCTGAAAAGACTGAGAATCTGTTCACAGGTGGGGGAAGGGAAATGCCCATGGCTGTGGAGCAGGAAGCCCGGGTTCTGGTTCTAAATCCAAGACTAGGTGTGTGCGTTTGGGGAAATTCCTGGATTTCTGCAGGTCTCCAATTGTTCATCTGTTTAGGGAGAGAAGAGAATAGATGCCTCCTATTGCCACTGTTCTATGATTTTCTAGTCTTCCAAGCATATTCTGTTCATGTCTATGAGGAAAGCCTTGACAATAGGCTATGCAATGGGATTCAATGGGAGTATTTTCTATGGCTTCCAGGGAATTTGGAAAATATGAGTCACATTAAGTACCCCCTCCAGTCCCAAAGGTAGTAAGGAAATAAAGACTGGAGTTTGGGGTATATGACTCTCAAAGCAAATTGAGTTTTCAAAGCCAGGAAGAGCTATTTTAAGGCTAGAAGTATTATTTTCACTCTTTGATTAGTGGCATGAAAGAATAGCTATAAATGTGACCAGCAGTTACTACTTTCATTATCGGTTAAGGATAACCATTTAACTTTAGGTATTAAATTTAATTCTTTTTTATGACAAAATTTCTCTTGATGTAATGATCCAAATTGCCATTTCACATTTGCCTTCAAAATGGGGAGACCTCTAATTAGTGAACCAGCTGGATCCATCACCATGAAGGTTAAGATCAAGGTCAAGATTTAATAGCATTAGTTTTATTCTGTCCCAAAGTCACAAATACAAATTTAACCCTGCTGGCTTTCTAAAGAAACGTGTGAAAGCTATATCCTAGAGAGTGTACAAAACCATCATCTCTGCAGGAAAAGTAATTCGCAGGTTGACTATATGAGCAGTGGGGTGCACTGTCATCTCCGGTGAACCAAGACAGCATGGTGTCAAGGTTGCCATAGAAACTGAGTCGCCAACCTAGGGTAGCATTGTGGTGCCTAATGAGGGCATAGCATTATGCCAGCCCCATGATTATCCTCATAGTGCCCAGGGATATTATTGGACCTGGAACACTAGACTGTCAATGAATGGCACAGAAACCATCGTTGGTGAATTCTTTTTCTTCCTGGTCTTTCATTATTGGATACTTACTCTTTTCTGAGAAAAGTGAAGAGGTTAAAAAAGAGATGACCTCTATTTCATCCCATAGTGCCTAAGGAAGCCAGAATACAACAGATTTTACACTCATTCGATAAGCTACTTTCTGAAACTAAAAACCAAATTTCCTGAGCCCCCATCACCCTTGTCTATTGATTTCAAAAAATGTCCTCACCATGCATTCTAGAAAAACCCCATCTCCCTCTTTTTCTGGACCCCTCCCCCAACATGCTCCATAGGGGATGCATTATAGTAGAATATTTAGTAGGAAAATGCAATGCTCACACAGCCACAATTTTGAAGATACTGTCTTTTTATTTCACAACATGGGAATAACTCAAATTTTGAGTCTCAAGGACCAAAATAGAGTCGAGCCAAATGTTCAGAAGATGAGCCAGGCCACCATTTTGGCAGCAAGCTTCACATGGACAAGTGGATGGTAGACAATGATGCCTGCAACATGGCTAAAGCTATAGCACACCCACAAATAGATTCATACTTGGTTGTCTAATTTGCATGCATGAGTATAGTGCGTTCTCCATGCCACTAGCACATATATGCCTCTTTCAAAGTCAGTGCAGGATCCGTATCTGTGCAGGTCTTTAAAAATCCCTTACAATATTTTACCATAATTTAACTGCAAGAGCCTTCAGGTGGCAAATTCTGTATGCCACTTTTACTTCTTGAAAGTCATTGCTGAATAATAATGACCGCTATCAGGAGTTCCAACATCACATAAGAGAATCCATTTGTTAGTTATTTTAATGTCAGTTAGCTAGCTGTGAGTGAGCCTGGCTACACGTCTCCAACCTGCTTGGTGCCTGGAATTTGCCATCGGTCACCTTTAGCAGCAATGGCAACCTTAGACCAAAGGACAGGATCAAAACTAAACCGAACCAACCCAGATGGTATCGCAGAAAGAGTTGGACTCTCCTGCTTTCCAGAATGAATGCTTCCCTAAGATACACCAAACTGTGACAGCCTGACCCACTCGGGCATGGGCATGGGGGCAGGGGGGCAGGGGGCGCCACTTTCCCTGCTAAGGCTGGAATTGTTGGAAACCCAAACAACTTTCAGCGCCAAGGGGGCAAATGCCTGAATCTGAAAAGGAACCAAAAGAAATTGTACCAGGGAAAGGAGACAGGGATGGAAGACCAGTTCCCAGAGCATCTCTCTCTGTCAACAAGCACTGAGAGTCTTTATTACTAGAATATGAAGAATCCCGTGGGAATCGCTGTATCTTTTTTTTTTTTTCTTTCTTTCTTTCTTTCCCTTAACTCTTTTCTTGCCAGTCCTTCCCTGGCCTGTTGAACTGGCTCGGTGAGGGAGGAGGTGGTCTCATCCAGAAGCCACTCAGTGGGAGGCCTCACGAGCTGCACTCCTCACAGTGACAGGAGAGGATGTACCGGTAGGTGGCCGTGAGCCGCATGCCCCCGGAACAGCGCAGGCGCAGTGCCTTCAACTTGGAGGTCTGAGGCCGGCAGCAGTGACAGGAGGAGCGAAAAGGCTGCTTGAGGACAGTGCTGAAGGACACCAAGGGCTCAGAGCGTGACGCCTGGCTGCAGTGCCCCTCGCACCTGGCCAGAAGCACCATCTGGGGAGAGAAGAGACAGGGTTACCCTGTGGGGAGACCAAAACCTCAGCCAGGTCCCACGGCACCCTAACACTCTTTGCCGACTTCCGGTGGTTTAGACCAGTGGTTCTCAACCCTGGCTGCACCTTAGAATCACCTGGCAAACTTAGTTTTAAAGCATCGACACCCAGGGGGTGCCTGGGTGGCTCAGTGGATTGAGCCACAGACTCTTGGTTTTGGCTCAGGTCATGTTCACAGGGTTGCAGGATAGATCCTTGCCTCAGGGTCTATGCTCAGTGGGGAGGCTGCTTGAGATTCTTTCTTCTCCTCCCTCTGCCCCAACCCCTGCTCATTGTCTTCTCTCTCTCTCTCTCTCTCTCTCTCCCTTTCTCTCAAATAAATAAATTTAGAAAATAATAAAGCTTGGGCTGAAGTAAGAGAGGCTGTGTGTTCTTTATAGTGGCTTTTAATGTGGCTATAGTAAACAGACTTCTTTTAGAATCGGATGCAAATTACCAAGGTTATCCCCAGAACAATGGACATAGGCAAACACTTAGTGTTTGCCTCCAGCTTAAGGGGCTGGAGCAGAGGCTCATTTCTGTCTCCCATACATACATCTGGGTTTCCTGGGAGTGGCAGTTATGGGTAGGGGAGGGAGGCAGCTTGATTATGAATTAAAAGAAGGCCATCAAAAAAACATGAAATCTTGGGGCACCTGGGTGGCTCAGTCATTAAGTGTCTGCCTTCGGCTCAGGTCATGATCCCAGAGTCCTGAGATGAAACCCCATATTGGGCTCCCTGCTCAGTGGGGAGCCTGCTTCTCCTTCTCCCACTTCTCCTGCTTGTGTTTCCTCACTCGTTCTCTCTCTCTCTCTCTCTCAACCAAATAAATAAATAAATAAATCTTAAAAAAAGAAAATATTTTTTTAAAAAATGAAATCTTGCCATTTGCAATGATGTGGATGGAACTAGAGGGTATTACTCTAAGTGAAAGAAGACAATCAAAGAAAGACAATTATCATACAATCTCACTGGTATCAGGAATTTGAGAAACAAGACAGAGGATCATAGGGGAAGGGAGGGGAAAATGAAACAAGATGAAACCAGAGAGGGAGACAAACCATAAGAGACTCTTAATCTTAGGAAACTGAGGGTTGCTGGAGGGGAGGGGTGGGAGGGATGGGGTTGCTGGGTGATGGACACTAGGGAGGGTATGTGCTATGGTGAGCGCTATGAATTGTGTAAGACTGATGAATCCCAGACCTATACCTGTGAAACAAATAACACATGATATGTTAATTAAAATAATAATAATTAAAAGAATTAAAAGAAGGAAGTGGTCTACTCATCTTTCTTAAAGGAAGACAAGATGACTTCTGGTCATTATAGGTTATTAACATCATTATCAAAGAAGATGTTGGGATGAATCCAAAGATAGGATATGAGATACTAGGAGGAACCAGCAAGGTTTGGTGAAGTTGGAGTAAGACCTACTGATTTATTTTCTTTGAAAGATCGTAGAGGTAGAGAGAAAATGGCAACTATGAACTGTTTCGAATTTGTCAAGGCTTCAGTGCTATCCTGCCCGCTCTTTATGTGGACAGGCAAAACAGACATGATCTGAAATAGCTTTTGAGAGATTATGCCATAGATCAGTAGTACGTGGGCCAGTCCTCTGCGCCCACTCCATCCGTCTAATGAGAAGGAGCCCAAGGTCTTCCCCAGCCCCTTCTCGCTATACCTGCTGGTTTATGAGAAGAGCTCCCTGACAGCTCACTTCGAAGTACTGTTAAATGTGCCATCTCTAATGTGGACCATCTTTTCCACAGATTAAGCGATATTCAAAGGTCACCTCTCCAAATGAAATCTTTAGAGATCCAGCTTCAGTCTGGATGAATATAGTGAACCTGTGTCAACACACTTAATTCCAAGAGGCACAGACATGGTGGTGTATCTCACCAAAATGATATACACGCAGATGACCCAGATGTAGACCTGGAATGACCTGGCAGTTAGCACAGCCCATAAAGTGACTGAATCGCGATGCTGGGCCATTTGTAGAAGGAATGACCTGATCGTGATTTCACTAAGCGTTTTCAGGGTCTCAATCTCCACCTTCAGCTCATTCACTGAAGACCCTGGGGCCACCTCCAATGGGTACCTCTATCTCAGGAGCTGGACTTTTGGGGCAAAGAGAATGCACAGACATGTACATACAATAAACACATTCAGGGCACCTGGGTGACTCAGTTGGTTAAGCCTCTGCCTTCAGCTCAGGTCACGATCTCAGGGTCCTGGGATCAAGTCCAGTATTGGGCTCTCTGCTCGGCAGGGAGCCTGCTTCCTCCTCTTTGCCTGCCTCTCTGCCTACTTGTCATCTCTTTCTGTCAAATAAATAAATAAATTCTAAACAAACAAACACAAACCACATTCAGTGGCTGCCTGATGCCTTTGGACTCAAGTCCAAAATCCTGAATTGGTATTAAGATCCTCCATGACTTGGATTTCACATCTTTCCAGTCTTACTTATAACTGTTCTCATTTTTGTCACCCACTCCATTGCAACTGTTCTAGTTCTCATTACTCCCTATTCTAATCAAGCTCAATCACTTAAAAGTTATGGAACTGCCCTGAATTTCCCTGCCTCTTACCTTTGCTCATGTCTTTCCCCCTCTCAGGAATGCCCTTTCCTCCTAGCTCTGCTTAATGAAATCCCAGCTATCCTCCATTGTCAAGTTCTTCTCCTCTAAGAAGAGACTATAAGACAATTGTAGGACCTGTGGCATTCTCAACACACATGCAAATCTCCTTTCTGGGAGATTTCCAGGCTACAGATCCCATCTCAAACCTGAAAGTGACATAAAAATCTAGCTCTGATTTGTAAATGTGTGTTGGAGGGCTACAGCGGGGAGTTTGGGAGGGAAGATCTAGAAATGAGTGCCATTAAGGAATGGAAGGGATAAATATCTGCTTTCCAGATTCACTCTTGATATTCCATCCTTTAGCCCCTGTTTTACTCCCTCACCTGTTTTACAGATTTAATGAACATCTTCTCACCTCTTCCAGACCAAAGCTTCTCAAACTCTAACACGCACGTAAATCAGTTGGGGAACTTGTTAAAATGCAGATCGTGTGTGAGTAGTTCTGGGTGATACCAGAGCTGCATTTGTCACAAGACTCTGGTTGATGTCAGTACTGCTAACACCTGCACATTGATTAGTAAGGCTCCAGACCTGTTCAAGTCTGAGAGGTTCTGCTCTAGGTTGATCACTAGATAGGGATCATTTAGTAAATAATAATGGCAGCTGATATTTATTGAGTGCTTGCAACATTTAATCTCATTTAATCCTCATAACAATCTGATGCTAAAGGTCCTCTTTTAATCTGTACTATTATTACAGAAGAGGAAGCTGAGGTTTTAGAGAGTTAAACTAACCTGCTCAAACTCACGTATCTGGTACAAGGCAAGGCTGGAATCAAACCCAGTTCTGCCTAAAGCCAAGCTCCGGGCCTGAATCCCTAGTATATCCTGCTTCCTGATATGAAAATGTTTTCCTGAAGCAGGAGCCAACTCACACCCTTCTCCAATCTACTTTGACTTACCTCTGGGAACCCTAACCATACCATAACCATAGAAATCTGACCTTTTCCTTATGAACTCCTTGGGATACATACATCATCACCACCCCCAAGCTTCTGCAGAGCTAAGTCTTGAAAGAGCACTCCTGAATGATAATTCCTCCACTGTCAAGACCTCCCCCAGGTGCCTCCCCCAGTGATCTGGACACTACCAGAAACTCCCAGAAACTCCTTGGATGGTACCACACAGTGTCTAACTCCTTAACCAAGTCATCAAACATCAGTTCGCCTTCAAACATCAGTTCACCTGCCAAAACCCAGTCTGTGGTCAACATACGTTCCTCATGCCTGGGTGACCTGGTGGGGCCTTACTAACATGGAAAGGCTTCTCTGCATTTGGCCTTGTACTTAACTGCTCATAATGGACTTCTCACAGCTCAGGTGGGTGACAGATACCTGTTATCTGCTTTGGGTCCAGTTTAGTTTTTGCTCTCTTAGGTTTCCCCAAGCAATTGGCCCGATGCCAGGAAGTTAGGCAACTTCTCCAGAAATCCCTTGGTATCCCCCCAATCTTAGAGTCACTGGCCTCCAGTGGGATATGAAAGTCAGTTCCTTCTAGTACAAACAGAGCTGCGGGGTTCAGAGATTGCTCAGGGATGGGCTCCTTCATGTTCTAATCTTTTTCCATGTGCGGAAGCTAAGAAAAATGAAAGGACCTTGGATGATCATAAAAGAATGGTAATGATGTTCATATAGAACACGTATTGGGACATTTACTAGGCTCCAGGCTCTATGCCAAGCCCTTCATATGCAACCTGATTCTTAACAGCTATGTCAAAAGGTAAACTTTCCTCATTTCACAGATGAAGACATGAAAAGGCAGAGGGTGAGTCACCAGCCTGAGGTCCCTTCATTATCCAAAGGTGGGCCAAGATTCTGACCTGAGACAGCTTGATTTCTGAGCCCTCAGTCCTAACCATGACTGTCAGCCTCGATCCTCCTAAGTTGCCCAAGCTGGTCATAAGCAAGTTCAGGCTATTGTGAAGGTTAGAGCCAGCTGTGATTCCTGGATGTTGACCAAAGATTAAACCCGGTGACCCCAGGCCGCTGCTCCCCCTGGTGACCTACCATACTTCTTAGGCAGTTATGTCTTCTGCTACAATATACAGCTATCTTCTGAGTGAGAGAAAACCCAAACACAGATGGTTTTCATCACTCCTTGCTGAAGGATTCTTACCACTGCCAAAGCCACTTTCTTCCTCCGTCATGGGGGACTCCTACAAATTCCTGGCACAGGCCATAAATGACTAGCTGTCTCCATGGGTATCAGAATAAAGACCCAGAACAAAGACTTTGCACACAGAACATCCTATCCTAGAATGGGAGTTTGGCCATTTTATTTCATTTAAATGAGCAACGGTCTTTTGCCTTTTTCTCGGCAGTCAACACTATGTACCCCTTATCCTTCCGGCAGCACCCATTCCTTCCTTCCCCAGCACCCTCAATAAATGACCATTTAGCTCATCTCCAGGGCACCCGGGTCAATCCCCAAAAGGTCTGTGCCAGTCTCAGGGCATCAGCAAAATTGCACCAGAGGAATGAAGCAGCAAGGGGACAGATGGACTCTGGTCCGTCGGTCTGGTCACAACTCAAACCGACACGAAGCTTTTGTACATAGAACATTTCCGCTCCCTCTCTCTCCCATTTACTTACAGGCATTATGAGGGCAAAGACTTGGTCTTTCCCCCCCTATTTTTGCCAGCCACAGGACCTGCACCTTAAATAAATAAATTAATTAAATAAATTAAATTAAATAAATTCGTTCCTTAAAGGAAAAAAGTGATCTCTCCCCAGTAGTTAATTGTATTAGAAGTTCAATGTTCCTGACACTTCTACCATACTATGAGCTTTGTCAGCAGCCCTAGGAGAGGCTCGGGGATCTTAACAGCTTCCTCTTCAAATCCTCTGGGAAGTTCTCCAGGCTTTATCCCGTGAACTGTCCTCCTCCTTGGCCCTTTGGAGTTCAGATGACCCTAAACCCTGGTTCCATGTCCCTGCGGGACCACCATCTCCCTCCCCCATTCCTTGCCCAACTCAGACTTCACAGGCCTGCCTTATTAGCTCCCTTTCCCAGCCCACATCCCTGAAAACTCCTCCCTGGCTTACATCCAGAACTTGTCTCCTCCCCCGCTTCCTGCTCCCTCCACTCACCTGGGAAGGGAGGTCAAGGCAGCAAGCTCTGTTTCTCTTCTACTGTTCTCTGCCCACTCTTAACACCCAGCAGGATGGCTTACATTTACTTTGCCCTTCGGCACGCGTCCCCCACGGCTGCCAGATCTCTGTGTTTAACAACAACCGTGATGAGGTTCATTTTCCTAATCCTTCCAGGATCTACGAGATCCCAACTGTTATTGAGGTCTCTGTAGTGACTGAAATAGAAAGTGAGTCTGAGCACCTGTCCTGTTTATAGCTTCATCATCAAGATGATAATGTCACTCATTAATGTCTATTATATGACAGACGCCATGCTGAACGCCTTACAGATATCATCACCAATACCCATAACCTCACCTTTAGATACACAGCATTCACCCCATTTTACAGAGGAATAAATGGAGGCACCAAAGACTCATTTCACTTCTCCCGAAGTCACCCTTTGGGCACATCGTTTAGTTGCAATGTGAAACCAGGTCTCTCTCACTTTGAAGTCTGAGATGCCTCAGTTGCCTTAAAGGTTCTCCAGACAGCTTGTTTTCACGAACCACTGGCCTTTTGCGTGTTTGCTATATAGCCTTTACTCACTCAGAACTTCAGGGAAGATTGTCAATGAACATGCCACTCCCGGGATCTCTTGTACCCAGTCCTAGGAGGTGTCACTGCTGAAAACCACCGGGTGCAGCCTAATCACCGGTCACATGACCTCCTTGGTGGACCACTGTGGCCAATCATTTCCGCCTGACTCCATCTCATCCCTCTCCCGAATTGCTAAGAGATGGGTGACAGGCCCCTGGAACTCAAGGCTATGGGGAGCAGACAGTATCATGGGAGGCTCCCACAGAACAGTCACAAAAATTCCTATTTTCTAGAAACATTGTTGAGTAAAAATCATTATTTCCAGTGGATCCGAAGTTGAGGCTGGGCTTCCTAATAGTGGCTTCTGTATTCTACCAGCATTTCTCCAAAATGAAGATCCAAGTAGTTGAAAGATAAATGACTTGAGGCAAACGTTGCCACTCCTGGACTAAATGAGCAATCATACTGAATACATTTTTAGCATTCAGTTTTCCCCACCGGTAAAATGGCGCTGCTAATGCCTTCCAAGACAGGTTTGTCGGCAATGATTAGATCCTATATTATGAGATGCCTGACACATATTAGGTGTTCAAGCAGATGTCTTCCCTCCCCTGAGCCTGGGTCACACTCTCCCGGACACCTGTCTTCCCAAGGCCAGACACTGGGTAAATGTAAGTCGGGAAGCGTTAACCACAGACAGACAAACGTTAGGCATGTGTCTAGTAAACAATGGCCTTTGAACATCATGTGGAGGGAAACTTTTTGCAGAGAGGAAAGATCGACCCTGGTCTCCTCATTGTAAAATCCCTTGTTGGCTGTCTCCTAGACATGGGCTAAATGTTTTATCTCAAGTCCGTAAAGAACAATTTCGTTAATGAGACCCATTAGAAAGAAGACCAGCCTGAGTCTGTGAGAGTCAAGAATTATAGATTATTTAAAAATGAAAAACAGTTTTTGTTCTTGGATACATAGAGAAAATCGAATCCAGAAAAGGTCTGTGTAGTTGAAATTCTGCCAGGCTTCTTAAGGCCAAGAAAGAAAGGTTTATAATTATAAGCACCATTTACATAAAACTATTGCTATATTTGAGATCATTTGGGCTGTTAAAAAACAGATTGTTCCCATGAAATTATAAACGTTTCTGCTACTATCACAATTTTGTGCCATTTACCATGGCATTCTGGAAGGAACGTACATGAGCAAAGGTAGACTAAAGTCTGTTTCTGGGAGTCGCACTCAAGCCCCGTGAGTTTGTTGGGCTCGAGTTAACGAGGTCTCTTCTCTGACCTGCCCTTAACTGGTGCGATCACTGCTAAGATGTTCTTCTAACATTTCACCAAATCTCTCTGGATTGTGTTTAGTTTTTAGAGATGTTCCTATTTCCTTATTCCTTCCTATCATCACCCTGGCATTTTCCTTGAAATAATTTTAATAACCCCCACTTTTGTTAAAGAATCATGATTACAGAGAACAGCTCAACAGAGGGAGAAATCATGCACAGAGTAAAAACCACCAAATACTAGTGCTATCTGTAGGGGGAGGGGAGGAGAAACTAATAATTGCTCAAGCCCACAATATCTGAGCAATCACAGTGGTAAAAACATGTCCCGTCTTTTTCCCCCCTTCCCTTTGCTTTAGTGTTTTGTTTTGTTTTGTTTTTTGTATTTTTTTGTTTTGCCTAAGAAGGGATTGCAGTCTTACAAAAATTTAAGTTTATCTCTTTACTCCTTTTTTTAGTTCCACAAGTACAAATAAGAGCCAGAAAGTTTTTAAATGGAAAGTCCCTATTTTTTTCCCACAGTCCTAGATCTTATTAATATAATGGTTAAAATGATTTAACTCAAATTCGGATTCCCCCAAACTAAAACAAGCCATTATCATTGAGTTGTAATCAGAGAAGTGATGGAAATTTTCAAGGCAGACAGAAGTCATCATGTTTGTAAATGGAGGGTAGAGACATCAACTTATATGGTCTTAATTCTAGTGGCTGATATTACAAAAACTTCTTAATTATACCGGTAATTTAAAAAATACTTGCTGTCTGAGAATGCTTAAGTGGTTTTGGTCTCAGAACTAGAGTGAAAAATCTCTGAGGTTGGGCTAAATGCACTCTTATTTACCAAATGTGGGCAAATTTCATTCATGTGACTGGGGGCAGTGACGGTCGTGAGATTCTCATTCTGAGTCTATCCTTCCGCTACTATGGGCCTTCCTTCTGGGTGGTCCCGGTGGCCAGCCCCTCTAGGCCTTTGAAGCATGGTATTCCTACGCACGCCTTGTGCCAACACTGAGACATCTCTCGCATAGGTTGCCTGCCCCAAAATCATACAACCTACTCCAAGCAAGAGCCATTTGGATAATCCCTATAAAAATGGGAAATGATCCACTTGCCATGTATCTTTTGAAATCATTTTAACGTAAGCATGGCAGGTGGAGAAAGGCTTGGACCACAAGGTCAGCGAGCAGCTATTCCAACAGGATTCTCTTTGAAGAGCCCCCAACCCCACCCCAACAAGTACATTTTACTGCTCAGTCGTATTTCTGGCATCTGCTTCCTCTTTACTGCTGGTGGAGGTAGCAGGAGTCACGAGAACCTGTAGACACCACTTTTCTATCTCGATAAAGAACACTACTGCTTCTAAATTTCACAGCCAAGGAAGAAACACACCTGCCTCATCTTGTGTAGAGCGACAATTGCATGATGAGAACCTTCCAGCCTTTCCTATTGACTTTGAGTAGCCTGAAAAGAGAGAAGCTGTCTGGGATTATGTACGTGGTCAATCAGGCAGCTTTACTGACAAAGGTTCAAAGCCTGCTGGGAGACCCTGAGAGCAAGATTCTCCCTCAAGCCCCACGGGGCCAACCGGAGAGCTCAGGTCTGGACTACGGTCATAGTTCTCCATCCCTTGACAAAGGAACGCGGGCTTCTCTCCTGTCTCTGCGAAGTAGCGCTAACGTTCGCAGACATCAGGATCTTACCTTCGAGCTACACTTGTACAATGGGTGACTGATAGAATCAACATAGTGATGCCTCATGCAGCGTAGAGGGTCCGAGTCCATCATGAAGGAGCTGTCCGTTTTGCTGTCCGTATCTCCCATTAGCGCCAGCAGGGAGAGCATAGAAAAGGATGCAGCTAGTACATGATTTCTCATTGTTGTAAGGAAAAACTTCGGAGAAGGGACAGCAGAGGGAGGCAGAGGACTAGGAATGGGAAATGCCTTCGCCTCCTAGGATCCAGTCCCTTTCGAGCAAAGGACAGGATCCGGCTGAAGCTTTCTGGTTGTCATTGTCCTTTGTAGGCCCCCCCCCGAGTCTTGTCTTACTCTTTCCACTTGCAATCCATCATCGCGAGATCTGCTGCACAGCTGGAATGAAAACAGAAATTATTTTCCCCCGGGAACATTTACCCAGAAAAACGAATGGAACCCAGGGGGTATGGAGTAGAATTTTTCCACGTCATTTTGAATGACGGCGGTTGGTTTCTTGAGCGCCGTTAGCATAGGCCATCGCCCATTCTAACCCTCTCCCTCCCCCAGAGCTTATTTGTAACCATTCGGAGGTGGACACCGTGGTTTAGTGGAAGCACATGTTGACTTTAATTGCCAGAGTCCATGTTTCGAGGAGCAAGAAGAGTTGGAACTCATGGTAAGGATTAGACATGTGGTTCTGGCCCCAGCACAACTGCATTGGGTGGTCTCATCTTTATCCCTGGCTTGGCAGTGGGGGAGGGTCTATTCAGTTTCTCAATGATCTCTGGTGTCAACATCAGCTCACAGGGCCAGAAAACAGACAGGTCAGCGCTAATGAACACAAGCCACATCCCACAGGAAAGAGGTATATTTTCCATTTCCAAGTCCATTACCCACCCACCCACCTACTTTTCCACTAGGGCTCATCCTGCTCTAGGCTCATCCTGTTTTTGGTGTAAGCCCCGTGCCCCCCAGCATCAGTGGCAAACGGCATCTGAAATACACATTATGCTAACTGGCCTCCAGTGTGATTAAAGCAACACGTACGTATTCGCCAAAGAGTCACACATTTCTGCAGAGCCTTGTAGCCTGAGCAGGCGGCCTAATTCGAAAAAGGAAGTGGTGGTTAGAGCAAAGACTTACCAGTAAAATGGGATCAGGGCCGATAGGGGCCTGGAAATCTGCTTTGTTCTTTTAACCATATGCATCTTGGACAAAGTGGAGGGCGCTGCGCATCACCTCACCAACCCTCCTAAGCCTGGCCAACGTGGGTGCTTTTTATCACACCAGAAGACAGAGTGTCACAAATATTTTCAAACATTTAGGACAACTGGGGAGACCTGTCATTGCATCCCAAACAAAAGGAAGATAATAATTAAAGCCTCAGAAAAAAGTTTTGAAAGTATTTCAGGTAAGAGTTTGATTGTTCTGTTCATTGTACAACATTTTTTTTTAATTTCCTAGTCATGGACGGTCCAAATAAACAGGGCAAAGTATTAATAAGATCAAGATTAGAAGTTCAAATCCAGGGGTGCCTAGGTGGCTCAGTCAATTAAGCGTCTAACTTCAACTAAGGTCCTGATCTCAGGGTCCTGGGATAGAGCCCCGAGTCTGGGTCCCTTCTCGGCGGGGAGCCTGGTTCTCCCTCTCCCTCTGCAGATCCCCCTGCTTGTGCTCCTGCACACTCTCTCTCTTAAATAAATAAATTCTTTTTAAAAATTAAAAATAGGGGTGACTGAGTGGCTCTGTCGGTTAAGCATCTGCCTTCCACTCAGGTCATGATCCCAGGGTCCCGGGCTGAAGCCCCGAGTTGAGCTCCCTGATCAGCAGGGAGTCGGCTTCTCCCTCTCCCTCTGCATACCCTGCCCCTCTCAAATAAATAAAATCTTAAAAAGAAGAAGGAGGAGGAGGAGGAGAAGTTCAAGTCCATATAAGTCAATTAGTTTGGTTCCAATAGAATGGCCCCAGACCCACTTAACCTCAGTTAGCTTTCTTGTGAGTGTGGGGCAGGGGATCCTAGACTGAAAATGGAGTGTGGCAAAGGGCCGTTTCAGACAAGAGCATCCCTGGCAATGGCAAATTCTCAGCGAATATGTGTCAGAGAAATCCTATAAATTGCAGGACCAGCAGGGACCAGTAATGAGGAGACCCACTTGGGCTCAAGCCCTGCCCTTGAGTAACTGGGAGACCTGGCTCACGGCATTTAAACAGGTGTGGCCTCAGTTTCCTCATCTGTAGAATAAGAGAAATGGAAAAGATGGAGTCTGTAGTGCCCTCTTGCCCTAAAATGACACCGCCTGGTACTTATGGATCCAGTCACCACCATCTCCATAGGCAAAGGTAATCCTGAAGTTAAGAGCGTATTTTCATACAAGTCTGCACCACTTTCCCTCGTGAACATGCTAATTGCAGCAACTCATTGAAATTGATCAAACCTGAGCTAAAGCTCCAAATTGGCAAGAGATGCCAAAGAGTATTCTTTGTTTTCTCTTCAGCTGCATATCACACTGAAACTCACCAAGATTTCAACTCAAAGAGCCAGAGCTTTCTTGGATTCAATGTTCAGAGGCTGCCGTATTACTGACCATTTCCTGAGTTTCAATATGACTATGTTATCCCAAGTGGTTATCTGACTCTTTGAAGCCTTAATTAGTCTCAGAAAAGGAATTTATTAGATTTCTTCTTTCACCACTCCAGTCTATCGATATTTCCCCCAGGAGTCAATGGCAAAGGGATGAAGGGAAAGTAGACATTCCAGTCCTGGCCCTCCCTCTCCCCTTCAGAGCCATGGCCAGGAGGTATGGTTAAATGAAAGAAGCAAATGAAAAGAAAACATACAGCTTGATGGCAAAAATAAGCAACAGCAATCAATAACAAGACCCTATATATGTGAATGTTTAGACCCAGATAGTCCATCTCTGAGAATTATCCTACATATGCGATCCCACTAGCATGTGATTATTAGTTTGGCATTGGTCATCACAGCATAAAATTGGAAACCGCACAAAATACCCATCTCTATTACACAACACTCATACCCTGGAATACTATGCAACTGTATAAAGAAGGGTGCAGAAACTCTACTGATGTGTGTTATACCAGGAAGGGTAAGAACATATATTTGTGTTCATTGATATTTACACAGAGAAGCTCTGGAAGGATATTCGAGAAGCTACACAATTAGTTATGGACAGGTATGGGAAAAAGACTTTCACTGTATACATACATTTGAATTTGTAAATTTCTGAATTTGTGAATGTATTACCTGTCTAAAACTTCATTTAAAAAATGTGTACTTTCTGGGACGCCTACGTGGCTCAATCGGTTAAGTGTCGGCTTTCGGCTCAGGTCATGATCCTGGGGTCCTTGGATCAAGTCTCGTGTCAGGCTCCTTGCTCAGCGGGGAGCCTGCTTCTTTCTCTGCCTGCTGCTCCCCGCCCCCGACCCCCACTTGTGCATTATGTGCTTTTTCTCTCTCTGAAAAATAAATAAATAGAATCTTAAAAAAAAATTGTACTTTCTCTTTCCAAACCTGGCTTAAAAATACTAATTAAATTAATGGATGTTGAATGTTTGTGCCAGTTTGAGTATTTTAGTAATATTATATTTTTATTTCTTACAAATTTTGGAAGACATGCTAGTTAGTCTTTTCTCAGTCTTCCTAGTGGATCATTTAATTCTTAAGCAGTACTGCCACCTAGTAGCGACATCTTGAATTGCAAGCACAGTTGAATTTTTTTTTTCTTGAAAGTTGAATAAAACTTTTGCAGACAAGTGTTGTGAAGCGTATAATGATAAAGAGACAGTTAATGTCACACAAAATATAACTTTATTATCTGATCTTCTCTTTAAAGATGATAAGCTGAACCAGATGTAGTAATAAAGATAAAGTAGAAAAACATGTCAGAGAAAATGCTGCTTGACTGCTAATAAGAAATACACTTTTCAGGTCAACACGCTCACAAAGCATGGTACTTTTTGTTCAGTTTTTATATTAAACTCTGAAATAAGAATTCAAGCAATGATGTAAACAGACCACTGAACTCTCAAAACATAACGGTAAAATTCTTGCCACTTAACTTTGGGATTTTCACCCAAAGTGTTCACATCATATGAAGAAAGAAATAAGCATAATGCTCGAAAACCGAGTGGCATGAAGTCAGATTCATCTGAACTTGGTGTTGGTGGGGTGTGCTCGGATGAGAAGTGCACGGTGCTGAGGGCAACACTCACGAAGAGGAGAGTCAAAATGAAGGAAATTCCCATCACTTGAGATCCGATTTATGACAGCCTAGGGGTATCGTCTTGTCTTGTCAGAGCTTCGGGCATGTTCCTCAAAATTAAATTAATTCCCATTTGCTTTCATTTTTTTTTAAAGCCACGGATCATAAAAACCAAGCACTGCCCATCAAGACTTAGAACCTCGGCCCAGCCACTGATGGTCTGACTGAGAAAGCAACTCACTTGCTGAACTTGGGAGCTCCAGGGCTGCTCCGTGCTCTGGGTACAGCCTCTGAGACATGGACTTGGCGGATGTACAGAGCCCACATTCTCATAGCTCCCATGTGGAGCCTCTGCCGGCAGGAGAGGCACGTAGGCCGGCGTGCCCGACTTTGGAGCTACCCTCCAAACGATACCAGTGGAAAAGAACAACTGGTGCCCAGATTTCCCCACCTGTCATCCTCAGGGAAATAATATAGCAGAGCTCACAGCGGGCTCAGCCTCCTGGGTGAGAGATGGTGTTGTGTCCACAGAGCACTCACTCTTGGGCTGACCTTCTGCCTGGCAGAGGGTAAAGTGCTGGTTTCACGCAAGTTATTCCAGCAACAGGCTAAGACCAGGGGCATGTGCCAAGAATGGCCTTATTCTTGCCCCGCTTGCCAGGCAAGGGAGGGTGGAGCTTTGGTATCCGGATTCCCACCCTGGGCTGTTTTCAGTATTAATACATGCACGTAATGCCTCCCATGGCTTCTTTCTACAGATATTTATTGAACACATATTCCGTAAGCATTTACTAAGTGTCTCCTTTTGCTCTAGCAGATAACAGTTAAGGGTCAGCGGGGAAAAAAATAGGTCCTGTTCTAGTGCCTTCTTCCAGCTCACCACATCTACAAGCAGAGTCTTGGCCTGTTGTTTCCTGGGTGACTTTTTTTGGACCGAAGGATAAACTCTCTCACCACCTAATTCATATCCAACATGCACTGCATCATTTCTAAGAAGATCAAGTTCAGCAGATAAAATATCATGACTTTGGAATGGTGTCAGCGTCACAGACAAGAGTGATTTGATATTTACTCTCATTTCAGACAATCATATCAGGCCTGAGTCAGGTAGAGAGGGCAGAACCAAGAGCCTCTCTCCAAGGAATCGCCAAAAATAAAAATCAAAGGTTTAAGTTTGGAAGAAAGCTCGCCACTAGATAACGCTTCACACGAGGCTTAGGGAAGAAAGAATTCTAGGTCTAATCAGAGAGTGTGAAGTGCTAAGTAGCCCCTTCTCAGGAACTCAAAGAATTCCTATTGGATCTAGTCAGCTAGATGCCTTGGAGAATAAGTCAGATGCCTCTTCCCAAGGCACTTAATTTATAAACTGTAAACAGCATGTTGGATTTTATCAAGCATCCCATGTGTTCAATGAATTGTTTTTGATATTATTCCTCTCTGGCTGCACATCAGTGGCAGCCCAGTGCCTAAGCCTGGGCTGACCTGGAGGCAGCAATACTAAGGCTGGGAGCCACAAGGTCACTAGAGAGACTACGGCTCCTGCCCCTGTCGGCTCACAGTGTCCATTCTCCAATCAGAGGTGGCCATGCCTGCCCCCGCAGTGCCACCTAAGCAGGGAGAGAAGGTGACATCTTTGCAATTCAACAGCAGTCCTCCAGTCTACAGGGCTCTGTGCTCCCCCAGCCTGCATTACTAGCCAAGCATGGTCAGACTCAGCAGTGGTGGAGATGGAGGAAGAAAAGCGATGGGGGTTGGGGGTGGGGGTGGGGGGGAAGGAAGCAAGAGGGCAGGAGAAATACAGCCCAGGAGAGAAGCACTAAATCACAGCCCCAGAGTAAATAAGGGTGCAAAAAAGAAGAACTGGAAACAAGTAATTTCTGAGAATGGGCCAATGTCAATGGCTCCTCCTGTGTGTGTGTCCTTGGATTAAATAGTTTTACTGTCTTGGGAGGGACTGGTGTGGGAGGACTTGACCTTGAGACTTGACTGAAACTTCAAATCTTGATTTTTGGGACATCCAGAAGAACCTCTCATTGTTATTCAAACTCTCCCTTACCTACAGCTTTGACCTCTTCTTCCCCAAACCCATGTCCAACCCATGCTAAGTGTCACGTGTCCCAGTGTTTTGCACTCATTGGTCAGAAATAGTAGATAATTATTATACTGCATTCTGAAACCTGAAGAACATTTTACTGTTGCCTGCTCTACTGGAAGGACGGCTGATCTGAGGAGTCTCAAGCTCTGAGCCCTACCCTTCCCATCATTGGCTATGCCATCTTGAGCAAGTCCCTTGCCTTCTCTGGGACTCTGTTTTCCCATCTACAAAATGAACAGAATGGTCCAGATGCTTGTGTGGTTCTCCCCATTTCTGACATTCTCTAGCTCTCTCCTACCTTCTCAGAGGATGGCACCTGCTTTGGGGCTTCATTTTCCCTGAAGCAATACTACAGAAAGGGTTCCTTTCTTCCTCAGGAAGTTAATGACTGCAGAAAAGTCCAAACAAATCATCATGTGGTGCCTGAAGCAAAACCGAAGGTCAAGCCATAACAATCTGCCCTTTTGATGAAGCCATATTGGTGGCCTGAAATAAAAAGAGCCCTTAATAACCAATTGACTCAGTGCCTGAAGGTACCAAATATAGTTATAAATTAAGAATATGCTGTTGATAATAAGGAGTGGCTGGCGAAGATATTTACGCAGTCCCTGTGACTCTTAGAACTGTCTTAAAATGTATAGTGTTTCTTTCCAGTCTTCACCACTTGGGGAGAGGACAAAGGCTAATAGTGAGCAGTCATGGTAGAAGTAGACATCTTTCTTTTGATGATAGTGATACAAGCGGAATTTAGCCCTCCTGAATCTTCCCCATGAGTGACCTTAATTCTAAACCGAGTTTGAGCCACAGATCCTCATCCCCTAGCGGGGCCATCAGCGACACTCTGGTTCAGGATAGAAGAGGAAGATTGGTTAGAAGAGTTGTCTCCTCCGCAGGTGCGGAATAGATAAGGTCCCAGTTGTCAAGAGCAAGGCACTCTGCTTACAAACTTACAAACTTACAGATGTTTCTGTAAAACATCTACAGAACCTTTGTGCTAAGGGAGGTACATTCCAGAAGCCCTAGGTGGGGACTTGGGTCTATAAGAGTTGCTTGTTGGTTATGGTTATGGCTCTTGGATCTAGTGCTGGGCTTCTATGGGGTTCTATAGTTGCTAAGGAAAGACTCACTCTGAGTTCCTCATGCTTGACTTTTAGAGTACAAAACCTTGCATAAATTGGAAGTGTTGAAGTCTGATTACCCATGTGCCGAAAAGCATGAGACGGTTCAAGTCTTTTCCTCTGGGGATTTGGATTATTTCTGTAAGCCTACCATTCCACTATGAGCTGTGACTGATATGGTGATGAGCTGTCAGAAAATGCTTAGCAGTGGTCTTTCTGCGGTGCCGCAAATCAAGGACAGCCCTAAGCAGGGAGTCCCTCTCCATCCTTCCATCAACAAGGAATGAAAACAGGGTGATGGGAAGCCATAACGGAAGTAACAGAGAAGAAGGAAGAAGGATGTGTTTATGTTCAAAATCTGCCACTGCCCTTCCACTGCATTCAAATGGCCCCATTTCAGAAAGGGAAGGTTCCCTTCATTTTACCCAGTCTTTCCCAGGAAGGGGGTCTCACATCACAGATGAGACACCTTTCTACCACTTACCTTTGGAAAGGAAGCAGGGGAGTTTTGAGATACCCACTCAGCCCAGGGACTCAGTCTGCCCTCCCACCCCCGCCAAAGCATGAATGCATTCTCTCCCTGTGGAAAAGAAAAGGTAGCCAGGTGTTCTGGGGACCCTGCTGCTGAAGCCACTTGATATTTTCTCTGCCCCTGGACTGCTGGCTCTGGTATGGCCTTAGGAGAAGAGAGGTGACTAGTGTCAGTTCAGGGAACAGGCTTCCTCTCACCCTGGGGCCAAATGAGTATGTTGGCTTTTCTTCAAAGTGTCCAGCAAAGTGTTTCCAAAGCTGCATTTGAATATCCTCAGCCGCAACAGCATTTTGGAATGGTGGGTAGTGATCTCACCTAACAGCTGTAGGGCCCTTAGTTAGAAATGGGGCATAAACAATGGAACCAACTCAGCCTCTATTCAATTCATCTTTTCTGCCCAACTGTGGAAGTTGAATACTGAATTCAATCCCATTGCAATCCAGAAGACTTGGGGATTCAGACTTCTGTCAAAGGGGCACGGTTAAAATAAAATCATGTAGAAATACGTTTCTCTGTATTGCTCATAATTCTGAACGTATTGGGCTGTTGGTCTCCTGTCCGTGTTTCTGCTTTGCTTAAACTCCGCACACTACGGCTACATTGTTGGATTGTTGGTTCTCCTCTCACCATTCCATTCTGCTGCCCTTGGACTTCAAACCTCAAAAGAAAAATTTAAATCCTGAAAAGGACTAATTTCCCATCCTCTGGAGGAAAAATCACAGAAATGTATCAAATCCTGAACCATCACCTCCTGTTTAAAAAAGAAATTGGACTTTGATTCTTCACGTCCATTTTAGGCATGTAGATGCCTACATTTTACTTGGAGCAGAGGAGAGGGGGATGCTTTTTTCCTGGAGGAGTTGACCTCCTTTTCTAATGCCAAGTAAAGAAGGCAACTTCAGGGTTCAAATCCTCCTCCCTGGGAGAGAGCAGGTGAAATGAAGGGAAGCTTCCCTTCCTGAAAGTGGGCTATTTGAAAATTTGTGGCAGCAGATTTGGAACATCAAAAATAGTCCTTCCTTCTTCTCTTTTGTCATTTCTCCCGTGACCTATTTGTATTCCCTATTGGTGGCAGGATGGAAGGGGACTCCCTGTTTAGAGCTATTGTTGGTTTGCAACACTGCAGAAAGGTTATCCCTGAGCATTTTCTGACAGCTCATCAACTTTCTTGAATGTATTAACCTGTTGCCCTTTCATTTTTTAGAGGATATTACAACTGGTTGGACCACAGCTTAAGAGGAGAAGCTGGGATTGAGCCAGGCCTTGGAAGAGAGAAAATGGTCTGAAAAATTCTTAGCTTTTGGTAGAAACAAAGAAAAAAAAAAAGAAAAAAGAAACATACATCAATGGCAAATCTAATAGAACCAAGTTTAAAGCTACTAGTCAATGTTCAAGTGCAGATCTTGACATGAGGGTGAAAAGGACCTCCAACTGGATGAATTCCTGAGTATAAGCACTGGGGCTATATTGTGGACTGAAGTTACCCATTCTTTGAATTTTCTGAGTCAGCACTGTCTCCAACAAAAAAGCATTTGTTCCAGACCATGAATCCCATCCAGGGTGTTAACGTTCTGACCATTGAGAATGGGTCTAGGGGGGTGTGACTTCTCAGCCTTGTAGGCTCAGCCGTCAGACTCTGAGACCCTCTGATGGAGGGGACAGTAAGCACGACTGGTCCCAAGCAAACGCTTGCCAGACACGCGGGTAGAAAGCTTTGCAGATGTGAGGACAGCTGGCGGCACACAGAATACCATCGGCCCAGTCTCCCTCAAAAACTCGAATGTGTGGGTGTCTGAATGTGCAGCAAGCAAACCTGCACCGCGGAGCCGGCGCCCCCTTTTCCTACCAGCTTCTCCCCGCACCCCACCCCCCGCACACACATGGGGGTGGCGGAAGGATTCCGCATCCTTTGCGGCCGCGGTGCTCAGACACACAAGTTCATGGTTGCTGATCCGACGGGTGAGGAGTGGGTGCTACCGGCTGGAACGGTGCCACTGGCAGGGCAGACAGGAAAATAGGAATGCTCTTAATGTCCTCCCAAAGAAAACCTTTGACGGACAAAAGAGTGGTTGTATTTTTACCCTCTCCCTTCATGCTGCCAGGCGTCTTTAAATAGATCCTCTAGCCTAGGGACTTGTATGGAATAATTCATATTAAAACCCAAGAAGTGGCAGAGGAGGGGAGTTGGTTCTTTTCTTCTCTTTCTTTCCTTTCTCCACTCCCCCCCCCGCCCGCCCCCGCCCTTGTCAAGTGAACAGGAAAAGACTCATTTTAATTCAGCTGTGTTAAATTTCTCCTTCTGGGTCTTTTAATGAACTTTAGCTAATTCGGAAAAGACGACGAAAACCCCCAGGAGAAGAAAAGGGATAGGAAGCGGCATTGTAGATGGCTCTTTGATACCTTTTGGTTCCAAGGACATGAGTGGCATCTTTTAATGATGCCGCACAGAGCGGGTGACCCCAGGCTCTTAAATGGGAAGGTCTAACGGAGAAGTCCCAGTGCCTTCCATTAGCAACTCCTAAACCAATGGGCTGTTCTGCTGTTGAAAGAAAAAAAGGGAAGAAAAAGTCTTCCCCAGTTTTCCGGCCCCACACATTTGTACTTGGGCTCCGGCTAGGATCCGTTTTCTCCCGTCTCCCTCTCTCCCCAAATGGGTTTCCAAAAGACCTTCAGGCCCCAGTTAGCCAAATTCAAAACCCCGTCTGTCCTTCTTTTTCCTTGGGAAGGGAAGGATGTGGGAAGGATGGAGAAAGGGGGCGGAGCAGGGCCTGAGGATCCGGGGAGCTTTGCAGCAAGCCACTTGTCTCTCCCCTGAAACAGAGAATAACCACATTTCTCTTAATGTAGGCTGAAGGGCATCCAGGCGTTCCCAGAGCTCTGCTACCCCCAGCCCTGCGCTGGAGACGCGCGGGTCACTGTGATGGTATGCTCTCGTCCCTGCCAACCCGGGTCACTCCAGCCCTGCCCTGAAGGGCAGCCCAGCCATGTGGCTGCTCCTCTCTGCGAGTGGGTTCAGGCTCAGGGCTCCAGAAAGCCCCCCGATCCTCTCAGCCCCGGCAGAGCCGCTGCCAAGAATGACATCCTGAGATTACTATGAAGATGGGGAGACCTCACGGGCCACTCTCCCCGGATGGAGCGGGACCCAGGCTGTCTGGAAAACAGGCAGAGCAAAGAGCGAGCTCACAATGGAAGGAGCTCAGGAGCGCGGGGGGGTGGGGGGGTGGGGTGGGAGTGGTGGAAAGCCAAAGAAAATAAAAGCCACATGCCACCCAGGAAGATTCCAGGGCGGGCGGGAAGGGGGAAGGAGGTGGCGGAGGAAGGACTTGCCGGGAGCAAGTACCCAGACATGGCACTGCCAGTCTCACTGGATTCTTTTCTGAATTAGATTATGCGAAAGAAAGCGGGGAAATATATAGCCGGCCAGCTGTTCAAAGGCTTACAACCTTGCTTTTATTGTCCGGGTAAGTTGGTGAGGTGGGGCATCAGAGGAATTCCAAACATACCATCCCAGACAAATTTTAATATGTTCCCCAGTGTCATACACGAAGAGGAAATGACAGCTGATCACAGCCAAGGCAGGCCACAGCGATCTGGGCCCTGGAGCTCACCCAGCCACCAGCCTCCGCCCTAGTACTTCTATCTGTCCACCTGCCTCCCCATCCCTTCTGCCCTTACTGGCCCTGCTGGGTTTGGAGGGTGGTGGGGGCTGGACAAAGTAGCAGGAGCTGACGTTCATGGGAAGAGGTGAGGTTGGCCTTCAAGGCCGCTGGCCAAGAAGCTGAGGCTGGCTAGGGTGAGTCAGGCACCCCAGGGAGTCAGAGGCATTTTAATCCAACCACGGGGGATTATCTGCTGATAAGGGCTGAATCAAGGACTCTGGTGATGCTGTCTTCAGGGTCCCCCCCCCACCACCAACGCCCCCAGTAACCTACCCAAGCCAGAAAACAGAAGACTTCGTTATGTGAAAGCAACCCTGTGTGTGGCTCTGATGGGGACCTGGGTTTTAGGGAACGACTTCCGGCATCTTCTTCCCAGGGGCCCCTTGAATTCAAGCCAGACCCAGAGGTCACTGGTTTGGATCCTGGGGGCGGTTCAAGTAAGTGGTGGGAGCCAGTGATAGCATCTTGCTCTGTGCATGTTTCTAATTCAGTGATTCATCCAGTGGCCCTGATGTCAGCTGCTGAGTGTAGGTGACTCACAGCCATCCCTGATAGAGATAGCACGTGGTCCTTTCCCAAGTGTGCTCAAGGGAACAGAGAAAGGATAAACTGCCCTTTTTCCAGGCTTCCTCTACCCAGGAGGGAAAGATCCGGGCTATGCTAGCTGTGAGTGATGTGTACCCAAGATTCGGTGATAAAGGCCTCAGGGGAACCCCTTCGTCACAAATGGAAAGAAAACCCACTGATAAGCGACAGTCGTTGCAAATAAATTGGGGTCTCAGCAGATATTTGAAATGGGCCTTTGTAACAAGGCAGTCATGGACCCGTTTAGCCATTGGCAAAGTCCGTGTCAGTCCCCAAATCTAACTGGAGATAGCATACAGACAGAGAACTGGGCCTTGGGACAATACCTTAGTCACCTTCGCATCCAGCAGGACTAGCATCATTTCTTAAAAGGTTGATGGCATGAATAATTCACTAGTAAGAATAATAGCGCTTGAATTGTGAGTCCTTCAAGTACAGTAGAAATTGCTGGCCACCATCGGTGGCTAGGATGCCGAGAAATTCACATTTTTCGAGGGCCCAGGAAAATAAATGAGTTGGAAATTGTTAAATGTATTGAAAAATGATTTATTTTCCCCTTGACAGCGTCATTGGAACTCGAATTAAGATTGAAAACTCCACAGGCATATTTCCATCTGGGGGTGTCAGCTGCTTGGTACACAGAGGGTCAAGAAGTCCTCCACCAAGTTCCCCCTTTACCTGAACCAAATATATCTTAAAGCAAATGATGCAAAACTTGGCGTTCTGGGTTCAGACACTCTCGTAAAATGATCTGAGTAACAGTACCAGAATATTGCTTTGACTCAGCCCACTGCTTTGTTAACAGCAGGAGTTTTTAAAGAGGAGTTTAAAAAAAAAAGAAGTCACTGCAAAATTGCATAGCAATAGAATCCATAGTATCTTTTCAGGCTTTCTCAAATCGTGAATATCCCAGGGCTGTAAATTAACTCTTTCAAAAGCTGGGTTTTCACTCAACAATGCCCCTTAGGCTAGTTATTAAAGGAGATCAGGAAGGTTCCCCCATAAGCCACGTTCCCGCTCCACAGTGAAATCTGGTCAAGAAGACCCTCAAGTTTAATTTCGGAAGCCAGACCGGTGAGAAGAAAATGGGCCGATATTTGCATTTGGTCTAAAGGCCCCCTTGAGAAGCATTCTGCAGCTCCCTGGCCCCCCATTCGTTGACACCCACAGCCCACACTGCATTTTAGGCGTCTCTACGTTTTCAAACACACCGGGGATTTAATATCCTGTGTTGGAGCAATTTGCCGATGCCAGGTCCTTGTCATTAAAATACACTATTATTAGAAATGAGACATTTCGCAGCATCCGTATCTGTTATCAATGACAATTACAAAGGACAGAAAGTGGGACTCCCGTCTTGCCAAAGTGCTTCCTTTCCTGCACCTCAATCTCAGTGGAGAAGGGAGTCATCTCTTCCACGCAGGTTTATCTGGGCTTCTGAATTACAATGAGCCTCAGTTACAGGGCGTTCCGAGTCATTAACATTCTGTACACAAACTTCCCGTCCCCCAAGAAAGAGTTTTTCCCAGGCCTCCTACAGCCCAATTGTTAAAGAGAGAACTTGCATTCAGGAGCTTGAAAGAACCCCCACCCCCCCCACCCTGCCCGAATATTCCTCAGGTGTTCGTAGGAGTCATTCCTACAGGTCCCCATCTCTGCGCCGGTGGGAGCATCCTTTCTCGGTCACCGTTTGGACAGTGTGGCAATAAGGCCAAGGCAAACAGCATGCATTTCCTCGGACTTTTTGCCCAATCAAAATCCTATAGTAAACCCATCCTCCTCTCTCCCCAGTGCTCCTGCCTGCGTCTATGGAAGTGAAGTCCTTGCACATTGGAAGGAGAGTGCAAAGGAACAGGATTCCTGCAAAGCGTGATACAGAAAGCTAGAAATAAATGTTGCCTATTGTTTGAAGTCATTCTAAGCACTCCGGCGGAGCCCTGGCAGGAGATCAGCAGCATACAGAAGTAGTAATAAAAGTAAACAGTGCGCTTTTAAACTCTCAGGCTTGCCCGCGTTCATAGTGCCCCCATTGTAACAGGGATGGGGGCAGTGGGGAAGAAACTGGGGCTTCGGGAATCCATGTCGTCCAATGCTGCTTCCCAGTCTTCCTTTCACTGGGTCAAATAGAAGAACCATTACAAAGTTACATTGAACTACGCAGAGAGTTTGAAAATGAAATCCCTTTCGGTCAAACCCAAAGGGATTTTCCAGCCTCTCCGTGAGGCTCCCCTGCTCTGTCACAGACTTCAAAGACCCGTTCGTTTAAAAAAAAAAAAAAAAAGAAAAGAAAAGAAAAGAAAAAAAAAAAAAGAAACCCACAAAGCTAGCATACTACCGATTAATGCAAATTCAATTAATGCAAATTTAAGTGGTATTTAAAGGTTTTCTCTTTGTCTGAGAGGAGGATGAAATGCTCGGTTTGGAAAGAAGTAATTTCCTAGGCAAGCCGTCAGCGCTTGTTTTCCTGCTTACCTTTGGGGGGAAACGCAGGGCTCCTTTCTTCTCAGACTTTTCTGAGAGCTAGAAAGAGGTCCTGTTACTTCCAAATGCTTTTGTTCTTCTGTCCCTCTGTCACATGGCTTGCCTTTTATATTTGCAACACACAAAAGTTAGGACTGTTGTTTAAGCGACACAGGGAGAGAGAGAGAGGGAGAGGGAGAGGGAGAGAGAGAGAGAGAATGTCAAATGGAAAAGTGCCATTGCAGTCATATATCAATCAGGCGTGCGGCCGCAGCAGCGCTCTAGCAAATGGGAATGCCAGGGAAATGTGAGGCGCTCCTTATCGGGGACTCAGCCACTGCCCACCGCTCGGCTCCCTTCCACGGAGCATCTTACGATGGGAACAGCATAGAGGAACAAGGGCAAGGGCAAGGAAGTGCCCTTTCTTTCTTTCTTTCTTTCTTGGGAAATAATAAGAGGCTAAATGAATATTCTGGGTTTAATTCTTTGGCAAGCATGCCATCGAGATGGGCAGTCCGCGGTGAAGACGCATAGTTTGGGAAACACAGAGACAGTGGCATTCTGTTTCACGATTCCGCAGCTGCCTGAGATGAAGCTGAAATTTTAAGGAAGGGGGAGAAAGATGGGGGTCAGAACGGCTTCGCAGGCTATACCGCTGAGGCAAGTGCAAAACGCTGCCCTGTTTTATCACGACCTGTGTGGGTGGCGAGAGCTTTTTTTCTGTGTTGTTCATCCATTATGTGATTTTTAGCGGCACGTACGCGATTAAATCTACAAGGGCACTTTACTAGTGCTGTCATCTGCATCATTTAGAATAAAACTCTCCCTAGGATTTAGAAACAATGGAAAAGTGACAATGGGAAAGTGTAGTCCCTGACTCCTTGGAATAGAGGAGGGTGAACCTAACAGGTAAGGCCAAACCACCTCCAAACGGCTCGTTTTGCAGAAAAGTGGCAAAGGTCACTGGGGAAGGGGGGGCGGTGGTGGGGGTTAAGTACTCCTGCTAGCCAGTAATGCCCTTATGAGCTGTGAAAATACAAAGGGAAATAATTCCTTCAAGAGCTGAAAATTGAGGCAGAAAACCATCGAACAATTTTGGTGGACGACACAAAGAACCACTGAACCATTTATAGCTTAGTTGTCAGACGGACCCAACCCCAGAATAATTTTTTTATTAATACTGGTGAAGAATTAAACTGAGAATATTTTTTTTGAAAGGCATTTCAGGGTAGAGTAAATATAATTCTAAAACTGAAGAAGAAATTTCTCTCGGGAGCTCCATATAATTGTTAATGCTGGAACTGTCATGTTCAACTGTAGCAAATCATTTATTAGTCATTAATAAATTGATTATCACATCATTACTTTGCCACAGAACTTTTTATTCCAAACAGTCACTGGTGTTTAGAAGAGGCGTTTTCCGGTTTTCAGTCTGACCTCCACCTTTTCAGCGAAACCCTGCCTACCTGGGAGCTGACAGTTAGAAACAGAGTCCACCTACAAGGATAAAGGATAAAGGACAAGTTCAAAGCCTCGCAAGAAAACCTGGCACGAGGCCGATGGTGATATTGGCTGAATGTCTTAAAAGCAGAAGATCAAACAGCAAATGGAAATTGGGCCTTAAAATGGAAATAATCTGAAAGGGGAAATGACTTGGAGCTGACTAAGAGCCATGGAAACAGTCATGAACACATTTTCTGGCTCAATCCTGTGGGTCAGATTGGGAGGCAGGATAAACTCTTCGGCCACCAACATTTTCAAATATCAGAGCCTGATGCCCATCCACCTTTTCATCTCCCTTAACAAATCATTTGTGCCTTTCCCGGCATATGTTCCCCCATTCCCCTCTATGATCTTCTGCCTTTAGGTTCTCAGAGCCGTTTTATCTGTTCCGAAGTAATGCAAAGAGGTACGGTTCTTCCTGGTTGCAATTTTTCAGCCTTCTACCATCTGCCCTTCCGCGAGAACCCCGCAGAAAGTGTAAGGATTGCAAACACATTGACTGCTTGGCCACAGAAGACAGGCTTCCTCCCAGATGGAGCCCCACTGCTTCCTCCAGCCGTTTTTCTTTCAGGGGTGGCAAAGAATACCATCTGCTGTCCCTTTCCAGAGAAAGCCTTTGCCTCCGCCCATCGGGCTCCAGAAGACCCGTTTCTGAGCCTACCAGTAGGTATCTGGCAACAGCAACCCTTTTCATCACATCATCATGCTTTGCAGAAAGGTCACTGTGTAGAGAAGGGGGTGTCTATCAGCTGGAAGGGATCCCTTCCGAGCCTTTCATTTCGGGTATTGCTTTCGGGTTGTCGCTCTCTCTTTCTTCATAGCTCTAGGGACAATTTAGGGGAGTCTCCCAGCAGCCAAACACCTGTGAAGGGATGAGGAATCCCAAGACAGGTCCTGCTTCCTCCCTGTAGAAACTGAGGGGAGCAGGTATGCCCTTTCTCCACTTTGGGCAGCTGGAGAGCCAGGCGCAACCCAGCTTGGCTCACCGAATGTGCCATCCAGGAACAGTGGCCAAGGCGTGCAGGCATTCAAGGCTCATTCTCTCTGGTTGCACTGGAATGGAGAACCCAGAGGATGCTACAGCCAACATCAGCGGCCACAGAGCCCAGCCATGTGATCAATGATGGTTATCCTGGGGACACAGGGTCTGAGAAGTCATCCTCAGCAATTTGCTTTTTGGGGCTACATCTGTATTCACCATTTTATGAGCCTGGATCTTCAGCTTTCCTGGTGATTCTGTGAACTGCCCCCCATCACCATACCCACCAAGATCCTGCCAATAAATTCCTTTCTGCTTTCATGATCTAGAGACACTTTTTGAGCCTGGCAACCAGGAGTCCTGACTTGAACATTACATTTTCCAAATTTAGGCACACCAACATCCTTGGCATACAAATGGCCTTTACTTCTTCCTACTTCCTTTCTCTAAATAAGCAAATGTTTTCAGATTCATTGTCGGTCTGCTATAGTCTCTGTTGTAAAATTTCAAAGGTAGGAAATTCCTATGTGGGCATCTAACAAGTCCCATAGTTCTTATGTCGATATCAATACTTATCAAGGTACCCGCTGAAAACCCATAACATTTGATATCATATCTGCATGGATAAAGGTAGGTGTGTGTGTGTGTGTGTGTGTGTGTGTGTGTGTGTGTGTGTTTAAAATCCCACATCCCAGCATAATCTGCTAGGCATGGTTTATAACTATCTATGAGAATAGTAATTTTACCATCCTCATGAATATGATAGATAGCATTCATTCAAAAATACCTATCAATAATAATAACTATTTAATGGGTGTGTACTCTCCCCTGGGCTCTGAGCCAAATATTCTGTATGTATTCTCTCTTTTGGAGAGATACACAGTATCTCTCTTAAACACCGTATTTATCTGTCAGGTAAATACTATTATTCTCTCTTATAAATGATGAAATTGAAGCTCTGGGAGGTTAGGTTACTTCCCTGTGGTTGGCACAGCAAAAGCAAATAGCAGATACAAGCTCTGGCTTTCCTGTCCTCAAAGGGCGATGGCTTAACCACCAAGCCATCCTGCCCCATTTAACAGAAATTCACCAAACAGAGTTTTTATAGTTATGACCTGCTATTTGTGAGAGGTACAAATCAAAGCAAGAAATGGATCTGGGGGCGCCTGGGTGGCTCAGTGGGTTAAAGCCTCTGCCTTCGGCTCAGGTCATGATTCCAGGGGCCTGGGATCGAGCCCCGCATTAGGCTCCCTGCTTAGCGGGGAGCCTGCTTCCTCACCCCTCTCTCTCTGCCTGCCTCTCTGCCCACTTGTGATCTCTGTCTGTCAAATAAATAAATAAATAAAATCTTAAAAAGCAAAAAGAAATGGATTTGGTTCTTTGGGCATTTAGGATACTACTGGGAAAAGAGAAATGTTTGCTTATGAAAACACTGCCAGGTAGAATGGGACCCTGGCTGCAAAAAAAAACCACAATAGGTACAATAAGATTGGTGCTGGTACGTCTAGGAGAAGTCCACTGGGTCTGGGCTTTGAAGGCACCAAGTGGGAACCAGAAGGCGAATGAACGTGGGTTTGTAGAGGAGCACATAGAAGCTTGGCTGGGCCTAATCCGATGCTGTGATGGTCTGGGGAGACAGGGTTAACAGAGGAGAAGGCAGGCTCAGAGCTGGGCCAGACGAGTTCCCGAAGGAGAGACTAGAATGGAAAGGCAGCCCAGGACAAAAGAAGAGTTATGTGTACCAAAGGAAAGGACAGAGACAGAGGCTCCAAGGTACATAGAAAATGGGCACTTTCATCCATCCATATGTCCACCCAACAAGTATTCTTTGAGTGTCTTCTACCTTCCAGATGTTCTCAACCTGGGGATCCCAGGACTAGATACAACAGAAACGTTTCTATGGTAATGGTGGAGGAGTATGTCAGTTAAGACACTTTCAAGGCAAATAACCAAAAAAACCTTGAGTCTCAGTAGCTTATTTTTATTTATTTATTTTAAGATTTCACTTATTTAGAGAGAGAGAGAGAGAGAGACAGAGCACGAGCAGGAGGGGCAGAGGGAGAGACAGAATCTCAAGCAGATGTCGGGCTGAGTGTGAAGCCTGACTCGGGGCCTGATCTCATGACCCAGGGACCATGTCCTGAGGCGAAACCAAGAGTCAGCTGTTCAACTGACTGTACCACCCCAGATGGCCCCCCAGAACGTTAGCTTTTATTTTTATTTATTTATTTTAAGATTGAGTCTCAGTAGCTTAAAACATAAGGACAGTTATGGTCCTTCATCAAGAAGCAGGTAGGTCTAGGGTGGGTACAATGGCCGCAGTATCGTCAAAACCTCAAGCTCCCTCCACTTCCATCAGGCTCAGCACTGTTGGTGTCTGTGCTCCCACAGGTTAATTTGTGAACACGAGACAGCCAGTGGAGCTCTAGAAATCACCTCTAAATTCAGGACAGGAATCAAGAGGAAAGGAAAAACGAGCTTGCTCTTCGCCTGCTTCTTTAGTCAGAAAGAAAATCTTTCCAGAAGCCCCAGGGGCTACCCTTGCATCCCACTGACCAGAATGTAGCCACATTGTCCCCCCCACCAACAGTGATCTCTACAAAGGGAAGCACAGTGGTTGTGACTGTCTTGGTGTCATCATGGTCCGTGCCCCGAGCTGGGAGCATGGCCCATGGGACATAGTCAGATTCTTTGCGATAACAGAGAATGAACAATGGTTCTCTAGACAACTGGTAACATCGGCCACAGTGACACACACCAGGTGACTTCAGAGGGTGACATATGCTAAGAGGAAAACAGAACAGTAATGAGATAAAGGTCAACTGAATTAGCCCAGGAAGAGGGCTGAGTGAATAGGGTGACCAGACTTGGTCTCTCAGTGGGGGGAGGGGGTGATATTTGAAATTAAATGCTGAGAGTAAACTTGCTAAGCAGAAATGCCAAGGTGGCTGGAAAGAGAGAGAGGGGCAAGTGGTAAGAGATATCTCAGAGATGAGAGGGGGAGCTGTATATATCACATAAAGTTTTACTGGCCAGTGTAGAGAGTTTCAGTTTTGTTATTGGTTGAATTGTGTCCCCTTCAAAAACGGTATGTCAGAAATCCTAAACTCTAGAACCTCAGCATGTAGCCTTATTAAGAAATAGGTTCTTTAGGGCACCTGAGTGGCTCAGTTGGTTAAGTGTCTGCCTTCAGCTCAGGTCATTGTCCTGGAGTCCTGGGATCAAGCCTCACATCAGGACTCCCTTCTCAGTGGGGAGCCTTCTTCTCCCTCTCCCTCTGCCCTCCTCCCGCTCATACTCTCTATCTCTCAAATAAATAAATAAAGTCTTTTAAAAAAAGCTCTTCTTGGTTTCTCAAAAAATTACAATTAGAACTACTATATAATCCAACAATTCCACTCCTGGGTACATATCTAAAGGAAATGAAAAGAGGATATTGAAAAAGTACATGTACACCCTGTTCATTGTAGCATTATTCACGATAGCCAAGTTTTGGAAACAACCTAAGTGTCTGTCAACAGATAAATGGCTAAAGAAGATATCTCTCTCTCTCTCTCTCTCTCTCTCTCTCTCACACACACACACACACACACACACACACACACACACACACTCAGGAATATTATTTGGCCCTGAAAAAGAAGGTGATCCTGCCATTTGTAATAATTTGGATGGACCGTGAAGGCATTATACTAAGTGGAATAAGTCAGACTGAGAAAGACAAATACCATATAATTTCCCTTACATGTGGAATTTTAAAAGGCTGAAGGCTTAGAAACAGAAAGTAGAGGTGCTTACCAAGAGCTGGGGGTGGGGGAAATGAGGAGATGTTGGTCAAAAGGTACAAAATTTCAGTTAGAAGATGAATAATTATGTGACCTGTTGGAGATGTTAGCTAAGGCTATGGAGGTGATCTTTCTGCAATACATGTACAGCAAATCAACACATTGTACACCTTGCATTTATACAACGTTATATGTCAACCTCTCAACAAAGCTGGAGAAGAAAAAGAAGAGAAGGAATAAAAATAAATTAACTAAAATAAATTAAAATTTCCCTTACAATATCAAAGGTACAATTCTTTAAATAATTAACTGATCAGCTAGACTTCATTAAAACGAAAACTTCTGCTCTGCGAAAGACAGTGTTAAGAGAATAAAAAGAAAAGCCACAGACTGGGAGAAAACATTTGCAAAAGACTCATCAGATAAAGGACTGGTATCCAAAATATATGAAGAAGGCTTCAACTCAAATTTAAGAAAACAAACAACCTGATTAAAAAATGGGGAGAAGCCCTGAACAGACACCTCACCCAAGAAGACATATAGATGGTGAATGAGTGTCTGAAGAGATGCTCCACAACGTATGTCATTGGGGAAATGCAAATTAAAATGACAGTGAGCTACACTACATGCCTATTAGAATGGCCAAAATCCAGAACACTGACAACACCAATTACCGGCGAGGACGTGGAGCAACAGGAACGCTCATTCATTGTGGATAGAAATGCAAAAATTGTATAGCCACTTTGGAAGACAATTTGGCAGTTTCTTGCAAAACTGAACACACTCTAACCATATGATCCAGCAGTTGCATTCCTTGGTATTTACCCAAAAGAGTTGAAAACTACATCCACACAAAACCTGCACATGGATATTTATAGCAGCTTAACTCATAATTGCCAAAACTTGGAAACAACCAAGATGTTTTCAGTAGGTGAACAGATAAACAAACCGTCATATATCCTGACAGTGGAATCCTAGTCAGTGCTCAAAGGAAACGAGCTCACAAGCTATAATGCGTATTATTTTACGATTTTATATGCAATTTATATGCAAATTTTATGTCTATAAATTATTTATATGCAAATACATATAAAACTTAATTTTATATGTAAATTTATATGCTTGCTATCAAGCGATCAAGCATAACAGTGCATATGACTTTACGATTTCACATGTCAATAACGCCTCAATAAAGCTTGCACTTCTAAAAATGCATATTACTAAGTGAAAGAAGCCAATCTGAAAGGTTACATACTGTATGGTTCCAACTATATGGCATTCTGGAAAAGGCAAAGCTACAGAGATGGTAGAATGATCAGCGTTTGCCAGGGGTTGGTGTGGGTAAGGACTGAATAGGCTGAACACAGAGAATTTTTAAGACAGTGAAAATAGTCTGTATGGTACTATAATGATGGATAGATGTCGTTATACATCTGTCCAAACCCACAGAATGCCCAGCACCAAGAGTCAGCCTTTTTGAAAACTGTATAGGTTCATCAGTTATAACAAATGTACCACTCTGGTGTGAAAATGGTGATATGGAGGGAGGCTGTGCCTGTATGGGGGGGAAGGGGAAATATGGGAACTCTCCGTACTTTCCATTCAATCCTTCTGTGAATTTAAATCTACTCTAAAACATAAAGTCTATTTAAAAAAAATAACAACAACACAGTACAACCCCTCCTCATCCTCCCATCCCCCCCCCAAAATAGTATCCAATGAAGCAGACAGCTTCAGGGCGAAAAAAGCCTCCCCAGGCAATTCTAAAGCACAGTTAGAATTAGGGACCAGTACTCAGTCACTATAAAAATACCCAATCAATTCAATAAACATAAATTCACAACATAAATTCAAGCTCAAGAACCACTGGGTACGTTTACTAATTTTAGTGAATAATCTCTTTTGGCATCTCTTTCACCATTTTATGAGCATCTTCAAAGCGTTGAGACGATATCTTTTTCTTACAACATACTGTACAGCTCATCAAAGGCATAAATCAGGACAATGTTCGGTTTATAAAAAGATGGCAAAGGAAAAAGATTCTGAGCCCTAAATTTAAGCACCTTTTGAACTTTATAAAACACTTTAAGGGCAACATTGTGAATGCAATAAGAAGACTAAGATTTTTATCTAGTCCTTTTTAAATACATTGTTCTATCTGTGAGTTACTCCATAAAGATAATGAAAAATTATTTTCTACCCAAAATTAGCAATGCAAAGATTTAAAGCAGTCCGAAGAACATTCAAAAAAAAAAAAAAGACATATTTAGAGAGGAAACAAATCCTCTAAAAAGATGTGTCATCTTGCTTCATTACGGTTCTAAAATTAGCTCTTCCTTATTTAGGTGAGAAAGAGAGCTAAAATCATCGCTTAGTACTATGCGCCACAGTTTGGTCTGAAGGGCTCCATGCTAGAGGTAAGGACCTCGATTGCCATTTTATTTCAAAGATCTTATTCCTCACTCCACAGGAGCCCTCAATAAGTATCTGACACAAATGAGCAACACTTTCTTAAAATTTTTCTTCCCGCAGTCCTCATCGTGCTCTAGGATCCACTCCTACCCTGGCGTCCTTTTCCTTCATGGCCACAACGCTCTTCACTAACATCCACCTGAATGACCTTAGTTCCTGGTTCCCATGTTACCTCGAGGTCACTTTCTGTTCTTAGCCTAGTTTCTGAACTTCAGAGTAAGAATTGCCACCTAGTCCCAAAAAATCACCACTTAAATATCCCCTTGCCCCCCTTCCCCTCACTGGGGTACCAAGCACAACGGATTATCCGCGAAGGCCCCACCATTATTGGCATCCTTAACTCAACTGCACCACAGATGCCCCAGCCTGGAAAATCTCATTAGCTCAGCAGTTTGGGGGAAGTCGTTAACTTCTTACAACCTCAGTTACTTCATCTGTTTTATGGGTCAAGAAAACCAATTTAAGAGGCTTGGCGTGAAGGTTACTTGAGACATTGAACTGACACGATTTCAAAGATTATCGCTGCGTGTCGTTGCCCTGCCAGAGAACACCTAAGGAAGTAGTGAACTCAGATCCAGCTATAAACAGGCCCAAGGTCTTTGACTCCATATTACAACACCTATAAAACCACTGGCAGGCTAGGAAGTAATAACTTTCTCTACAGAATGAAACTGAACTGCTTCGGTCATACTTGAACTTCTTTTGTTCTTGCTATAAAGTAAGAGACTCTGCTGTCAAATCTTATTTTCTCAAATTCTCAGATTTCACAGTATTAAGGAACAGTCGCTTCCTTTAGTAGCAAATGCGACATTCATTTAGAAATATATTTTTAATTAACTTTGCTTGTCTCACTGATGAAGTAGAAAGTACATTCACTAGTAGCTCAACAAATTCACGTTAGGTCAGTTTCAATCTCACTTAAGGTCACATTCTCACAGAAAGAATTATTGTAAGAGTTTGTACTGACAGCTTCTAATTAATGTATACTTTTAGAAGGATGAATAATCATCGACTGGATATTCAAAGAAAGATTATATTTCTTGATCTCCCCCCCACACACAAAATGATACCACTCATCATACTTGACACTTCTTTATTTTTCCCAAAAGAATTTTTTCACATATTGAACAGTTTCCCCGAATTTATGAGTTTTTCAATTAAAAGTTAATTTTAAGAAACACACTTGGCGATTCGAGTGAAGAAAAAATAACCGGCATAGAGGTATTCCATAGCTGTTCCATGTGACGACTAAAGGCAGCTTCATTTTATCCATTTATTTATTCAATCTGTCTTTTTCATATGCCTCTGAAGTGCAGAAGACCCTGCCTTTCTTACTGAATCAGTGAATACTTCTAGTTTTTAGAAATGTCTTCTGATTTTCCTAGATCTCTGAGAAAGGATTTTCAGACCTCTTTTTCAGTCCCACTCAATCATTTAGTCAACAGATCATTTATGAGCAGGGTCACACCCTGTTTTAAGCCTTGGAGACAGAGTAGCCAACAAGACAGACAAGGTCCCAGCTCCCATGGAGCAGAAATCCCATTAGGGAGATGGACAACAGGCTCAGAAACAAATATACTATATACTTTGAGGTGATGGTAAGTGCAACGATGAAAATCAAACCAGAACAATAATAAGGTGATCCAGGGTGAGCGGGACTACTATTTTAGACTGGGCATCCAGGAAATGCACTCAGGAAGAAGAGGTATTTGAACAGAGATATGGGTGAAGTTAAGAGAGAGTCATGTTGGGAGAGGATCATTCTAGGCAGAGGGAACAGAGCAAGAGTAGAGGAGAGTGAGGCCAGGGCTAAATCATGTAGAGCCTTGTAGCTGTGATAAGGCATTCGAGCCTATTCTAAATGTGATGGGAAGCCACTGGGGAGCTTTGAACTACAAGGTGACATGGTCCACTTCAGGTTTCTAGAAGATGACCCTGGGTCTTTTGTGGAAATAAACAGTCTGGTTAGGAGGCCAATGCAAGGAGACATGGTTAAATGCTGACTGCATGTTGAAAGTCGAGTTCTTGCAGAACTTGCTGAAGGATGGAATTTATGGTTCCGGTGAGAAAGAGGAATTGGCAAAGACGCTTAGGTTTTTGCTATGAACAGCTGAGCGACTGGCTGGGGTTCTCATTTAATTGGAACAGGGGAGATTGAAGACTGAGTACAGCAGGTGAGGGGGGCACAACCAGGCCCATTGTGCAATAAGGAAAAATGTCTCCCTGCACATAGACTAGACCTGTGAGAACATCAGTCATCGGAAGAAAACTCACGGAGACAGGATCAGGGCAGATATGTGAGTTCATCATTGTCCTTTCCACGCTGGGGTAGCTTCACCCCAGATGCTGCATGGGGGAGAGGGTCATGACTGTTGGGATGTGGGGCTTTTAAGCTGAATGGTTAAGGAAGAACCAGGCTCTCCTCAGACATGACGAGGGACCAGGGTGTGAGAGCAATATGATACAGTAGAACAGTGCTCCATTCCTATCCTTCAGTCCATCCTCTCAGGTGACCAGGGACCAATATATAAGAGCAAGAAGATAGAGCAGAATCTCGCTCCATCCCTATCCTGCCAGCTCCTCTTCTAGTGTTAGGGAACCAAGCGAAGGATCCAAACTATGTGTTGTAGCTGTAGGACAAAGAAAGCTAGCAGCAGGGTTTGTCACCCTAATGCTCATGATTAAAGAAGGACCAGCTCCGAGTGGGGCATGCTTGGAGGGCTGAGGTCCAAGTCTCATGGTCCACCAGGATTGATGGTCTTAAGCACTAGCCTTGGCCAGTTTCTATGGAGATTTGCAAGAGGCCAATTTCTTCTCTACAGGGGATAATTCAAGGACAAATTAATACCTACCTCCTAGTTTAAAAAAAAAAAACTTGGATTAAGTTGGTAGTGGTGGCACGGTGAAATGTGCTTGAATTCTGGGAACAGTCTGAATGTGGATTTCCTAAACAAAAACAAAACCCAAATCAAAAAAGCCTTGCTAATGGTTGATCTTATGAGTTGAGGGGAAAAAGAGGTATCCAGAAGTATGCAGAGTTTTCTGTCTTGAACAACCAATGTAATCATGTTGTCACTGACTGAAATAAGGAAGGTTAAAGAAGTGTGTAGGGAGGGTGGAGGTGGAATCAAGGAGGTTCTGATCTGGAAATGACCGATAGATGCCCAAGTAGAGAGGTGGACAGCACCTGGAGTTTAGGGGAGAGATCTGGGTGGGAGATACAAATCTTGGAGTCATCAGCAAGTAAATGCCTTTTAAAGCCATGGGACCAAATCATCTAAGGAGCAAATATAGAAGAGAAAAGAACCACAGATGGAGCCCTGCCTGGGCTCTGTCAATATTTAGAAGGCTGGAGCGGGCCTACTGCCCACTTCTAACGCCCACTAGACTCTTGATTGCCTTTACCCAGAAAAGAAGGAACGTTCGAGCACAAGGTAATCTCAAAACATGAGATTTACAAAAAATGTGATTTACTGCATAAAGCAGGCCCAAGATACAACAGAAACATCATGTTTCAAGGCAATGGGGGAATATTTACAAGCACGGATACAAAACATGATGAACATACAGATATGAAACCACAGCTTTCTCTGCTCCTCCAAGGAGAATTACCTGGCAGCTCAACAGAAAATTGACAAAATTCATACTTGGCCTACTCTTTCAGAGATTTCAATTAGAATCATGTGATTACGTCAGTCTTTTTGAGGAAGATTTGTTTTCCTTTTGAATACAACACTGTATCCTATTTATTTACTTATTTTTAGATTTTACTCATTTGTCAGATATATATATAGAGAGAGAAAAGACAAGAGAAGACGAGCTCCCCCTAAAAGCAGGGGGAGCAGCAGGCAGAGGGAGAAGCAGGCCCCCCGCAGAGCAAGGAGACCAGCACAGGGTTCAATCCCAGGACCCTGGAATCATGACCTGACCTGAAGGCAGACGCTTAACGGACTGAGCCACCCAGGCATCCCTATCTTATTTTATAGGACTATGTTCTACTCTTCTCCAGTAAAACTAGAGAACTATTAAATTATTAGACATTCCTTTCATGCGATATGTCCATTTTCTGTTTCAACACTAGGTCTTTCAGGTAAATGTTTTAGTTACAGGGCAATGACCTTTCTTTCTTTTTCTTTCTTTCTTTCTTTTAAATTTTATTTATTTATTTGAGAGAGAGAGAGAGTGAGAGAGCACGAGATGGTGGAGGGTCAGAGGGAAAAGCAGACTTCCCGCTGAGCAAGGAGCCTGATGGGGGGCTCGATCCCAGGACCCTGGGATCATGACCTGAGCTGAAGGCAGACACTTAAAGACTGATCCACCAGGAGCCCCCAATGATGTTTCATCTATAGTTATTCTACTACAGATCATGTTTATATTCTTTAATACTCTAAGGAGAAATCATCAAGGAAATTTGAAAATGCCATCATCCTTCCCTCCACTTTTGGATTTACAGCCAGGACCTGGTTGTGGCCTAAGCTAAATGGAGCAGACATTAAGTCATGATTCATAATACTTAATCAGGAACCGAGAGTCTTGGTTGGTAGGAGTGGGGCAACAAATCAAAACATCCAAGAGTATGAAATAGGGAACTATTCTGTTCTCTCTTTGTTTTAGATCATTTCCTCCCCCTCTCAAACAAAAAGACCTGTTTTGTTTTATTTTTATAAAAAAATTACAGTGCAATGTTTTAGATTCTAAAGTCAGGTACAATCTATATGTGAGACTAGCCAAGACATTTTTGGGAAAATAAGCCATAAATAAGGAAGTTGTGTGGCAAAAACATCTATTTCTCACTCCAAATCCATGTAGTCTTTTTACATTTCTCAGCTTCTTAGTTGTTGATGGGATGAAGCGACTAGTTCTGGCCAAGGAGCAGAAAAGTTGCCACTTCCAGATCAAGCCATTTAAGATTCTGGGCACAAACTCTTCATTGCTTCCTTCCTATCCTTTGGTGACCTGAAGGCCACACATTACAATTGCAGCATCACACATGGAAGTAGCTACTGTCACTGAATCCCTGCATGGAAGACAACCGACCCACAGTGGTGAATGTGAAATAAGTTTTTCTTTATTAAACCACAGAGATTTGTGGTTTTGTGTTTCCACATAGTATTTATGGATATACTGATACAAAAAAGAAACTCTCTTCCACAGATACTACCAAAAAGATCAAGGAAATATAAAAGTGTTCATAGACACATGTCTACTCAAAAGTTTCATATATGATGGTGATGTCTGAAATCAGGGAGGAACTGTGGATTACTGATGCATGTCTAAGTTAACAAATTAACCCCAAATGCAGTGTTCCAAAACAATAACAATCATTTATTGACTCTCATAGATTCAGTGGGTCAGGAATTCAGACAGAATATCATGGAAACAGCTTATCTTTGCACCCTGCACAATGTCTAGAACCTCAACTGGGGCAGCTCCAAGGCTGAGGGCTGGAATTTTCTGAAACTCATCCACTCACCTGTCTGAGGCTGATGCTGCCTGTTGGCTGGGGCCCTAGGTAGGACTATGAGCTCTGATACCCACATTTGGCCTCTCTGCATTGCCTGGACATCCTCACAACATGGTGGCTGGGTTTTAAGGGTGAATGTAGCAAGAAAAAGAGCTGTATTGTCTGTTGTGACCTAGCCTTGGAAGTCATACAGCATCGCTTCTGCCATATTCTATTGGTCAAGGCAGTTACAAAGGTTCACCCAGGTTTAAGAAAGGGAACGCAGATGTCACCTTTCAAATGGAGAAGTGTCAATGTCATATTGTAAGAAGGACATGAAGGATTCTTCACGTCCTTCTTACAATATGAGATTGAGATATATTCTTTGAAAAATACAATCTGCCCCAGTGATAATGGGTAATGTGTTTGTTAAGGATCCAATACCATTTTTGTCCTCCTACTATATACCCTACTGCTATAGAGATGAGAATAACAAACATTTTCTTACATACAGATACGGTTTGAACAGGTTACTAAAACTCTAGCTAATTATTGCATGAAAGAAGAAATGCAGCAGCTAACCCTTTCTAAAATTAAAGATGTTTTGATAGAACTTCCTCAAATCACAAGCTAGTATATAGGTTAAATTTCCATATACATTATTTTATTTTTTTTTAGTTATCTCAAACTCCTGGAAATAATTTGGGTCATTTACTGAGATATTTTTAGTGTTCAAAGCCTTGAACATTCCAGGCCAGAGATATTTTTGTTGTATTATGTGAAGTAGAGCTTCAGGCTTTCATTTTCTATGTGTCTATGTACTACAATAAATGAAAAACTATTTTCAAGGAGAATCTTGGCCTTGCCCATGGTTTTCCCGTGTCTCACCTTAAAGCAGAGGTAATATGGTTCCCTATTCAGTCACATACCCTTATTAAGTGGTTCCTAGCTTTCTGCAAAAGGGTATCAACCCTACTCCCCGGTGATTGTCTGCAGAAGTATTCCAACATAGAAAGGCTGACTGTCAGAACTCATAAGAGTGTAATTTCAAACCCTCTGTTGGTCTATTTTTCATTTAATGTTTGTCTGAAATTTAAAAAAAAGTGTCTAGGGAAGATTATCTGAGCATTATAGAGTCCTTCCTGTAGCCAGCAACTGCCTTTGCCCAGAGGTCCTAGGATCCCTTCTACCAGCTTGTGCCCCTCCCCCAACTTCTGCAACTCTTTTGGGGAAGACGGACCTACAGGCACTGGGGCCACTTTGACCACAGGCATGACAGCAGGAAGTATCAGGGAGTTTACGTCATCCCCACGCACAACCCTTGATCCCCCTTTAGCCAATGACTGATGGGTGCAGGTAAAGCCCAGTTCCTTTGCCCTAAGTCAGGACAGATTCTGAGTTGTAATTTCTCCTCCAGAGCTACCCTGTGGGATTAGGTGGAGGCTGGGACATTACTTGAACTCACACCCTGCTCAGTTTCTTCCCCTCTTTCATCTTGTCCCCCCATCCCCTTGGCAGCTTCTCCTGGGAACACTTTTTAAACAAATCACATTTTGAGTGCACAAATTTGAGTCCTCAAGTTATGGTCTGCTTCTAGAGAACAAGATCTACGTGCTATCCATCTCCTTAGACATTCTGCTATCTTTCTGTGAATTAGGGTTGCTCACTAGAGAGTGGGATACATGGTGTAGATCTAATGAATCAGAATCTACATGCCGATGAGGTCCCTAGGAGATCTGTCTCTACAGGAACGTTCCAGAAGCACTTTTCTGAAGAAAGAGTTTTATGAGCTGTTTCAAGAAGAAGTAAGACATTGGAGTAGACCAGAAATAGAAAGAGAATAGACGACCCCTGGGGATAAAAATATATTATATGTTTATAAAAAATAAAATTAAATTTAAAAAAAAAAGAAAGAAAGAGAATAGACGAGAGTAGACCAGAAATAGACAGTGGAAGAAATCACAAACCTTGTCAAAAATGAATTATTGAGTTATTTTCATTTTTCTAATATTCCAATGCTATTTAAATAATTCCAAAGTAGAGAAAGTGATGGAAAGCGTCCAACTCATTTTATGAAGCTAGCAAAACCACGGTATTAAAACCCGATAAAGATTAAACACTCCAAGAGAAAGCTTATTAAATCGTCCAGTGAATATGTAAAAATAAGTATCTTAAACTTTGGGTTCGTTACCTGAGTCCAGCATGAAAAGAAAAGAATACATCATTGGGACACCTGGGTGTCTCAGTCTTTAAGTGTCTGCCTTAGGCTCAGGTCATGATCCCAGGGTCCTGCTCCTTGCTCAGCAAGAGCCTGCTTCTCCCTCTCTCTCTGCCCCTCCCCCGCTTGTGTTCCTTCTCTCACTGTCTCTCTGTCAAATAAATAAATAAAATCTTAAAAAAAAAAAGACTAGTAAAAAACAATGAGAAAGAATTTATACTAGCAATGCAAGTGTTAATTAATATTTAAAAATCTACTCACACAATTTATTACATCAACAGAGAAAAGTCAAAATTTCAATAGATATCCCAAATTAATTAATCAATGATAAAATTAAATATCCATTAATTATAAATATGTGTAGTAAACCGGGATCAGAAGGAAACTTTGCCAACCAGTAAATAAATATTTTGCAAGCAACAATTTACATCATTCTGATAGGCTTTTCAGCTGAAGAGAGGAATAACAGAAGGATACTTAACATCATCACTATTCTTTTCTTTTCCACTCATTGTAAGTTCCAAACAACATAATAAAATAAGAAAAGAAATAAGAGGTATAAATATTGGAAAGAGAACAGAACTAATGACATTTTCAAATATTTTCTTGAAACTTCAAGAAAATCATCCATGAAAATGTTATAACTATTAGGAAGTGATGGATAGCAACGTAAATATACAAGTATCAATCACTTTTCACATATTAAAAAATAAATATTTCGTCACAGAATGAACAAAAATATGATGTATTTACAAATGATCTTGGCAAGAAATGTGCAATACTATGTAAAGAAAACAAACAAAAATCCACTTAAAAGAAGAGTTTACAATGCAGAAAGACATCATATTTCTGGGTAGGAAAATCTGTTATCATTAAAGTGTTAATTCTTCCCAGTTTGCTTTTTAAATGTGATACATTTCTAATCTAATCCAACACCAACTTAACATTCTTGCAACTTGACAAAATGCTTTTCAAGTTTATCCAGAAGAATAAACATGCAGGAATAACAAAGAAAATTTTAAAAAGAAAAATGAGAAGAGACTTGAAACAAAATGTTGAAATATATTATAAAGCCGCAATAATTTGAACAATCTGGTATGAATGCAGGACCAGCCAAACAATTCAAGGTAACAAAAATAGAAGGTCCAGAACAGACACAGGAATGTTTAAGAATTTAGCATATTATGATGGCTGTCTCATTTAAAAACCATGTTTATTATATAACTTGACAAAATATTTGTGGAACAATTCATTTAAACTGCATTATATTCCAGAATAGATTTCAGCTGGGCTGAAAATATAAATTTTTCTTAAAGATTTCATTTATTTATTTGCCAGAGAGAGAGAGAAAGCACAAGCAGAGGGAGAAGCTGTCTCCCTGCAGAGCAGGGAGGCCCACATGGGACTCGATCCCAAGAGTCTGAGATCATGACCCGAGCCAAACGCAGATGCTCAACTGACTGAGCCACCCAGGTGCCCCTCAAAATGTAGATTTTTAAGAAAAAAAAAATGAACATCCCGGAAGACAATATCAGTACACATTTATGTAATTTTAGGGTACCATAGGCTTTTCTAATAACACTGAAAACAACATCAGACAAAATAATACTGGTCTAGTTGACTATATGAAAACATTAATACATAAAAGAAACAGCACTAAATATTAAAAATTCAAGCCTATTGTGCTCCTCTGTTGGAAGGAGACAGACAGAATTGGGAAAACATCATTGCTACATATGAGGTAAAAAAAGAAATATACACAAGAAAGAGCTTTCACAAATCAAGAAAAAGTAAAGTTAAAATTGGCAAAGGCCATGAAAGTGTAATTTACCAAATTGCAGAGCCCACTGCTTTATTTTTAGGAAAAGTTTAGCTTCTCTAAGAACAAAGTGCAAATCAAAAATAACAATGAGTGTATCAAACTGACAAGAATTAAATAAAATTATGACACACAAAGTTTTGAAAAGCGTGCCAGTAGCTGGTACTCTCAAATACAGTTGGCCGGAGTGTAAATTTGTAAATTGTAGAACATTCTACATAGAAAAGATATATATCTTCCACATTTTGACCATCGGGCTTCTAGGAATTTGTCCTTAAGGAAATAATTATAAATTTTGCAATGATTTATCTACAAGTATGTCCAGAGTACCATTTCTTATAGTATCCAATTTTGGAAACCAACCCACTGTTCTATAATAAAGGATTGGCTCAGTAAATAAATGCTTTTATCTAATGAAATACATAGAAGCTATTCAATGTATTTTTAAAGAATGCTTAATGACTTGGGACAATGTGCATGATATATAGTTTAATTAAAAACAGATTGAAAAATAATCTGCAGTTTGAACCTCTTGTTAAAAATTATATTCGTGCATAATATAAGACAGGAAAAACACATACCAGAATGTTAATAGTGCTTTTCCCCCAGATGCTGGGATTTTAGATGATTTTTAACATCTTTTTTTCTGCTTACCTATTCCACATTTTCTTCAATGAACATGCCATCTTCTATAATCAGAATTTATAAATATTAAATTAACTTTAAAAAAGTAAAAAAAGAGAAACACTCCATCTGTGTTTTCCATTATGGAAAATATGTTATCAGTATGTGTTTGTCAGGCTAGGAGTGCCTACTTCAGGGCATACCCAGGAGAAATACTTGTCCAGTCTTGACATGAACAAACAATGACAGTTGCTCTTGTCCTGAGCACTTGACCTGTTTTTATCTGATCAGTCCCAGGAACCATGTAAACCAGAAAGCTTGGAGACAACCTATGCTCACCTCTGTAAACAAGGCTGTGAATCTATGTCACATGGAATTGTTCCACTTAAGAACCTTGTCATGTCTATTTTGTGTATTCTGAGAAGTTAGCTTAAGTCCTTCCAGGAAAGACACAGAATTTGTATAAAGTAGTAAGTATACCCACCCTCTAAGGGCTCTGAAGCAATAAGAGAATTTCCCAGCATGAAAGAACCAAAGAGCACAGCAAAGGAGAATCAGCACTAGATCCACAAAAGAATTCACTCTTGGGACGCCTGGATGGCTCAGTGGGTTAAGCGTTTGCCTTCAGCTCAGGTCATGATCCTGGAGTCCTGGGATCGAGTCCCACATCAGGGTCTCTGCTCATCAGACTCTTGGGCTGGCAGACACTTAACTTGGTCCTACTGGTGTCCACTGAGTGGGAGCAAGATGTTACTCTTATCACTGAACCCCCAAAACGTTTATTCAATGAACAGCAAAGTTCGCCAGATAGTTACTTCAAAATTGATGATATTTAAGGTTCCAACACATATCAAACTGATCATTCAGTAAGTACATTCAGATAGATCAGGCCCTTTAAAGCTAACAACTTTTTTGACTCATCATTCTAAGCGGATTTCTGTATTCGCTTTATGTACCGTACAATGACAAGACTAAAATGGCTTCAAGACATTCATTCCAGTTAAGACAAAGCTCACTTTAAAAAAAAAAAATGAAAACCATCTTTTTTTTTTAAAGATTTTTTTTTTAAAGGCTTTGTTTATTTGACAGACAGAGATCACAAGTAGGCAGAGAGGCAGGCAGAGAGAGAGAGGAGGAAACAGGCTCCCTGCTGAGCAGAGAGCCCGATGAGGACCTTGATCCCAGGACCCTGGGATCATGACCTGAGCCGAAAGCAGAGGCTTTAACCCGCTGAGCCATCCAGGCGGCCCCATCTCTCTTTTTTTTAAAGTAAGTTGAACAGAAAGGAATTCTTCAAAATGAAAAAAAAAAAAAAAAAGACCCAAGATTATTGAGTATGCTCTGCAATTTAAAATTTAATATTGCAGCTTGATTCTCTACTAACTTTTTTGTGCATTTCTAACGTAGACATATGGCTTTGAGAGCCCATCTAGAATACTAACAAATAAATAATGGTTGAGCACAGCTGACAGCATGCCCAGTTGTACGCATAGATTAAAGTAAGGCTGATTTTGAACATACTACCTTGCCAGTTTGTAATAGGAAGCTAATATTATTACTCCTTTCTTTTCATTTGCATGCTTCCGAACAGCCAAACAGCACCCTCCCCTCCCCTCCATGTGTCGTTACTGGTACAGAGCCCCAAGGACCAGTACCCATGGAAGGTAGAAGTGTTCTCTGGCAGTGTACTGGGTCAGTGAAGATTTTCCAACATGAATCCAATGTGTCTTACTTTTCTTTGTCCACTCCTACAGTCTCCTTTGTACTGTATGTTGTGCTCCGTGGAGAAACTAATAACTTTGATATATCGGGGAATGTTACTGGATGCTTTCCCAACAGCAACATGTGGGAACTTTCCAACTAACACAATAGCCTTTTCTCAATAGTTATTTGTTTTTACTTCCTTATAGCTTTTCATACAGTTGGCCATTTCCTCCTTGAAATCCTCCCTGTCCTCAGCTGCAATGATCCTTCTACATCTAGGAACGTGCCCCCCGCCATGGCCACACCTTGTGTATCCCCATCTCTGTGGTTCACTGTGGAATCTACTAGATGTTTCATTCCACTGATTTATGTGTTACAAACAAATCAATGGCCCTGTCCTCTTTGAAAACTCCCGAGACCATCCCATATTGATTTGACCTGCCCCTGGTTGCACACTATTTATATCATGTTGGTCAATAACCAAATACAGCTCTAGGACATCACTTGTGATGTAGCCTTATGTTTGAGCTAATATTTTAGACTCTTCTTAGAAAGAAACACATCCTCCTCAGAGACAGAGAGAGGGAAGTCAGCTATTTGAGATGTGACCTGATGGGCCTCCCCGTTCCTGTCGAGGGCATCATCAACTCAGGGAAGAAAGAATTGTTAGAGCAGACTCAACGGGAGAAGGGTACTACTCAGTTTTGGGTTTTGAATTTAAGAACAGGCTTTTGAAGCCTGTGGCAAAGCCAGTAGTTTGAGAACAAAGGATGGAGTTCCAAGAGTATTGTCTTTTTCAGTTTTAAAAGCCAAGGGGACTCAGGAATCACTGATGGCTAAACAAAAGGCACGGAGTGTAGGATTGGCTTGGTGAAGAAAAAACAGTGACCCAAGCTGGGCAAAGGCAAAAAGAGTCAGAGCAGGGGAGGAGCTCTTGCGGGGAGCGAGTGATGAGAATGGAAACCTCTGCTCCCTTTCTGGTTGGGGTAAACTATTATAAGCAAGCTCCCCATGACTTTGTCTGTGTAATGAGGACAGATAAGTAACTGTGGCTCTTGAGGGTTGGGAATGGCCAGGCAGAAGGACCTAAGGGACACTTGGGAAGGCGCCATGCACTCCAGCATGGCTGCTCCAAAGAGCAGTCCCAGGTTTTCCCAAGCATAGGTCTGACCAGGAGAACAACAATGGGACTTGGGTATTCTGAGTTTGGATGAGGAGGATACAAGTGACTGGCAGAGATCATGGACCAGAGACCAAATGGAAATATCCCGGCAGGTGCCAGCAAGTACAGAGTCAATGGGCGGTGGCCTGGGGGAGCAGAGCCACTCTAGCTCCTCTATTGAAGCTAAAAACCCCAAACCTTACCTCATACCCAGCCTCTGAGAACTTGGCCACCATCCCAGAGACAAGGCAGAAAGGGGAAGCTTTGAAATGACCAAGAACGTCCTGGAATGACTAAATGTATGTGGAAAAAAAATTATGTTTATCTTACCAAGCAGAGCGGAAGCTAGAGGTAACCAGTCATACAGAAGAGTTTTGAAAACTATAGTAGAAAATCAATACAAGTTGCGTGTTTTGAGTACTTAGGCCCAAGCCTAAGGATGTTTATCCACTACTCTTTATTATCTCCAACTAAAGACAGGTATCTGTTTTTTGTTTGTTTATTTGTTTGCTTGTTTTTGCATTTTTGGTTTCCCTCCAAAGCATCTAGAAGACCTGGGAGGGTCTGACAAATAATCATTGAATGACTGAATAATCAAGTCCTTACTTTGAAACTCTAACTTAGCAGCTATCTTAAGATTGAAACAACAATGGCCTAAAGTTTAACATTTTGCCCAAAGATTGAGAGGACTGTATTTAAAAATTAGACCCTCCCCCCTTCTTCCTACAACTCATCCATTCTTCTGCTCAAGAAATAAACCTCTCGTTTAGGGGAGGTGAGGAGACGTAACGTGTGCTCAGTAATGCCTCCTACTTCTGCAGATGCCATAATGCCCGTCTTGGAGGGATAAGAGGACCCAAGTCCAAAGAGTTATCTGAAAATATCTTTGCAGTTCGTCATCACAGTCATGAAACAATAGGTGATGATGAAGATGAGTAGAGGGGGGAAAAGCTCATGTAGACACCATTTGGGAGTAGAGGACAATAGCATTAAAAGTGGGACTATAGAACAATTCTGTAGAGATATGCCGTGTATATCTGCTCATGTAAAATACCTGAGTTACAAAAACAAGGTTTTAAAGACCCATTACAGTCATCCAATTAAAAAACCAACACACGATTATAACAAATGTACCACTTTAGTGCAAGATGTTGATAGTGGGAGAGGGGCAGGGGGTATTGGAAACTCTGTGACTTTTTTTTTTTTAAGATTTTATTTATTTGAGAGAGAGACAAAAAGAAGAAGGGAGAGAGCAAGAGAGAGCGTGCACGAGTTGGTGGGGAGGGCAGAGGGAGAGGGAGAAGCAGGCTCCCCCCTGAGCAGGGAGCCTGATGCGGGCAGGTCTCGATCCCAGGACTCTGGGATCATAACCGGAGTCAAAGGCAGACGCTTAACTGATTGAGCCACCCAGGCGCCCCCAGAACTCTCTGTAACTTCTGTTCAATTTTGTTGTTAACCTAAAACTGCTAAAAAAAAAATGAAGTATCTTGGGACTCCTGGGTGGCTCAGTTGGTTAAGCAGCTGCCTTTGACTCAGGTCATGATCCCAGTGTCCTGGGATCAAGTCCCACATCGGGCTTCTAGCTTGGCAGGAAGCCTGCTTCTCCCTCTGCCTCTGCCTGCCGCTCTGTCTGCCTGTGCTCGCCCGCGCTGTCTGTCTGTCTCTCTCTCTCTCTCTCTCTGACAAATAAATAAAATCTTAAAAAAAAATGAAGTATCTTAAAAAAAAGAAAAAAGGCCACCATACTAAATCTGTAGAGACAGAGGATTGGGGTTTGCCTGAGGCTTGGGGGAGGCTGGACTAGGGACCAGAATTAGGACTTAATGGATAGGGAGGTTTCTTTTTGGGATGATGAAAAGGTTTTGAACTAGACAGAAGTGGTGTTTGCTCAACAACATACATGTACGAAATGCCACATAAAGTGGTTTATTTTATGTTATGTGAATTTCACCTCAATTTCTTAAAAAGCCACTGTTAGAATAGATGAGCTTTCTCAAAATTACCTCACCTGGAATTATAGTCTTCCTACATGGTTCTCAAAAAAGGACTTCCACCATCCAATTTGTTTTGAAGCAGCACATACCTGTCCTCTGCTTAGACACCACTACCCTGCATTAGTGTCTTACAGATGTTGAGTGGTCCCGCAGTAAATTTCTCTATGTCTGTTTGCACAAGGGCTCTCATCCCCAGCTCTCTGCATCATATTTGATAACATCCCACAACACACATTTTGGAAAATACTCCACTCGATCTCTCTAAGACAAGAGAACTGCCACCCATTCTTGTTCCCACGGTTCTAGGAAAAAGGTTTTCATACAGCAACCTTTCTCAATGTTTGTTGAAAACAACGTATCCTTCACGCGGAAATAATAGGAGAGCTTTCGCTAAGGTTCAAGACAATGATAGGTGGCCTTGATAGACCCCATTCTAAGTGAATGATGAGATGTTAGAGTAATAAAGACATGACACTGCTCTTAACCACTACGTGGTTTGTAGGAAGGAGTGCCCCACTAGGAAAACTTATTATCCTGGCATGCAGAGATCAGCTACCCATAGAGTTTGAGATTTTATTCATTTACACAAATTGCATTTTATATATACTTCAGAAAATACGACACAATATGAGGGTACACCTTAAATAGCTGACTTTTTAATAACAGATATAAAAATGTCCAATACAAAGGCAATTCAATAAAATGAAATGGCTCAAGGCTATTTCTTCATTACAAGTAAATGCATCCTCATGAATCTTCACTCTGAAGCCATTTCTTAGATTCCTAAAGTGTTGATTTCATAATAATTACCACCGATAAGAATATCTGTGGAATGGAATTGTCTGTCTTCTGATTGAAGTCAATTATTCTCAGTCAGGGGTGGGATATAATTTTAGGGTGGGGCAGGGTGGGGAGGGAGTCTACCGCCTTCTCCCAGAGAGATGGATTAGAATCACCCAAAAGAATGCTTACTCGAAAAGGAATTGTCAGGCACCTGGGTGGCTCAGTTGGTTAAGCGAGTGTCTTCGGCTCAGGGCATGATCTGGGAGTCTCGGGGTCAAGTCCCACATCTGCTCGGGGGAGAGGTCTGCTTCTCCCTCTGATCCTCTCTCCTTCTCATGTGCTCTCTCTCTCAAATAAATAAATAAAATCTTTAAAAAATTACTTAAAAAAAGAAAATGGATTGTCAGTATTATAATTACAGATCTGACTTTAGTCCAAATAATTAACTCACCTTGAAGATGTCATCACAATTAAGAGGGTGTGGGAGTTTTCAATTCCTCAAATGGAGACATGCATTAAGAAAGGTAGGGAACCATAAAGGCGCACGTTGTCTAGAGACAGATGAAACACAGGCAGGCTATTACTTCACCACCCACACCACGCATTTGCTTCCCCAAGTCCCATGCCCCGAATGTCCCATAGGTCTGGACTTCCCCGATCTGAGGGTGAGTGGGTTGGCAGTGCATTCCAGGAAGTGACATCCCAGGAGGCCACACTCTGACTCAGGCTGTCCCTAGAAGCCCATCTTCTGTGTAGTCCCAGAATTCCTGGCTTTGACATCTGGAATCACCTGTCTTACGCTTCTGACTTTCCTCAAAGTCGTAGCGCCAGGACCCAATAGGTTACTGCTGCCTAGACACGCTGCATTGTAAGAACATCTCTGGGGCATCTGCTGGCTTCAAAATGCCATCACGCTCAACTGTGTATGCATGTGCACGCGCAGGCCTTGTATTAGCCCCTGGCTGCTGCCGATTGGACCGGGGCCACCTAAGTGGCCACCTAGACCCCTTTCTTTCTCCAGGGAATTTAAAATTGAGGCTCAGAGGTACTGGTCAGGGTACAGGGACCTTAGATGGCAAGCTGGGAAAAGACTGGGCTGGGAATATCGTGTTTGACCATGGATCCCTGAGAAGGCAGAGAACGTGATCCTGAAGACAGAGGGAGAAGAGGAGAGTCAAGCAGATACACAGACTAAAGCAGGTTTGAGAGAGTCCGTGGCCCCAGGGGAAAAGAGAAGCCCTGCCATGCTTCTGATGTTTTTTCAGGTCCTGGTTCAAGACCACACTGTGTTCTTCCTTCATTTTCTGCTTTCTGACATACCTCTGTGTTGTAAGAAATCCTCCTTGTGCATTTTTGTTCCCAACCTCAGAGAGCTCATGTAATTTTCCATTACCTGCAGTCAAAAGATCTGTCACTAAAAATTAAAAATTTTAGATTTTTAGCTCACATTTCACCATTTATCTGGATAAATGTTCAATACCAGTTTTTAATACACATCTAAGAGTACTTCACTGATATGTGAAGCTTCTAATATTACTCAATTCATATTTTACAGCTTGTCATGTTCCTACCACAACAATAGAAACATTGCATGATGCTAATATGTAACATAACATGCAACATTACACATAATATAACATATTTCCAGGTTCCAACGTTTAGGACATAGACATCTTCAGGGAGCCATTATTCTATTTAACAGAGCCTGAGTACCTTGGCTCTTCCACATGGCTAGCATCAGCTTCCTGACAGCACAGTGATCTCAGAATGGTCAGGCTTCTTACATGGTGCTCAACTGACTCTTAGAGGGAGCTTTCCAGGCAGAAAAACTTCAATGTGCAAACACTTATCAATGTCTCCTTGGCCAAAGCATGCAGCTATGACTGCAACCCAGGGTCAGTGTGGACAGAGAGTACACAGGGCAAGAATACAGGCAGGCATGGCTATCCAGGGCCGCGACTGCCATAGTCATCACAATCACAATTAGAATATTCTTTCCAGTAAGCTCCACACATCCTCTTCAAATGTCCAAAGTTGCAAAAGAGAGAGCCTCGTAAAGAGTACAAAATCTTTGCTAATTCAAGAAACGACTGTTCCTTCGCAACACAAAACCAAATGGACATTGTCTGCCATCACCAACTCGTGCACATGACACAGACTCCCTGAGCACCTCCTGGGTCCCCAAGTCTTGGATGCTATCCTCTTGACCAGCCATTGACGGCTTGAATAAGACAGGTCCTCAGATGCCACAGAGGGTGTCAACTATGTCCCCACAGGCACTTACACAAAGCGAGAAAGAGCATCTGGTCCTGGATGCTACTTTTAAAGAACGCTCGTGGGTCACATGGGTTCCTTTGTTTATGTATAGAGCAAGATGAGATGCTTTACCACGGTCAGCCTAGATGGGACACCTCTGACTGGTTCTAGTCATCCATTGATGTTTCTTGCTTAACCCAGTGATCAGCATGATGATGTTAAATGGTGATTTTTCTGACATTCCTTTTAATTCTATTTGTGACCTTTCTATTGGAAGAAAGAGTATTGTCTTCTCCTATATTTATGTATGTATATTATTATGTATGTATGTATTTATGTGTATTTATGTGCCCCTGGTTCCTGGCACAGGACTTCTAAAATCCTTGTAATTTCCTAAGTGGTAAGAGCACTAGAGGCATCTTTCGTTTTAATATTTGGCCTTGACTCATCCTTCACATAGGGTTCCTGAAACCCTGGTAAATTCCTAAGCAGTAAGAGTACTAGGAGTATCTTTCATTCCAGGGTTTGGTCTTTGACCCTGGTTCCTGACATACTACTCTGAAATCCATTGTAATTTCCTAGGTGATAGGGAGTGTCTTTTGTTCTAGTAAGGTGGTTCTTGGTGGCTCCTGGATAGTTTCAGGATGGAGGCTGGTCACCAGAAAGATCAAGCCACAATTAGAAGCTTAGAACTTTTAGCCCCGCCCTGCATCATTTGGGAAGGGGAGAGGGCTGGAGATGGAGTTAATAATCCATCATGCCTATGTGATGAAGCCTCCATAAAAATTCCAAAAGTACAGACTTTGGAATGCTTCTGGGTTGTTGAACACTTCCATACGCTGGAAGGGGTCACACCTCAACTCTACTAGGACAGAACCTCCTGAGCTCAGGACCCTTCAGGACCTCACTCTATGTATCTCTCCATTTGCCTGTTCTTTGTATCATCTAAAATATTCTTTGTAATACATTGGCACTAGTAAGCAAACAGTTTTCACAAATTGTGTGAGCCACTCCAGCAAAGAATCAAACCTCCAGAGGGGGTTGTGAGATCCTCTGATTTGCAGCTAAGCTGGACAGACATTGGGAGTAACCTGAGACTTACTACATGTGGTTGACATCTGAAGTGGGGGCCAGTCTTATGGAACTGAGCCCTTAACCTATGGGATCTAGGCTAACTCTGGTGAGGGTCAGAATTGAACTGGATTTTAGGGCACCCAGCTGGTGTCGGAGAATGGGTCAGTGTGGGGAAAGCTCCACAAATCTAGTGTCAGGAATAATAGTCAAGGTAAGAATAAAGGAAGACAGAGTTTTTCCTAGACCCATGTACACATGGATTCTTATTTTACTTAAGGGGTAATAACTTTTTATTATCATTGTTTATTTTAAACTCAAATGGTCTCAGATGAGCCAGTGGTGGCTCCTGTGTCATGTCCCCATAGCTCTCTGAGCACTTCCTTACTGGTTAGTCTCATAAGATATTCCAGACTCATCTTGTACTTTCTCTGCCCCCGCCCTGGGATCACCTATTTCTCCAAGAAGCCCAGATTTCTATTTTGGAGATAGAAACCAAATTTAGGTGCCAGGCATTTTCAATTGTTATTAGGGTGTCTCTAGGGTTGCTTCTAGGCCCTCTCCTTGGATAGAGGCAGCAAACAGATGAAGGCATCTACATACAAACATACATATATGTACACAAAACAGAATTTCTGGAGGGTGGACAATACACAGAAGACGAAAAAGAGAGAGAGACTGAGGTAAACACGATAATGGTCTTCCAAAGACGTCCATGTCCTAATCCCCAGAAATTGCAAATATCTTGGGTCTCATGGCAAAGGGGAATTAAGGTTACAAGTGGAATTAAGTTTGCTAATCTGCTGGCCTTAAAATGGGGGAGATGATCCTGAATGAGCCAGGTTGGCCCAGCGTCATCACAGGGATCCTTCAGAGCACAAGAGAGATGGAGAAGACAGCTGGCTAGCATGAGACAGTTAGCCAACATCGCTGTCTCTGAAGATGGAGGTCCTGCCAACCAGAGAAAGCAGGTGGCCTCTCAGTGCTGGAAAGGCAAAGAAATGGATTCTCCTCTAGAACCTTCAGAGGAGAATGGATCTCTGCCAGCACCACCGTTTTAGCCTGGTAAGACCTATGTTCGACTTCTAATCTTCATACCAGTCGTGTAATAAATGTATGTGGCTTCAAGTCATTAAGTTTGCAGTAATTTGTTATATTACCATATAAAACAAATAGCGACAGCAACTCTTTTGTCGAGCCAAAGCTTAAGAAAAGCTTAAGTTACCTCAAGTCAAAGCAGAGAGAATCAATTAATTAATTAATTGGATTTTGATTAATCAATTTGATTTTGAAAGTTATTAATTAGTTAATTAATTAATTTTGACTGAAAGAACCTCAACCCAACTCATCTGGAGAAATATTCAGCATTATTTCAGGTCTGGACACTGAGACCCTCAATAATAGTGGATCCAACCAGAGACAATTTTATTTCTGTGAAACCCCAGTACATAGAGGGTTCTTTTTGAGAATCTAGCAGGGGTCCAGGCTCCTTCTGTCTTGAGGAGTGCACAGACTCCCTGAGCACCTCCTGGGTCCCAAGTCTTCGATGCTATCCTCTTGACTTTACCAGTTTGAGGGTGCTGCCCTCTTTGTGGGGTCCAAGATGGCTTGCCAGCACATCCTCATTTCAGCCAGTGGACAGGAGGAAAAGGGACGGGTATAACTCTTCTCTTTTTAAAAGTACCCACTCAGGGTGCCTCGGTGGCTCAGTGGGTTAAGCCTCTGCCTTCGACTCAGGTCATGATCTCAGGGTCCTGGGATCAAGCCCCACATCAGGCTCTCTGCTCAGCGGGGAGTCTGCTTCCCCCTCTCTCTCTGCCTGCCTCTCTGCCTACGTGATCTCTCTGTCAAGTAAATAAATAAAATCTTTAAAAAAAAAAAAAGTACCCACTCATGGGATGCCTGGGGACTCAGTCAGTTAAGCGGCTGCCTTAGGCTTGGGTCATGATCCCAGGGTCCTGGGATTGAGTCCCACGTCAGGATCCCTGCTCAGCAGGGAGAGCCTGCTTCTCCCTCTCCCTCTACCTGCCACTCCCCCTGCTTGTGATCTCTCTCTGACAAATAAATAAAATCTTTTTTTTTAAAGTGACCACTCATCACTCCATTTTACATGCCATTGGCTAGAAATTAGCCACATGGCCACACATCCAAGCAAGTGAAGCTAGGGAGCCTTGTGTCATCCTGAAAGTTCTATTCCAACTGAAAAAGAAGAAAACAGATACAGAAGACAAGTAGCCAGGTCTTCTGCATGGATAACTGATACTCCTTAGTTATGCTGTTTCCTGTTCTTTTTTATGCTCATAAAAGTACATTGTTTTAAGTGTGTGATTCTTCAGGAAGTGAGCATTAGGCTCAGGGCTATTTCTTTCTTTCTTTCTTTTTTTAAGATTTTTATTGATTTATTAGAAAGAGAGAGAATAGAAGCAGGGGGAGCAACAGAGGGAGAGAGAGAAGCAGACTCCCCACTGAGCAGAGAGCCCAACGCAGGGCTCAATCCCAGGACCTGGGATCATGACCTGAACTGAAGGCAGATGCTTAACCAACTGAGCCACCCAGCTCAGGGCTATTTCTATCTTATATGTTGATTCTTAACCAAAGGGGTGAGTTGGTAGCACACAAGAATCACTGGACCTGTGGGTTTCCATATTTATTTAGCTATCCTCTGGTCATCTGAGGTCACTACTGAATAGGGTCCTCGAGCCTCCAGGCCATGCTCTGTATCCCAGGCTCCTCCTGAAATGCTTCTCCCAGTCTTCAAACATTACAACCACCTTCCTCTGTGTGTCTTCAACCCTTGGTCTATCTCCTTCATTTCTCTCTTGCTGGCAACAGCTTCTCTGAAACATGCCTGAATCAGAAACATCTCTCATCCTCACTTTTGTCATCCCTGTAACATTTTCCTATTTGTTGCTGTGACAAAGTCCCACACACCGAGTGACTCCAAACAACAGTCATTTATTATCTCACAGTTCTGTTTGTTAGAAATCTGACACACATCTCTCTGGGCTAACAACAAGATGTGACCAGGCCCACATTCCTTCTAGAGGTTCCAAGAAACCTAACATATTCACAGGTTCTAGGAATGAGGACATGGACATCAGAACCCATAGACATATTCCCAGTCCACTGAAGCCAAAAGCAAAATTAAGTCTCTTTTCCTTCTCTCTGCTGACTCCCAAGTCAGGTCATTATTTAGCTCAAGGATGGGTAGTTGACAAACAAGCTTTCTACCAACCATCACCTACTTTGTACATAATGACTTTATTCATCTTAAGTTATTCTGTAAATGAATACAACACTCTCTGGTGCTCTTAAAAAGAAAAAGATAGCAAAACAAGAAAGCAGTCCTAACCCACTCTTTTAATCCGCCTTGTACTTGATGGCAAGTTTTAACCACTTCACTTTGGATTGTTGGCACTCTGTACAAAGTCAGCAGCAGCACTTAAGCAATGGGACTCAACCTCACTCAGATTGGCCTGGAAAGCCTGTTCAATAGAAATGCTCATGGCATTCGTGATTTTGGAAGTTATGCCTCTGGCCTCAGAGCTCTTTCTAAACAAAAGAGCAAGTGAGAAGAGTGGGGACAGAATGAGTTGTCCTTGAAATGTTTATATATTCGAATCATTTTAATAGAATTAGCTGAACTGCAGCCCTCAAGATCTGGAGGAGAGGGACTTGGTAACCAAGACCGTGGAAAGGGGACTAGAAAGGCTGAATTCTCAGCCAGCTTTTCTCACCGACTTCTAGGCACTAACCATGATGCCTTCAAGCATCATCATCTTTAGGACCAGGGGGAGGGACTTGGTGTAAAACACCTGCATGCTATTCAGGACCAGGAAAGCAATCCTTGCTCCTCCTAGAGTTGATGGTAGATTTGAGAGAATGATCTCTTGCTTGTAACTTCATAAGAGCTGGCATCTGATGGGACTGAGTTAGAAAATGAGTTGGCCTGGATGATTTCAAAGGCCCCATGGGGCTGTGTCCATCCTGAGTTCAGTGACACAGTCTTACTCAACTGACAGCAACTGCTCTGCTCTGGAATGGCCCTGACCTCTGCCGCGCTCCAGCACCAAGGCCTCTCTGTGGCCTGGGTTGTGGCTCTATGCTGCACTTCCCTCTCCCTTCCTGAAAGATGAATCAGACTGGCATGACTCTTGCCGCTCTCCGAGGGAACGGAGACCATGTGAGTGTGCCTGTGGGCGTGTCCTTTCCAAAGAACTGGGCAGTGGCATTTACAGATGAATCAATCTCAGCAGGCACATGTAGTCCCTGCTTGACTTTGTTTTCTTGGGAAGCAAATGGTAAGCAAATGTACTGTCTATTTACATTTTGCGCTGTGCATTTGAGGAATGTAATATGGTGTCTTGGTCTGGTGGGGCAGTGACAAAATACTGTAACTTCAGTGGTCTATGACTAGCAAACATTTATTTCTCACCGTTCTGGAAGTGGTTGTCCGAGATCATGGCACCAGCAGATTTGGTGTCAGATGAAGGTCTGCGGCCTCACGGGCAATACCTTCTCACTGTGTCCTCATATGGTAAAAGGGATGAGGGAGCTCCCTGGGGTCTCTTTTATAAGGGCGCTAATCCCATTCATGAGGGCTTCACCCTCATGACCCAATCACCTCCCAAAGGCTTCACCTGAAAGCACTATCACACTGGGGACTAGGCTTCAAAATGTGAATTTGGGGGGGATGCATTCGATCTATAGCATACGGGGTTTATGAATAAGGAATCTTCAAATAAGATGCAGGGATAAAAACCCCACCTACAGTTTTGCATGTGTCTCTGTGTGTACATCTTTCTGATAAGAGGATCCATAACTCATCAGATTTTCAACAGAATCCATGAGTCCAAAAAGGATAAGACTAGTACAAAAGGATGTTCCAGAGATGCCTGGGTGGATCAGTCAGTTAAGCATCTGCCTTCAGCTCAGGTCATGATCTCAGGGTCTAGGGATCGAGCCCCACATTGGTCTCCCTGCTCAGAGGGGAGCCTGCCTCTCCCTCTGCCTGCCGCTGTCCCTGCTTGTGCACGCGCTCTCTCTCTGTCAAGCAAATAAATAAAATCTTTAAAAAAAATGTTCCATTGCCAGAAAGTTAGCATCAGTTATTGCCATCTTCTGAAAACGCAGCTGTGAGAGCCAAAGAACTGCAGACATAGTATCACTAATAACTCAAAGCATTGTGTATCAAGCATCATGTTGTAGAAGTCCTCTTGATCAACCACTCCTTAACAGACTCTCCCGACTAACCAACGCTCTCTGTTTCATCTGTAAAATACATTCATTGCAGCCTCCAGCCCTGAACCCACCTCTCTCTCACGTTTTTGGTCTCACCCATGGAAGTATCCCCTGCCAAGATTTGGTGATGGTTCCTGCCCATTGTGTTCATGACAGGATATTATATTTCTGTGATTGATTATTCATATTGATTAAATATGAATAAATATTGATTCATATTGATTAAATATGAGCATGGCAAGAAAGTTGCAAAGTTGGATTCTTTGCAGATTCTTCATTAGGCTAAGTTGATTTTTTAAAAAATAACTGTTGAAGTTTAAGGAAAATATTTAAAAGGTCCTGTACTCCAACTGAAGGACAAGTATCTTTCAGTTTCTTCTTCACTTTAGAGAAACTGGAGATGATAGAAGAGTGTGGTTTGTGCAAAGCAGAATGATACTTGAGAAAAAACCTTGATCCTTCATCAAAAGGATTGAGGGATGCATGCAAATTTACATGTTTTGAGTTAAAATAAAAAATAAAAAGTCAAAATAAAAAAAATAAAAATAAATAAGAAATGTGTATCATTTTAAAATTTTAATTCCAAAGGTACCTGGGTGGCTCATGTCATGATCCCGGAGTCAACAGGGAGTCTGCTTCTCCCTCTGCCCCTCACCTCGCTCTCATGCTCTCTTCCACTCTCTCTCTCAAATAAATAAATAAATAACCATCTTTACAGTATTTAATTCCAGTAGTTAACATACAGTGTTACGGTAGTTTCAGGTATATGATATAGTGATTCAACACTTCTGTACATCACCCAGAGCCCTTTTTAAATTAATTTTTAAAATTTTAATTCATTTTTATGATCCCCAGATTGAACCAACTCTTTCAACTAGCCAAACAACTATCAATTCCCATTGAATTAATTTAGAGCAATTCTACTACATTGGGATCTTAATTAAGAGGAAAAAAATGGATTCCAGGATTCACGGTTTTCAAGGATATTGAAATTAGTGCTTTCACTGATCCAGAAATAAGAAAGTGAATGGATATTTTCAACTCTACGGAGGAGGAGTATAAGTTCATACTCAGGATCAATATATTCTCTATATAAGATTGAGGCTTTCTAGGTTAGTGTGAGTCTTCCAGGAAGCAGATGCTAAGGTAGGGTAAGATTTTCAAGAGATTTACTGGGGGAAATTTGTATGAAGGAGAAGGGGGAGAGGGCAGCAGAGTAGGTGAGGAGAGGCTTAGGCCAAGATATAGGTTTTACACCTATGGAGGGAAAGAAGGAAGACTGGGTAGAAGGAAGCCTTCAAATACAGTACAACACTGAAGAAAGTTGCAGATGTGGAATGCCCATGAAAAATGGGTAAGGGTTAAGCTGAAATGGCCCAGCTCTAGTACCCTTGCTGTGCTCAGTCATCCCAGAGCATGAATGAGGCATTGGGTCCCAAAGGTGTGGCACTACACTCAGCCACGTGACCATGGACTCCTTTTCTATTACTAAGTGTGGCCATTGGAAATAAACACCATTCTCTAGGTGGGCTCAGACCAGCAGGGTGAATGAAAAATGGAGGATCATTTTCAGGAGACTTCTGAAGACTCATCTTTCCTTATCTGCCTGCTTCTGGAACCTTGTGGTCAAAAGAATTTCTCACAGGTTCTATTATAAAGCTTGTGAAGCATTTGCCCATCCGTAGAGTTCGCTTCTTTGGCGGGCTGACTACAGAGTTAGCAAGCATTTAGTGAGCACCTACTATGGCTGTGACAAGCACTGTTATAGAGGTAAAGAGTGGAGGCCTGTATAGACAAGACTCCTGGAGCTTACACTGTAGCAGGGTGGCTAGTCAACAAACCAACAACCCTATGGGCAAGATGGCAATAATAAGAATGAAAATGTCCTCAAAATGTTTTTCTATTCAAATCATTTTAGAATGTTTTGGAAAGGACTGGTGATCAGAGAATTATGGAGAGCTACTTCTCGAAGGAGGGGACACTTGAGGTGAAACCAAATTGAAAAAGTGGGCTGAGAATTTGGGGCAGAGGAAATAACAAAGGCAGAGGTTGTTAAGCGGAAGAGAGTTTGGGACATTAGTGGAAAGGAACAAATACCACTTGGAGAGGCAGGAACCAGCGGAAGTGGAGCCCATGGGTCATGGGAAAGAGTTAATTCTATTCCAAGTGTGCTGAGAGGCTTTGAAGGATTCTAAGTAGGAGAGCAACATGACCAGATTTACATTTTAACTTTGGTGGTTCCAGAATTTCTATGTGGAAGGAGCTTGAAAGTGGTAGGATGCTTACAAGGGTATTGAAGGAAAGATGGTGGGCAGGGGAAGGTGGGGGAGTGGGATAAAGTTGCATACCACTTTGCATAAAATTTAGAAAATATCCGTTGTGTCTCCCAAAGAATGGGGGGTGGTTAGTGGAGATTATGGGGAGAGACAATTGTCCAACTCAACTCACTCTCATCTCCAGGCATCGCCATTGTGTTGTTTTTAAATCACCATGACTACTAAAGAATGAACACAGGTGAGCAAGAGTAGACACCTGGCTTCAGTGGTCCAGATGAGAGATGAGAGTGGCTTGGATTAAGGAGGTAGCAATGGGCATGGAGCAAAGTGGATTTATTGAAGATTCCTGTTTCTCTATAAGGACATGATTGACACAGTCATCAGTTCCGTAGCATTGTGGGCATGAGCTATGATTTCCCTTCTTCTTTATGGTGTGTTTCTGAATTCAGATGTGTAGCAGACAGTGTTGGTGATCTGCTCCAAACCCGTCAACCCCTTCTTATCATCCCCATATGCTTGTCTCCAGGTCCTGGTGTGCTTTTGCCAACAAAAACCCACACTTGTAACTCTTTTTCATAGGACTGCCCTCCAGCTACTGAAGAACTTTGCCCAAATATGACAGCTGGAAGTGCCTAGGACTTTCCATTCCTCCCACTGCCACTCTGCCCCCTCTCTGACCACCCCCACCTTAGCTAATGGTGGACAGGTACAAGAGTGTGGAAGCTCAACACTCTTACCCTGAGTTGAGATGGCTCCCAAGGATACCTTACCCTCCAGCACTCCTCACAGGATCAGGTGGAGGCTACCCTCCGTGGGGTTTGCTTCTGATCCACCTCACTTAGATTCTTCTTCACTGTCTACTTCCTCCATTTCTTTACTGCTTCTTCTGGGAACATTTCCTGAAAACTCCACTTACACATAAATCCTTATCTCAGGGTCACAGTCTAAGACTTTACTCCATTCCCATCTCTACCTCCTTAGTCCAAGCCCCTATCATCTCTTACATGGTACCAATGCAGTCAGCACCATAAACTTGTTTCCAAGACTTCTCTGACGTGACCCTTATCATACAAGATATGGGCATCAATCACTCCCAGGCTAGCCTTGTCTTTCCTCAAGAAAGTCTATCGTGCAATTGGTTGAGAGTATTGTCATGACAGGCATAACCTTGAATCTGCACTTTTTAATTTTTTTTAAAAATATTTTATTTATTTATTTGTCAGAGAGAAAGAGAGAGGGAGAGTGCACAAGTAGGAGGAGGGGCAGGCAGAGGGAGAAGTGGGTCCCTGCCAAGCAAGGAGCCTGATGCAGGATTCGATCCCAGGACTCAGAGATCATGATCCGAATGGAAGGTAGACCCATAACCGACTGAGCCACCCATGCATCCCTGGCTTGTTTTTAAGTTAAAAATTCACACACATCAATACCCAAGCTATTATTAATAATAAATTATTAACAACATATTCTAAAACTGATGACTACATGCCAGAATGGCCCAAACGGGTGGTATAGAACCATATGAGACTTAGGATAAAACTGTATAAGAAAAATGGCTCATTTTACCCAAAGCACAGTTAACGTAGGAGGACCAGGAATACAGCTCAATCCTCATACATTTTTTTCATCATAAAGATCTTTTTTATGGAAATAACAAGTAGAAATATTTAAGTATTAAAACTGAACCATATGAAATCTCCACCAGCATTTTCACATGGCTCAAGCTAATGTTAATTATGAACATTGGCTGGACTTTACAGAATTTATACATACAATATAGATTTCAAGAGGCCTTGCCCCATTCTTAACCTCAACCAGATACCTCCTTAAGTTAATTGCACTTAATTTCTAACACACTTATCTGGTAATGTCCACTCCAGGTCTAAGTACATGGATCTCAATCATTTTCATAAATTCAAAGCCTGCCTAGAAATTGCAGTGACCTCTGGCCTTTCTTCACCCTTAAGAGATACCCCTCCCTGCTAATGCCTTACCTCTCACCCAGGAATGAAATAGCAGGGCTTTTCTTGGCATCCTCCAGGGATGGAGGATTATTATTATTATATTATTATTAATATTATTATATTATTATTATTATTCTCTACTCAACCCATTCCCGCTGCTCATTTTGGTGCCAACGTCTTCTCATGAGCGCTGGGCGCAAGACAGAAGACTGTGTGAATCAGACTCGACCATGTTCCAACTGTATGACTGTAGACCTCGTTTCTATTACAATCCCCCTTCCCAATTTAAATGTACACATGGTCTTATTCTTTGAATTAATGAGTTTAGCCTGCATCGTATTTCCTTTCTACATATTGAGAACAAAGTAAGCAATTACCTTTCAACATAATTGATTTTCAAGTTATTTTCATACTATAAGTAGAAATCAAAAAAACAAGAAAAACCAAGCCCCTGAGTACCTATCTTCAAGACGGTATATTCAAATAACTACATATTTATTTATGACCATTGTAAAAAAAAACTGGGGCACCTGGGTGGCTCAGTCAGTTAAGTGTCTGCCTCCAGCTCAGGTCATGATCATGGAGTCCTGGGATCGAGCCCCACATCGGGCTCCCTGCTTGGTGGGGAGTCTGCTTCTCCCTCTGCTCCTCACCCTACTTGTGCTCTCTTTCTCTCTCTCTCTCTCTCTCAAATAAATAAATAAAATCTTTTTAAAAATTAAAAAATTTTAAAAAAAAATCTCATGTTTGTTTCATTCCCAGTCTTGCACACGGCATTGTAAGATTTGATCTCTCCCAGGGGTCACCAACTCATTCCAATCCTCAGTGTCTGCAAAGTGGGGGGCCAGTGTGTCCCTACTCCTTTTCCTTCAGGGGATTTTCTCCACTGTGGTTGCCCAACGTGAATTGAGAGATGCTTTGAGTCAAGTTGCTTTTTCCTTCACTGAGAAACCCAAGACAGACCACAGTTAACAATAGTCTTAAAAATAACATCTTGGGAATAATCATCACATGTTTCTTTATTACAGGAAATGCATTCCAAATGTCGCCTTGTATTTAAACCTGAAAAGTGGGCAGAGTGTGGGCAGACACTTGCACCAGAGGCTAGTTAAGGAGGGCAGGTTTTCCATGACTGGCAACAGTTGGCCATAGAACTCCATCTGTTCCTAACTTAATTTCACATGTAACTATTACCACAGGTGACACCGGTTAATATTATAGGAGCAAAAGTGCTTGACATGTAATCTTGAGGATGAGCGTGGCTCCTTCAGATCCCTCTGGATTGACCACACATCCAGTATGGGTGAGGAACAAAGACAACGAACAATTTTGCAAGGCCTATGTTTCCTGGGGCTTTTTGTCCTTGGAACCAGAGACATGAATTTAATTTCAAGGCCCACTTGAACACAGAGGCCCTTTGACATTTCTTCCCATTTCCTTGAAACTAGCCACATGCTGTGGGGATGGGGGGTACATCAGAGCCAGCCACATAATTAATTTGTGGGGCCCAGTGGAAAATGAAAATGCAGGGCCCCTGGTTCAAAAGTAGGATTCAAAGGTGCCTTAAAGGTACTAAGAAAATAAAGCCATTTCCTTTCTTCCAGTTTCTCTCTTGCCTTGTCGTGATGTTCCTCATTTGCTATTTCGAGTCATTCTAAATAAGGAAAAATTAAAATTTTAAATTATTAGCATGAATTTACCATCATCTTATATTGCACAATGCCAGCTATAAAAGCAAATATAAGAGCCTTTAACCCATATGTGGAATTACTGAAATGACACAGCTCAGATTTCCTAGCTCATGCCCACATGTGTATTTTGTTCTCATCAGAATAGCAGAAATACAGCACGAAACCAACTTAACCGTTTTTATTTCACTGCATCATATGTATGCATTCTACCAACATTCTCACTCTTTGGCTTCCTGGTGAATAAGGAAGGACTAGGAGGAAATGAACTATGCGTTGCCCTGTTCTGCTCTTGGCTTCCATCTCATCATTTTCTGTGTGAGCGGTTGGCTAAAATAGGCAAATAACACAAGTAAGAAAGAAAGTGATAAGGCTCCTTGTTCCTTCATGTTTCTTAGACCATCGCTGCTTTCATTCTGCAATGGGAGCAAATTCCGGTTCAAATGGAAAGCATCACTTCACAAAGCTGTCCGCTACCCCCCACTTACTCAGTTGTGGATGGAATGCACTTGGTATCTCTCTGTGCTCACCTCATGGGCCTACTGGAATTCTGAGCTCATGGGCATCACCACTGCTATGTGTTCATGGAGGGGCAAGGAATAGCAGACACTCATCTCACTAATATCTTCTTCACTCATACTCATGCTCCACTATTACTTCAGATTTCACTAAGCAAACACAAGTTCAAAGGTGAAATTAAGAAGGTCAAGAAAGTGACAGCAGAGCATTGAACCGAAGTGCCAGACCTTTGTGAATATGAACGTCTGTGTAACTACACAGATGCTACACCCTTGAAGTGGGCCCCGGAGCACATTTCTTTTTGTGCTTCAACATTTATTAAGCAACAGGTATGTGTAAGAAAAGTAAATGATAGATGGACACTATGCCATCCTTCAAGTCTTTGAGGAGGTATTGGGGTGATTACCATATCCATGTTTCCAACAGAAGAGCTACTTGCTCAGCTTCTAAGATGATGCCTAAAATTGCAAGAGAATATCTAGCACTCCTGGGATATGCCTTATCCCCAGAATTGCAATCCCTTGAGATAAACAGGGGAAAATGCAAGATCTATACAGTTGAGACCTAACAGCGAACTTATGAGCGCAACTTGACATTCAGAACATATTACCCAGGAGGATTATTGTAAACAGGCTACAGAAAACAAGGTAACTCCTTGTTTTCAAACAGCTCCCAGCAGCTTGCTTCAACAGCAAATCAGAGCCCTTATGGCAAAATTGATGAACATGAAGTAGTAGCAGACAATATATTTTTTTAGAATCGTATTTTCTTTTTCATTGTGGTAAAATATGCAACACATAAAATTTACCATCTTCACAATTTTTAAGTGTGCCGTGCAATAGTGTGAACTATATTCATGTTTTTGTGCAAGCAACCTCCAGAATTTATTTGTTTTATAAAACTGAAACTCTGTACCCATTAAACAACTCCCCATTTCCTCCTCTTCTGAGCCCTTGACAACTACCATTGGACCTTCTATGTTTAGGAGTCTGACTACTCCAGATACCTTATATAAATAGTTGGAATTATACAGCATCTGTCTTATTGTGACTGGTTTACTTCTCTGAGTGTAATGTCCTTATGGTTTGTTCATGAGGAAACATGTGTCAGAATTTCCTTCCTTTTTCAAGGCTGAATAATATTCCATTCTTTTTATCTGCTGTTTTGTTTATCTGTTCATCCACAGATGAACATTTATATTGGCTACTGTGAATAAAGTTTCCATGAACATGGGTCCACAAAATCTCTTCAAGACCCTACTTCCGATCCTTTTGCATACATACCCCAAAGTGGAACTGCTGAGAAAACTATGATTTTAAACCACACTCATAGGTGCACAATCTCTTGGGAGATAACATGATGTTTGGAATTGTTGGGAGACTACCTTGGGAGTTTGAGGGGTAGGAGATGTAGCATGGACGTACCCAAGTTTGCAAAATTATAAGTGTACCCCATGTAGTTGTTCAACAGCATGGCCTTTCGAACTGGACAGACCAAATCACTGGCTAAAATAAGCATCAAGACAAATATTTTAACCGGAAAACCTTGGATTAGAATCAAGAGAAGCTCAAATAAGTACGCTGAATATGTGTAGAAGAAATACTCACTGACCATCCAATTGTTCTTGGAAGGATAAAACTATTAAGGCACTGTTTACGGGTTTCTAACGCAGCACTTGGAACAATGCAAAAGAACTCTCAGGGGCAAGATATCAATCTTCAGACAAAAAAACAATGTCCCCAGTGAGACATTACTGTGACGCCCTGAAGTAACCTCGCTGAAAACAAGTCAGCACTCAACACTCAGACAGCACTGCAACCGCCTTTACCGATGGATTTTAGAATTATAGAACTTTCGAGCTTGTGAGGATGTTAGAGATGATCTAGTCCAGCTCTCCTAATTGTAAAAGGAAGAAACCAAGGCTCGGAGAGGTGAAGGGACTCTCCCGGGACCATAAATAAAGCTAGTTGGTGACAGAGGTGGAGCTGAGTTTCTCAGTTCTAGTGGTGAATCTATTAATATCCCAGGGCCACACTTATAGCAGCAACCTCACAAGTATCTGACAGGATAAATAAAATAGTTCAAGCCTGAAAAGACAAGAGCTTCTGGACTATTTCCTGTAGCACAGCTAGGCTATCACTGATGTCTTCCAAGTATACTGTTCTACTCCAGGGTTGTAACGGATACTTTTTCCAAGACACATGAAGAAGTTTGATGGTGGCAGACAGTCAGCATTATGAAGGCCATAGTCAGTGCCCCCAAATGGACACAGGGCAAATGGACAAATGTCTACCCCCTCCCTTGGGTTAACTTAAAACCTCAAGACCTCAGAAAGTTCCTGTTCAAATGGAAATAGACTCTTCAAGAGTGATTATGTACAGATTCGTTATGGAGCTGAACCTACTAGCAGAAATTCATTGATTAGCTTAGGGAGCAGTCTGTCACCTTGGCAAAGAAGACACTTCCTGGCCTTGAGGGAGTCGGGACCCACACATTTTCGTTGGGGGTAGAGAGAAGTTGGGGAGAGAAAGGCTCCCTGAGCTGAGGTGTGCAAGTGTGAGGTGGACTGTTCGGTGTCCTGAGGAGGAGGAAAGCATTGGACGGGGAATAAAGAACACCTAAAAAGAAGGTACAGGAATGTCAAGGAAAAAATCATTTTCCTAATAATTTTACCTTGAAGGGATGCTAAGAATGTTCCAGTTGGAAGAGAAATGTCCACGTGACCCAAGCTACGTGTAGCACGAGATAATTTTTTGATCATCCAATGATCTCTAAGACAAAAAGGTGAACATGCAACATGTGGGTTTTAAACACTGGGCTCCAAACTGCCTATACACCCCACTGAGATATTCCTACTTGACAGAGAATAATCTAAACTTGACTAAGATAGCAGCCATATTCCTATACAAGGAAGAAGAGCTAAAATGTGATGGAAAAACCCACTGGTATTCCACCAATGGTGGAATCACCCAGTTTGAGGGAACCGTGTCTCCTCTGTTGCTGGACAATGGAGACAAATGGATAGGTGAATAGACCCTTTGGGAATTGGCTAAGATTAAAGCAGAGGGAATATTTGTTTTCTTTACCTTATCTTTATTTTTCCTATATCCCTGGACTGCATGTTGATTTAGCCATCAGAGACCGTAAAGGTTCAGATAAGCTCAGGGAAATCCCACAGGAGTGGTGGTTATTTTCCATTCTTTGTTTTGTGGCTGTGTCTGTTTTGCAGTGAGGCCACGCTGGGGGACTGCTTCCATGGACCCAACTCCTGGTACCCAGGAAATTCCAGAGATCCCTGGACCATTGGGTTCAGTCACAGAGAAACCCATACCACACCTGATCTACATATTTATGTGGAGAATTTGTTCCAGACAATTCTGAGGACATCCATGGAGGGCAGATGGGTTCTTGGGAAGTTTCTGGAGAACTCACTCCTCAGAGAGACTTACAACTCATAAGAAACTTCAAGAATACTGTGGTGAAATGTTCATAAGGACAGAGATTCCTGGACAAGCAGTATTCATTTATCATCTTATAGGATTTCTGCTATCCTCTGGTTAACCCCTTGTCCCTTTCCTGCTCCCCAACATAATCATGACCATAATAGACACTTTAACTAATTTCACAACACCAATTTCGAACACCATTCTAAGTGGTTCTCAACACTATCTCATTTATTTCCTCTGTCACCTTGTTAGATATATGCTATCATCATTCTCTTGTCACCAATGAGGATCTTGGGATTAAGAGAGCTGATACAAGCAACCCCCGTCACAGAAGGACTCAGACTCAGTACTGTGGAACTTTAAATTTTGTGGTCTTCATCACCCACCATTTCCCCAACCCTACGTTTTAGAGTCTCAGCAATGAGGCCTCCCCAGGATGGGCTGGCCCATGAGGAAAGAATCCTTTGCCCTTTGCTCTCTAAAAGCTGCTGAAGGTTAGCAGAGCCCAGGCTTTCCCCCAGGGTTCTGCTCTGGGCCCAAGGCATGGAGTCTTGTTGCTTGCTAAAGAGTTTCCATTCCCAAGGGGAGACTGCCTAGGAGAGATGGCCATCTGGGAACAACCTTCCTTATGTTCCTTTGGCTACACATTTTGTTGATTTCCTTCAGTGTGTTTTCTTATGGGGTTTCTGTTTCTTTTCTGGCTTGGTTTGACTTTACTTCATTTCTGTTTATTTCTTATTATTTGGCTCAACACACTTGTTTTCTTTTGGTTTTTTTTTCCCCTCAGACCTCTGGCATATATGACCTGTAGCTCATTTTGCTGTATGATGTGCCACCCTGTTTGTGTGTGTTTTGTCTGAAGTCTTAGAAAGCCAAAACGTAAACACCATGAAAATGAGATGAGTCAAAGCTTTTGACTTAGACAAAGACCATCTTGTTAATGAAATACATAACCACTGTCAAGATCACAGTGTAGATTCCCTCAACTGATCCCTCCCCTCCTCTCATAACTGATGAAAGCTGCCATTGAAAATGTAGCAGTAGTAGTCTTAAGAAGAAACGAAAATGTGAAACATTTCTAACAGTTTTCCTTTGGCCATCCAGGGACGGGACAAGGAAGGCTGGGTGATGCCCAGCTCAGAACCTTTGGAACAAGGACAGATTTAACTTCCGGCCACCAAAAGATGGGGTAGGGGGAAGTAAAACAGGGCAGGGACACTCAGTCATTTCCCATAGAAAATCATTCATCATGCTGAATAGGGCATATCGTGTTTTTGTGTCCAACTTCTAATTCCAGATAATGTTCAGAAATTTTTATTTTTTTTTTTAAACCAAGCTGGTTTGTAGTCTGTCTGGACCTAATTAGTTTCCTCACACATCCAAGAATGTGTTTGGGAGACTTCCGTCGGAAAAGATGAGATACAAAATAAGACCACAATAGACTCTGGTTGAATGGAGGAAAAGAGCCACATAATATGCTTCCTGGGATAGAGGGAGGAAGATCTTCTAAATATCAGAAAATTCACAGAGGAGGAGGCTCAACCAAATAGATCCCAAGTATAACTAAATGTGGTGAAAAGCTTTGTAACAGGGGCCATCCTATTCCTGTATTTAGAAGTCTTGACAGCTTACTATGCACTGAAACTTTGGAGTCAGTGAGGTCTGAGTTCAAATCCCGCTGTGCAACATTCTAATTGGGTGACAATGGGCATTCAGTTACCTCATGTGTGAAACAGAAATAACAATGTCTATTATTTACAGTCCCTATCAGGTTCAATTGAAATAATGCATATAGAGTGCTTAGTACAATGCTGACATCTAGTAATTTTTCAATAAGTGGTTATTCTTATATATTATCCTACCACTCCATGTATGTCCTGTTAGCATATGTTGAGCCCCTTATGCACATAGCTTAACCCTCTATGGAATCAGACCTATTGATTCATTCATACTTACAGTAAATCTTCCAGAAAGGCTGTCTTTTTTTTTTTTTTTAAAGATTTTATTTATCTATTTTAGACAGAGAGAAAGATAAACACAAGCGGGCAGTGGGGAGGGGCAGAGGGAAAGGGAGAATCAGACGCCTCGCTGAGCAGGGAGCCTGACGCAGGGCTCCATCCTAGGACCCTGGGATCATGACCTGAGCCAAAGGCAGATGTTTAACCGACTGAGCCATCCAAGTTCCCCGTAAAAGCTGTCTTACTATTCACCTGATTTTATATTCATAAACTAGAAACTAGTTTGAAGACTGAGAAACTAGAGTGAAGACTGACTTGGCCAAAAGCAAGTGGCAAAGCATAAGGCAAGAAGCAAAGCTAAAACTGAAAGATCTAGCAACTCCTCTCCAGCCATTATCCCCAGAAGTGTAGCAGAGAGGACCAAACACAAGCCAGATGGCCCAGGATGTCTTCTCAGGAAGAGATCCCCAGATCGGAAATAGCTAGATGTGGAGAGGGGAGAAGGAAATAAGGCAGATCTGGAAGACAAGGGCAGGCAGAGCTCCTCACATGGCACCTTCCCTCTTCTCTCTACGTTTTCCCTGAAGTAGAGTTTATGTCCAACCTCTCATTACAAAGTCCCAATAGCCACTTCATTTGGAGAGGTGGGCACATGAGCCACTATGACCCTCAGGGACTAAAGAAATGTGTTCAACAAAAAGTAAGTCCATCCAGAAGAATCATTTGTGTCAACTAAGTAGTGGATGTTTGCATGTTTATAAAGATCATAGAACAAGAATGTTCTATATAATAAACAACCGTACTTTGGGTTACTAAAATAGACAAAATGCTAAAATTCAGGAATAGTGTTCAATTTTGTTCGGCATGACAATCAGCAGTTCTGTAAAATCAGGAGCCAAGGTTAGCTTGGACTTAATTTTGGGTCCAGGTTCTTGTGGGTCACCCAGCTCTGTGGCGCTCTCTGTTCTAAGTCAGAAAGGAGAACAGATTGCCTCTGTTGGTTAAAATCATTGTCATGGTGGATCTCAGATGCATTTGTTGGCCCATCCTTCCATTTTTTCCCACTAATAGAATGACTTTTCCGTGAGGGGGTTTGCTCTTTCCTGATGCATCCATGTGATTCTTTTCGGGCCACCTTCCATAATATCCCATTTACCTCATCAAAGACAAGAGCCCATATATGAAGCCTGGACATCTACAGTACCACTTTCCAAGGGTGCCTGGGTGGCTCAGTCAGTTAAGCATCTGCCTTCGGCCTAAGTCATGATCCCAGGGTCCTGGGATTGAACCCCATGTCGGGCTCCCTTCTCAGTGGGGAATCTGCTTTTCCCTCTCCTTCTGCCTCTCCCCTGGCTTGTGATCTCTCTCTCTTGTTCACTCTCTCTCAAAAAAATAAATAAAATCTTTGAAAAAAATTTATTTTGGACACAGTGATTATTCAAGAAGTAGGTAAATTCTTCCAGCCAAGCTAATCAGTCTTCCCTTTGGATTTTTTTAACTAGACCTGAGAGGGAAGAGCTCTCTTTCCTTTTCTGGCCCAAGACTGTGAGGACATAAACCTAAAACAACTATGGCCAGGCTTCTACCAGATGGGAAAACCCCATCTGTAACACAAGCCAATGAGGTGGACACACGAAGAAGAGATGAACCAGAGGCCTGATGGAGTTCAATTCCCTGGTTCTAGGTGTCGCTAGGACCAGCTACAGCCTTCCTGGTCTTAAGCTGGTGTGAGCTGTGTTTCTGTCACTTGCAACCAAGAGTCGTGACTAATACGGAGAGAAAACTCAGCTAGGTAGACTCAGGACAAAACAAGTGACACAACTGAAGGGATAATAAAAGTCAGACATCCAGCAGAGAAACTTTCAGATGACAGACTACGAAGACTGTGAATCACACAACAAAATCACGGAGAATAGATTAGAGGCACTTGACTCTGTTGCATGTATAATCGGCACTTCCTAGGCTACAGAACAAAGCAGAACTTCTTCACAGGATGGAGAATCTGGATTGTTCATTTCTACACTGGGACACACACCTCCATATGTTGCATAGCGTTTCAGGAAGTCCACAAACCTCTCAAAGCTAATTAGGTATTGTCCTCCAAGGGCGATAAGATTCCCAAGTAGTGTTAATGATGATGGTGGAGATTCATGTTTCCATGTAGCTTCTTGCTAGCTGTGTATCATTATTTAACCAAGTCTTAGATTCTTCATTTGTAATTTTGAAGTAATAAGGACACTGAGCGTAAGTAACAGGGGAGTTGAGAAAATTAAGATGGATAATCTATGCAGAGTACCTGGTACGGTGAGTGACATATCATCACCTCTCAATAAATGGATCAGCCTCGTTGTCATTATCATCAGGTTAATTAATAGATGCTTATGGACTGATTCCCTAAGGATACACAGACATCAGATATTTAACTTTCATAATAAACTTTGTATTTAATTTTGAACGTGTCATTCTAATTGTTTCATTGCATAAATACAGGAGCCCTCTGGTAGTCAAAACCACTTCCCAAACATCTCAAAAAACTACCTTTATTTAAGTATTAAAAGGAGTCACACAAAGAGATTATTATTTCCATCCATTAAGATAACCACAAGTTACGGATTTATATATGACTGAATTGTGTCCTCCCCCCAAATTCGTATGTTGAAGTCCTAACGTCCTGTACCTCAGAATGTGACAGTATTTGGTAAAAAGGTCTTGAAAGAGGTAATTAAGTTACAATAGGATCATCACTTTGGGCCCTAAACCAACCTGAGAGGAGATCTGGACGCAGACACGTGCAGAGGGAAGACAACATGAGGACACAAAGAGGAAGTGGCCATCTGCCAGCCAAGGAGAGAGGCTTCAGAGGAAATGAACCCTGCCAACATTTTCATCTCGGACTTCCAGCCTCTAGAACTGTGAGACCATAAATTTCTGTTGTTTCAGCTACTCAGTCTGTGATACTTTGTTCTGGCTTCCCTGGCAAACTGATACGTAGGGATCCAGATCCCAGTCAGTAGATGACATTGGTTTTCCTGTTAGTGCAAATTACGCCAACAGACATAACTGTCATCATCTCAGAAGTCCATCTGGATGTCTCCCAGGATGATGAATGCCATTAAGCATGGCATTGAGGAGGTCTGAGGGAAGGGTTTCTTTTGCAGGAGATTTACTTTCTTTCATGATCAAATATGAGTCATTGAAAACCAAGCCAAGAAGACCTATCTGAGGATAGTTAGGGACAGTCCAAAAAATCCAATAAAAAATAGTGGAAGCATTGGGACACCTGGGTGGTGCCGTCGGTTAAGCATCCAATTTTTGGCTGCAGCTCAGATTGTGATCTCGGGGTCATGAGATCAAGGCCCGCATTGGGCTCCACATTCAGTGCGGAGTCTGCTTGAGATTTTCTCTCCCTCTCTCTCTGCCCCTCCCACTCATGCCCTATCTCTCTCTCTCCCTCTCTAAAATAAATAAATAAAAATAGGAGAAGTATCATCGTCATTGACTCATTCCAACACACATAACAAAACTTAATGCCATAAATAATTACTGTTTGTAACAGCACATTCACAATTTGCAGGAATTGTAGCTTAAATTTTTTCCCATCTTCACAAGAACCCTCTTATGGAGCTATTGTTCTGATTTCTGCTTTTAGAGATAAAGAAGTCCAAAGTCAGAAAAGGTCAATAAGAAGGTCAGTTGCAGGGGTGCTTGGTTGGCTCAGTCACTGAACATCTGCCTTCAGCTAGAGTCACGATCCTAGGGCCCTGGGATTGAGCCCTGCGTCAGGCTCCCTGCTTGGTGGGAAGCCTGTGTCTCCCTCTCCCACTCCCCACATTTGTGTTCCCTCTCTCACTGTGCTTCTCTCTGTCAAAAAAATAAATAAAATCTTAAAAACAAAGGTCAGTTACAGAGGTGCAATTCAAACCCAGGCTTTCTGACTCCATATTCCCATGCTCTTTTCACTCCTTCCTGCTGCCTCTCCATGTTTTCCTATTTGCATGTGCTTCAATCACTGAGATCTTCTTAAAACATCTTTATTAAATAGGAGAGAGTTTTTTCTTTTCACAAAGAGAGTGGCAGCCATTTGTTCCATAAGTTTGTGCTTATGGATTAAACACATGAAAAAATTCAGATACCAAACTATTGAACTGGATCTAAAGATGGATGTGAGATCTCTCTTCCAGAGCGTTACATTGATTGGAGATGTACAGATCTAAGGTTTCTATACCAGGAAGGGAGATAAGAATAAATTAGGAAGCTTTTCCTCCTTATAATTTCCTGCTATTCTGTACAGTAAGTATTTAACGAGAATGAGAATTGATGTGATCTCTGCACGTGCACAGAATTATATTTTTCTTTAGGGGAGGGATTCCAACATTGCCCTTTCTTAGTTCAAAGCTGATCTTGTGAATAACTGACCCTCGGTTGCATTTTAATACAGAACATCTGAGAAAGTGTAAATAAGAATCGACGAAAAATTATTTAATTAGTAGAATTCAGCACTAGCAAAGTGCTTCCACATCAGATAATTAAATTCAAACACAGAAAACTCCTGTATCAGATGCAGTACGATTTTATTGATTTGGAGTCCATTAATTTATGATGATTTAATCTAGCTCAGGCTGACATTTCCCTCTGCACTTGCTCCGAAGAAAGAATGTGTGAAGGAAAATACTACAGTGTAAACAAGAAGAGGTGGAAACATTTTCATCTTGTGTAAGCGAAATAATTATTTTAAGACACTTTAGCACATTCATTGTAAACCAACTATATTTAACCCATTGCTGGTATTCTTGTTTTTCGGAAGTTCGTGGTCTATAACGTGGTTTTTACAAAACACCTACCTTAGCCCTTGCTTTCGCTAAGGAAAAGAAAGCCAAAGAGAGATCTTACTTTTAGGGAAAAAGGCGAAAGGCAAAAAAAAAAAAAAAAAAAAGGCGTTCAGCGTTTGTCTTGCAAGAAACAGTTGAAGAGGCAGTGCATGCACCCTGAGTATGTAGAGTGGCTCCTCCCCGCCAAGTTCCTTCCCCAGTAACTACACTCAGCATCTCAGCATCCAGCCACCAGCGTTTAGCACAGTGTCAATGAGCATTTGTGCTTTATCTCCATTTATTTCGTGCATGTTAGCACAGGTATCAGAAAGGCCTAAAAAAGATGATTTTTAGGGTCTGGAAATGCTCCACAATTTTCCCTATAAATGAATGGTAATTGCTTCTTTGCTTTACAGCATTTCTGCTTGCAAAAAGTTTCATAGGAATGCTCTGTTTTCGGAGAGCGGGGCAAACCTGTATTCTGTTGTCGAAAACCTGCATGGATTCAGAGTGTCTGTCTCCCCAGCAAGTAAGGGAGATGAACTGTAACTGGGTGCTTGTTTACAGTGACGTAAAGAAACCAAAGCAATAGCCCTTGTCCTGAATGCAGGGGAATGAGGGCTCAGCCGCTGGGCCCTGCCTGGCCTCCTGCTGATGGAAGATAAGGAGAACCGAGCCTGATCTGGAGTTCTCAAATGGTGGCAATAGCTTTCCAATCTGGTTTTCTCATTCCCTTGGGGTTCAAATGAAATCCAATCCATATTTTCCCTGATTTACATTTAAAATTGTTTGAATGTTATGTTGGTAGGAGATGAGTGAGTCCCCAAGAGGCCTTATAAACCTTCTAAAACTTTTCCTTCAAAACAGGAAGTTGCACTTCACCCAGTGCAAACAAAGTTTAGTTTGAAAAGGCCTGATTTGCACTTCGGAAATTTTGGAATATATTTTAATTTTAATTTTTGAAATACATTTTCTCCCGTAGCCTCCCTGTCGCATATGCTGCCTTTCCTTCTCATACAAGCCACATTAGGAGAGTTCTAGCCTTATTCTCATAACCCTGTACTTGTCTGTTATGCTTAAGGAATTCTACAATTCTGTAAATGTACTAGTTACGCCCTCTAATTCAGCTCAACACCCATCTCTTATTGCCTGTGCAAGAAAATAGGCCTGCCTGTAGGGAGGGAGGAGATTAAAAAAAAAAAATTCAGAAATGAGTTGATTGCATCTGAGGAATGCCTGCTTGTTGCACTAAATAATATTTTGATCAACCTTTGCTCCCCAAGTTGTCTGGGAATTAGACATAAACTCCATTTGAGATTTTTTTAAATCAACTGGAGAATCGAAAGAACCTCTCCATATTTGGGAACAAGCAATGTAATTAGTGGTCTGAGGAGGAGGAGATGGGAAGAGGATGGTGGCAACCTGCATAGGCTAGGACAGAATGTAGTCAGCCATTTTGGGCCTGACTCTTGTGTTTCCGCAGTACTCGGTACATACCTCCATCTAGCACTTCAGGGCAACTCTTGATGGATGTCTTGACTTTTCTTACAAGGACTTATGAGCCCCTTGAGGGCAGGGACTGCTCCTTTCTCAAGCAAGTCATATGGAGTTGCCTCAGCTACTTGATAAAGCGTGCTTCTTCAAATGGTTCTCATGGAGAATTACAGGTCCGGTGGAAGGCAGGGCCTTTCTCACTGAAGGAAGCCAGAGCGGAGGTATAAAGGAGCAGACTCTCTGGTAACCAGATGTGGAGGTAGAAGAGCCCTGAGGAAATATGGTGAAAATAGGGCAGACAGAGATAGGAACCTCCCTCCTGCCTCTCCCGCCCCTCTACACCCCCACCCACTCAAGTTCCTCATCCTGAGCCATTGTGCCTGTGTGCGGTCACTACTGCAGCAAAACAAATCACACACCCCCTCCCAAACTCTGGCTTAAAGCCGCAATCATTTTATTATCTTTCCTAGTTTTTGCACATTGGGAATTGGGGAATGGCTCTTCTAAGCAGTTCCGGTGTGAGATGCCTGGCATGGTTATGGTCAGACAATGACTTGAGCTGGAACAATGAGGGACAGGGGAAGCCAAGACCTAGCTGGACATCTCTCTCTCTCTCTCTCTATCTATCTTTTTGGAAGTCTTAGGGCTTCTCCACATGGTCCTTCCACATGGGTCAATCCCAGCTTCCTTAAAGCATGGAGGAGACTTCTGGGTCATCACTCAGCTGCCATGGAGCCTCAGGATGGAGGGTCTTAGTGTTCAGTGAGCAAGGCAGCAGCTGAGTTGCCTTTTAGGACCTAACCTCAAAAGCCTTGCAAAGCCACTTCTGCCATATTGAATTGGTTGAAACCATTCCAACAGCACATCTGACTTCATGTAGGACACAGTCCCCTCTCACAATGAGGGGAGCATCAACATCTCATTCTCAAAGAGCATGTGAGATGGAAGATACCGTTTTGGCCACCTTGGGGGAAATATATGGTTTGTTGTGGCCAAAAAGACAGCCATCAGCTGCGGGGGCTCTTTCCTCTCCGCCAAAATTGTTTCCCTATAAACCACCCCACAACGTACACACCCCCCACACACATACTTTTTATTCCCGTTACATTTTTCTTTTTGTTTTACACTGAGGGAATCTGGCACAACATTAATCTTAAATACCTTAAGGTGTCTGGCTACTGTGTGTGAATTTAGCTTGCACAAAACTTAAAAATACCACTGGTTTGATTGTTCACACACATCCCCAAGTAATTTTCCCTAGGAAGTACTATTTCAATTTCTCTGTTGGGGGCAGGGTGGGGAAAGTTAAATGAAAATCAATATTGATGGGTAGTGCTGTACGAAAAATGTGAGTTCTAAGTTATTTTTACCAGAGAGGTAGTTTCCTGTGGAAACTGTGACTGGTAGTAAAGCTCAGTTCTAAAATATTTTGAGATAGGAGCCAAAATCTTGGGTGGGGAAAAATAATTTGCTGTTACCCAGAAAAAAGTCAATTACTTAGTACTAAAGTATGTATCTTTTCTGAAAGTAATGTGTGGCATATTCAATAATAGCAGAGATGTTCTGGTCATGAGTGACTACTGAACTCAACCGCCAACGTGTGGACCATTTGCTACTTCTAGAAATTATAGATTTTTAAAGAACTGCTGTTTTTTTAAATCTCACTGGAAGTATCTAAAGCAAGTGGTAAGTGGTTACTGAGCTTGGTGAGATCATGAATGTTATCCTTAATACCTCACTGGCAAAACCTGGTGCTGTTCAGTATATTCTATATTTAAATTATTGCACAGGACAGAGTAAAGCCATCCCAGATCTGTATTTCAAAAAGAAATATAAATGACCTTTGCTTCTGTTTTTCTTTTCTTTTTTTTTTTTAAAGATTTTATTTATTTATTTGACAGAGATCACAAGTAGGCAGAGAGGCAGGCAGAGGAGGAGGAAGCAGGCTCCTGGCCGAGCAGAGAGCCCGATGCGAGGCTGGATCCCAGGACCCTGGGATCATGACCTGAGGTTAAGGCAGAGGCTTCAACCCACTGAGCCACCCAGGTGCCCCTCCTTCTGGTTTTCACATTGATGATCCAGTGTAATGAACTGGAGAGGGAAATTTCAGGAAACTGTCTTCATCAACAGCAAACTAAGAACAGTTGTTAACTTTTTTTTTTTTAATTTTTTTAAGGAGAGGGAGAAAACGTTACCTGGGGCTAGATAATCCAGTTGTAGAAACTTGTTAAAGCTTCAGTCTCACTATAAGCGTATTTGCAAGTGATTATCACCCGCAGCATAAGTAAGTTTATAATATCTACCTGAGTCAACATTAGTCAGATTTGCAGAGCACCAAGGAAAATAAGCAATTAGTGGTTCCTTATCCAAGAAAAGCATATTACTTAGTTACAAATAATTCCAAAATTCCCAAAGGAGCACGTGGGTGGAGGTTGGTTCTGTGCAGCCCGTGGCCCAGTTTCGGGAGATGTGGCAGAAGGCCACCTTTTGATAAACCGTGTGCTTCCTCTACTTTTCGGAAGGCCCGTAACAATAACGAGGCGCTGGGAGACCTTGGAATCGGAGGGTTATTGCTTGAGAAGCTGCCCATGGGTAGGGCCAGAGGCACCTGTCTTGATGAGCCTCAGAAGCAGGTTTTCCAAAGACCCTCTTGCCAAGAGCTTCAGGACCGTTGAGAGAGAGGCCTTGAGACAGCCCACGTGATCATGCTGCGAAACGCCTGGACTCTCCCTTTTAAAACAACCTACGAGGGGAATGGAAATGCTGGAACAGCCTTTGAACTATCTGAATCTGATCATGGCACGGTTTCGTGATTTTTAGTTCAGATGCGTTCATCCTCCCTCCTCCCTAGCTTCTCCGGGTTGCTTTGGCTGAATCCTATCAAACAATGATTGGGGACTGGTTTTTCGAGAATAACAGAGGGCAGAACCGGCCTTTTGAGAAAGCCCAAGTTCTGGAGGAACGTCCATGTCTGAAATCTCACTCGTGGGGCTCTCAGCCGGCATATTGCCTACACGAGGGCGAGGGACCAGCCAAGGCAGGGCTTGGAATGATTAGAGTGTGTGGCTCTAGCTTCAGGTTTCTACATTGGCCGGGCACCCACCTGTCACCCAAAGCATTTCTGCCCGGCTCAGTCTGGCTGGGGACAGCTGTTTCTCCGGGGTACCGATGGGCCGTGGTGCCCTAGTTCTTCCTAGGAATGTGCTATTCTGAATGAAGGAAACAAGTTACCTACTTCCTATCTGATTCGATGTTTATACATGCATACCTACTTCTAACCTTGTCCTCATGCCAGTTCTGGATCAGCCCAAGGCCCTCATTCGTTGTCTTGAGAAACTCTGTCCCAATATTTTGAGAAAGCCTACATAAGTAAGAGCCATCAAATGTCTAGGGAAAATATTTGGTAGTACACAAGGTTGTGTTCAGCAGAGTAACCTAGTCTGTATTTTTCCCCCTTTCATCTAAAAATCTTCATTCACAACTGTACCCATCATTCTGTCTCCCCTTCCGTGCTGTGTGTCACAACCCTCCATAAAACGGAAGACTTTTCCTCCGTTGTTGCCAGTAAAGATGTTCTGGGTCCAGTTGCACTGCCCCGGATTATTTATTTGCCAAAGATCGTTTCGTATCCCAGAGTGTCAGACTCGGACACTGACTCACTCAAGCTAAGGAGAGAGCTGACTGCATTGGAGTCGTATACAGAAGACAGTGATTTTTTTTCCTTAAATGTTCATTTTTCTTTAAAAGATTATATCCATTAAAACAAAAGATACATTAGCCATTCGTTTCTAGCTCCCGAATTATGCAGTATTATTATTTGCATCTTTTTTTCAAATTAAACACACACACACACACACACACACACACACACCTGCTTTCAGACTTGCTTCAAGGCTCACTCATGAGGTATCACGAGAAGCAGAGGGTCTGCGAACCAGCCACCCTCAGGCAGGCATTGTGGTGGTACCTTCTGAGGAACATTTGGATATGCTCTTCTTTAAAAATTAGATGCAGACGAAAATCAGATTTAGGACTTGTGGTTGGCATGGGGTAAGTGTTGAGAAATGTTCCTTTGGCTTGAATGAAGGAAAGAATATGGCCATCCGGAATCTTTTTTTTTTTTTTTTTTTTTGAAAACACACACACACAAAACCAAGCCCTTAATCTTCCTGTTATACTTAATTTCCTTTTGTATGAGTGTGAGGCTAGCCCAGCCTCTTCGAAAGAAATAGAAGGAAATAGTGAAGAAGAATGAGAAAGAGGACAGCCTCAGGACTATTAGTCCCTATCTTTCATGCAACACACGCGTTCTCTTGCCGCCGCTCCCTGTCCATATACCTGGTACTCATCAGTACCCCTGGATCCCAATACATTTTTTTGGCTTAGCTGACTCACGCTGACTTTCCATTTCCGAGGCAGGAATGACGACGCCTCCCACGTGCATTCCTGCCCTCGATCCATTCTGTAAATATGTTTTCCTGACCACCAACTTCTCTTTTGTCTCCTTAGGGCAAGTGGGGGGTCTGCTCCTTTGGCATTCTCCCATCGCTAGGTAACACAATGCCGGGGACAGATGTGCTCGAGACAGGCTGCCAGAGTAAATGGCAATGGACACGTTTCCTACTTGTAGTCAGAATTCTCAATCAGAAGGTCCCATAATACTGACAATCTTTTCCCAGATGATGCCAGCCATCTTGTGTGGACCTACAGAGGGGGCCTCTGGACCTCAGGCCAGTCTGTAGGTACAGAGTAGGACACTTGCATGCGTTTGTTTCCTCCCATTTAATCTGACCCCAGCTCTAGTTTCTAATGTGGTATTTGATTCTGTCCACTGATGCCAACATCTCGCAACCATGAGCCTCTGCGGCAAAGAGACACAGGACGGTTGCCTCATGGTAACAGATTTAATCACAGTAGATAGTGATCCCAGCGGTGTCGGCCTATGGCCCGCCATGTATTTCTAGGGGTCATTCACAGGTATTATCACATTATTGTAGTTCAGGAGGAAAACGGAACAGAGTTAGGTGTCTGCCTGACTCAACCTTGTCCCGGAAAAGAGTGTGAGCTCTTATTTCCCTGATTTTTTTTTTAAGGCCACTTTAGGGCTTTTCCCTCCACATTTATTAAACCTTCACTAAAAGCAGCAGATGAGATAGCTACACGTGTTTTTGTGCTGTTCTCCAGAAGGAATATGGACTTCTATGTGCAAAAGCAAAATCTAAAATTTAAGTCCTCCATGACTTTGCCGTGGTTATAACAAGGTTCAGTCAAACAAAACACACATCCCCGGCAGTTTCAGGGAAAACCTTAGTTTCCATTCACAACTCCGTGTGTGTCACAACCCTCTATAAAGAATGACACAGTTCCCTGGGATGCCCGTCGTTGGAGGATCACGTTACGGTCCCGGCCAGGACAGTCATGATCCACACTTGAAACCACGTGATCTCCACCCACTCACCAAAGTAAAATATGTGGCGGAAAGTGGGGAGATTTGTAAACAAATATATTCAGAAGAGCTAGAGGATCAGCCACATGATTTAAAGTAGCATCAAGGGACACCTGTGTGGCTCAGTTGGTTAAGTGTTTACCTTTGGCTAAGGTCATGATCCCGGGTTCCTGGAATCAAGCCCTGCATCAGGCTCCCTGCTCAGCAGGAAGTCTGCTACTCCCTCTGCCCCTCACTCTGCTTGTGCTCTCTCTCTCTCTGTCTCTCTCACTGTCTCTCAAATAAATAAGATCTTTTAAAAAAAAAAGTAGCATCAATAAAGGAAGAATGAAAATTTGTCCTGCCAAGTATGAGTTATTCTTGAGTAACGGGTTGGCAATCGATGTACTCACGTGTCTCCAAGGATCTGCAGACAGTCAGGATGCCTGAACAAATCCACAGGTCACAGATCTGCCCTGCATCCCTTCAGTTCCATGTTTCTACCCTACTCTCTGCCAGGACCCTGTGAGTCTGGACTCCATCACCAGGACTCCCATGCCCTCTGGCTCCCACCTGTGTTTTGGCCAGTAGAGAACACCTACAGAAGATCAGAGAGAAAGGACAGTGAGGTCAGGGTCTTTATGGCCCTGGATCCCTCCCTGAAGCATTGCCTCTGGCTGGCTGTGGCCTCCAGCCACATTTTCCGGATGGCCAACCCTCTGACAGCTCCAAGACTAACCCTTTCCAACTTCTCCCAACCCTTCCCTTTCCCCTTCCCTCAACCCTTCTGGCCTGGAAATGGTAACAACAACTTGGTGGCTACTAGTTACAGATTACTTCACTATTCTTTGCAGTTCCCCTGTATCAACTTTGTAAATAAATTCTCCTTAAAATATCCTTTTTGTGAGTGTGTCAGCTCTTTCCTGTTAGAACTCTGGCTGATTCTCCCATAGGCTTGAATGTCTAGATTTTCCAGGATCCCTGAAGGACACCTGTGAGGCAGTGCTTATAGGAGAAGTGAGGTAGGAGCCAGTCACTGGCAAGATCGGGATGTGGGCACAGAGGTCTGGGTGGGGGATGCTGTGGGAATGGCAGCGGGGAAGGCTAGTTCAATTTTTATAATTTATATTTGACCACTGTCATGGTCATATACTTATCTATGCTCCACTGATAGGCAGATGGACAGAAGCTGTGCGACATGGAGCCACAAAAAAAGGGACTCAGTCCCCTACGTCATGTCTTCTTCCAGGGAACTATGTCCTGAGCTTGTAAGAGACTCTTCATTGACTGAGCTCCCCCTGAAGGTCAGCTTCAGCCAGCTTTATCATCAAAAAGTGAGTGTCTGAGCACCTGGGTGGTTCAGTCAGTTAAGCATCTACCTTCAGCTCAGGTCACAATCCCAGGGTCCTGGGATCGAGTCCGGCATCGGACTCCCTGCACCTTCGGGAGCCTGTTTCTCCCTCTGCCTCTGTGTCTCTCTCTCTCTCTGTTTCTTATGAAAAAATAAATAAATAATCTTTAGAAAAATGTGAGTGTCTTTTGGAACTATTTTCTTCAAATCTCTCTACCCTCCCCTACCTTTGTGCACTTCCTGCCTTCATGCTTCCCAGACCTCCAGGCCTGTGTTCCAAGGGGAAGCCCAAGGCCAATAGACCCATTCTCCTGGGCTTAGCGGTTCCCTGCACTGCAGTCATGAGGCAGTGAAGGAAAATTCTTCCTAATTAGATAGCTTGGGGGCCTGTGCTGGGAAGACACTGGGCCCCGTTGGGAGTCAGGTCTCCCAAGTATCTCTCATGGAAACTTCTCAGCTCTGTTATGAACAGCAAGGCTAAAGAGTTCCCTGAGATCTGGCTTCAGTGGTACAAGGAATGCTCTAGCATTGTGGCCTTTAACATTGTTGTGAGTAACCCCCCAGCCTGGGAGTCCCCATGGGATTGGGGGGTGGGGGGCTTTGTCCATTCTCACAGGTCCAGGACCAGGGATCCATTTCAGGCTGCCTGAATGCTGAGTCATGGCGGCACACGCACATGCCTCCTTAAATCTTTGAAACTTTGTAGGAAAGAGTCAAGCCATGAAAAGTTATAGGATCTGTGTATGGTAAAGAGATGGCATTTAAACGCTCTTAGACCATTTCCCCCATGTATTTATGAAAGTGAAGAAATCTCAAATTAGTTGACAGGACCAAATAGTTCCTAAACAATGCTCAAATAAAGAATTGCAAAAGACCTTCTGAGTCAACTTGTTCTTCCAGGTGGTATTAGGCTTACTCCATCTGACTCTCCCTGTCTACTGTAGAAGATCTTCCGGGAAATGGTAAGATAACAGTCTTTCTTACTCTCCAGGTTTGTGCTGAAACAGAAACGGAGAGCTAACAGTTATTTTTGTAACTGGGGTTGTATAAGTGGTGACTATGGGATAGGCCAGATCAACATTCAATCTCTAATAGAATGTTTTTCTTCCTGTCTAGCCCATCCAGCACTGGAATTCAGGAAGCAGACACCTGCTTCATGTTTAAAAATATATATATTATGTCTGGGCTGATGAGAAAATGTCCTAGGAGGAATTTCTGAAATGAGGACACAATCACTGTGATGCCCCCTGGCTTTGTCTCTCTGTAGATCACCTTGGTTAGCTTTTATGACACGGTATATCCAATGTTTATGCAGATATGACACATGATTTCTCGACTAGAAGGTGTATTCTAAATAAAATTGAGGATGCATTTTTATTATGACATGGGAACGTAGAGATTTAACGTTGGGCCCTGATGCTGCCACCTAACACCTATACATTATAAGTGTGTCATCTCACTGACAGGGATTTGGTGCTCTCATAAGAGGACAGAAGTTGAGGATGACTAATAGCCACTTTATTTCACTTCAGGTCAAATTACAATCCTACCATTTGAACATGAAAGATTGAGGGTCCCAGGTGTATTAATCAGGATTCTGCTAAAATAATTCTGTGTTATAAATGACTCAGAAACTTGATGACTTATGACAATAAGCATTTACTTCTAGCTCAGGGATCTGAAGATTAGCTATAGTTCAGCCAGGATCAGTCCTAAGCTTCAACTTGGCCTTAGGTTTGCTCCGTATTTCTCTTCACTGTGGGGCCAATAGCTACCTGGGGCATGTTTTTCTCATGCCTGATCGTAGAAGCGCACACACACACACACACACACGCACACTCACAAAGGAGTGAGTGGAAATACACAATCCCTCTTAAGATATCAGTTGGGAATTGACACCCTATTACTTCTACCTATATTCCATTGCCCAAAGCAAGTCACATGGCTAAGACCAAAGCCAGTGGATCAGGGAATATCTTTCTTTCCCAAGAGGCAGTGCAAATCCACATGGCAAAAGGTGTGGATGTGTAATTCTGTGACAATAAGGGAATTAAGAATTAGGAGCACATGTCTAATCTACTACCCCGTTGGCCATAATCATCATGTTTTATCTAAATTCTGGGCAACTGAGAGCTGTCTTCAGGTCCCAGAGATGTTTTATTCACTCTGATGCAGCCCCAAATAATCCCACATTGGTCTTTAGACTCCCTCAGTAAAACAGATTTCTTAGCTCTCCTCAAAAGTCCTCATATGAGAAAGTCAACAGAAAACCGTAGAAGTTTCCCACAGTGACTGGCCCAGAAGGCCTGGCAGTGCTGTTGACTGCCAGAAATGCAAATTGCCAGACGTACATCAATAGAAATCAGGAATTTCATCTCTACCTCAAAGTTGATCGAGCCCTCTTGAAATCTGATCTTCATTCTTACTGGCATGAAGATGCACATCCAACTTTGAATCAGGAAAATCACCAAGTTACCATTCTCAGAAATGGCCATACCGCTATGGGAAATTGTCTTTTTGGTTCCCATTTGGACACTTAGAACTATGGGTTGTAATGGAAATGTTGGCACAGTCTGAACTCTAGCTGCAGACTGTACACAAGGCTTCGTGTCTATTTTTTTTTTCTTCTACACGTAATTTGCCAAGACACATGCCCATAATGTAAACTTCCTTGGTTTGCATTTATAAATTGGATGTCTTTGACAAACTCTAAGACCAGCAGGGAAATCCCTCTGTCTTTAAAACTCAGTTTATTTAATGAACCATTAGTGAAATAAAGGGTGAGAGAGAAGCTCAGCCTGTATCTATCTTCTAAGACTCAACCCAAGAAATACAATTCCCTTCAGACAGCAAGACCTCCCTTCCATTGGGCAGTCATTCAGAAAACCTGTGAGGAACAATCATGGGCTGTATCCAGGCTGAATCACAACCACGACTTCATTCGGCTGCCTCACTGTCACACCAGACAGCTTCAGTTGAGTGAACTTGCTGGACAGAGAAGGGGAGAAAGGCTTCCACAAAGAGGATCCTGGCTGTGGGCCCACACGGTCATCTCTCAGTAGGGACACAGGCTTAAAGCTACTTCTTAAAATGAAAGGGTTGTCTCCCAAAGTTGTGGAAATGAGCTCATGCATGAAATAAAGACTTGTTCAGAGAAGACATGATTCTGTTTATGGGATTTCTATAATTAATATCCTCTCTGGAAGGCATTCCAGTAGATTCTGTTTGTGAAAATTGATTGTTTTTAATGTTATAAAATGAAGTTAGTGAAAAAGAACTTTCCCTTTCAAAAAGAAGTGGAGATTTTAAAAGGGAAGTATAGAATCAAAATCGGTCTTTGCCCCAAAGATGCATTTTAACATTCTACATTGCCAACAACGGGAATTGTTATAACTGGTCATCGTAACTCAGTTTACCAGAACTTCCTGGGAGAATGAGCCCCCCTGACTCCTTAGTTCCTTTTAAAGTTTTCTTCATTCACATTTTAGAATCTTTAACTATATAAAAATCTCATTATTTTAAATTTTATATAAATGTATTGGAATAACGTTCTTTACAGGCAGAGAACAGCAGAAAGAAATGTTTCTTTCCTTGGTGATACCATACTAGTGATCCTGTATGAACTATTTACTACTGTGTAACAAATTACCCTTAGACTAAGTGACTTAAAGCTACATTGACATTTACTATAATTCACATTTGTTATTGATTATAAACAACAACATGTATTATCTCACAGTTTCTGTGGATCAGGAATCTAGGCATGGTTTAGCTGGACCCTCCATCTCAGGACCTCTCACAAGGCTGCAGTCAAGGTGTTGGCAGGGCTGTGCTCTCATCTGAACGCATGGCTGGGGAAGGTCTGCTTCAAAGCTCACTCACATGGTTGTTGGCAGAATTCAGGTCCTCAGAAGTTATTGGACTGAAAGTTTCATTGGCTGTTGACTAGAAGCCTCCTTCAGTTCCTTGCCAAATTGGCATCTCCAGATGTAAGTAAGCTTACTGTGTGGCAGCTTACATCCCCCAGAGCAAGGGCTCCAAGAGAAAGAGAAAGAGAAGGAATGTGTAAGAAATCACAAGGAAGAAGGAAATCAGTCTTTTTGTAACTGAATCTCAGCAGTGACATCCCATTCCCTTCGTTATATTCTGTTTATTAGGAGCAAGTCATTAGGTCTACCTCCCACTCAAGGATGTGAATGCTAACAGGCAGAGAGCATGATGGGACTTTTAGAGACTGCCTGATACGGATCTTTTAGCCATTTAATAAAGTACGGTTTAAGGTAAAGACCAAAGATATATTTAGATAAACATGCTAGAATTTGAAACATAAATGTATGTTGTTCCTATTGAACTAGACAGGTTACTAGGCTCTAAATATTCCAACAATGATACCCTTCTTCAAAAATATTTTTCAAATCAATTCTTAAAATTCTTTTTCGGGGTTGTTTTTGATGCCTGTGGCACATTCTTTGCAGTCCCCTAACTTTACCCCGGCCAAAGCTGTGGCCAATCTTTTTCACCTTTGCAGGTAGATTTGAATAATAGAAAGAGTAAGAGCTATTCAGATAAATAAGGTTAGCAATCAAGGTCGGTAATGCTGTTTTTAGTCTTGGCTTTTGTCAATATGAAAGAAAAAGACTGATTTCCATGTGGGGCTCATAAATTGGCCCAGAAGGCAGCATCTAAAAAGGATTATTTTGATTTAACTTTCATTTGGATGTTTCAAATCTGGTCCTCATCTGAAGATTTTTAGTCTGGGCCCTTCATAGCTATGGCTTATGTGTTTGCACATTTCACTCTACATCTGATACTCCAGGGCAAAGAGAAAGCACAAGGCCATGTTGGGACATGCTGGAATAGAGACGGGTACCAGGGAGAGACCCAGAGTCCCCTGAGTGGGCTCCAGAGTGCACCCCCACCCCCACCCCCACGAATAGGCAGGAGGTTTTCACAGCAGTGCACCTGTGCAACTGAGACCCCCTTTCAGGTTTGTAATTAGTGAATCAGTATGAAACTGACATGCTACACTCATACCCTGGGACCCCTTTAGGGCTGAGGGAAATCTGAGAATACCCACAGCCACTACCCTTAACCTGGTTGGGAGGAGAGAGGAGCAGAGTAACATTGTATCACAAACGAGGGGGACTATTTTAGGTGGATCCCCTTCAAAACCCAAATCTTCAGGATTACAAACTATTTATGAACAGAATGCTTCCTGATTGTTAAAAACATGTCTCATATTTTGTCAAACTTAACAAAAACTGTGATTTCCATTTAGCTCCATTTCCCTAGGTCCAAGGCTGGAAGGAAGAAGCTGCTCTCAAGGTCAGGACTGACTGCTCAGCCGGTACAGTATGACCTTGAGCTCCACCCTCCTGTTTCCTCTGGTCACCCCTCCTCCCTCCCCCAGGCACCTAGTTCCCTCTCCCCGCACCTACAGAGGCAAGCCTGCTGGTCTGAGAGCTCCAATAATGACTCTCCTGGATAAAGAATTGTATTTTTACTCCATGTTAAACAAACCATCATAAAGCATGGAAGCAGCGTTGCCCGTGCTTATGGCAACAAACTTCTAAGCATGTCAGACACTTAGCTTCATAAAACTAAGGTAACAGAATGACCCTAGCGAGTTATGACCTCTCGATTCCTTCCTTTACTTTGGGGTTGACCCCTCCTGCTCTTCAGAGACCAGATTCTTTCACTTTTTGTGGGGGACTCCCATGAGCGGCCCCTCAGGCACTGACTCTACCTCCCCTTATCTGGGTCTTGTAGTCCCTTCCCACAATGCCTTTAAGTTTGGTCACGTGACCTGCTTTGGCCAATGGGACATTAGCCAACATGATGCCCACGGGTTTTTGATGAATACTTCTACCTGGGAGTTAGCTTCTTAGAACACCCCTTGGAAGATCATTCTAAGCTGTGATGGAGCCCAGGTTAGATGACTGAAAGGAGGTTGAGAGGCCACCATGTAGAGAAAGCCTGGAGCACAAGAGGCTAGCTTGGACATTCCCACCTCCACCAGGCTCCCAGCTGAATGCAGCTATGTGAGTGACCTCAGTTCTATGACACGTAGCAGAAGGTGGCCCCAGCTGAGCCCTGTAAACCCAAAGAATTATGAGAAATGATGAATCATTGTTGTTTTACACCCAACTATTGGAGTGATTTGTTATGGAGTAGATCACCAAGCTTCTTCCCTTCCCCAGCCACAAACTGGGAAAGTGTAAGACATTGGTCTTTACATTTGGAAGTTGACTGCCTGGTTGTAGGGGTTCTGAAGGTATCTTAGCCAGTAACTGAAGTACATCTTTCTAATTGTGGATTGGAAGGTGAGGTCACTTGGGGAAGTTTCCCTTCTTCACATGGATATAATGAAAAAGGACTTATATTTAGCTACAACTTCGAGGATTTCACTCTGGGAAGCAGCCAGGAAGAGAGAGGCTCCCTTGTCCATCATGCCTGTATTCATCCCTTCCTCCTTACCTTTTCAATTGACCAGCAGCTATCCTTTACTTTCTTTAATACTTAATCTTTTCAATCCACCTTGCATTTTCTGTTGCATTAAGAGATGTTCTTCTGGTGATTTCTTCCATTCGTTCTTCCAATTGTGTGTTCCTTCCCTCTCTGTCTTTCTCTGTGCTTTGGGGGCTGACTGCTAGTGTGTTGCATTGGTGGGGTCACCCAAACTCTGGCTTCAAGTTGGGTCGGGCCAATGTGAGGCACTGAGAGAAAGTCAGAGGGCTGGAGGAGAATGGGCAGGAAATGTATTTCACCCCCTAGCTATCTCCCTGCCAAGACACAGCTTCCTTTATCAACACTACAGTGTCAATAAATAGCCTCTCTCCTAAAGCCATGGCTCTCTCTGGGTCCCAGGATCTGTGCCCTCCACCTGGCCCTTTAACTCTAGGGTGGTAACAGCTTCCCACTTTTGTTAGTACTTAGGGTGCATCCACAACCCGTGGAGTTCCCTTAACCCCACCCAGAAATCTATAAATAGTTCTTTTCACTCATCCCTGGATGTCATCTCTTTCCCCACAGGACCCTGACTGACAAAGATTTTAACTGATGGACAAACATACTGTATTTTTTAAATTTTTTAAAATTTTTAAAGAGTTTATTTATTTATTTGATGGAGAGGGAGAGACAACAAGAAAGGGAACACAAGCAGGGGCTGCGGGAGAGGGAGAAGCAGGCTTCCTGCCAAGCAGGGAGCCCTGATGCAGGGCTTGATCCCAGGACAGCGAGATCACGACTGGAGCAGAAGGCAGACACCTAACAACTAAGCCACCCAGGCACCCCAGTACTGTATTTATTTTTAAACAGTTAAAAAATTTATTGTTCATTAGAGATGTGCATGACTGTCAGTATCTTCTCGCCTATGTCAAGCCAAGAACCCCTGCATTGAGTTGGTATCCTTCCAGCCAAAAGCAAAGTTGCATTGCAAAGTAGAAATCCAATGGCCACTCTGTGTTTCAAGGGGTAAAGAGGATGCACCCATATCCCTAAGATGAAGTCTTCGGGACTGGGAAGAGGGTGGTGTTTGCAGTTCTGTTGGGGATGATGCCCGAACTGCATGTGGCTGGGAGACGGGGCTCTACTGATGGGTCCCAGTGGCCTAGGGCCAGCAATATTTCACTGTAATAGAGCCAGCAACAGCAGGCAGATGGAGGGATCAGGGCCCACAAAGGGCTTTGAAGATGGTGGCCACACAGCAGCAGGCTGACCAACACCAGGAGTGGCTTCCAGGCGTCCAAGAGGACAGACTGTAAGCCACTGCGGGCTGTGGGGGACGGCTGACACACATGAACGATGCCAGGCCCCTTGCCAATCTGGCTCCTAAAGTCATTTTAAATTTAATTTGGGGAAAGTTGATGTGATAGGACTGGATCCCGAGGGTTGTAGAGTGGATTTTGGAGAACTGTTTTGTACTGACTGGTTTTTTTTTCACTGATGGAGATGTTATGGATTTATTAAAAAATCTCTCTCATGTGAAATAAGAGTCTATAAATACGTAGTCACCTAAAAAACTCTGCTGTAAGTCATAAGCCGATCTCAAACAGGAGGGCAGCTGTTTTAAAGCTCAGTTGAGATCAATGAGCTAATCAGGCCCCTCCATGGGCAGTCGATGAAAAAAAGCACAAGTTCAATTCCTGGAGGTTGGGGTTTTGCTGTGACTTCCGTGTGTAATGCACAGAATTACAGGTGAGAGAATTTGAAAGGATAGTGTTAAATATTGGGACAGTAAAGAAGGAAGGAGGAAGGAAGAAGGAGAAGGAAGAAGGAGAAAAGGGGAAAAATTTTGAAAAAATACAAAATATTTTGCATCAGGAGGTTATCAAAAGGTATCTCTCTGGAAAGATGGCCACACCTTCCCCATGTGGATCGTCATGGCAAAAGAATATAGGCTTGAATGTCTGGTATGATGGTCCTAATCCCTCTTCATTCCATGATCACTTCCGTAAAGTCCTGAGTGATGTATTTTTTTTTCTTTATTTCCATACTACAAATTAGAACTTCCAAATTGGACACAGGGAATGAAATTTTAAATGTATAGAGATATCACTCTAGACCAGGAGGTACTCGTACACACATTAGCTCCCCGAATCCTCAAAGCAAATCAAGGCAATGGGTATCTTTGCCTCAGTGTTGCAAATAAGGAAACTGAGTGTTGTGCCTGAGTTTTCGTGTCCCAGAGACTACCAAGGAGCCAAGCACCGATGCAATCACACAAGGGTTTATTCCACAAGCTTAAGCTTGGGCCCAAGTGTATCCAGCACAGCAGAGTAGGGACTTGGAACCCGAGCTTAATTAAGGCAGGGGTATTTATGGGTTCCCGTTACTAAAGCAGGGTGGGGGTCTCTGGAACCAAAGCAGGGTGGGGGCTTCCTGGAACTAAAGTAGGGTGGGGGTCTCTGGAACTAAAGCAGGGTGGGGCTTTCTAAAGGAGGGTGGGGGAAAGTTCAGCCCTTGGGCACAGGGGTCTGAGATGGCTGCGGGAGCTAAGATGGCTGTACTTATGCTAAAGCTAAACCTGAGGTGGGATGGCCTTGATTTTCTCGGCCTCCACATGAGGCATAGAAGATCAATGAAATGCTTGATGCCTCATTACCAGAAAGCAGTGGGGCTAGGGTTTGAGTCCAAGTCCACCCTTTTTCTTCTTTTCTGCACCATCTTCTAAATTGGAAATGGGTGGGGAGAGAAAAGGTTGGGGGAAGTTGATTTCTGTAAACTTTTATTCTTTTATGGTTTTTTATTTATTTATTTATTTTAGAGAGCGAGTGTGCACATGTGCCAACAGGGGGAGGGGCAGAGGGAGAGAGAGAGAGAATCTCAAGCAGACTCCCCACGGAGCATGGAGCCCAAGACTCGGGGCTCGATCTCACTACCCTGAGATTATGACCTGAGCTAAAACCAAGAGTCGGACTCTTAACCTACTGAGCCACCCAGGCGCCCCAGATTTATGTAAACTTATAAATATTTCCTTTTAAAAAAAATCCTATTTTGTTAATTGATAATAAACACCAACTCTGTGTTGGTTTTAATAGTGACTTTTGACCACATACAAAACACTTAATTAGGAGTAAAAACAGTAGTATAGATTCTCATCCCACCATATTAATTGGGTCATCCAATCACCTCTTTCTGTTTTGATGGGCTTATCGAAGGGACCAGCCTTGCTTCATTTCAGTTAGTTTTGAGAAGTGTTTTCAGTGCCTGTGTATTGAGGCATTAACATCTAAATCTACAGAAATAAAATGATTTAGATATTCATGCATAACATTTGGCATGAATTCCGGGACAAAAATCTCCTCTTCCTGATGAAAAAGCATGTGGATAAATTTGAAGATGCTAATTTGCATGGAATATGAAAAATAAATAAACTCCCAGCATGCCGTGATTTAGATCAAATTTTCTTCTCCACCTCTCCGATGGAGACAGTCCAGTTCTAACCTGCTCCACTCACCATGTCAATATGAGTTGATCTATCTTTGCTGCCTCTCTTTTCAGGGACAGAGAGAGACTGAATCCAGGGCACAGGGGAATTTGCCATGTCCTTTCTGGGCATATAAATCTGTGCCAGATCAATAAAAAGAGAGGAATAAAAGGGAGGTCAGATAACTGAAAATGACAAAGCGTCATATGCTCGACCTAGCTGACCTCTGGTCTATTCCCTATTTCGTTATTTCTGGTCTATTTCTTATTTAAGATCATGGCCCATGACCTTTGCCATGGAAACTGGGTCAGGGTGGCAAGGTGTATTTTGAATGTATTATTCATCTCTGCTAATATTCGGAGCAGGTTGCTGGGATGGGTGAAGCAAAAGCCTGCTTCCGAAAGTGGATTGTTAGTTTCTTCTGGATCGCTTCAAGCAGATATAAGCAAAGACTTAGTTATTCATGTAAATCAAATCACAGGTGTGAAAATGAAGCAGTGGGAGTCTAGGTGCGTGTTAATGAGCATTAATGTCTGAGGAAAACAGTGTCAGTTTATTTTTTAGCATATGTTTGAATTTCAAAGCTGCGAATGTGGGAAAACTCACGGGATGCTAGCATGTGTGAATGTGGCGAGATTCACAGTCAAAGGGGACCAGGGTGATGAATCCATTGCAGGGACCACCTATTGCTCATCTCCACAATGCTTTCTGCCCAAGAGCAGCTGCCTGGGGTGGGGGCAGAAGGGGATGCCGAAGAGCAAGAAAAATATGCTTGATTCCAGGTGAAATGCAGAATTAAAGCTGTATCGCAGACATATTTGCAGTAGGATGGTCTCTGGAACCCGTGTCCAGAGGTGTGCTGGAAAATATTTAACAAACGAGTCTCCAGGAAATAAAAATTTCTGCTTTGTAATAGGGCCCAATTTCCATAGTATAAATATGCCTACCGTGGTCAATTTCAAGCCACCAACCTGACCTCACTCCATGCAGATTTGGGAAGAAACGTGAAGCTGGTTCCGGGACACCAGAGCGTGACCCTTCCCTCCTCCATCCCCACATGCTCCACTTAAATGGGCGCTCTGCTGAGTGATAGGAAAGTGACCAGCTTCTGTTTCAGAAGGAAAATGACAGATCAATCCTTTGGATATTTTTACTCACACTGGCTCCTTTACCTCAAATACTTTTCTCTATTTATCCTCAGCTCTACTCCTCCTTCAGGTCAGTGGAGAAATTTTCCCTGGCTCCCAACGTTAAATGCTAGGTGAGGGTCCCCCACCCGTTATGACTCTGGGGTTTCTACCCAGATAACCTTCTATTTTAAGAGCCTGTTTACTGCCCTGAGGGATCCTTGAGAACAGGACCTGATCCCCTTCACCATTATAATCCTGGAATCCAGCTCAGTGCCTAGCGCAGAGTAAGGGGCTTAGCAAATGCTCATTTACTCACTGACGGGGGGTGGGGAGAAAGCCCAAGGGAAGGACGTTGAATAACTATCCTCAAGGGGCTTCCTCCCGAGAAAATTCAGCTAAGCAGTTGATAAAGTCAGGAAAACACTCCTGCGGTTGAAATGTGTTAATTTATTTTATCATCACTTTGATTACAAATCATTATTTAGCTATCTTAGCATTTCCATGAGGGCTTTATAATGCGGCTTCTGATGGAGACTGCCTGGTGCAAAGTCTGTTCCTCAGTTTACAAGCTCTGTAACTTTGAGACCAGCTCTGAAACTTTCTCTGTGCCTTAATTTCCTTTTCTGAAAATGGGGAGAATCATAGTATATAGCTCATATAGTGTTCTTGTTGTCTGTATTTTTTGTCAATCGATTTGTTTAACTGGGGCAGGTGGGGGTGGGAAGAGGTCTTCCCTGAGCCGTAAACACCTAACTCAAGAATGCCCCGTACACATGAATAGCCACTGACTTGTTCCTTACCAGTCACTTTGCCTGCTCTCCCAGTGACTGCACCAGTGAAAGGCACCCGGGCCAGTGGTGCTGGGCCACCAGCTCCTTCCTTGCCTTCTGGATTGTGTCCGTCTTAGTTCACTCCAAATAGGGCAGTCCTGCTCCTCTTCTTTTTTCCTTTTAGCTTCATCGTTTTCTGCTACATCACATGCTCTCTGTTGATTCTCCCATCCCTCCCCTACATTTTCTCCCTCTCATCTGTGAGCTCCAAATACCCGCTTCGCGCCGGCTATGCATTGACTGGAAGGAGACAGAAAGTGCAATGAAGCAAAATAGAAAACGATCATAATTAACCCCTAGAGACCTTTAAACAAACCTGAAAGACCCTTCAATCACCATTTACCTTTCCAAATGCTTCCAACCACACTTCTCTCCCAAACCCCAGCATTCTAAATCACTCAAAACAGAACACGTGTTTAAAAAATGTGCAGTATTTGTGTTAGTAATATTCTAACTAAAAATCGTGTGCTAAAAATATCCTAACACGATTCTGGCTAATGTGAGCATTATTATTAGCGTTGTTTTTCTTGGGGTCATGCAGAACAAGTTCGAAACCCAAGTACCCCAGTAGCATCGCTTCTAGGGGAGAACATTGTAGAACGCAAACTGCTGGTAAATTTAGATCTCCTGGGCTATGTGGTCGATCAGGTAGTTTAAATTATGGGTTTCTCTTGTCATTTGGTGTCTTTTTAGACCCAGGGAAGCCTGGGTGAAGAGAGATGTCGCCAAGCATCACATATAAACTGAAACTCAGGGTACAATCCCTTCAAGGGGCATATGATTTTCTCCAAGGAGACAATCTTTTGCTTTTGTAAGATAATCTGTTCAAAACGTGTGGACAGGGAGTACAGTGGGACCCAGCAGGATGTATGTTTTGCTGAATATCAGCATGTTGATCCTAGACACAAAGCTTATCTGCTTTGCTCCAAAAAACTATTTCTGAGCTTTTGTGAAATTGGATGGCAATCAACAGGGGTGGGAGGGTGAGGGGGTTGGGCTCCATGCTGGCTCACCATGAATGCTGTTGAGCTAGAGAGCTAGTTTATTGAAGGGGACCTGCCTTTTAGAAGTCCAAACTAAGTTCAACTATTTCTTTTCCAGGGACCTTTAAACTTTTTTTTTTTTTAAATGTTCTTAGTGCAGGAATAACCCCTTTATGACTCCAAATATAGAGTTACTGCATAAATGACATAGTCATGACATTAAATTGAGACATATTGGTTGGCTGGCCAGAAAGTCTAATGTAAGTGGAATCCCGGGGTGTCATTCTTAATGACAGTTACCTGGAGAAGAAGCATTTCTTTAAGATTGGAAGGCAGACCTGAAAGCTAAGGTCCCAGGTAGGAAGAAGAAACTTGGTATATGCAATTAAGTTATGTTGAAAAGTCCTGGGTACAGTTGGGCAGGTTGTTCACCAAACAAGGGAGCCTGCTTGAGGGAGTTAAGTAGAGGTTGAAATCCACCCTGCCCTCTGCTCTGCAAGATAAGAACCTGCAAAGCTGCACCTGGCCAGGGAAGGCAACTTTGTCAAAGTCACACCAAGTGCCTTACAGGCTAGCCAAGGTCCTCGGTGGCAGGTTTCACCATGGCACTGGCCACACGGCAACAGCAGTAGAGATATAACAGGGTAAGGCAGGGGCTTGACAACTTGGGCTTCAGGACACAAATTCCACCAATGCCACCCATGAAGGGAGCTCTGGAAATGTACTGCACAAACCAAAGTAAAAAAACCTCCTTTGTGAACATTGAACCACTATCTGTGTTTTTTCCTTTGTTTTTCCTTAGAATTGTATAAAACTTGTACAAAAGTTCCAGTCAGTCCACACTGTGTTTAGGGTAATCATGGGAACAGTTTTGTTCGACATTTGGGTCACACTTCCATAGGGTCATCTGGCCCCAGGGCCCAGACGCGTGGTAATGGAAGTAATTAGAAGAGCCCCCCCTTTACCCCCACCACTCCTAGGGGTCTTACAGACTTCAGCCTGTTTGGGAATACTTTGCTTTGATTTTCTTTTTAACTAAGGGAAGTTAGGAGCATTTCTTTAGGTGTTTTGAGGCAGTGGGGGTTGGGGGGGATGCTGAAGACCTTTAAGCCAACCCCGTAGATGATTCTCTTTGGGGGGAACAAGAGAAAGGGTCCCTAAAGAGAGTTACAAAATACTACTTTCTGCTTTCTGTGTGTATCTTCAAGACACCACATCATGCTGTGACATTCATCTCAGCCTCTCCTTGGGAGACTCGGGAACTCACTCTACCAACCATCTGAGTAAGAAGCCACTTGCTTGGGTGTCTTCAACTCATAAAGTTGTCGGAAAGAATCTGTCCTTTTTAGCACTGTGGAGGTTTCCAGTGGGGCCTTGAATCATCACATAGTTGTCCAGCACGTGAAAGCAGGCAACCAGGAGAGGGAGGACTTGCCTTTTCTCTTTCGCGTGAGGACAGGATATCTCTGAGTGATCTTACAATGGTACCTAAGAATGTTCTGGAATTTTAAAGATGAAGGTGGATAGCCTGTCTTGTCAAAAACACTTCCTGTGGCCCATGTATAGATTTCCTGGATTCGGTGAGAGCTGCCTTTAACTTTCGGTATGTTGCTCTAAGTCCAGAGGAAGAACAATGCTTTTGGTTTTACTAGCCCCTACATTTGATGTGCACTATGGCCTCGAGGAGGCCCAAAGCTTCCCAGTATTACTTGCCATTTCTTTTTTAATTAAAAAAACTTTTAAATTTAATTCAATTAAAAAATTTTAATTTAATTTTTGAAAACTTATTTTTTTAATTAATTAAACTGAAGACAGTTTTAAAAATTATAGTGGAACACACATAGCGTGGAATATGCCATCTTGACCATTTTTAAGCAAGTAGTCCACATCGTTGTGAAACCGTCACCACCACCCATCTCCTGAACTTGCGTTCTTCCTAAACTAAAACTCTGGAACTATTAAACAATAACACCCCTTTCCTCCCTCTCCCCCAGTTCCTGGAAAAGACCGCTCCACTTTCTGTCCCTATGAGTCTGAGTAGGTGCCTCATATACGTGGAATCCTACAGTATTTGTCCTTTGGGGACTGGCTTATTTCACTTAGCATAATGTCCTCAAGTTCATTCATGAGGGAGAACGTGTCAGGACTTCATTCCTTTTTATAGCTTAATATTACTCCATATATATTCACCCTCCCACATCTTGCTTACTCATTGTACCCTCCATGGACATTTAGGTTGGTTACATCTCTTAGCTACTGTGAATAATGGTGTTACGAACATGGGCACACAAATATTCCATCAAGACCCTGCTTTCAATTCTTCTGGGTACATACCAAGGAATGGGATTGCTGGATCATATATGGTAATTCTATTTTTAATTTCTTGGGGGAAATGTCCTGTTACGCACAGTGGTTATACAAACCCTAATCTCCATTTAGACCCATGTATCTTCTGGGGACCTCTTAGGAGTTTCTACCCATGAAGATGAAAATGATCATCTTGGTCATTTGCAACTGTCTTTGCCCCCCGTTCATTCTCCACCAAAAACAGGCCATCAAGGCAGAAGAATGACAGTTTTGTTTTTTGAACTGGGCAAAAGATCTTCAAGTTCCCCTAGTGGTATAGGTCAACCCACGTTCTCTCTCTCCTTGGGGCTGTTCTGACCAAGACTGTTGTCTCAAGTCTTGGAAACAATCCCTTGGCTTTGCACTTACAATGACTCCTCTCATTTTGGGATCAAAAAGACCTCTTTCAAGCAACTTGCGATGGTTATCCTTTTATGTTAGTGGAGGAACTGAAGAGTAGAACATTTAAACGACTTGCCCAGGATGAGTCAGGGATGCGACGGCTGAGCCAAGAAGGAAAGCCAAGAGTCTGTGGCCCCCGTCTGAATCTGCAGCCTGCACTTGTTCCGAGGAGCGCGGGTGGAACCAGAGAGGGCCGTGGTTTCCAGAAGCTTCCCTTGGAGGGACTAACAGGTTGGCCAGATCCAGCTGAAGAGAACAAGCAGCATTTAATGCCGGGCCTCGCCTACCAAGGACAAGAGAGTCTGGCCTTGAACAAAGAAAAAGTAGCTCTAGGGAGGTTAGTTTCTAGGGGGAGGAGTAAGGGAGAACTCTCTTGAGACTGTTATAAACAAATAAGAAAGCAAGCCAAAGGCAGTTTGGCAAAAGGATGTTCCTTAAATCCTGCTTCCTTTAAATGCATGTCTGAAGGTTTGGGGAAGAGTACCAACTAATGAAAAGTTACGGGTGCATCTTGGCTTACCGGGAGCATTCCAGTCCGGTAAAAGTAAACACGGGTGATACGGATCAGCAAGGCAGCCAGACATCTCTGGGCCCCCTGAGCACAGACTCTGGTTCTAATAAAAGACTCTCTTCATCCTGTTGTTCGAGAGGGTATACACAACTCCCTGAGGGATTCTGTACAATTCCTTCAACTTGCCTACACCATCCCTATATTCAAGCATTTCGCATTTTACAGATTGCGTAACAACAATAACAACAAAATGCACCCAACCACCGTAACGTTTGCTCATTTGCTGTGACGTGATGGTCATTGTGTATCATTTGCAGTGAGAGAGAGGAGAGAACACTCCTTCCACACAGAAATGCTGCATAAACAGAGCGGTAAATCTTCCAAACAAACATATCGTTCCTTCTATTGTATGTCTCTGGAAAATGTTCCACCCCGTTGGGGTCATATGGGCACTGTAAAAGTTACAGATGGGTTAGACGTCGTCCTTGCAGCGGCCACGCAGAAGTTAGAGGTGGAGGAAAAACAGATCGGCTCTTCCAGACTTTTCCTGTTGTATAGTCCCCATGCATGCAAAACAACAGGAGAATGTTTTAAGTGATTGATTTTGATAAGGGTGTTGGGGCCACCTGAGTCTCTTTCTGGTCCATAAATACTCCCATAAAAGAAAGACTCCAATGGGAGAGATTTTAGGAGACATTTCTCTCCCCACCAGAGAAGCTGGAACAGAGCCGGTCGTGGGGGCGATGGAGACAGCGGGCTGAGGGGCCCTCACGCTGGAGAGACTCATGGGGCGTGAGAGGGCGGCAGGAGATGTCTCTATCAACAGGCACTAAAAACAGTTGGAGACATGGGCAACTGGGCTTGCTCTCATCTCCAAGGCCAGGTGCGTGGTACTGCGCCTTCTAATTCTGGAAACATCCCTTCCAGCTACAGGCCTTTCTGTGGTTTTAATCTCCCTCAAGGCTGTCTGAGGTTTGTTTTAACGTCTTCTTAAGTTAATAAAAATGCTGTGTTTGGAAGATAAAGAAAGAAGGGAGGGAAGGGAGTGTTTGTTTGGTCCCAGGGTTTAAGCGCCTTGCCCCTGAGACACCTTGATTTTTTTTTTTTTTTAGGTCCTATTCTAGCCTGTGTTGCAAATCCCATCCAAGAAGACTAACCAATGGGCTTCGCAATGGGTTGTCTGTGAACATTGTGCCTTGGCAGTTACCGAACTGACCACAGAATGGGAAATCTCCAGCAGTAAGTTGGTTACATTCGAATGCCTCCCTCTCCCAAAGCCTTCAGCAGAACCTACAGCCAGATGAATGATGATGGCCTTGTCAAGAGGCCAGAATGGGTCACGACGCTGCCATGCGTTATGAATGGCTTCCCAGCTTGGGGTAAACCGGGCTTCCCATGTTTATCATGTACTTGTTACCGGAGCCGAGGGAGCAAAGCAAAATGCATCCCGTGTTAACATTCACGATGGGGCTTCCAGATCACAAAAGCCTGAGAAAAGGCTGGTATGTTACTCCCTGTCCCTGAGCCTTTCCCTTTCCCTGTTTGCTTCAGAGAAGTTCCCCAACTTTGTGGCAACTGCCTTTGATTTATGCTCCCCAAGCTCAAGGAGAGAAACATCCGTTTTCTCCAGATTATTTTTATACTTTCCCCTCCCAAAGAAAGCCTGTAACACGGCTCTGGCTCCACAGATCCCTTGGAATTCTAAGGAGGACAAGAATCAGTCCTGACTCAGCTTGGCAGGTAGGCTGGGGGTGTTGGCGGGGGAGGGGGGGAAGGGGGGTTTCTCCCAGGTGCTCCCTGCAGCAGGAATTGGCCTCTCCCTGGAATAAGCAGACCCAGACTGACCCCTGGGATCTCCACACCAGAGCTTTCCAGCTCGGGCCTCAAGTTCATTTCTCTTCTCAGCAACTCTGTCCTCCTTATGGGCCTGGGATGTCCAAGGAGAGCCAGGCTAACTTTCCAGGAGCCAGCCAAAACCACTTTCCAAGAAGAAAATCACATGAAAGATAGCCCCAACAAGCAGGGTGCCTTCTCCCTCCCTCGATTTCATTAGGACACTGAGAAGCTATTAGTGACCCGAGCTGTCCCCAAATGGGAATCCAAATAACTAACTTGTCAGGGAAGGGAGCCTGACTGGGGTCAACGGGCTCCTTATATTTTCGTTCCTAAGAGCTCTGCATGTCTTTGTTTTCTGTGCCAATTAGTCCATCGTGGTATGTATCTCATGTACAGAACACACTCATAAATCTAACTGGAAGCCAGAATGTGGCACGACCATTTGATTATGGGAAAAATCTATTTGATTTATGAGGTATTATGACCCAACGAGCCGTATTGTGCTTTCTTCTCCACTGCCTGGCTTAACTGGGTTGGCAATCCGGGCTCTCCCTTGGCCTGACAATCATAGGATTCAGGGCCTGCCTCGAGCAGCAGCACGGGTCAGGGAGAGGAGGGTGGAGAGCCGGAGGAAGAATTGGTCTTTAATTACTGCTAATTTGAATATTAAATTATTTCCCCATGAAAACAGCTAGATTCAGCAGTCTGGGGCTCGGGCCACATTTTTCCATTAATGTGACCGGGAGTTCTGCTGGGGAAGAACTCTGAGAAAACCCACGCTCGAGTAAATGTCCTGGGAAGTCTTGTGAATCAGAGGCAGGAGGCCATTTCCAAAGGAGACATCATTACAGAGGCCTCACAGTTCAGCTCCCTGAAGGGGGCATTCGGTCTAGCGAGCACGTCAAGTAAATTATGATTCCTCTGAGAATCTGTACTTCCCTGTATATGTTTCTGGCACTCCTGAGTGGCATTTCAGGGGAGGCTAGTGATTTCTTTTGCTGGGGTTTTGGGAGCAGAAGGGGACTTTGCTTGGATCTGGATGGCTCCTGTGCGTTCTCCTCCTCCCATTCAGGTGCAAAGCGGCCCACGCAGGAATGCTGCTTTCAAAGGAAGTTCAAGGAAATGATCGGAGCTTCTGCCCTCTGTGCAGGGGGCCCAGCCCCAGGGCATGCTGGGAACTTCCAGTCCAAGAAAGGCACAAGCCAACAAGGGCTAGGGTGGGAAACAAGGAGGAAACCTGGGGCCAGCAAACGTGTGTGTGTGTGTGTGTGTGTGTGTGTGTGTGTGTGTGTCTATAGGGGGGGTGTGTCAGAGCAAATCTCAAAATCTAAAAAGGCAGAGCAAAGTCAAATCTGGCCAAACGTAGGGCAGGGAGTTGACGAGGCTCCCAGGCAACCGTGTTAACCGTGTTATTGGTGTTTATCAAAGTGGATGCAAATGAGCCTGAAAGATGGGACCAGGTTTGGAGAAAGGATCTGGCAGAAACTCTGCTACACTGGAAGCCCCATGAGAGCCGTGGTCCCATCTGATTTTGTTCACACGCTCCCTTGTGCCCAGCAGGGCCGGGCATACAATAGGGGTTCAATAATAATGAGTGGAATGAATAAGATGATTGGTACTGCCCAGCTGGTCGAGCTAGAGTGCTAATGGGTATAACGATAGTTGGGCCCATCTCAAAGGGTAGCTGTTAACAGGTAGGGTGACATTAGTTCAGTTAATGCATGTGAATGGCCCATAATGACTCCCTCGGCATGTCTACTAAGAACAAGAGGCTAGATCCAGTCCTTCAAACTACTGGTGGGGCAGCTCCCCCATCAAGGCAAGCCTCCATTGATTCCAGGGTGTAGTGGGGCCCAGCTCCCAGATGGGTGGGCGTCAGACTGTCAGGGACCAACAGATACGCACATTCAGGTCTCAGCAAGGTCCAACATGGCCGTGCTTCCTCACATCTCTGTGGCCATGTAGTTAAGAGTTGAGGCTTTTGAGTCAGAAAGTCAGGTTCAAATTCCTGCTCTTCTGCTTCCATTCTTTTTGACCCCAGGCAAGTTCCAAAATTATCTGACCTTTGGATCCCTTATCTGTAAAAACAATGATGATAACAACACTTACTGAAGGGTTGTTGTGAGGACTAAATGAGAAAGTGTTAACTTTCCAGCCCTGGATCTGGCCCATGGGAAGCACTCATGGGAAGCACCTTATATAGAGTGTTTAATAACTGCACATGCTTGGATCGCCCTGGGCGGTGCCATCCGTTAAGCTTCTGACACTTGGTCTCGGCTCCAGTTGTGATCTCAGGGTCCTAAGATTGAGTCCCATGTTGAGCTCCACGCTAAGCATGGAGTCTACTTAAGACTCTCTCTCCCTCTTCCTCTGCCCCTCCCCCCCAAATAAGTAAATAAATCTTTTTTTTTAAGATTTAATTTATTTATTTGACAGAGAGAGAGAGAAAGGGAGAGAGAGAGAGAGAGAGAGATACAGTGAGAGAGGGAATACAAGTGGGGGGAGTGGGAGAAGAAGAAGCAGGCTTCCCGCCAAGCAGGGAGCCCAATGCAGGGCTCAATCCCAGGACCCTGGGATCATGACCTGAGCTGAAGGCAGACACAACCAACTGAGCCTCCCAGGGGCCCAGTAAATGAATCTTTAAACAATTGCATATGCTTACCTGTTCCTCCTTTCTTTACCCCTCTGCTGGGCTGGCAGTCAGCTGCAGAGCCAAGCTCCACTTTCAGCTTCAGGTCCAGCTGGCTCGAGGGAGCTCCAAGTATGTCTCATTTTCTTTCTGGGATCAGTGACTAGTGAAGGCATGTCTTTCTCCTGGGGTCTGAAGCCCAAGCATGTAAGCCAAATCATACAGGCACATTTCAATCCCCTGCTCAAGTCACATTTGTCATTGTCACTTTGGTGAAGTATGTCACATGGCCAAATCTAAAATCATAGTGTGAGGAAATACAGTCTATGGGAAGAACCATAGAGCCATACAGCAAAAGTCTTAGTTATAGGGAGACATGAAGAATGAGGATCAATAATCAGAAGGCTTCCCCTGATGACACCCTAAGATACTAATCCTACTTCTAGATATTAAATCTCAACCCATAATCATAACTTTAAGCCAGCCTGGGTCATTTATCCACAACTCTTTTTAGGGCTGCAGAAGTTACCCTTATTTCTCCACCGTCAAGAAGTGTGAAGTAAGTTTTTGGAGGACAGGTCCAGAGAGTATTTGAGTGATGACCAAAAAATATCTTAAATCTGGGGCCCCTGAGTGGCTCAGTCAGTTAGGCATCTGACTCTTGGTTTTGGCTCAGGTCATGATCTCATGGATCATGAAATTGGCAGCATGGCTCTCTGCTCAGCAAGGTGTCTGCTTGAGATTCTCTCCCTCTGCCCTTCCCTCTCTTCTCTCTCTCTCAAATAAATAAATCTTTAAAAAAATATATCTGAGAGGTGCCTGGGTGGCTCAGAAAGTTAAACATCTGCTTTCAGCTCAGGTCATGATCCCAGGGTCCTGGGATAGAGCCCCACATTGGGCTCCCAACTCAGTGGGGAGTCTGCTTTTCCCTCTGCCTCTGTCGGCTGCTCCCCCAGCTTGCACTCTCTTTCTCTCTCTCCCAAAATGAATAAACAAAATCCATTATGTGTGTGTGTGTGTGTGTATATATATATATATATATTTCTGAAAGTCACATGTCTTTTAGCCCTGTCGCTCTCCAGAATGGGTTCCCGGTAACAACTTCTCTCTGCACACAATCCAAAGAGATTTACACAGTTTTCTTCCATTTTTGTCTTAATCCTTAATCCCCAAGAGCCCAGATATCTGAAGGTAGATAGTAGATCAGGCCCCTTGCATGACTGCATTTGATATGTGCTATAAACAGATCCACCAAGGAAGTGAAGAGTTGTTGACTCTATTATAAAAAAGAGTTGGAGGGCTCAGTTTACTTTTTATTCTTTATTGGATTTCATAATAGCGGACAGTTCTATGCTCTGTCATAGATTATTTGCTTTTCTAAATACACTTTTTACAGTAAATTAAGAACCATTTTACTCAATAGGACACTTTCTGAATTTCCAGTGGGAGTATTTTTGCCCAAAGGGGAACAAGTATTGTCAAAGTTGTCTTCATGAATTGCACTTGAGGTCAAATTAAAAACAGCCTTTGGAGCTCAATTACAGAATCATAGAAATCATAGGCCTTGAAGGAAAAATAGCTCTTTTACTTCCTAGAAAAACAGTCAAACTTGAACTTCTAAAGGTTGAGCTAGAGTGAGAATGATGAAAAGACTATTTCCTCTTTTATTTCTGGGATGGATTCAACTAAAAAAAATGGACGAATATTGCAATAGAAGTGGCCCTAAGAGGGGCAGTTAAAAGCTGTGGGGAGAGAAAAGAATTAAAAAACATGGTGACTGCTCTTCAGAATCCATAATTATATACTGGAAGCTACAAGAAAAAATACCAGACTGTATACTGAGTCCAGAACTTCTTAAACTTGAATATGCATAAAAATCACCTCTCATTCAAAAGTTCTGGGGGTGGGGCCCAAGATTTTGCATTTCTGGCAAGCTCCTAGGTAATGCTAGTGTTCCTAGTCTGTGACCCACACTTTGATTAGCAAAGTTTTAGTTGTGGAACATACTGGAATCTTGTATAAGAACATGAAGGTGAGAGATAATGAAGGTAAAAATGGTGAGGAGTTCTTCACAGGGGAAGTAGGCACAGAGGAAGATTCTGGAACAATGTACATGTAGAAGAGCCCAAATTTCACAAAAGATTCTCACTTACAAAGGTCTTGTGAGGAGACTAAGAGAATCCTAGAGTGAATTATAAACATGGTACCCCTTAACTCAGGTTTGTTCATTCAAATTCTTACTAACTAGGTAAAATATAAAATTGATTCTGTTCCCATCCAAGAAGATAGAGTCTTAATATGAGATATATCTACATCAATATCGATATCTATACATATTTACCTATATGTATATAATATATATAATGTCCATATGATATGCATATATGAGATATATAGAAAGCTATATATATCTATATTATACATAGATATCATATATATTTATTATATATAACACATACATAATATAGATATATTATCTCTATTCCTTGCTGATCTGTTTACATGGACTGTTGTATAAGCTACAACTGCCACAGGCCTTGCTACCCACCTAAGACCAGTTACCATCAAATAAACTTTTTAAAAAATTTTTTATTTTTTTTTTTAATTTCTTTTCAGTGTTCCAGAATTCATTGTTTATGCACCACACCCAGTGCTCCATGCAATACATGCCCTCCACAATACCTACCACCAGGCTCCCCCAACCTCCCGCCCCCCGCCCCTCCAAAACCCTCAGATTGCTTTTCAGAGTCCACAGTCTCTCATGGTTCGTCTACCCCTCCAATTTCCCCCAACTCCCTTCTCCTCTCCATCTCCCCATGTCCTCCATGTTATTCCTTATGCTCCACAAATAAGTGAAACCATATGATAATTGACTCTCTCTGCTTGACTTATTTCATTCAGCATAATCTCTTCCAGTCCCGTCCATGTTGATACAAAAGATGGGTATTCATCCTTTCTGATGGAGGCATAATACTCCGTAGTATATATGGACCACATCTTCCTTATCCATTCGTCTGCTGAAGGGCATCTTGGTTCTTTCCACAGTTTGGCGACCGTGGCCATTGCTGCTATGAACATTGGGGTACAGATGGCCCTTCTTTTCACTACATCTGTATCTTTGGGGTAAATACCCAGTAGTGCAATTGCAGGGTCATAGGGAAGCTCTATTTTTAATTTCTTAAGGAATCTCCACACTGTTTTCCAAAGTGGCTGCACCAACTTGCATTCCCACCAACAGCGTAAGAGGGTTCCCCTTTCTCCACATCCTCTCCAACACACGTTGTTTCCTTTCTCGTTAATTTTGGCCATCCAACGTGAATGGTCAAATAAACTTCTGAATTTGAATGGTGTTTGGCAGGGACTGTCTACTAAGAAAGAGTGATAGATTTCATAAGCTGTGTTTCAAACTTCATAATGCCCTTCCCCAAAAGTTATATGACTTGGGAAATTACAAAAGAAAACTGGAGAGAACAGAAATGATTTAAAAATACAGAAAGGTTTAGTTGATTTTTATTTTTTTTCTAGAACATTGACTCTGTTTAGCCCTTGGAAGGGAATTAGAAAGTGAATCTGTTTCTTTATATTATTTGTATTAGTAAAAACACCAGCTTTTCCCTCCATCACACACACTAAAAACATAGAGTAAATATTTAAAGAATAATCAGTGTGAAGAAGCCCTAATATATTACCCAGCCGTCTTTCCTAAAGAAGAAGGATTTAGCTTGGTTGAAGGGAAGAACTTTTTAGGCAGGAGGAGAGTTCAAGCAGCGGTGGTAATACTGTTTGCTTAGAGCTGGAAAGGGGCTGTGGAAAGTAATATTGCCAAGGCAGGTTGGGGCCAGATGGTAGGGAACCAGCTGAGGGCCTCGCTAAACGGTCTGGCCACTCTTCTTTAGGTAAGCACATTTTTGACCCGGAGATGAAATAAAATATGAAAAGGGCCATATTGAAGTACTTCATAGTTGGCACTTGGCAGTGCTTTCTCTGGGCCATTCACCCACCTGACAGCTCCTCAGGGAATTCTAAGCAAGGTTCTCTAGGGAGAGATGTCCAAGTTCAAGGTAAATGCAATTGCAGCCGGCTGAGAGACAGACTAATCCCCAGGGCCTTGGGATGAAACTCAACCCAGAGACTTCTCAGGGAGCCCCAAAGCCTTGGAGAGTAAGTAACTGGTCCTCGGAGGGGCAAAATGCCCAATGGGTCCCTGAGATACTGGGGGAGGGCTTCATATTTTTCTCATTAACTTATTCATGACATGAAGTATTATGTCTTGCTGAGGATGGTGGAAAATATTTCACTGAAGTCTTAAGTTGGAAAAGAAAAGTTAAGAGGGATTTTTTTCCTCTTTATGACCCCAGGCCAAAGAAAAAGTTTGTCACTGAATGTTTATGAGAGGAGTAAAGCCAGAAGAGCAGACATGGCCAAGTCCCTCTGACTCATTACTGCGCGGTAGGAGCAGCGCGCTCAATTAGTAGGCAATATAATTTTACCTAGCCCCCAGGGTCAGAGGTGGCAGGGTGTGGCAGGCAGTAGTGGGACGGGGGCTGGGGTGGGTGGGGGTGGAATCTGGGAGCCGGGTGAAAATTAGAATTTTCAAAGTTGTAAGTTTCCCCAAGAGAGTGAAATAGTAAGGTGACCCCTCTGAGTGAAGCCAGGTCTCCATGGCCACCCATCCCTTCTGAGCTCCAATGGGCCACTTGTCAGACCCTGCTGTCTCTATAGCTCAAACGAGTAAGGTATGAGCAATGTGAGAATCCTCAGATCATAAAAAAGGGGAATAAATCAGCTAAGAGTATCAGGACACAGCAGAGGTAGACATTTACTGCTGGGACTCCGCTGGCCGGGGCCATGCTCTGCTCACTCTTGAAGGCACCAGCTTCTTCCCACCCCTCCACTTCCCTCCCCCCCACTGCCTCCCCCCCGGTGGGTAGGGCGCTGCCCAGTATGAACACCAGCTCTGGACTGAATATGCTTCTGCTTCTGCCCCAGGAGGGCTGTCGGCGATGAACAGCATTCTTACGGAGATCGTCTTGATTGTTGTGGTTTTGCGTGCACCATTGCTGTTTTACTCTGACATGCCCATTCATTCTTTTCTCCATATATTCCCTCATTCGGCTAAGACTGTGTACACCCTTGCTGTGTGCCAAGTGCTGTAAAGGCATGGGGGAATACAATGTCAGGCAAGACCCAGGCCTGCCTTCAATGGGCTTTCAGGAGAGAGGGTCCAGGGATAGTCTGAAAGTGTTGAGTTCTAGATTATTCCAGAATGGCCCATGCAAGAGTCCACTCAGGACCACAAGGAAACAAAATGTCCTCCTCAGGCCAGACTGAATTTCCCTTCTGGCTTGGACTGCCCAAGAAGTCCCTGACTGCTCTGTGGTATGAGAGGAGGAGGTTTGGTGGAAATTAGTCCAGAACTTTCTTTGTGTCATCCTGTATGAGTAATGAGATGTTTGTGTCCCTACATGAATGCTCAGAATTAAACCCGGACCGAGGCCTATGAAGCTTCACTTCCTCTTCTGACCAAGCCTGAGCATTATACACCCCAAACCTTGTGCCATATTGACACTCAAAGCTGCTTTGTCCTGTGTTGGCAGTCCTGTCAGAAGTGAGCACAGGCTCCTCACGGTAGATATTGTGACTGCTTGATGGTGAAACTGGGAAAATCCAAGAGTGATGGACTGATTTTCTTACCTGAAAAATAAAAATAGCCCATTTATTACAACATCCCTGAATAGGCATAGGTGTTTCAGAAAAACTGTTCAATTTCCTTCTTAATGTGACAAGATCATTTCTGAAGTACTAATTTATATCCTCCCTCTCCTCATATGTCTTTTCCCTTCTCCCTTTCCTGTTCCCAGCTGATAATGAGACCCTGGGCTTCTTCACCTCAGGGGCAGTTGGCAGTGGAGACAGCTGAGGTTGACAATGTGGCATGGCATGGGGGCCACAGGAAAAGAGGGGGGTGTGCCTTAAGGCAGTGACCTGGAGAAAAAAGAGCCAGGGAAACCCAGAAGGGGCCACATTTTGCGGTTTCTGAGAACAGAGGAGACCCGGAGATTGAGCCAAACAAACCTCAGGAGAGGACTGTGGGGTGCTGCAAGGAGGCTTCCTCTGGCCATGGGGGGGTCCCATTCTCAAGAAGATTGCTGTGCTCCAAGCACCCCGGGGAGGAAATGGGAGCATGGAGGCTGTGAAGAGGGACTTCCCAACTGTAACAAGTGCAGAGAGTTCACCTGACGACTTAAAGGTGTGCACATGCGTGTCTGTTCATCTGTGATCCCAGATGTCTTGTCACGTATACCACCACAGAACCTTTGCGTCACCCTAGGAGTAGTGGTAGCTTCTAAAGATTTTTATTTCCTATCAAGCCAGTATGATGGGATTATAGTAGAAATTAAACTGATTTAAGTAAAATTAAGATTTACAATGTTTCTACAGCCCTGAGGGTATCTACTGAGCCATATCTGCTCTTCTCCCTAGATCCTTCTCTCCTTACCTATTTTGGTTGGGGCGGGGGGTATCAGGCCTGGCATGCAGACCTATCTAGCATAAAGCCTGCTCCTATGAGGTAGAAAGCCTCTCCTGAATAAAAGCTTTTCTGGAATAGAACCCTCCAGAATGTACATGTACATTCTATGCTCCATGACTCCGTTATCGTCGTCGTCGTCCTCCTCCTCCCTCTCCTCCTCCACTTCCTCCACTTCCTCCTTCCCCTCCTTCTCTTCTTCCTCCTCCTCCTCTTCCTTCTTCTCCTCTTCCTCTTCCTCCTCTTTCTTCTTCTTCTTCTTCTTCTTCTTCTTCTTCTTCTTCTTCTTCTTCTTCTTCTCTCTCATGCTCTTGCTCTCTCTCTTTCTCTTCTCCACCTTTTCCCTCTCCTTCCTTCTTTCCCTCCTGCTCTCCCTGCCTTTGGCTTCAGGGTTTATGCTCTTAACCATTATGCTATACTTCCTGTTGTCATTTTGAAATACCAAGAAAGGATCATCTGGGCTACCGTGGAAATATCTCTAAGACTCAAGGTGCAGAAGAGTATGTATGGAATGATTCTTTGTGTGTAAACAAGGATAGAAATTTGAATAGAAAGATAGATAGATATAGACTGACTGATTGATTGATTTCTTGGTATATACCTAAATAATTTGGGGGGTGGGGAGGGAGGGACAAAAACATATTAACAGTAGCTGCCTTTGGGGAGACACTGGAGGCAAAATGGGAGAAATGCTCATCTTTGTGTTCATCTCTGGGCTGCTTAAATTTGTGAACCTTGTATATACTTTACTTTTTCAAACTATCTACCAAGATTATATAAAAAGGGAGATTTACACGAAGCCTCTTTTTTTTAACTTTCTTTTCTAAACATTTTTGTGTACAAATAACTAAAAAATATAGTCCCCTCCCCAAGAAAAATCTTGTACTATGCTTGTCAAATAATTATAACGTTGTGATTTCACTCTCCGCCGTAGGGCCTGGGAATTCGGAGATGATCCTGAAGACACTCCCAATGTCATGGTTGCCTCTGGCAGGGGGCTGGGTCCCTGCATGTTCTGGATGTGAAGAGGCTGGTGTAACAGATGGAGAAGACATCCTGTGACTTATGTAGCCTTCTCCCCACACCCCCAAAGTGCTCAAAGGTCCCTGGGAGGGATCTAGAAACTGCTGTGAGGTCTCGACCTCCCTGTAGACATGAAGCTGACATTGCTAAAAGCATTTTCAAATTAAAAAGGAAAACAACAATATTGACTGTGAAGCTGAATCAAGGTTAGGATTGGCGGTGTCTGAGAAATTAATAAGCAATCTTGATGATATTTGGCTAGGAAGCCAGGAAGGCCCAGATCCTATTTATAATAACTGCCCCTGGCTCCTCCAAGGAGGACTCACCCCCAGGAACAGAGTGGGCAGACAGGGAAATGCAGCAGACCGGGTAGCTGGAGCTTTGGACCCACACCCCCAAGGCAGAGGTTCTGATGAGGACATCCAACAAAGATATAGATGCCCAGGTAGACGGAGGGAACAACCTGTCTTGGTTTGCCCCAGACTGTTTCAGTGTCCCAGGAAAACCCCTCCATTCCAGGTACACAGCAGTAGATGTACACCCTACCAGTGCGTGTCCTCATGGAATTCTAGACCTAGAAGGGAACGTGGTGACTAATGCAATTCTCAGTCTACCTGAAATTTAAATAACAAGTTCATATTAGCTTCAATTTGTTTTATACGTAAAAGGAAAAGGGGTGTGTGTGTGTGTGTGTGTGTGTGTGTGTGTGTGTCTGTGTTTGTGTTCAAGAGAGAGACAAAGAGAAAGATTTAAAATGAAGAAGGAAATTGCTTTGTTCATCCAACAATGAGTTGCAGAGCACCTACAGCATTCTGGGAACTGTGCTCACTTAAAGGCTTGTTGCAGTCTTCAGAAAGAAATCATTAGAATTTCTCTCATTTTTCATTTTTATTTTTACTTCTTAAAAAGATTTTATTATTTATTTGAGAGAGAGAGAGGGAGCACAGTAGGGCAAGGGGCAGAGGGAGAGGGAGAGGCAGACTCCCCACTGAGCAAAGAGCCCAATGCGGGGCTCCATCCCAGGACCCCAAGATCACAATCGGAGATAAAGTCAGAAGCTTAACTGACTGAGTCACGCAGGTGACCCATAATTTTCATTTTTCAAGAGGAAGAGGGGCGCCTGGGTGGTTCAGTTGGTTAAACCTCTGCCTTCAGCTCAGGTCGTGATTCCAGGGTCCTGGGATCGAGCCTCGCCTCGAGCTCCCTGCCCAGCAAGGGGTCTGCTTCTCTCTCTCCCTCTGCCTGCCGCTCCCCCTGCTTGTGCACCCTCTCTTTCTGACAAGTAAATAAATAAAATCTTAAAAAAAGTAAAGAGGAAATTAAATCGGCTTTGATGATATTTAATACGCTGGCTGCATTGGCATTTTCACACAGTAGGCACCGTATTCTGAGGGAAAAGAAAGAGCTTCAAAAATGCAATGGGGATAGAAAACAGATGGGTGGTTGCCAATGGAGGGACAGAGGGCAGACTGGGGAGTGACTCTTTGATGGGTACAAGGCTGCTTTTGGGGGGTTCTAGAATTGGTGGTGATGGCTGCACACCATCATGAATATGCTACGAGCTGGTGAACTGTACGCTGGAAAATGGTTAAAATGGTCAATTTTGTGTTATTTGAATTTCATCTCAATTAAAAGGAAAGTGTAAAAATACAGTGGCATCCTCCCTTACTGACTTGACATCTGTGCATTGTAAGGATTTGCAGTTTGGATACTCGGCTAGGTGGTGTTGTGTATTATATTATCTTAAACAGCAGAATGTGTATAAAACTGCCTGATGGGATTGGCAAAACCATGAAAATGGCTTCCACGGTAGATGGAAGAGCTTATGGAAAAGCAATTTTAAAAGGAGTGAAACTAAACGATGAATTCTGGATTTTTCTTTTACTTTCGATAACGGTTCCAAATTTGCTGACTTTTCCTATGATGACCGGTAAACATAATGTTTATTGCTTAGGAGAAACTTTTTATGAATGCACATACTCTAGCTCTTTGAGATTTAAAAATGGATATTTTTTTCATTGAGGGAGAGATTATTTTTTGAAACAAATCTATGCCATGGAGAGAGCAGAGATGTTTGGAAGTTTCCTCTATTGTGTTTTATTTTTATTAACATAGAATGTATCATTTGCTTCAGAGGTACAGGTCTGTCGTAGAAAACAGTGTGTTTGGGTGACACTTATAAAAGCTTTCTTACGTGCACACTTGTCAAAAACACAGAGATGAGATTTTTTCAGTCTTGTTTACATTATTTTCCAAATAAAGAGATTTCTCAAATGCGCATCTTCTGGTTGCTTTATTAGAACAATTTGATATTAAAAGAGAGAAATTCACTAGCCAGTTTTCAACAAAAACCTTTGCATGACTGACATAGGGCTAGAAAAATAAAACAATTGTAATTAGTCAATGCAACCAATGATCTTCTTTTCTTTTTAAAAAAAGATTCATTTATTTATTTGAGAGCGAGAGAGAGAACATTAGCATGGGGAGGGGAGGGAGAGCAAGAGAGAGATTCCTCAAGCAGGCTCCCCGTTGAACATGGAGCTGGACGTGGGACTCAATCCCAGGACCCTGAGATCATGACCTGAGCCAAAACCAAGAGTCTGAGGGCTTAACAGAGTGAGCCACTCAGGCGCCCCTACTTCTTCCTTTTAAATGTATATATCCTTGCCAATGTCTTTTCCACCCATGTCAAACCATTAAAGCCAAATTTTATCAAAACAAACTAAACACCAGACCAAAGTGGTAAACTAAGATTTTCAAGAAGTACAAAGGATATTCAATTGCATTGCTCTCACTTATAAAGTAAATTTAGTATGATCAAAGAGGGTTTTTGTTCATGTTTAATAATACAAATGAATAATAATGTGACATAATAAAAAGTCAACAATAATAAAAATTATTTTTTACCAAGTGGGATTTATTCCAGGTATGCAAGGCTGAGTCATTATTCAAAAATCAATGAATGTAATCAATCCATCACATCAACAAGCTAAAGCAGAGAAAACATATAATTATATCAGTATATGCAGAAAAAACATTTGATAAAATCCAACACCCATTTATAATTAAAAAGTCTTGGTAAACTAGGAGTAGAAACTTGATAAAGAACATCTACCAAAAAACCTACAGGGATGCCTGGGTGGCTCAGTTGGTTAAGCCACTGCTGTCAGCTCAGGTCATGATCCCAGGGTCCTGGGATCAAGTCCTGCATCGGGTTCCTTGCTTGGCAGGGATCCTGCTTCTCTCTCTGCCTCTGCCTGCTTGTGCCTACTCTCTCTCACACACACAAATAAATAAATAAATAAAATCTTTTAAAAATTCCCAAAACCTCCTACAGCTAACATCATACTTAATGGTGAGAAAATTAAAACATTCTCATTCAGTTCAGAAATAAGGCAAGGATGTCCCTTCTCATCACTCCTTTTAAATATTGTACTAGGAGCCCTAAATAGTGCAATAACAGAAGAAAAGGAAGTAAAAAGTACACAGATTGGCATGGAAGAAATAAAACGATCTCTGTTTGCAGATGGCGTGATTACCTACATAGAAAATCTGAAAGAACTCACAACAAAACAAGACAAAACCCCCTCCTGGATGTAATAAGTGATTTCAGCAAGGCTGAAGGATAAAAGGTTAATATACAAAAGTCAGTGACCATCCTAAATGCCAGCAGTGAACAAGTGGAATTTGATATTAAAAATACAATACCTCCTGTGTTGGTGGGATTGAAAACTGATGCAGCCACTATGGGAAACAGTATAGAGTTTCCTCAAAAAGTTAAAAATACAATTGACCTGTGATCCAGTAGTCATATCACGGGGTATTTACCCAAAAAATATGAAAACACTAATTCAAAGGGATACATGCACACATATGTTCATAGCAGCATTATTTACAATAGCCAAATTATGGAAACAGCCCAAGTGTCCACTGATAGATAAATGGATAAAGAAGAATGGAATATATATAGTGGAATATTACTTCACCATAAAAAAAGAATGAAATCTTGGGGCGCCTGGGTGGCTCAGTGGTTAAAGCCTCTGCCTTCGGCTCAAGTCATGATCTCAGAGTCCTGGGATCGAGCCTCATATGGGGCTCTCTGCTCAGCAGGGAGCCTGCCTCCTCCTCCTCTCTCTCTCTGCCTACTTGTGATCTGTCAAATAAATAAAAATCTGTAAATAAAAAAGAATGAAATCTTGCCGTTCGCAACAACATGGATGGAGCTAGAGAGTATAATACTAAGCAAAACAAGTCAGACAGAGAAAGACAAATACCATACGATTTCACTCCTATCTGGAATTTAAGAAACAAAACAAATAAGGAGAGGGGAAAAAAGAGAGAGAGAAAGAGACAAACCAAGAAACAAACCCTTTTTTTTTTTTAAAGATTTTATTTCTTTATTTGACAGACAGAGATCACAAGTAGGCAGAGAAGCAGACAGAGAGAGAGAGGAGAAAGCAGGCTCCCTGCTGAGCAGAGAGCCTGATCCCAGGAAACCTGGGACCATGACCTGAGCTGAAGGCAGAGGCTTTAACCCACTGAGTCACCCAGGCGCCCCAAGAATCAGACTCCTAACTATAGAGAACAAACTGATGGTTATTAGAGGGGAGGTGGGTGGGGACATTAGTGACATATGTGATAGGAATTCAAGAATACACTTATGATGAGCACTGAGTAGTGTATAGAACTAGCGAATCACTCTGTTGTACACCCAAGACTAATATAACACCATATGTTAACTATAATGGAATGAAAACTAAAAATGTAATGAAAAGGGACACCTGGGTGGCTCAGTAGGTTAAGCATCTGCCTTAGGCTCAGGTCATGATCCCGGGGTCCTGGGATCGAGTCCCATGTCCGGCTCCTTGCTCAGCGGGGATCCTGCTTCTCCCTTTGCCTGCCTCTCCCCCTGCTTGTGTGCACTTTCTCTCTCTCTCTGACAAATAAATAATCTAAAAATAATAATAATAAAGCAAATAGAATAAAATTCTTTTGGTGTAAAAAGAAAAACAACAAACACAATACCACTTACATTAGCACCTTCAAAAACAAAACACTTAAATATAAATCTAACAATATATGTACTAGATCTATATGAGGAAAGCTATAGAATACTGAGGAAAGAAATCAAAGAACTAAATTAATTGAAGAGATGTTTTGTTTATGTTCATGGATAAGATCATTCAATCTTGCCAAGATGTCAGTTCTTCTCAACTTGGTCTATAGATTCAACACAATCCCAATCGCAATCACAGAAAGTTATTTTGTGAATATCAACAAAATGACTCTAAAGTTTATATGGAGACACAAAAGACTCAGAATAGCCAAAACAGTATTGAAGGAGAAAGACAAATTTGGAAGACTGACACTATCCTATCCCAAAACTTAACTATAAAGCTACAATAAGACTTCACAACAAGACTATGTGGTATTGGTGGAAGAACAGATAAAAAGACCAGTGGAACAGAATAGAGAACCCAGAAATAAACGTACACAAATATAGTCAACTGATCTTTGACAAAGGAATATGGGCAATATTATGGAGAAAATTTCATCTTTTCAACAAACAGTCCTGAAACAACTGAATATCCACATACCAAAAAAAAAAAAAAAGAACCTAGACACAGACCTTATACCCTTTACAGAAACTAACTCAAAATGTACCATAGACCTAGGCATAAAATGCAAAGCTAAAAAACTCCCAGGAGATAACATAGGAGAAAATCCAGATGATCTTGAGTTTGGTGATGACTTAGGTACAACATCAAAGGTACAATCCATGAAAGAAATCATTGATAAGCTAGATTTCATTCAAAGTAAAACATCTCACTCTGTGAAAGACATGGTCAAGAGAATAAGACAAACCTCAGGCTGGGGGAGAATAACTGTAAAAGACATACCTGATAGAGGACTCTTACCCAATACATGCAAAGAACTCTTAAAATTAAACAATGAGAAAACAAACACCCTGATCCAAAAATGGGCAAAATATTATTTTGTGTTGTTTTGTTTTATAGTAGCCTTGGTGAAAATGGGTAAAGGAAACATGATACTTCTCTTTAGAATTTCTTATAAACGCATGTGAAAGTATTCTTACCTTAAAATTTTAAAATGTTTAATTTTAAGAAGTCTAAATAAGTAAATAAATAGGCAAAATATCTGAACAGACACCTCATCAAAGACATACAGATGACACATAAGCATATGAAAAGATTCTCAATATCACATGTCATTAGGAAACTGCAAAGTAAAACAACACTGAGATGCAATGACACAACTAGTAGAATGGGAAAAATCCAGAACACTGACAATACCATAACACCAAATGCTGGTGAGGATACGGAGTAACAGGAACTCTCATTCATTGCTGGTGGGAATGCAAGATGGTGCAGCCATGTTGCAAGACAGTTTGGCAGTTTCTTACCAACGTAAACAATTATGCTCCTTGTTATTTACCCCAAAGTGTTGAAAACTCATGGCCATACGAAACTCCATATAGAGATGTTTACAGCAGCTTATTCATAACTGCCAAATCTTGTAAGCACCCAAGATATTCTTCAATAGGTTAATGGATAAATTGTGGCCCATCCAGACAACGGAATATTATCCAGCACTAAAAAGAAATGAGCAATCAAGCTATAGAAAGATATGGAGGAAATGTAAATGCATATTTCTAAGTGAAAGAAGCCAATCTGAAAAGACTATACACTGTATACTTCCAACTATATGACATTCTGGAAAAGGCCAAATGATAGAGACAGTAAAAAGATCAGTGGTTGCCCAGGGTTAGGGGAGAAAGAAGGACGAACAGATCGGGGACAGAGGTTGCTTTAGGGCTGTGAAACTAGTCTATATGGTGCTATATTGGTGGACACCTGTCATTTTCTATTTGCCTGAACCTATAAAATGTACCCAAGAGTGAACCCTAATGTAAACTGTGAACTTGATGGTGATGGTGTGTCAAGGTCGGGTCATTGACTGTAAGAAATGTACCACTCTGGTGTGGAATGTTGATTGTGGGGAGGTTGTACGTGTGTGGGAGCAGGGGGTATATGAGAATTCTCTGACTTTTCTGCTCAATTTTGTTGTGAGCCTCAAGTTTCTCAAAAAAGCAAGTCTATTTAAAAAATAGAATGGCCAAAGCCAGTCTAGAGCAGTGGTGTCTCAATTTCTTAATGTGCAACCGATCAGTAGAATATTTGGAGTGCAAAACAAAAGAATATTTAGAGTACGCATCCTCAATAAATGCCTATTTATCTTTTATAAATTTTGTAAGTAGTGAAAATAATATTACCACATTGTGTAAACTATAACAAATAAACTGAAAACAGAAACTTTTCAAAATTATTTTAAAAATATTGCCTATTTTATGTTTATATCACCCTTTCAGAATCTTAGTGTATGCTCATGGTATATATAATGAGGTAATCATGAATATAATTTATAAATGAACAAACACACATACATTAGGAGTGGACTCAGAATTTTTTTTATTGAGAAAGAAAGGTTTAAGTTCCATCAGAAGTAGAGCTGAGACAGGAAGCTGGGTGTAGGGATTTCATCTGGTAGGTGATCATGGAAGCAAGCACGAAGGAACAGGGAATGCGAGACGGAGTGAAAAGATAACATGTTGAGCTGGTTACCTCTGTGGGCAACACAGACCTCTGAAGAATGGCCAACCGTGTCTCAGCGCTGGAATTGTTTCTTCAAAAGATGGAAACCTGGAGCATTTCTCTTCTGACTCCCATCTCCCAGTGGGGGAGGGTCTTGCCCCGCCCCCAACTTCCCAAATCCCACCCCAGAGTGTTAACTTCACACACACACACATGCTCACTCACACAAACTCCTGTAATTCCGCACTGTCCTGGGTGGGCTGAGTTCCTGAAAGCGGACAGAAGTGGCTGACGCTGGGGGTGTCACTTTGCCAAGGCGGAGCACCAAAAGCTCTTGTTGCAAAAACCTATGTTAAAACACAAGTTTGGAGCTCCCTAGTTTGTGGAAGGAACGAAGGTGGGATCCTCTCCCATCCTTTGAAGGCAGTACACTCATGCAAACGTCATGTTATCGCACAACTGACTATGTCCTGTTTGCACATATATTTCTGTCATTGTCCTGAGAGTGGCTCCAGGATGTGCTGACATCGGACTGAGCCCAGTGAATACTCTCGATCCTTTATTTAGTGGCTATGGGACTCTGAGAAAGTTCTTTTCTTTTTCTCATCCTCCATGTCACCTTCTGTACACTTGAGTTCATGAAGGCCTACCCAGAGGTTTAAAGTTGGGATTAAAATAAATAAGGTGGGTTTTTTTTCTCCTCTTTATCTGACTCTTCTACACCTGTACGCAGCAGACAGATAGCTTGGGAGTTAGAAGTACGAGTCGTAAGGCACAAGGACTTGGGTTCAGAGCCAGGCCCTGCTGAGTACCAATTTCAGAACCTTGGGCGAGAGCCTTCGAGTCTTGCTGAAACTCTAGTTTCTAGCGCGTTAATCCACCTCTCTGTGTAAGCATATGAAAGATGTTGAGCCTAATTTAATCTATCAGTACCTCGCTTGATTTCACTTTCACTTTTGGGATTCAGGATCTCATAATGCGTTGGTTTACCTTTCTTATTATGAAAAACTTAAAAGGAATATAAAAGTAAAGAGAATAATACAATGAGCTCCTGTTACCCAACCTCAGCCAGTACCTATCTTCTTTCCTCTATCACTCCCTTTACTTACTTCTTCCTCTCCTCCTATAACTTTGCAGCAAATCACAGACATAAGGTCATCTTATCTGTAAATATTCCAATATTGTATCTCCAAATGATAAGAATACTTCAAAAAAACATAAGCACAGTGAAATTATCATGCTTTAAAAATTAATAATTCCTTAAGATCATGAAATACTTAGTCAGTGCTCAAATTTCCATTTATTTCATAAATCTTTTCTTAACCATTTGTTTGTTTGAACTAGTATCTACATAGAGTCAACATACTGTGATTGAATAATTTGTCTCTTAAATCTCTTTATTCCTTTAGGTACCTCTGCTCTCTCTGTTTTCTTGTTCTGCAGACGTCCCACAGTCTGGATTTTGTCGATGACATCTTCATGGTGTCATTTCATATGTTTTCTGTCTTCATTGTTCCTGTTTGTTCTTTTTGACAAGATAACTTCATATGTGGTGGTGTGTGTTCTTCTATTAAGAAGTACATCATATCTTGTTGTGTCTTTGTGATGTTACCAGCCATTAATGATCAATGCCTAGATCCATGAATATTCTAGGTGCTGCAAACTGATACTCTAGGTCACAAAAATAAAGATGGTAAATCAAGATTCATCCAAAACCAACTCCCCTTCCACACAGCTTTGTTAGAAGTCTCTTTTACACGCGCGTGCGCACACACACACACACATATGTATATTTAAAGATTTTACTTATTTGTCAGAGAGAGAGAGAAAGAGAACACAAGCACAGGGAAAGGCAAGCAGAGAGGGAAGCAGGCTCCCTGTTGAGCAAGGAGCTCGATGTGGGACTCTATCCCAGGACCCTGGGATCATGACCTGAGCTGAAGGCAGATGCTTAACCCACTGAGCCACCCAGGCATTCCAGAAGTCTCTTTTATAAAATGGAAAGCCATGGAAGGGTAAACTTAAGCAGGACATTTTGTGTTATCCCAATATCCCCTTTGTTCATGATTTTTCAATGTGCTTGGATCCATTGAACAACATTCAAGTTCAGATTCAAACCAGATTTAGCTTGCTGGGTACAAACATTTCTTCAGTCTCTGGAACAGACTCATCATTAAACATCAAACATGTGACATGTTCTACACTCCCTGGACCTACCATTTTTATAATTCATGGAAAGAGGGTAGTTCATTGTGATACCATAAAGAATGGCCCTTTTCATCATTTCAGGGTTTTCTAAACAAGCGAACTCTGGAGAGGGGGTCCTGGCCATCAGTATGTCATTATTTTACATCTTTACTAATGACCTAGTGTAGATCAAACTACCCATGAATGAGTGGCCACTGAAATGGAAACAAGGACAGGTCATGTCTGAGATGGGGAGCGTGACAGCAATGTGTTGTGGTATTGTGCATGGGCAAGGTCATTTTATTATGCTCTGGTTAGGGTTGCCTGGGTGGCTCAGTCAGTTAAGCGTCTGCCTTCAACTCAGATCATGATCCCAGTGTCCTGGGATTGAAGCCTGCATTGGGCTCTTTGCTCAGCAGGCAGCCTGCTTCTCCCTCTGCCTGCCCTTCCCCTGCCTCTGCTCTCTCTCTCTCTCTCTCTTTGACAAATAAATAAATAAAATCTTTAAAAAAAAGAATTTATAATGCTCTGGTTACACGGGAACGGACCAGACCTGTTGCCTCATTCCCGGTTACATAGAAGTGACAGTGACTGGCCCACCATCTGGAAGGACGTTTTACTAATAAAGTTGTGTGGGAATAATAAAAGGTGCCTGTGCAAATGTTACATAACAAAATGGGAAAAGGGATGGCCCCAGAAATTACAGAATGACACACGTCATTTCTTGTTTTCGGAAAAGGTAGGAATAAAATTGGAGCAGGATAAGCTGTTAAGTCCTAAGAAGAAAATGGATATAGGAAAATAATCTTCATAATTTTTAAAAAAAATTATTTATTTATTTATCTATCTATCTATTTAAGAGAGACAGTGAGAGAGCGAGCATGAGTGGGGAAAGGAGCAGAGGGAGAGGGAGAAGCAGACTCCCCTCTGAACAGAGAGCCCAATGCGGGGCTCAATCCCAGGACCCTGAAATCATGACCTGAGCCAAAGGCAGACACTTAACCGACTGAGCCACCCAGGCGCCCCAATATTCATAGTTTTGTAAGGAGTTAACAGAATTTTTCATCTTAAAACTGCTGGATAATATATATAATTGCTCTTGACTTTAAAAGGCTTTGACTTTGGAGCATCTGGGTGGCTATGTCGGTTTAGTGTCCGACTCTTGATTTTGGCACAGGTCGTGATCTCAGGGTCATGAGATGAAGCCCTTCATCGGGCTCCGCCCTGGGCATGCAGCATGCTAGGGATTCTCTCTCTCCGTCTCTCTCTGTTCCTCTCCTGCTCTCTCCCTCTCTCTCTCTAAAATAGATAAATAAATAAATAAATAAATAGACTTTGATTTTATTTGGAACAACGGACTCATTAGCAACATGGAAAAATCCTTGTGGTCCAAACCATACAGTTTTGGGGGGAGGGCACAAGGTTAAGGTTCATACTCAAAGAGGCTCATTATGAATGGAGTGGTCATCAAATAGCAGTCTCTTAGATATGCCAAGCACCTGAAAAACACCATTAATCCTGACAACTTTGTGAAGTTGCTATTATTATCTCCATTTCGTTGGTGAGGAAACTGAGGCTCAGAGAAGCTGAGTGCCTTGCCCAAGGTCCCTCAGCTTGTAAGTGGCAGGTTCTGCTTTTAAATCTTGGATCTGTCCATCCAAGCCTTTATACTACTCTGCCTGGTAACATTCTGGAAACGGCACAAGGATGTAACATTTACGGAGTATCTTCATCTAAATTGCCCATCAAGAGCCACCATATAGCTTGCCCAAAGCTGGACAGATAAACACAATGCTCTAAATAACTTTACTGTCAGTAGGATGGTAGTATGAACCTCACACTTGAACAAGGGCCATGAAGTCCAGTCTTGGATCTGTTAGATTTTAGCCTTCCCATTAACGATCTGGGGGACAGAGCAGTAAGTCTGCTCAACATGTTCATGTTTATATGTAATGGCATTCTAGGTATGGGGAATTCTATGAGCTCGAGCCCATATTGGGCTCAGTGCTTAGGGCTGAGTTCACTTGGGACTCTCTTTTCCCCCTCTCTCTCTGCCCCTCCCCCTTACGTGTGCGCTCTCTCTCTCTCTCTCAGATAAATAAATCAATATTTAAAAATAAATAAATAGGGGGCGTCCGGGTGGCTCAGTCAGTTAAGCATCTGCCTTCAGCTGGGGTCATGATCTCAGGGTCCTGGGAGGGAGCCCCGTGTCAGGCTCTCTGCTCAGTAGGGAGTCTGTTTCTCCCTCTCCTTCTGCCTGTTCTCCCTGCTTTTGATCCCGCTCTGTCAAATAAATACATAAGATCTTTAATAAATAAACACATAAATAAAATAAATTTCAGAAAGTCTTCATGGAAATCTGTGGGAATGACTGAACAATCTAACGATAAAAGCTATGTAGGAAAGTGAAAGAAAACCAGGTGTTCTAAAATAGCCAAAAAATAGTAATAATTTAATAATGGTGTCTAAGGCAATTACAGGTTTAATCTTACTGGGCATGATCAACTATAGTAAATTGAAAAAAAATTGCCAAGCATGTTCCTAGTAGTAATCCATTCTGATTAATTAACTCTATCAGAAAATTTTTTCTTATACTTACCCTAAATTCCAGATATTCTTATTCTTTTCTTTCCCTGGAATGGTGTAGGAAAGCAACCCTTATGTATAACTAATTCTTTAGTAATTATTTTAATATATTTCTATCCTTTCCATTTTAAATATTTAAAGAAAAACTGAAACAAATTGATTAGCTAAGATACGTGGGGGGTGGGGAAAGTCTTATAGGAGTAAAAGGCAATAAAATATAGATACTTCTATTCATATCAGAAAGGCCCAAGAGCGGAAAAAAAAAAAAATCGCACAGCACCAGCATTGCAGTCAAATTGTTCTTTCCAAATGATGGTAGACTGGCTCTAATTTATCCTTTTGGCTTAAGTTTCACCTTGAAGCAACTCAGAACCTAAGCGTGAAGATGACGCCACATGAGGTTTTAAGTCATACTGAGCTGGATTTTAATAGCAGCTCTGGCCCTTCTCATAAAACCAATCTTCCAATCTTTCATCTACACGCAGGTAACATGGGGATTAAAATATCTCACCAGGAGCTGCTGGTCCACACAACAACATGGCTGCCGCTCACAGACCTCACGTGGAGTGGAAAAAGCCAGACACAGAAGAGTACCACGCCTCAGGATTCCATCGATAGGAACTTCTAGAATAGCCAAAATGAATCTCTGGGGTTAGAAGTTGAGTAATAGTGGCGTCTGGAATGGTGAGAATTAACTGAAAAGGGGCAGAGGGGAACTGTCTGTGGTGAGGAAAATGGTCTGTAATCTTAACTGTGGTATGGGCTACACAGGTGTATACATGCATCAAAATTCATCTAACTGTGTAACGAAGATCTGTGCATTTTACAGTACAACGTGTTTAAATAAAACTTCAAAAATGCGGGACACCTGGGTGGCTCAGTCAGTTAAGTGTCTGCCTTCGGCTCTGGTCATGATCTCAGGGTCCTGGGATCGAGTCCCACATCAGGCTCTCTGCTCAGCAGCAAGTCTGCTTCTCCAACTTCTCCAATAAATAAAAATCTTCTCTCTGCTTCTCTCAACATGTGCTTTCTCTCTCTCTCTCTCTCTCTCTCAAATAAATGAATAAATAAAATCTCTCTCTCTCTGCTTCTCCCAACTTGTAATTTTTCTCTCTCTCAAATAAACAAATAAAATCTTTTTCGTTAGGCTGTTGTGAGAAATGAATGAGACAATATAAGGAAATGACTTCTGGTGGAGTACTTCAACATATAATAGGTGCTCAAGAAATGATGGCTAAAACACCTCACTTTAAAGTAACTGACTTTAGAAATCTCAGGGAGTCTGCAGCATCCAGAAATCGAAGAGGATTCCAGAGCAGGGACAGATATTAGAGGTTCTGTGCTTCCCCCTTCAGTAGTCTACCTGTGGGCTCCCGGCCACCATAGCACCCTGGCCTCACTGAGCACGCTGGTGGGTACGGTCTCCGGAAGCTGGCAGGAGGCAAAGACCCATGGGTGCCTGGGCCCAAGACATCCCCGGGCAAGGCTGCAGTTTCCCGGAGGCTAAGAAGGGGCCTGGGATCTTCAGTCCACCGGAAAAGAGCCCCAAACAGTATGGAGCCCCTGAGAGAGAGACTGAACTGAGGAGTAGGAGGGAGGGAGTGGGGCAGGACAAGGACCTGGCTTCTGGAGCTCAGCACCAAGTCAGGATCGGCAGGAGGCAGAGTCCAGCTCCTAGGGGGAGACAGGAGGGAAAAGAAAGGTCTAAGTACATAGGCTTGAGCATTAGGCTTATCCCAGAGCCTGGGGTGAAATCGATCCTGAATAAATCCCATTGGCTCTACTATCGCTCAAGTTACCTAGACTCATCCTGGATTGAACACAATGGCAAGACTTCTCAAAGGTGAATGTGCACAAGAATTGCCTGGGAGTCCTGTTAAAATGAGGCTCTGAGGTAAGACCTGAAATTCTGCATTTCTAACAAGGTCTTGAGTGATGTTCATGCTTTTCTGGTCCACAGATCATACCGGGGTTAGCAAGAACGTTCTAGAAGCTGCATTTTGTGTCAATAGTCAGATGACTGGGTGAATCCTGGATGTCTTTAAATATCTGTTTCCTCTGACTGTGGGCTCAATGAAGAAGAGGGAAATAAGGACCACCCCCACCCCTCCATACACATGCGCTCAACATTAAAACCACGGAAGTCAATATTCTATGAGGTATTCGAAAAACCCCACTCCTATTTATTCTGGGTTTAAAACATAGCCATAGATGGTGCTGCAAAGAGATTTACAGTTTTTAATCTTCTCATATAGCACAACTGCTAAATACAGTGTAATATATGTGACAGGAATGAGTCCAGAATTTATTTAAGACTTTATCCTCTCAGTTCATATGTCAAAAGATTGCCATTTCCAATTATTTATTAGGAATGTGATATTTTTCAAGGTGGATGCATTACTCTTGTTATCTGCTTTCAATTAGCTGAGAATTTACTATGCTCAGCCAAATGTCCATTCATCAGCGAATTCCAGATTCCTGGCAGTCTGATTAACTTCCCAGGGCTCTTCCTTTATAGTTTAAATAAATGAGGCTGTCTATAGCTCAGGCTGGCTTGCTTATGGAAGGAAACAGAATAGGTTTTGGAATTGACGAAGAGGAGGAGGAGGAGGAGGAGAGAAGTAAAAGCCTCAAGCAATCAGGAGATGTTTTAGAGATAAATTACCTACCCTTAGACCAAAGGCTATGCCACACTTAAGTTTTTTCAGCCATATCAAAGCCAGCAGTTCGGAAATGCAGTGCCTTCAGCAAAGGGTTGAAGCCTTGAACTTGGCATATTATTCCTTCTGTGGGACCCAGTGTAATGGGAGAAGCATGAGCATTGGAACCAACGAGGCCTGGCTTTGAATCCCAGCTCAGCCACTTAAAAGTGGGTAAGTCTTCTAACCTCCATATTAACCTCTCTACATGTCCTCTTCTGGTAAAATCACGACAGTAAGGACTAACTCGCAGATTTGTCATGAATTTAAATGAAATCATGTTTATGTAACAATGATGTCAGCTAAGGCAACCCTGTCCTTGAGTTTCAAACAATGTTTGGTCAAACAGCATCCAATGTGTGCAGAAGGTCCCAGATCACTCCCCATCTTTCTGGGGGACTTGAAGGGTTGGGGATAATGGGGTGGGGTGGTTAATGTTTGTCCCAGCCATGGCTGGACGCCAGCTCTTCCTTCTCCTAAGTCAGTCCTGTTCCAGATTCCCCACTGCGTGTGCCACACAGAATGTCCCTGTTTGTCACAGTGTATTCCCACACATCTAAAAATCAACCCAGTCACACAAGGTCTTGTGAGGAGCAGATCTTATCACTGAAGGTCTGGGGGAGAAAGAGGAGGCTAGCCTTGCAGCCATTCACACTCTTAAAATCGACTATTCACCACCTTACACACTTACAAAGTTCCATAGCCATTTTTGTTCACTATAACTCCAGCTGTCAAATACGTGACTTAGCCCTTTTTGGCCTTCCTCTCTACCTCTCTCTCTGTCTCTCTGTCCCCTTCCTTCTTCCTGGGTGGGTGGGAGGGGACAATGAGATGAAAGCTAAATTCCCTCACATTCCCTTACTCAGATCAGTTGAGCCCTCCTTTGGCGCTGATCTCACTGTCTGGAGCCATCTTGGACCTGAGTCTTGACATCCCTTTGACTCTTCACTATGCCATTTGAGGGAAACACAAGTCCTCACTCTTGGGGGTTTCCATCTGAGTGGTTCAGATCTCCGAATTAGAGCCCTACATCAGTCAAACACACACGGTGCTGAGCTTGACGCATGGCACACACACAAGTACTCGACAAAGGTAGGTCTCCCCCAGGCTGGACTTGGCTGGGGGGTCGTGGGGAGTGGTGAGGCTGGTGAAATGTCTTCCATCTGATTTTCTGATTCCCCTCTCCCCCAGGTTGCATTTCTCACTCTTTCCTGTTCTACTTCCTAAGATATATATATATTTTAAAGTAGGCTCCACACCTAACGTGGGGCTTGGACTCATGACCCCGAGATCAAGAATCGCACATTCTACCGACTCAGCCAGCCAGGTGCCCCTATTTTCAACTTTATCTTGCAACCCTTTACTAAACATTTTAAGGGCCCTGTTTTAATTTCCAAGAACTTGGACTTCGCCCCCATGTGTTCTATTTGATCATGTCACATTCTTGTTTCATGAATCCAGTGTCTTCCCTCTTATTACTGAACTTTTTCATCATAGTCCTTGTTATTGTTGAAGCTTCCTGTTATCCCAACAATTTCCTCTAGGGCCCTTCGTTTCATGGGTTGACTTGTTTGATCGAACTGCCTTTCTGCACCTCACCTGTAAGGTGAAGATCACAACCCTACCTACCTTTTAGCCTCACTGGAGGATTGGGCGCATGGGCATGTCATGTGCTTAGCACACCATTTAACCTTGAGTGAGCACTCAGTGGCTGCTGCTTATGATTACTGCCATTTCCACTGGCTGTTATTACAAGACACTTCCTCTGAGAACCCAACTGCATATTCCTCCTTCTCATAAAAGCAGCCCCAAAAGGATGCTCCTGGCGGCAAGCCGGTTGCTGCCAGCGCCCATGGAAATTCTCTCCACTTAGCTGCTTTTATTTGTTGGCCTTAGTTACAAGGGGACTTGTTGAGATCGCTACTCGCCACACATCTGCACGTATCGGGCAGGGGCACTGGGGACTTGTAAAATCTGTTGTTTTTAACACAACAAGTCTTGGGTGCACTGAATCACCAGGGAAGTTTGCCTCAAATGGAGATGTTAAGACGCTGCTTTAGCCAGTCTGGAGGAGGGCCCAGAAACCTGCTCTTTTAATAAGCCTTTCCAGGTAGTCCCAGTGCAAGCCTGCACGTAAGCTCTGGTCCAGCAGATCGTCTCCGGAAAACCAGTGCCACCCAAACCTTAAGGCACCACCCAGATGAGAGATTGGTTTCTTTCCCCATCCCCTGCCCCCGAATTCTTTAACACAGACTATCTTCCAAAATGAAGAATCTACAGGAGAAATGTTAGTTTCTATTTCAAATAAGAGACTCACTATGTTTTTCTTCACATGTCAGAAATCCTTTAAGGTGAAATACCCTTAAATTTAAGCAATGGGTTCAAGAGTTAACCTGAAAAGAAGTGATACATGTAACATTATATATAATATAATATATGAAATAGCTATATTACAGAATGCCTGAAGAGCCTGAAAATACAGAGAAAAGAAAGGATTTGTAAATTTATAAATAAATACATAAATACATATACTCCAGGGCATCCAGGAAGTCTAGAAACATTTGAAAGTGTAGCTAATGGACTGCTTATCAATAAATTTATCCTATGTTTCCTGGATGATCAGACACCTTGTAGAATGTCATTACTTTAGTATAATTAGATGATCCAAATCTATCAGGGCTCACATCAAGTCTCCTTCCTCCTTTCCTTCCCTCCTTCTTTCCTTCACTCCCTCCCTCTGTATCTCCCCTTCCTTTCTTCCTCCCGTCATTCATTTCTTTCTCTTTCTTTTAAAAATCATTTTCTTTTTTCTTTTTCTTTTTTTTTGGGGGGGGGGATGGGGGGCAGAGAGAGAGGAAGAGAGAGAATCTTAAGCAGGCTTCATGCCCAGTGCGGAGCCCAATGTAGGACTCTGTCTCACCACCCTGCGATTGTGACCTGAGCTGAAATCAAGAGTCAGACGGTTAACCGACTGAACCACCCAGGCGCCCCTATAATCATTTTCTGAGCTTTTAAAACATACACAGCACTCTAGTAGACGTGGTTGTAATGGACGTATTTGTGTGTGGGGTGGGTGTTATAAAAATACAAAATATAGAGTCCCTACTCTCAAGAGCATTCTCCTTGCGGTGTAAAATATAAACAGGTGATACATTTAAATGTTATTATAAGCCAGTATCTCAAGTGAGTGGTTCAGAAAATGTGTGCCAGAAAATTCTGGAGCAGAAGTGTCAAGCTGTCCAGAATGGTCCAGACCATTTTCAAGGAATTTCGTTATGCTACGTGAAGGCATTCTCTAATCTCTCCATCTAAGATATAATCACCCAAAACTCCAACAGCAGGCCGTCAACAAGCCCTACAGTATGGTAAGAAATAAAAATTCCAATTTTTCACATCTCATAGGACAAAGGAAATTCTACACGCCATGGGACCTGGCCCAAACTCAGCGATGAGGACAATGACATGTTACCCAGTCACTATTCCAAAGCCCTGACACACGCTGAACATTGCCACAGGTAGGAAAGTACATTTGCCGTATCATTTCTCCTGGTTCTTTTCATGCAGGTTACTTCTCTGGGGAGGTGAAGAGAAAAAGATGTCATCTTTCCCTTCTAGAAGGCAGGAGACAGGAGAAATTGCCTAGCTCAAAATTATAACTTGTCATCCAATTATCCTGATCAAGGGAACCCACTGAGACAAAGCCTCAGACTTTAAAAAAGATCCACTCTTCATGAGAATTTGTCTTGCACGGGGCTTTTCTACTTAGTCTGATTGCCATTTGGGGCGAGGTGGGGGCTGTGCTGGGCTGTAGGGTGTTTGGCAGCACCCCCAGCTTCAACCCACTAGACGCCAGTAGCGCTTGCCTCCAGTTGTGACACCTGGAAAATGTCTCCAGACATGGCCGAATTGCCTCCAGAGGTCAAAATGTACCGTGTGGAGCAAAATTACCTCCTGGCTGCACCCTGGAACTCCTCGCAATGGGCGGGGTGTGGGGGCTTTAGAAAGTACTAGTTCTTGGGGCCCATCCCCAGTGTCTGATTCGCTCCATCTGGGCATGGCCTGCACGTCAGGATTTTTAAACACTTCCCAAGAGGTTCCAATGTGTGTCAGGGTTGATCTCTGATCTGTCCACAAATCCTGACTCTGACAGGGACCCCCGCTCAGACTGGAGGCCCAGAACCACGATGACCTGGTAATTGCCCCAGCCTACATCCATCTGGCTTAAATGGCTCAGCTTTGGTGCCCAGCCTGGGCTCCCAGAACCTGACCTCAGACTGGCCTGCGCTGGTCTTTCAAGTTAGAACATTACCTTTTCCACAACCATTTGTCATTCATTTATCGTGTCTGGCAGAGGAAATTGTGACATCAACATCAGACCAGTGGGGGGCATATTTGGGGGCAAGGGGTCTTTATGACAGTTCCTCAGAATACCTCAAGAAGAAGCCTTCTCCTTGCAGCCCATGTTATGAGGAGAGTGAAGGCCAGGCAGTGCATGCCTGGGTGTGTGTGTGTGCGAGAGAAAGCACCAGAAAATAAAGCGAAGGGGGAGATGCCATACCTTCTTTTCCTCTTCTCTTGGAATTTCCTCGGACTAGTCGTGGGATGGCAACACACCAAAACAATGAACATCCATGCTTCTACTCCTTTCAACCATGTCTCCTAAATGGATTAGAGCAGCCACAACCTACCTCCTCATCCTCCTGATCCAGCAAGTCTGCCCCTAACCCTCCATCCGACAGAAATGTCTACTTACATTACCAAAAGATAAGGACCAGAATGTTCATAGCAGGACTCTCCATAATGGTCAAAAGTGCCCAAGTTCCTACCAACAGTGGGAAAAACTGGGAGGTAGGCACCCGAAGGAATACTATATATCCAGGAGAATGAATGGTCTACAATGTCACACAACATCTCGATAAACTTTACAGAGAAAATGTCAAGCAGTAGAAGCCAGACCCAAAAAAGGGTGTCTGTTGATGACTGGATTGATACAATGTCCCCAAACAGACAAAATTTTATCCATACTCTTAGATGTCCAGATAGAAGTCACCCTTGGGAACAGGAATAGTGAATGGGGGAGGGGGCAATATGAGGGGGCTTCCGCAATGCTGCGGGTCACGCTTTGTTTTTTGATCTGGGTGCGTTACGTAAGTGTTTTCAGTTTGAGAAAACTTATCAAGCTGTACATTTATAATTTATGTACTTTCCTGTTTGTCTATTATGACTCAATAAAATATTTAAAACATAAAAATTACCTCCTCTTTCTTGGCTGCCACCTCCTCTCTCTCGAGCTGGGAGACTGGAGTTCTTGGTGCGCAAGTCCCAGAAAGCTGTTCTTGTCCTCGTCACTGTCCCACCCCAGCACTGTTGCCCTCTGCTCAGGCAGTCATGCAAACAGAAGTGAGAGGACTCGGTGTCCCACAGCCTGTCTGCTGGGCCAAAGACTGTTCTACTGATTATCAACATGCTGAAACTGCAGAGGCCAGCTCCAAACTGGGCAGAGAGCCGTGGGACTTTTTTTTCCCTTTAATCTCAGTTGTTTATCCTGAAATCAACAATCTTGTAGTGATGACAGAATCAGGCTGTGGCTCAAGGGTGGGATCCACTGGTGTGGCCTTCACCACGCCGCATGTCTCATCTCTGTCAAGGGCCTCGGCCCACAGCAGCGGCTCACGTGCTTCTCCCAGCGATGATACCATTGCACTTAGTCCCCACATCTGGGGAATATTCTGGGTCACGCACACTTGTGAGTCGTGCGTTTATTTCATGAGCGGCGTACACCTGCACCCTAACTAGTGTAGGCCAATCAGCTGTTGGTGATTCTGAGTTGAGACTTGGGCGAGGAGTGGTAAACCCAGGAGGTTTGTCCTTAGCAAGAATGATCCCAGACTTTCAAATTCAATCAATCTGGACACTATTGAGAGGAGAGAGACATCATTACAGACAGATAATGGTCTCAAATCCCAGCCAATCATGATTGGGGAAGCAGATGTAAGCCAGGATGATTTTTATGTGTTCCGATAGCCCCTGCCAGGTGGGAGATGAAATAAGCAAGAGGTCTGATTGGGCCACTGATCAATTGCAGAAATAGAAGGAATCACATTGCTTGCGCTTGCCAGGAGGAAAAGGATGGGGTTAACCTGTTACAGTCAATCGTTTTGTCACACAGCTTTATGTACTCAGACATTCTAAAACCCAATTATATAATTCACCTAAGACACTGCCCATTTGGGACAGTTACTTAGTTTTACTGCTAGTCATTCTGACATTGGGGCGGGGGAGAGGGGGGAGGATATTTACATATGAAGTTCTGGGAATGTAGTGATGAAAGATAAACACCTGGCCCTCAAGAAGTCCAGCGTCAAGTTGGGCTTGGTCAGTGGCTACTACATAAGAAACCTCCCCGGAAATTTAGGGCTTCAATATAAGAACCACCAAGCTAACTGTCTTGTCTGCTCAGGCTGCCATAATGAATATCATAGACTGGGCAGCTTAAACAACAGAAAGTTCTTTCTCACAGTTCTGGAAGTTCAAGTCCAAGATCAAAGTGCGGGCAGATTTGGTTCCTGGTAAGAGCCTTCTTCCTGGCTTGCACTATGCCGTCACGTGGCTTTTCCACTGTGTGTGCCCAGAAGAGAGATCTCTCGCTCCTGCTCTTCTTGTAAGGGGACTAATCCCATCATAAAAACTTCAGCTAAACCTAATGACCTCCCAAAGGCCCAGTCTCCAAATACCATCACAGTAAGGGTGAGGGCTTTGACATATGAATTGGGCATACAGGGGGTCAGGAGGGGCAAACATTTATTCTAAAACAGTGACCAACAGTATTAGTCTGCTAGGGTTACCATAACCAATACCACAGACCAGGTGGCTTAAACAACAGAAATTTCTTTTCTTTTTTTCTTTTTAAAAAGATTTTAATTTTTTATTCATGAGAGAAAGAGAGAGAGAGAGAGAGAGGCAGAAGGAGAAGCAGGCTCCCCGCTGAGCAGGGAGCCTGAGACAGGACTCAGTCCCTGGACCCCGGGGATCACGACCTAAGCTGAAGGCAGATGCTTAACCCACCCACCCAGGCGCCCCAGAAATTTATTTTCTTGCAGTCCTGGAGACTGGAGGTCTGAGATCAAGATGTCAGTAACACTGGCTTCTTCTGAACCTCTCTTCTTAGCTTGCAGATGGCCATATTCTCACTGTGTCCTCACACGGTCACCCCTCAGTCTGTGTGTTGTCTGTGTCCAAATCTCCTCTTCTTACAAAGACACCAGTCAGATTGGGTTAGCACCCACCCTCTGACCCCATTTTAACTTCATCACCTCCTTAGAAGTCCAATCTGCAAATCTAGTGACATTTCTGAGGTCTTGGGCAGGGGTAGGGCTTCAACCTATGAATTTGGGACAATACAACCCAGCCATAACAGGAGCTGTCCTGGTTTGCCCAGGACTGAAGGGATTCCTGGGATATGGCCCTTTCCATACTAAAACCAGGAAAGACCCAGGCAAGCTGGGACAAAATGGTCACACACACCCCTCCTCCACCGCCCAAAATTTATTTTGCTCACACTTTGGTAACATGGGTAGGGCTCAGAAGAGACAACTCATATGTGCTATTCTTTGGGTGGGGGCACTTGGAAGGTGGGGGACAGCTAGAACCATCCAAGGTGGTTTATGTCCGGGGGTTGATGCTGGGAAGGCTCAAACAGCTGGGGGCTGGGACAGCTGTTGCTCCTCAGGCATCTCCATCTCTAGGTGGTCTCTCCTTGTGGTTTCTCTAACAGAGTGACCTCTAAGTACCTGGAGTTCTCACGTCATAGCTCCGGGATTCCAAGGCCCATTTCCCAGGCAGAAGCTATGTTAGCTGTTATGACCCAGTCTCAGAAAGTCACAGAGCAGCACTTCTCCTGCCTACTATTTATCAAGGCGGTCACAGTGGTTTTCCTCGGCTCAGGGGGAGTAGAAATAGACTCCGTCATTTGATGGTGCGTTGACCGGCACATGTGGGCATGCAACATATTGTTATAGCCTTAAAAAATTTTTTTTTAAAGATTTTATTTATTTATTTGACAGGCAGAGATCACAAGCAAGCAGAGAGACAGGCAGAGAGAGAGAGGTGGAAGCAGGCTCCCAGCTGAGCAGAGAGCCTGATTCGGGGCTCAATCCCAGGACCCTGGGATCATGACTTGGGCCAAAGGAAGAGGTTTTAACCCACTGAGCCACCCAGGCACCCTAAAAAAATTTTTTTAAAGATGTATTTATTTGAGAGACAGCATATGTGTGAGTGGGGGAGGGGCAGAGGGAGAGGGAGAGAGAATCTCAAGCAGATGCCCTGCTGAGCACGGAGCCCCCCCGTGGGGCTTGATCTTACAACCCCAAGATCATGACCCAAGCCAAAACCAAGAATCAGAGGCTTAACCAACTGCGCCACCCAGGCGTCCCTTAAACAAAAATTTTTTAAAGTGTGGTAAAATATACATAACAGAATTTACTATTGTAACCATTTGTAAATGTTTGGTTCAGTGGCACTCATTACATTCACACTATTGCACTACCAATCTCCCAAACTCTTCATCTTGCAAAACTGACATTCTGTGCCAGTGAAACACTAACTTCCCATCCTTCCTCCCCCGACCCTGGCAACCACCATTCTACTTTCTGTCTCTATTAACTTGATTATCCTAAAGATCTCCGACAAGTGGAATCGTACAATAGTTAACTTTTCATATCTGGCTTATTTCACTTAGCATAATGTCCTCGAGGTTCATCCATGTTGTAGCATGTGTCCGAATTTCCTTCCTTTATAGGCTGAATACTATTCCACTGTATGGATGTACCACCTGATGTAGCCACACTGGAGGAGGACAGAGACCATCAGACCCAGTTATAGCATATTGGGATGAGTACCGTAATCAGAACACTACGGGATGCTACAAGGGCACAGAGGAGAGGGAAACATTTCCTGGAAGACACGATAGTTTTTAGGTACGCCGACACTGTGAATTCCGCCTTTTAGGCCGAGCAAACAGGAAACACAGGGGCCCTGGGGTCAAGAGTGAGCAGGGTGTTTTGGAAATCTGTGGATAGAGGACAGGGCAGGTCTACCTGATTCAGGTTGAGCTGAAGGGGATGCTCTTCACAAAGATGACAATGGCGCCTTCTAGAATGGTACTGTGCACGACATACTCATCCATCCTCGGCAGTCCTGTGAAAGAACAAGCAGGGAAGAAAGCAGGGAGATGAAGGTCCCAGCAACTCGGTTGCCAGAGCTCAGATCAAGGAGAATCTTCTATAGTCTTCTACAACCTGAGGGTTGGAGGACTTATTCTGGAAATAATGAACAACCATCAACAGATTTTTAATGGGGACGAAGAGGAACCAAAATCAGAATTTACTATTACTAGTGGAAGTAAAGGTGCCATCACACTCTGGGGGATGGACCTCTTCCGGTTCTCTCTTTTTCTCTCTATTGATTATATCTGATTCACCAACAACTACCTGGAAGCCTCAGAAAGCTTGGCCCTCAGGTCAGATTAAAAACAGGTCCATTTTCCTCCTGAGCCTGGCATTCAGAACTTCCACCCACCAGCTCTAAGCCTCCATGGTATTTACATTCTAGTCATGGGAGAAGGACTACATGTAAGCAAAGGAATGACTGGGGTGATTACAGATGGAGATAAGTGCTATGGGGAAAATAAAACCAGATGATCTGGTGGAGACTGCCTGGGTGGGAATAGGTGATCAGGGAAGGGCTTTCAAAGGAGGGGCTTTGGGGGTGTGTGACCTCTGTGACAAGTAGACAGCAGCTATGTGAATCTGAGGGGGAAATTTTGCAGGGAGGGAAACCAGTAAATGTGAAGCCCCTGGAATGAAAACAAGGGTGGTATTTTCAAAAAATATCAAGGTCAGTGTGGCTGAAGTAGATGTATGAAAAAGGGTAAGTAGGGGACGGGTTGGGGAATTAGCAGGAGCCTTGTAGGCTAGGCATATTAGACAGAATGACTAGGAAGCCATTGGAGGGTGTGAGGTTGGGAAGTGACATTATAGCCAATGCTTCTCAGACATCACTTAAAATGTTCTCAGCCACCCCTGTGCACTGGGCCCTTGGCTAGTTTGTCTGCTTTGACTACAGTGGTGACCGGCTCTGTATGAGCTCTGTGATTAATGTCACATAGACATGGTCCACCATCACCTCCCCTCATGCCTCCTTCATGTGCCTCTCACTTCCCCTGGGAATTTCACCCTCCTTGACAAGGGGGCATGTATACAGCTTATACATGTGCAACCCCGAAGGGTAGGGAGTTGATATCTTACGGGGAGTTAATGTCTCCTGACCCACAGAAGACAGGAGTTGGTAGATTCCTACCCCTACCTTCCCTTGGAGAGGTGGTCTTGGGGTATAGTCCTTACAGAGCTTCTTGGAAGCCAGTCCATTAGCTTAAGCAATCAGTGTCACTTGATTCAAAAAAGTGGCTAGGTCAACACCACACCCTCCATTGGCTTGCCATCCTTCCCTGCCTCACTTTCTCCATCCCTCACTCCAGCTCCCTGGGATTGGATATCCTAATATTCCCCATAAACTTTACCACTTAAGTTTTACCACCAACTTTTTTTTACTAGGGAGCTAAGACAGACATATGCAGATTTGCCCTTTAGAAAGGTCACTCTGGCTTCTGTGTGGGTGGTTGGTTATGCAGGGACAAGGGCAGAAATTATGAGAGACATGTTAAGAAGCTCTTGTAGTTGTCCAGGCAAAAGATGATGGTTCCTGAGAGGAGTGGATGGTAGTGGAGATGGAGTGGATAGACTCATGGTGTATCTTGGAGGCAGAGCTGACAAGAACAGCTAATGGATGAGATGTGGCACAAGAGAGAAATCAAGACCGACTCCTAGGTTTTGGCTTGGGCAACTAACCAATGATGGTGCTTTTTACCAAACACTGGAAAAGGAACAGGTTTGGAATACTTTCTTTGTTCACTGATATTTTAATTAAAGATTTTTATTTATTTAAGAGAGAGAACAAGCAGGAGGGAGGGGCAGACAGAGGGAGAAACAGATTCCCCGTGGAGCAGGGAGCCTGATGCAGGGCTCAATCCCAGGACCCTAGGATCATGACCTGAGCCGAAAGCAGATGCCTAACAAACTGAGTCACCCAGGTGGCCCTGTTCGCCAAATGTTTTGAAAGCCTCTACTATGTGCTAGTGAAGAGGTCTAGAATACGCCACAGTGTCAAAGGATTACTTTGAGTTAAAGATATTTGAAAGTCCACAGCTGCACTAGAAGACTTTTTCTAAACTCTCCCCTTCCTAAAAGCAATACCTCCCAAAATAATTCAATTGCCATAAATACCCTCCTGGGAATTTCACAACCAGGAAAGATTGACTCTTATCACTGAAGAGAGAAGTCAGCACAAGTCAGAATCCAGATAAGAAATCACTTCAACAGGGATTGTCATAGAACTATCATATTTCCCATCTATTTTTCTATGTTCCCATTTGTTTTTCCTAAAAGTCATTTGTTCTCCCAGAAGTACCCTTCTGCCTCTCTCCATCTTCTATTAAGGTGGTATATAAAAATTCTAACCATGTGAAGTCATGTTTCTTTGTAAACTCCTGAGCATAGCTTTCTATTTAAATCTGGTTTTCTCCTCTTGCTAATCTGTTTCTTTTTGTCAGTTTAATTTGCAGGCCCCTAATGACAAAACTTAAGAGGTTAGAGGAAAATGCCCCCCCCCCAACAATAGGCAGTTTTAAGTATAGTGGACACGGAGTTGAGAGGCCCAGTCTCTGTCACAAGGGTCTCGCCAATGACAATACCATGGATCTGTGTACAAGGGGCCATGAAAATACCATGATTTATGTCAAATGTTGTCTCTGGGGAGGAGAGGAATCAGGGAGGGAGTCCTGGAAAAACCTAGGAGGGGTTCTAAAGGATGAGATGAAGTTAGCCAGAAAAAGGAGCAGGAAAAATGTGATTAAGGTAGCAAATGCAAATATGTAGCAATGTGAGAAGTGTTAGCCCATGGAGTTAAGAATGTGTGGGGAGAAAAGAAAGGAAGGGGGGAAAAAGGAAAGAATAATCTCAGAGGCAGAGAGGCCAGCCACTGAAGGGATTCCCCAAACCATTTGCACATTTCATTGTTTTGTGCTTTTGCACATGGGGTAGTCTCATCCTGGAACATTCTCCCCCATCTCCGCTTCCACCTCCTGACAAAGCTCTACTCTTCTTTCAAGGTCTTAATACCTGGCTCTCCCCTCTTTGCTGGGTCCCTTCCCCACCTCCCCCCACCTCCTGCCCAAGGGTGCGTAGTTCACTGCACCTCACTGCTGCTCAGCTCCAGGATGCCATGAATTGGGCATGTCCTTGACCTTCCTTTTCCCTGCCAGGCTGTGAACTCCTTAAAGCTTGGATTCCCTCTTTCAGCTCAGAGCCCAGCCTGAGGCTTAGAGAATGCAGAATCTGCTCAATAATTGTCTGAAACGCCCTTGAAATGTGACATAAGTTTGAAACCATTGAGGAGACACCACCCACACTGCCCCGGAAGAAAACCAGTCTACGCAGTCAGAGTCATCAAAGATGGTCTCAGAATGCTTCCCATCAGCCTCGGCCCAGAGACATGAGAGATTCTCTCCACTGGGTCCAACTGCTCCTTAGGTTTTGCGTCACGGAGTCGGTGCCAGCTGCTGGGCTCAGGCCAGTGATGTAGGCAGTTACCCACACAGACCCACCAGACCAAGACCACCAACCTTTTTTACACAGCACGAGAAATGGTATTCATCGAAAGGCTTGATACGTTCTGCCGACGCAGACCAGGGCTGGCCCTGGACCAATGGCTGCAGGGAAAAGGCAAAAGTTTCCATGTCTCTTTCTCTGCTGTTAGTCCCTCTTGCACATATGGGATTTATTCTCTACAGGTTTCAATGTTACATTGAAACTAAACTCAAATGGCCAAAATGTTTCATTGAACAATATACAACAAAGATAAAAGCCACCTGCACTGGGGGAGGCACTGACAGCCAGCTCTGAATTGCTCTAGTGTTTGGAACTTCCTGAATGGAATTCTCAAGTGCTTTCTGAACAATTTAAAGAGCTCATCTGTCCAGGGTTGATTAGGACTGTCCAAAACTGGGGTCACCATACTTCAATCAGACAAAAAATGGAGGAAAACAAGATTTCCTGGAAAGACAGAAACAAAACAAAGTTATAACTGCACCCAGTGGATTCAAATAACATGGAATTTCCTTATTCTTGTACAGAATCCAGTAGATATATGTGTGTGTATGTGTGTGTGTATATATATATATGTGTGTGTGTGTGTGTATGTGTATATATATATACGTATATGTACACATACACACACACACACACACACACACACATATATACACGCACACATGTATACACACAAACACATATAATTTCCCACTTATTCCACTACAGAATCCCAGCCTAAGATCATGACTCCCCTAAAAAAATTAGTAATGTAATAGAGAGACTTTTATGGTCATCCATACTTTTATGGTCATCCTTACGACTGACCTCATAAAATAATGTGAGTTATATACATGCATGTACACACATAGGCCAGATTCTCAACTTACGTAATTCTGTGGGAATTCACAGAGTTATATTGGTTGAGAATTTGGCTTCAGCTACCCTTATTATAGAAATTCCCATCAACTAGTCAGAGATGAGGCTCCACACACGTTGCCACAAAGCTTCACAGGCTGAGAATCTGGCCGACAGAGCACAGAATAATGTCCATCCAAACATCGGCTTGGATTTTATCTGGTCTTGCTTTCCAGAGAAGCTTGCATGATGGAATGAGCAAATGCCTTTGGCCTCTGGAGTTCTATGAATCAGTGTGACCCAGGATGGGAAGCCCCAGGCTGTCTGTCCATCGTGGAGGCGTGCAGTCACTTCCCACCTCAGTCTCCTGGCCTGTGAACTGGGTGGGACCGTTACCTGCCTCTCCCCCACCTTCTGGGCATCCTCTGCTATTTATGAAAGTACAGTTTGCAAACTACAACTCCCCCAGAAATAGGCATTAAGAGCTCAGTCTGGCGTTGGTTGTCAGAGAAAATGCATTTATTTGCTAGGTTAGCAAGTGCCAACACCACTAATTGAATTTGTGCCAAAACATGCATTTTTAAAAATGTTGTTCTGTTCCATTCATTATTTAGAGAACATCACCTAAGGGCAGTGCACGCTACAAGCCAAAAATCTCATCCTGCATTTTGTCAGAAACCCATTGCAGGGAAGAGGAGAAGGGAGAGGGAGGGGAAACAATAAAATGAGATGTTTGGAAAAAGCTAAAAAAAAAGTGTCTGTTTTGTTTTGTCTGGACCAGCAATGCCCACAGGGTGATTTGATAATAATCTCCAAATGCAAGGGGACTGGAGACCAGCTACTCTCTCTCTTGCCACTCAGGGCAGAAGAAGAACCAAACCTCTACAACAGCATAAAAGATTTAGGCTAGTTGGAAGGGAAAATGTCTTTAATGGAGAATGTTACCTAGGAAAAGCAAGAGCAGGGCAAAACCTTGAGATGACAGAAGCGTATCACACATCCCAGAAGGTCTAAGGGTAACAAGTCAGTTCAATGTTTGCTCAACCCTGAGACAGCAGACATCCCTAGAAGTCATTGTCACCCCAGGAAATTGTCTTGGTCCGGAACTGTTTGCCATTACAATTAGGAGCATGAGTTCTGACACTGGTACCACACCAGGCATTGTTCTAGAAGATGGAGATATGGCAGTGAATACAATAGACAAAAACCGTGCCGCTTCTAATGGGGGAGGTGGATTGATTATAATGATAAAGAATAAAGCAATAAAATATACAGCCTGTCAGATGGCAGTTAACTGATGTGGACAAAAATTAGGCAAGGGAGAGCATGGGGAAGGGAGGAGGGAAGCTTCGATTTTAAGTAGGGTGGTGGGGAAAGGTCACATACTGAAATGGCATCTTCTGGGGAAAGATTTGAAAGAAATGAAGGACTGAGCTAAGAGGATGTGATGGCTTCAGTGGTAGTCTACCCACTCCACCAGCCCCCCCAACAGGTTATGCCCATTTCCTAATTCCTGGGACCTGTGAATGTGACATTACTTAGGGGGAATAAAGGTCTTTGTGGATGTGATTAAGTTAAAGATCTTGAGATGAGATCATCCTAGATTATACAGGTGAGGCCTAAATCCAATGGCAGTTGTCCTTATAACAGAGACACAAGGAGATCACAAACACAGACACAGAGAAGGCCACATTAAGGTGGAGGCAGAGATTGGAAGGATGCAGCCATAACCCAAGAAAGGTCTGGAGCCCCCAGAATCCGGAAGAAGAAAGGAAGGGTTCTCTCCTAGAGACTTCAGAAGCAGCATGACCCTAGTGAAACCTGGGATTTCAGATTTCTGGCTTCCAGAACTGTGAGAGAATATATTTCTTTTGTTTTAAGCCACCAAGCTTGCAGTGTTTTCATGGCAGCCCCAGGAGATTAAGATGGAGTGTATCTAAGGGAAGAGTGGTTAAGCAGAGGGAACAGCAGGTGCAAAGGCTCTGAGGCAGGTCTCTTGCCTATCTGCTTGGGAAAGAGCAAGGAGGCGCGCATCTCTGTAGTAGAGGGAGTGATGGGGCGCTGGGCAGCTGAAGCCGACTTTGAAGGCGTTAACAGCTGAAGGCTCTCTGCAGAGCACAAGTCCTTCCTGGAAAAGGCAGTGGGTGGTACATCTCCAGGCCCTACAGAAGCCGTGAGTCTGGCGAGAATGTCATTGCAAAACACTGATGGCTTGGACCAGGTTGGTGGGAGTGGAAGTAATGAGATTCTGAATTTGTTCTCTATGGATAAGAAAACTGGATTTATGAGACATTGGATGTGGGCTATAAGAGAAAGAGGGAAGTCAAGAATGGCTCTGAGCATTTTGGCCTGAACAACTAGAAAAATGGAGCTGCCATCAGCTGACATGGGCAAGCCTGTGTGGGGGACAGGTTTGGGGGGAATGTCAGGAGTTTGCTTTAGGACAGGTTAGGTTTAACATACTTAGTAAACACCCAAGTGCAGATATCAGATAGATATATGACTGACAGGGACAGATCTGATCTGGAGAAGTATTTGGAAGAATTTTTAAATGTATTTCTTTTTTTTAACTTACAGCAAAATCCTTCCTTTTTGTTGTCCAATTTTATGAGTTTTGAAAAAAATGCATAGTCATATCGCCACAGTCACAGTCAAGATAGGGAACTATTCTATCATCTTAAAAAATTCCCTCATGCCACGCCTTCGTAATCGAACCCATCCATCATCCCCAGCCCCTTGGCAACCACTGACCTGTTCTCTGTCCCTAGAGCTTTGCCTCTTCCAGAAAGTCATATAAATGAAATCATATAGTATGTAGCATTTTGGATCTGGTTTCTTTGGCTTAGCATAATGTGTTTGAATTCATCCATGTTTTGTTTATCCACAGTTCATTCCTTTCATTGCTGAGTAGTATTCTACTATATAGATGTACCATTGTTTGTTCACCCACTGACCCACTGAAGACATCTGGGTTGAGTGAGCAATTACGATAAAGCTGGTATATACATGAACCTTTTTTGGTGTGAACAAAGGTTTTCAGTTTTCTTGGGCATATTATGAGGAACAGGACTCCCGGATCATAGAGTAAGTGTACGTTTAACTTGATAAGAAACTGACCGACTGTTTTTCAAAGCAGCTCCACCATTTTGTATTTCTACCAGCAGTATCAGATTTGAAATGTTTTTAAAATTTATTTTTAACCATTCTAGTAGGTGTGCAGTAGTGTCTCATTGTGGTTTTCGTTGGCCTTTCCCTGATGATTAATGATGAATTTCTTTTCATATTCTTATTTTCTACCCAAACATCTTCTTTAGTGAGATGTCCACTAAAATCTTGGTCCATTCTTAATTGGGCTGTTTGTTTTCATATTGTTGAGCATGGCAAATTCTTTATATAGTCTGCTTACAAGTCCTTCATCAGATACGTGATTCATAAATGTGTTTTCCAAGTCTGTGGTATCTTTTTATTCTCTTAAAAGTGTTTTTGGCAAAGCAAAAGTTTTAAATTTTTGATTAAGTCCAGTTCATCAGTTTTTTCTTTTATAGATCATGATTTTGGTTTCATATCCAAGAACCTACTGCCCAAGTCAAGGTCTCAAAAATATTCTCCTTTATCAGTGGGCCTTTCTATTCCCTAAGGCATTGAACTGGTTAATGGGTTCCATAATCACTCAATTATCATTGAAGTACCTTCCAACCCAGAGTGTGAATTATAACCTGTCATAAAGAAACAATGAATTTGAAGGACAAAATTCCCTCTTACTTAATCTTCCTCTCACTTAGAGAAAACCACACTCCATGTTAAATTATCCCTTAAAGACACCACCCGGTGTTTCTCGGGATCACAAATGATGACTTGCTAGTTTACTCCTGTCTTGATCCCATTTTCTGAAAGCTGTGCCACAGTAGTTCTTTTTTTTTTTTTTAAGATTTTATTTATTTATTTGACAGACAGAGATCACAAGTAGGCAGAGAGGCAAGCAGAGGGAATGGAGGAAGCAGGCTCCCTGCTGAGCAGAGAGCCCGATGCGGGGCTCGATCCCAGGACCCTGGGATCATGACCCGAGCTGAAGGCAGAGGCTTCAACCCACTGAGCCACCCAGGCGCCCCCCACAGTAGTTCTAATAACAGGGAGATTCCTTCAGGGAGATATTGACCTTTTTTAGGGAAAAAAAAATAATTTATAGCAAACCAATTGTACGTTTTGGCTCTGTCCTATGTCAGCCTCACCTGAGGACTGGGTCAAGTTTGGGTATATTGGTAATTTGCCGTGATTTATCATGAGCCGATTATTGGGTCAATTGTTCCTTTACTGAAATAAAGTGAAAACAAATATATCAAACTAACTTTCCATTCAATGGAAGGTATTCTAAATGGCATTCCCTTCATGCTCAGAGACTCTGGGGGTGATCCCCCAGTGTGATGTGATACCCACAGCTACAACATTGCTCTCCAAGGGCCCATCTACCTCCAATCATTTAGTGCTTCTGTTTGGCTGTGAGTGTGTGTGTGTGTGTGTGAGAGAGAGAGAGAGAGGATTGACGGGGGTTGGGGGGGAAGGACAGCAGGCAGCTGGGATTGTTTAGAAGCCCAGAGCTGCTATGATAAATCAAAATCCCTAACACCCAGATGCACATTCATCCTCCTGCATTAATTTATTGCAGGGTTTTATAATTATTATTATTATTATTATTATTAATATAAAGAGAGGCTACATTTGCTTTCCTGGGTCAGAAAAGGCTGGACTGGACATTTAAGTCTCCTGAACAAAAGCACTAGCGAAGCGTGAAGCCACACTGGGGATGGAATGAAGGAGTTAGGGATAGGGTTTTCGAAATCAACAGCTCGCCCAGGTATGGCTCGCCTAGAAACTGTATCATTTCGTAGGAAATAGCACACATCTTCAATCTTCAGACGTACCGCCTTGCTTCTCTGACTCCATAAGGCCACCGTAAGTCTAAGAGTTGGCCTTGGTTTTCCAGTTTCAAAGTGACTACATTTCTAACCAGGAGTCTGTAGGGGCATAAGGTTTGCATTTTTATCTCAAACCTTCCCCAGTGAGTTGCTAAATTCCTTCAGACCTTGGGGCGCCTGGGTGGCTCAGTGGGTTGAAGCCTCTGCCTTCGGCTCAGGTCATGATCCCAGGGTCCTGGGATCGAGCCCCGCATCGGGCTCTCTGCTCAGCGGGGAGCCTGCTTCCTCCTCTCTCTCTGCCTGTCTCTCTGCCTACTTGTGATCTCTATCTGTCAAATGAATAAATTAAAAAAAAATCTTTAAATTCCTTCAGACCTCTCTCAGCAAACTTGTAGAGCAAACTTGGGGGGGTGGGGATGCTTCTGATATATATATATATATATATATATATATTTTTTTTTTCCCCCTAATCCTCATTTTTCCAGAAGCTTCCTGGATTTTATGTTGTTGCACTGGGAATTAGAATGATACTGAGGTTTTCTTATATTTCTGAAAGGGGAACTTTTGGATATGCTGATAATAGCTCACCAGCCTGCAAATATGTTAGCTTTTCTTCTCATTAGCACATCATCTCAGCTGTGAATTTGACTTCCCAAGAGGGAATAGCCAAGTGTCAACATAGAGCGTTCACTTGGGTTGGCTTAAGATGGGCCCATAGAGCCCCTTGATACAGAGCCCCAAACTACTCTGTGCAGAGTAACATGGGAATGTGCTTATAGAGGAGAACAATTTAAAAGAAAAAAAAGCGACTGGGCTTATTTATTAGAAATTAATATGCCTCTGCGGGGACTAGTTTTGTGACAAGTTGTATCCTTTGTAGGACTGGCTGGGGGTCTGTACACCACAGCTGTTCATTTTCTCAGATGCTGAGTATTCCCCATGAGATAGTCTTCCTCCACCATTAGCCTCATCCCTAATGGCCTATATTAATTTATAACTGTGGGGAATTGCAAAAATGCACTATGTTTCACAGAAGCAAAGCAAGCTCTTGCAACCCTTTTAAAGTCATAATAAATTAAGCTGCAAAGAATGCCCATATTTATCTTGCATCATTTTTATAGTTATTGCTGCTATTTTTCTTATGCTACCTTAATTAAGATATGTCCTTGGGGGATTAACTTCTGTTGGGGAAAAAGCAGAATTAAAAAAAAAAGAGCCTTGTTTTATTTCTGCGAATGAAGTGTAGGTGCTGCGGGTTGATGAGATGGTAGGGAGAGATGGGGCACACTGCTCTGGGAGTCTCGTTCCAGTTCTAGCCCATACTACCCAGAGGACTTGGGTGTTCCTTTCCCCTTCTGGACCTCACTTCTGGGAAAAGAAGTTGGACCAGCGCATCTCCAGGTCCCTTCCCTGGTTCTTTGACCACCCGCAGGTTGATAACTGAGCAATCAAGCCAATCACTGCCAGACTTGTACACACTGACCAGGAGACTCACCAAAATAGTTAAAACCTATGTTTTTAATGACTGAACTGAGTAGGCCACAGCTGGTTGTTATGACAACCGGAGATACTGTTGCAAAAACCAAGAAGTCAGTGGAGAGAAATGGATAGAACCCGAGGCCCCTCTGCTACGGGAGCTTTAAAGTGGCTAAGCTGGCCCCATTATTCTTCCTATCTGATAAGAGGTTTTGTGCTTACTCATTTTATAACAACTTTATATTTAATCTATAAAGCAACCCCAGTTGACTTGAGAAGTCCACCAGCATAGCCAACCATAACTTGCTCTTCAAGCGAATTATTTCTCTTTGTTTATGAAAAAATCCACACACCTAGTAAATTCTTGTCCGTGTACATCCTTATTTTCGTTAATTTTATGCAACATAGCTCAAGCTATGTTGCATAAAGAGAATTCAATCTGCTGGGTAAGAAGGGCATACGATGCCCTTCTAAGGTTTTGCAATCATAAAAGATTTCCCCTCTTCTGTTCCTCTTGAAAAGGCATACTTTTGTTCCCTAAATCAAAGATAAATAACGTAGAAATCATTCCATCCAGGCTCTCCTTCAACAGGCCACACTCCACCAAGCAGGACCCTGGCCGTCACCACTTACGGTAAATCACTAGATGGTGAAGCCATCTTTGCCAGTCAGAAATATTTCCTCACCACATTGGTTCTGTTTGATTGGTCATGGGTTTATGCAGTTCCTGGCACAGGGAGGGCCTTTTCCTCCTCTGCCAGGTTTCTTTCAGACTTGCTACAGCCTAATTTCAACTCTGGCTTGGAAGCCAACCCACAAAACTACCTTTCCAATTGCTCCTTTTGGCCCAGAGAATATCATCCAGTTTCCAGTGAAGGCCTCAGTCAAAGGCGTTGTTGTTCTGGGAGCTGGTACCCCGGTGGGATGGGCCATTGCCAACCACGTCTTGCTCACCCATCCCAGCCCTGGGGACTGTTGGGGGACTCTGAGTTCCCACAGGCCCATAAGCAGGCGTTGAATGTCTGGGATGCCATTGGACAAGGTTACGGGGCATAATTATGGGGTTCTGAAATTCATGACTTAAAAAGACCCTGGTCAAGCTGACTCTGAAAATAAAAAAGAAAAGGTTTTCAAGCAACAGCAAATAATAATAATAATAATAATAATAATGATGATAATACAGATTAGGTCCTAAATTAACACAAACTAATTTGGGATTTTAGGCCATTTAGCAGGAGTCCTCCTATCCATCTTCCCAGACCCTATCCCTCCCCCTTGTCCACACAGAATGTTCCCTTTCTCAGGAAGTAATTTCTGCTAAAAAGCTTTTATTACCCAGTTTATGGGGATTTCATTCTCAGATTTACAATACTTCTCAGGCTCCACACACATAAGCCATGGGATCTTGATTTCTGAAGGGGGAGTAGCTATTGCTGTCTCCTGAAGAAGACATCAGATTTGGCCAATGCCCTGATTTCTTTGGGGGGAAGACTTTGTCCCTGGAACTGCAAAAGGGATAATGCTCAAAATGCCACGTGGTCCGTGGTGGCTGAACCTCATATGAACCAAGTCACCTGACCCGGCCTCTTTCCATCCCTGCCCCTCCTATTACCACTCCCTCTTGCTAGATAATGGGATGGGAGACATCAAGCCAAAAATATTTATTAAGTACACGGCATGCAGAACACAGGGCCAAGGCAAAAAAAGCAAGGAGAAGGGAATCAAAACTGATGGCTCAGGCCTTTATAGTTTCTCACCAAGCTTGCACTGTAGCCTCATAACTGTTCTCCATGCTACCAACTTCTCGTCCCCTGTATGCCAGTAGTTCTCAAAGATTAGGGGCGCCAGATTCACCTAGAGGGCTTATGAAAACACAGGCTTCTGGGCCCCAACCCCAGATTGATATGTAGCAGGTCTGGGGTAGAGGCAAGAAGTTTTGCATTATTCTAAAGTTGCCAGATGATTCTTATGTTCATGGTCTAGAGACCATGCTTTAAGAACCATTGCTCCAATCCACTCTTCTATTTCCAGAATGATCCTCTAGCACTGCTGTCCACTGAAATACTCAGTACCCAGTCACCATGGAATAAAGTCTCACCTCAACATGACATCTGGTTTCTCATCATGGTCCCAGTTGCTACGTGCAGCCAGAACCTTGCCCATCCCATGTTCTAGCTCTTTAGTTGCAAACTGAATCAGAAGCAAACCCCAAGACATGGATGTGAAGGGTAATGCAAGGAAGCAATAGTGCAAGAGGCAGTTAGCGAGATGGGGAAAGAAAGGAAACCAACATAGGCTAGGTTAATAAGAAGTTGACTGCTATGGGCAACTGGTACTCAGTCTCACGGGGGGCCTTTGGAAGACTGCCTAGAGCACATCTTGGAGTCACCCTGCCTGAAGGGCAAGGGGTCTCAGGTATTATCCACTATTTTCTGTTAGTCACTGGTTGAGGGCTGCTTCTAGACCCATTAACTGCCCATCACTTCCAACACACCCCCTTACAAGTCTAGCTAACTCGAGGCCAGAGAAAGCCCTCAGACAGAGGCCGAGGTACTTGAAGAAGGAAGCCATCATGTCAGGGCACAGGGTAATGGTGAGGACTGAGGGTTCTTTGATGGGGCACCATCAGTTTCCGCTCCCACAAACCCAAGCCATCCTCTTAAAGCCCAGTTCTCCCACACATCTGCTCTTCCACACAGAAGGGCCCAAGCTTGCCTTCTTCTGCTCTGGCTCTCTCGAAGATAGGACTTTGGACTGGACTTTGGGGTTTGGGTGGGCGGCAGCCTGTGTGAACCTGGGCTCAACACCCGGAAGTCTGTGTGACCGGCTGCATTTAAGGAGCCTGGGTGCAAGGTAGTGAGTAAAAACTGGAGCACCAGAAGGGCCATGAGAATTAGGGGAAAATGCTGCAGGGTGGGGTGGTGACTTCGGGTGCTGACAAAGCAGCTGAGGGGGTCACTGCAAGCACAATCTTTTGAAGTCACCTTTTGAGACAAATTTTGAGCCCTTTTGCCTTCTTTGGGCCAGTGGTGGCTACCTGCCCTGAAGTGATCATGAAATAAAATAGAATATAAAAGAAAATAAGAGGATTAGATCACTCTGTTGCCCAAATGGGAAGTCTTTTTTTTTTAATTGAATATATTTGACATATTGTGTAAATTTAAGGTGTACAATGTGTCACTTTGATACACTTATATATTGTCATATGGCGGCCATTGTATCAATATTTATCACATTACATAATTAGAGTACAACACTGTTATCCACATTCATTATACTGTGCGTTAGATCACTATGGCTTATTGATGACTCATTGAAAGTCTGTACCCTTAAACAGCATCAATTTTATCCCCCTACCCCCATCCCCTGGTAACCGCCATTTTCCCCTTGATTTTTTATGAGGTTGACTTTCGTAGATTCCATATATGAGATCATACTCTACTTGTCTTTCTCTGACTTTTCTCACCCAGCACAATGTGCTCAAGGTCCACCTGTATTGTCACAAATGACAGGATATCCTCCTTTCTCATGGCAGAATAGTACTCCAGAGCCAAACAGGAAGTCTTCAAGAGTGTAGACTGGAGCAGAATGACCTGTGCATCACTCGTGTGGTCATGGAGACTCTACCTGGCACTTGGGTCAAGTGCTGCCCCTCCAAGTTTAGAACCCCCTCCTTCTCAGTCTTTGCCTCAGGCATTGAGCCTCAGAAGTTATTCATTCCTTGAGAACCCAAGTCCAAAGTATTCTTGCCCTTGTTTTTCAGACATACTTCTTTTTCTACTGTTGGGGTCCTGAGAATACAGATTTATGGGTAGCTTAAAGTGACTCAGAGCAACAAATGTGTGTAACACTGATGTATGTGGGTGGACAAGAAAGAATAATAAACAACAAAAAATTTCCATTTAATGGTATACAGTAACTTCATATTCACTACATAAAAAATAAACAGTCTTCTCTTTATAAAAAATATTTTTTTTTTCCTAAGGACATCTTCTGACGGAGAGTTTATGTTCATAAAATGTGAGTGAGTGGCTGGTTCGTATCCTTGTTTTTTTAATCCTCTTATCCTTTTTAATCACAGTTGAAGCAATATATGCATGAACTTTGCAAGGCATAAGAAAATATAATTTACTTGACATGATTTGGGGAGAGAAAAACTGAAATATATGAAACATCATTCAACCACGTTATTTAGAAAGAAAAAAATCAGAGACACTAATTGCCCATGATGGCTATTTATACAATGCACCACGAGAGTGAAGGGATACTGGCTGCTCTTGAAATAGGCAGTTTAAATTTGATCCAGAAGGCAACCAGTGGAGCCAGTAAAGACACATAATCTGGGAGGTGACATGTTTTCTCTGTTAAAGTTCAGCTATTGAGAGGGTAAAGAAACAGGAATAGGCCCAAAGTCTTATTTAGAAACCTCAAATGTCCTCTTTCCTATGTCATTCTCTGCTTCATTTCCTTCCCTCATTTGCCCACTGTCCAGAGGATGACCCTTAAGTGTCCCAAACTCAACTGGGCCATGACTTCTGCAACAGAACGTTCCTTTCTTTCCTCCACATCAACCAAAATGTACTTGTTTTCTGTCTTAATCTTCAAAGGTTGGCTCAGTGATTAATTAGCTATCATCTGTAATCTAATAAACAAATTCCAATAATGATTCATGGACTAACGGTAGTACAAGGAGAACCCATCCATTTTGTTTTCATAGGAAGATCCTCTTTGTCTCGATGGATCCTATTAGTGTGGACACTAAAACTGAAGTCAATAAACGCAATGAAATAAAAACACCTGTGTTTTAAGGATTCTTAGCAGTTCCCAAAAATGCTGTGATGGGGTGAAGAGGTTTTGCTGCCAAAGCATTTTGTTCATGGTGTTGAAATTAGAGGATGCCTATCAGACATTCTTCCAAATATATGGGCTTGCTTGAAATTCTCAAAAAAAAAAAAAAAAAGCCTAAAGGAGTCACCTTCGAATTTTAAGTTCTAAAATAAAGATAGATTTTTATCTTTCCTTGATGGAATGTAAGCTCTAGTTTCTATTTCTCATGTCATTCCTTTAGGGCGTATGCTTGAAATGGCATTGGTCTCTAAGCCACAAGGTATCTTTGTTTTGACCCACTGCTAAACAATATTAATTGTCATCAGAGTTAAAGATGGCCAACACAGCCACACAGAACATATGAACCCATTTGTGTCAATGGATGGAAGGTTCATGGCAATGGTATTGGAAGGCTCACCGCCAGGTTCTCCAAAAAAATCCTATACCCACCCCCAAGTGACCTTCACACCAAGAATATCATTCCTTCACTCCCAGTGAAGATGTCGGTGGCTAGCCTTGTCATGTGAGATTATTCTGGGGAAGACAATGAAAACTAAGTTCAACTAGTAGTACTTGCTCTGTACCAGGCAGTATACTAATACTAACGTGCTTTCCTAGACCTTTGTCTCCTTTACTTGTCACAAACACCGGTGTGGTGGATATTAGAATTCTCCAGTTCTCAAAAAGAACCCTCAAAATAGGGGCACCTGGGTGGCTCAGTCTGTGAAGCCTCTGTCTTCACCTCAGGTCATGATCTCAGGGTCCTGGGATCGAGCCCCGCATTGGGCTCCCGGAACAGTGGAGAGTCGGCTTCTCCCTTTGCCTCTGCCCCTTCTCCTGCTCGTGATCTCTCTCTGTCTCTCTCAAACAAATAAATAAAATCTTTAAAAAAAAGAAACCTCAAAAAAGAAAAAAATGACTTGCCACCTAAATTAGGAAGCGGTTGAACCAAAACTGGCTCCAAGACCCATGCTATTTCTTCTAAATGAGTGTGGTTCCACAGACTAGCAACATTAGTATCACCTAAGACCTAGTTAGAAATGCACATTCTTGGGCCTTGCTCCAGATCTATGGGACGAGAAACTCAAGACAATTTCAGAAGCTCAGCAATTTGTGTCTTAATAAGCCTTCCCAGTCACGCTGATGCTCCTTAGTGTTTGGAGACTCCCCATCCAGACCGCAAATCCACCATGACTATGTCCAGGGATGAGCTCACCACAGCCTGGCCTCTTCCATGGGGCATTTAATCATTATAGGCCCAGATCCAAGATCACTCCTCTGTAACCACTCTGTTCACAGACCATCTCTTCCTCTTCTCAGTCTCAATAGTCATCGTTGTCTCGATCATCCTTTTGTCAATTTATTACTTGCGTCTTAGGACAACTCTCCCACGGGGGACTGAAGCTCTTAGATCTTTGTGGTGATTTAATTTTTCACATTTGTCTTCCATTTAACAGTATCTGACAACAGTGGCTTGCATAAAGCACCAAGCTTCATAACTCTTTTTTTCTGTGATGAATAGATAAAGCAGAAGCACTAACAATCGCTTTGTACACCACAAGAATATTAGGATCTTCTCGGTCTCCAGAGCGCTTATTAAATGAACTGCTGACAAATGAGAATGTGTGCTCCTTGAGGCCAGCGCTTCTTAAACTCTACTGTGCACACAAACGCCTGAGGATCTTGTTAAAATGCTAATTCCATCAAGGATGCTGAATTCCTATAAGCGCCCAGGTGATATCCACGCTGCTGGTCCGCAGACCACACTCTGAGTAGCGCCGGTAGGGTGCCCATGATCTTGAAGGGTCTGAACGCCGTGGCACAGGAAGAACAGTTGAGGTTGGGCCCTAGGTGATTGGTTTTGGATATCTGGAGGCAAGGGTAGTACATGCACCTTTGGCTGGCCTGAGGGCAGTGAAGGGAAGCTGTAACACATGCCAGAAATGTCAGCTGTAGCTCAATGGTCAGGAGCTTCCAAACAATCAGAATCACGTATGCAGTAAATGGGTAGTCACAAAATAGCTGCACATGTCCCACCTCCCCCAGCCCCGCTAGTGTTGCTGCAGACAAGGGAACCGCTGGGCAGAGGCACCACAGGGCAGAATCTTGAATGGGACCAGTTGGGCGAGGTGGTTCCAGGACCCATCCAGCCATGCTGAAGTATAGTCCTTCCTTCCCCAATGGGGAGCAGAGAGACCACATCTCTTTCTTTTTAACAATGCTGTCCATGTTCCAAATATAGGTAAGACATATATTCTGAAGAAAATATGAACTTATAAAAGTGTAAAGGAAAAGTGAAAGTTGATGAATTCTTGATATAAAATTTTGAACTCTGATTTTTTTCCCTTTAGCATTTATATCTTAAGTAACTTCCTCAGATCATGAACAAATGCTTCATAATGCTTCCTGGGGAGCCTGGGTGGCTCAGCTGGTTAAGCATCTGCCTTCAGTTCAGGTCACGATCTCAGGGTCCTGGGATCGAGCCCCGCGTTGGGCTCCCTGCTCAGTGGGTAGCCTGCTTCTCCCTCTCCTTCCTGCTCCTGCTCTCTCTCAGTGTTTCGTCTCTCTCTCCCTCTCTCCAATAAAAAAAATGAAATCTTTAAAAAAAATAACGCTTAATAACTGCATCGTATTGTTTCTGTGTACATACTGAAAAGGATTTAATCAACCCCTAACTGTGGGACATTCTTGCTATTCCCACATCTTCCCTATTTTACATAATGTTACAAAGATTTACTTAGTGAATAAATCTTGATCTGCACCTCTGATTATTTCCTAAAAATGCCTTACTGGCGGATGGATACTTTAAGGCTCTACATAGATATTCCCCAATTGCTTTTCAGAAAAGTTGCACCACAGAAATGAGGGAAAGACCAGATTCCCTATTTTCCTCAGCAATAGGGCAATTACCCCTTTTTAAAAATTCATCACATTGATTTCATAGAAATAGAACCTTATTATAGTATTTTATTTCTTTAATTACATTTAAGGTTAAATATAATTTTAAATTTGTCAACCATTTTAATTTCTCTGTTTTATGATTGAGTTCTTCACTTATTTTCCATTAGTTCTGGAACATTCCTTATCATATTGAAGATAAAGCTGATAAGCCATTATGTGTTGTAGCTGCTTAAAATATTTCCTGTCTAATTTTATGTTTTTGACATTCCAATGTTTTAATTTCATTATCAAATCTATTAATCTTTTCCTGTTGCTTTCAATTTTTCTTATTTTTGGAAAGTTCTCCATTCAGAGTATATTTAGTAAATGTTCAATTTTTATGGTTTGGATTTTGACAGTGAACTTTAATCCACTTATAATCAATGTTCAGGTGGGCTATTCGGGTTTCTTTTCTGAAAAGCTGTTTTTCTACTCAATGTATTGAATATAATGGAATGTTATTCAGCCTTAAAAAAGAAAAAAGTCTTGTCATATGCTACAACATTGATGAACCTTGAGGACATTATACTAAGTGCAAAAGCCAGCCCCCAAAATACACATTACATGATTCCACTGATCTGAGGAATTTAAAGTAGCCAAATTCATAGAAACAGAAAGTAGAATATGGTTCCCAGGGGCTGAGGGGAAAAGGAAAGGGGGAGATGTGGCTCAGTAGTTATAGAGCTCCAATTTTGCAAGATGAGAAAGTTCTAGAGACCTGTTCAACAACAATATGTCAACAGTGTTGTACTGAAGAGTTAAAAATAATTAAGATAGTACATTTTTATGCTGTATTTTTTTAATAATTAAAACAAACAAACAAACAAACAACAACAACAAAAACCCATGGCTCTTCCATGACGGAAAAAAGAAAACAAGACCAAATTACTTGGAAAATTATTTATTTCCAGCAAAAAGGAAATGTGGCACTCTGACTCGTCCAAGTTCCACAGATTATAAATATGTTTCCACTTACCATTGTATTTTATAAAGACTTTTTAAATGCCATTATTATTCTGTAAGTAACAACCTTTATTTGAAAGCCTAGAGCAAGAAATCAAAATTCAAAAGATTTTGCTCAATGGCAAACATGTCTATATAAATTAGAAGCCAATTAATATTTCATATAAAAATTCCAGAATAAAATTGTCTTTTTAAAAGAAAAATAAAAGAATTACCTTATCCTATATGGTAGTACTACTTGTCATTTCTGTTCCGTATTTTATGATCTTTGCTATATAGTCCTGTAAATAATATCAAATAAAAATAGTGACAC
>NW_019154107.1:24855377-24863439 GCF_002288905.1 Enhydra lutris kenyoni
ATGCTGAAGCCCTAACTCTGAACGTTGACTGTCTTCAGAGATGGGGCAATTAGGAGGTAGTTAAGGTTAAGTGAGGTCATGAGGGTGGGACCCAATCTGCTAGGATTAGAGTCCTTGTAAGAAGAGACACCAGAGAGCACACTCTTTTTATCTCTCTCCCTACCATGTGTGGACACAGTGAGGAGACGGCCTTTTTTTTTAATTTTTTAAGGTTTTATTTATTCATTTGAGAGAAAGAGAGACAGCATAAGCAGAGGGAGAGGAAGAGGGAGAAGCAGACTCCCCACTGAGCTGGGAGCCTGACGTGGGGCTCAATCCCAGGACCTGGAGATCATGACCTGAGCTCAAGGCAGACGCTTAACCGACTGAGCCACCCAGGTGCCCCAGAAGATGGCCTTCTGAAGCCTGAAAGCCAGCCTTCAGCAGAAACTGACCCTGCTTGACCTTGATCTGGGACTTCCAGCCTCCAGAACTGTGAGAAGACATATTCCCACTGCTTCCGCCGTGCAGTCTGTGGTATTTCTTTACGGCACCCCAAGCCAACTAAGCAATCTAAAGATAACAATATGTTAACTGACTTCAAAAAAATCCACTGGTTTTTATTCCTATAACGTAGCCTACTTTATTAGAACAGGTTACTCATTTACTATACTGTGAGATTTGGGTTCGTGATTATTTACTTAAGCCATTTTCCTGTATATTTCTACGTGATACTGAATATCAAGTTCCCTTTCACGCAATTTTTTTTTTTTTACCAATTATGGAATGAATGTTATGCAGTTTTTCCAAACAAAACAAAAGCAGGATGCCATTTTTGTGTGGTGGTTAAAGGGCACACACTCTAGAACCAGATTGCCTAGGTCTGAATCCGGTTAACCTCCCTGTGCCTTTTTTTCCCCCCAATTACATAATATGATAAAAACTGTAACTATCTGAAAAGTGTACTAGAGGATTAAATGACCTAATATATATCAGGGGCTTAAGAACAATGTTTGCCTGATACAGAATACATAAGGGACTAAGTTTTGCTTCATTTTTTCCCCTCTTTTTTAAATCTCCAGTTATGAGATTTTTAAAACAGTAAAAATTATCTTTTTTAAAAATTTGAAAGAACTCGATAAAACTTCTGTCTCCATTTGCCTATATTATTTAATATTAACACAACTTCTGTTTTCTTCCTTAAATATGGGACTACCCAATTTCTTTTTAAAAAAGATTTTTCCAATTTCTTACTATATACATGTACATAATATTCTCCTCTAATTTTATAAAGCTCCTGCCTATATCCTTTATTGCAAGTATGATTCTCCCTTTATGTTATTTTAATATTACAATTATAATATATGTAATTTTTACATATTGTAATTTTTTTAGGACTGGCTTATGGATTTTACTACAAAATTTTATTGACTGCTGTTTGTGATTTCTGATTTTAAATTCATGGTTTTCTTCCTCTAGGTTTTGATCACTTTTGGTCTTTAATTTGTTTATATGAATACTTATTACGTTAATTTACACAGACTGACTTCTTTATAAATCTAAGGCTATGAATTTACCTCTTGTGGTATCATAAAAAGATACTTGGTCTTTGCCCCAATCCCTGACACAGAGCCCCTAAATTCACTGTAACTTCCTAAGTGATAGGAGAATCTTTTATTCTAATGAAGCAGTTCTTTGTAGTTTCCTAGATAGTTTCAGGAAGGGGGCTGGTCACCAGAAAGATGAAGCCTTGATTAGAAACCTATAACTTTCAGCTCCATCTCCTATAAACTCCCAAAGGTAGAGGGAGGGAGCCAGAGATTGAGTTAAAACTTGATCATGCCTCTGTGATGAAACCTCCAGAAAAAAACCTAAATGACAGCATTCAGAGAACTTCCTAATTGAATACATTCATGTACCAATAGGGTAGTGCATCCCTACTCCATGGAGAGTTGGGACCCTTCAAGACCTCACCCTAAATACCTCTTTATCTGGTTGTTCATTTGTATACTTCCTAATATCTTTTATTATAAGCTGGAAAATGTAAGTGAATTGTGTTCCTGAGTTCAGTGAGCCCTTGTAGCAAATTCTTAAACCTGAGAAAAGGATCATAGGAAGCGCCGATTTACAGCTGGTTGGGTCAGAAGTATAGGAGGCCCAGGACTTGTGACCGGCATCGGAAGTGGGGGCAGTCTTGTGGGACAGAGCCTTTAACTTGTGTGGTTTACGCTAACTCTGGGTAGTTAGTATCAGAATTGAATTGAATTGTTGAACACACAGGTTGTGTCCAGAGATTCAGGGAACTGGTTTGTTGGTACTAGAAAACACTGAAGACCGACCTCTAAAAACAAGTATGTTCAAATTCTGTAAGTTTCATAGATTCATTTTGGTTTTTTTTTTTACAGTGTGTACATGCCCTCCTCTCTAAAATAAATAATCTTTAAATATCTTACAATTTATTTCTTAATCATACCTCAATAAAGCTAAAAAAATAGTGCATTTCTTTTTGGTGATACTACAGTTTACATACTCATTTACCTGTAGGTTGAAATTCAGGTTGTTTCCAGTTTGGGGCTGCTATAAATAAAGCTTCTATGACATTTGTGTGCAAACCCTTGTGTGGACACAAGCCTTCATTTCTCTTGGATAAATACCCAGGAATAGCATGGCCGTGAGGATGCATGTTTAACTTTTTTTTTTTTTTTTTTGAGAGAGAATGAGAGATAAAACACAAGAGAGGATAGAGTCAGAGGGAGAAGCAGACTCTGCGCTGAGCAGGGAGCCCAATGCTGGACTCGATCCTGGGACTCCAGGATCACAATCTGAGCTGAAGACAGACGCTTAACCAACCGAGCCACCCAGGTGCCCCACATGTTTAACTTTTTAAGAAACTACCAAACTATTTTCCAAAGTGATAGCGCCAGTTTACATTCACACAAGCAGTGTTCGGTCACTCCACATCCTTGCTAATACTTGTTATGATGTAATTTTTGATGTTCTATGAGGTATGTATAGTTATCTTATTATACTTTTATATATTTTTAAGATTTTTAAAAAATTTATTCGGGAGAGAGAGCACAGATGGAGAGGGAGACACGAACTCTCTGCTGAGTGAGGAGCCCAACATGGGGCTCCATCCCAGGACCCTGGGATCATGACCTGAGCTGAAGGCACACGCTTAACTGACTAAGCCACCCAGGCACCCCTTGTTATGGTTTTAATTTGCATTTCCCTAAACTATTCATGTGCTTACTTGTCATCTGTATACCTTGCAGTATGATGTTGAACAAAAGTGGTGATGATGGAGGATAGCTAGAAGAAAGGCAGACAGGGACAAGGGGAAACCACCCTGAAAAGGATTTTACACCACCCGGGTATGTGAGGGCACTGTGGAAGGAGCTTGAGATTTTCTCTCTCCCTCCGTCCCTCCCCCCACAGTCTGTCTCTCTCTCTCTAACAAATAAATCTTTTTTAAAAACCTAGTTTTCAAATTAAACCCTTCATTTTTATAAAAAAAAGTTTTAAATACATTTGTAAGAAACAATACAGAAATCCCATGTATCCTTTATTCAGTTCCACTGATGGTAACATCCTGAAAAACTACACTCCTGTGTCACCCCCAGGATACTGACATTGATAAAATCAAGATACACAACATTTTTCACCACCACAAGGATTCCTCAAGGTGCCCTGTCGTAGCCACGCCCATTTGTCTGCCTCTCACCCTCCCCACTACCCCCTTTACACCCTGGCAACCTCTGATCTGTTCTGCATTTCTATATTATTTTTCATTTCAAGAACGTTGTATAAATGGAATAATACAGTCTGTAACCTTCTGGGATTGGCTTCTTTCACACAGTATAATTCTCTATAGACCCATCCAAGTTGTTGCATTGTATCAATTGTTCGCTTATTTTTATTGCTGGGCAGTATTCCACAGTACTGAGGTATTGCGGCTTGTTTAACCATTAGCTCACTAAAGGACCATAAGTTCTTTCCAGTTTGGGACTATTATGAAGGAAGCTGCTATAAATATCCACATATAGCATTTAAAAAAAAAGATTTATGTATTTATTTGAGAGACACAGAGAGAGAGTGCAGAGAGGAGCAGAGGGAGTGGGAAACAATCTCCAGCAGACTCCCCATCAAGCGTGGAGCCCAACGTGGGGCTCAATGCCACAACCCTGAGATCATGACCTGAGCCAAAACCAAGAGTCGGACACTCAACTGACTGAGCCACCCAGGTACCATCCCCCTCCTTCTTAAGATTTATTTATTATTGAGAGAGAGAGGGAGGGAGATTGCATAATGGTTTTCGTGTGAACGTATGTTTTTGTTTCTTTGGAATAAATGCCCAGGAGTGAGATTTCTGGGTCATGTTGTAGTTACATATTTAGTTTTTAAGTAACAGCCAAACTGTCTTACAGAGGGGCCACACCATTTTACATTCATCTAGCAATGTATGAATGATCCAGCTTCTCCACATCCAGCCTGGATTTGCTGCTGTCACTATTTCTTTTTAGACACTCTGATAGATGTGTGGTGACAGTGCACTGCAACTTTGTTTGCATTTTCCCCAGTGGCTAAATGATGTCAAATGTCTTTGGAGGTGCAGATGTTTCATCTCTATATCCTCATTGGTGAAATCTCTGTCCCTGTGTCTTCTCCATTTTGCTGTGGATTGTTGGTCTACTGTTGTGACTGCTTTATATATTCTAGATAGTAGCACCTTTTTTTTTTTAACATTTATTTATTTTATTTATTTATTTTTAAGATTTTTATTTATTTATTTGACAGACAGATCACAAGTAGGCAGAGAGAGAGAGAGAGAGGAGGAGGAGGAGGAGGAGGCAGGCTCCCTGTTGAGCAGAGAGCCCGATGCGGGGCTCAATCCCAGGACCCTGGGATCATGACCTGAGCCGAAGGCAGAGGCTTTAACCACTGAGCCACCCAGGCGCCCCTAACATTTATTTATTTTAGAGAGAGCAAAAGAGAGAGAGAGAATCCCAAGCAGGCTCCAACCAATAAGGGACTCAATCTCACAACCCTGAGATCATGACCTGGGCCAAAACCAAGAGTCAGGTGCTTAACTGATTGAACCCCCTGGGACCCTCTAGATACTAGTACTTTGTTGGCTAAATGGGTTGCAAAGATTTTCTCTTGGTCTGTAGTTTGTCTTTCCAACCTCTTAACATCCTCTTAGTCTTTTGCAGCACAAATGTTCAAATTCGATGAAGTCCAATTTATCTTTTTTTTTTTTAATGAATCACACTTTTGGTGTCAAGCTAAAGAACTCTTCACTTACCCTTTATTCCCTTAACCTGAATATCTTCTCCTGTTTTTGTTTTTTTCCAAAAGTTTTATGGCTTTACATTTTACATTCAAGTCCATGGCCCATTTTGAGGTGATATTTATATAAAATGTGCAGTTGAAGTCAAAGCTTTTTTGATTTTTATTTTTTGGGTTGTGTTGTTTCTTTTCTTTTTTTGGCATATGGATGTTCAATTACTTCAGCACCATTCTGTGAGAGGCTCTCCTTCCTCCACTAAATTGCTTCAGCACTTTTGTCCAAAGATCAGTTGGTTACAATTGTATGGGTCTGTTTTGGGGTTCTCTATTCTCTTTCATTGATCTGTGGGTCTATTCTTCCACCAGTGCCAAAACCAGTGCCAAACATTCCAACAGTAGCTATGTACTAAATTTTACATTTAGTAAAGAGTAGGAAAGACTCTTCCTACTTTGTTTTTTTTTTCAAAATTTCTATAGCTATTCTAGTTCCTTCCTATTTCCATATAAACTTTAGAATAATCTTGTCTATATCTACAAAAATTCTTGCTGAAATTTTGATAGAAATTGCATCAAATCTGTATATCAATTTGTGAGAATTCACACCTTTCCTATATTGAGTTTTCCCATCCATGGTCAAGTGATATATATTTTATTGAGGCGAAATTCACATACCATAATATTAATAATTTTAAAGTGCAAAATTCAGTGGCATTTAGCACATTCACATTGTTGCACAGTTATCACTTCTACCTAGTTCCAGAATTTTTCATCACCCCAGAAGAAAACCCTGTATCCATTAAGCAACTACTCCCCATACCTCCCTCCTTCCAGTCTACTCAGCTTTCTGTCACTATAAACTATTCTAGATATTTCATATAAATAACATCATATAACATGTGACCTGCTGTCTTTGCCTTCTTTCACTTAGCAATATGTGTTTGAGGTTCATCCACATTGTAGCAGGTACCAGTACTTCATTCCTTTTTTTTTAATTTTTACTTCATTCCTTTTTATGGCCAAATAATATTCTCTGACAGGTTTATACTACAGTTTCTTTATCCATTCATCCGTTAACAGATATTTGGGTTATTTTCACTTCTTGGCTGTTGTGAATAATGCCGCTATAAACATTTGTGCATAAGTATTTTTTGAGTACTTTTTCTGTGTTCATTTTTAGAAGATATTTTCATTGGGTATAGAATTCTACAGGGTCAGTTTCATCATTTCAGTACTTTAAAGATATCGGTCCATTATGTTCTTGCTTGCATTGTTTCTGATGAAGAATCTGCTGAAATCCTTTTTGTTGTTCCTCTGTGCAAAATGTGACATTTCTCTGGGGCTTCTTTTAGGATTTTCACTCTATATCTAGTTATGAGACATTTATAGTGTTCCTTGGTGTAGTTTTCTACATTATTTATTGTGGATAGGGATTTTTTTTAAAGATTCTTATATCCATTTGTTTCCATAAAACTTGGAATCCTTAGGCCATTATTTCCCTACCTTTCTTCTGCTCTGCTACTATAATCACACATTAGAGTGCTTCAAGTTGTCCCATAGCTCACCAATGTCCCATTAATTTCTTCCCAATCTTTTTTTCTGTATTTCAGATAAATCCTATTTCTATCTCTTTAAGTTCGCTAATCTTTTCTTCTGCAAAGCCTAATTTGTCATTAATCCCTTTCATTATATTTTTTATCTCACCTCACACATTGTAGTTTCTATCAATAGAAGTTTCAGTTTCATCCTCCATGTCTATCCTTAACTTTTTGATCATATGAAAAATATTTATAATAGCTGTTTGATTGTCCTTTTTGGCTAATTATAAGATTTGTGTCAGTCTGAATCAGTTTCTATTAATTGCTTTGTTCTTTCATTGTGAGTCAATTCCCTTTTCTTTGCATGCCTGCTAATTTTTTATTGGCTGCAAGACCTTGTGAATTTTACCTTTATGGGTGCTGAATGTATTCTTATAAATATTTGTAAGCTTTTTTTTCCTGGGATATAGCTACATTACTTGGAAACAGTTTGATTCTTTAGGTCTTTTATAATAAATTATAAAATTTAGTATATGAAATAAGCGTGTTTTATCTAGAGTTAATTATCCCTCATTACTGAGGCAAGAACCTTCTGAATACAACATTCTATGAACTGTGAGACCTTGCAGTCAGGTTGTTGAACACAGGTACTATTATCAGCTCTATGTGAACACTAGGTACTGTTTCTTCTAATCCTTTCAAATGGTTCTTTCCCCAGACTTGGGTAGTTTCCTTGGACACATGCACTGCTCAGTTCTCAGCTGAAACTCAAGGGGCATTTTGAAGATCTTTGAAGTTCAAAATCTGTAGAGTTCTCTTCTCTCATATAATCTGTCCTGTGAACTCTAGCCCCACTGGTATTCCTGGACACAGCTTCATCTCCTTTAGCCAGGAAGTCCACCATATTCTACTTGGTTTACTTCTTTCTGTGCCATAGCCTCAAAACTCTCTTAAGGCAATAATCTGGGGCAATAATGGGGTTCTCCACATTTGTTTCCTGTCTCTCATGTATCACTGTCTTTCGTTGCCTAAAATCCAGTGTCTTGAAAAGCTCTGTTTCATATATTTTGCCTGTTTTACTGTTGTTTTAGGCAGGAAGGTAAATCTGGCCAGAAACAGAACTCTAACAGTAATGATTTTAAAAATTATTACTCTAAAATGAAAACAGGCTATCAAAGAGATATCTGCACTCTTATGTTTATTACAGCATTATTCACAACAACCAAGATATAGAAATAACCTCAGTGTCTATCAATGGG
>NW_019154107.1:24863539-24892572 GCF_002288905.1 Enhydra lutris kenyoni
ATATATATATATATATATATATATATATATATATATACATATATATCATACGATATGCATACGATATATATGGGATATCATTTGTCAAGAAAAAGAAGGAAATCCTGCTATTTGTGATAATATGGATAAAACTTGAGGGCATGATGCTAAGTGAAATAAGTCAAACAGAGAAAGATAAATACCATATGATCTCATTTTTTAAAAGATGAACTCATAGAAGTGGTTACCAGTGGCTAGGGGATGGGAGAAAAGGGGAGATGCTGGTCAAAGGATACAGACGTACAGTTATAAGATGAATAAGTTCTAAGGATCTAAAGTACAGCATGGTGATTATAGTTAACCATAACATATCATATACTTGAAATGTGCCAGGAGAGTAGATCTTAAATGTTCTAACTACAAAAAGGAAACAGTAGTTATTAGATGTGATGGAGGTGTTAGCTAATGCTACAGTGGTAATCATTTTGCAATATATAAATGTATCAAATTAATACTTTAAACTTCTAACAATGTTATATGTCAATTATATATTCAATAGAGCTGGAAAAAATACTATTCCAAGGATATCATTGCTGATTTGAGTGCATTATCTTCAATGGCTCCTTCTTATCACTTCCTGGGGGTCTTAGTGTTCTTATAGCTTGAAACTACTCAAAATTGTGTGGATGTCAATCTCAGACTGTTAGAAACTAGTAATAAATTATATCACTAAGTAACTTCCAGAATTTTCTGTGTATTGGACAAGCCCTCCCTATGATTCGAAAATCCTCCTGGCCTCTCCTCTTACTTCAGCCACCACTGCAATGACCAGTTGCTTTCAGAATTGGACTGGTTTTGCATCGACGCAGTTGAACACTGTTTCTCCTTGGCTAGTGTCATACATGTTCTATTTCCCTCCCTGAGGCTTTTCTTCCTCTCACAGTAGGAATTCCTTCTGCATTCACACATGGACAACTAGAAAATGTGAGGGAGTTTAATACTCATAGGGTCACTCTTGATCACTGGAGAACAGGAGACAATAGATAAATGATTCTGCCTTTGATCCCTAAACAGACAGTTCTGAGACTCATTTTTTCACACTTTACAAAAGATCCCAGTTGGATGGATTAAACACCAGTGTTGTACAATGGTGGCCAACTCTATTTGTACGTGGATTGGTTCTTGTCCTCCTTCTCTGTTCCACTTCCTTTTTAAGCACATCGGCTTTCTGAAACCATATTTCTAAATAAATTACCTGCCCACAAGCCTTAATCTTAGAAGCTGCTCTTAGGGAAGCCAGACTAAGGCAGTAGAGCATATATTTACATTTACATGCATATATCGATATATTGTAATAACCAGCTTCAGTGTGGTTATGCAATGATACTCGTGACAACTAATGTGAAATCAGTAATGGCATCCATGAGATCTCTGAAAGGTTACTGCAAATGAATGGTGAGTTTTTGAAAGTCAAATTTAAAAACCAAGTCAAGCATTTATTGAGTGCTTACATGTAAGGCATCATGTCAAACACTGAAAAATAGTAAGAAGTATGTTGTATATGGAACCAAAGAGGAAAATGTTTAGCAGAATGCTTACTTTTAAAATACAAGTTAGAACATTACTAACTAATATAACTATGTAACACTGCTAAAAAAAAGTGACATCTTCTTTTGTCTCAAAACAACAAAATAAAACAGATGAAATATATGATGCTATGGTTTTGGAGACACAAGACATCAACTAACAAAGGGCAGTGATCTCTGAGAGATAGAAAACAAATGAGACCAAGCACCTGGCTGGCTCAGTCAGTAGGGCATAAAACTCTTGATCTCAGGGTCATGAATTCAAGTCCCATGTTAGCTGCAGAGCCTAGTTAAAATTAAACAACAGCAACAAATGAGACAAATTCTATTGCTTCCCAGTTTACAGCCTGGAGAGAATTTCAAAAGTGCAAAAAGAAGGATCTCAAGTAGACCCAAAAAGAAGGATGTCAAGTAGACCCTAGCAGCCTGCCTGAATTAAGCAGACAGAACTTGGAGTTCAGAAAGGTCAAGGAGACTAGAATTCTCAAGGCAGAGTATGAATAAGGAGAAAACACAAAACAGAACTCCAAAGATGTGTAGAAGGTCCCACTTCAGTCTTCCACCAAGGATTGATCAGGGTATGCACAGAAAAGAAATATTTGAGGCCAACCAAAAGAGGTAACATAAAACCCATTCTCAGAGGTCATACAAGGCCAAGAATGGTTCCTTATATTAATTTTCAACTGCTGTGGAACAAATTACCACATACTTAGTGGATTAAAATAAAACCCATTTATAAGTTCATAGTTCTGTAAGTCTGAAGTCTGAATGTAGGCTACCTGGGTCCTCTGCTCAGGGACTCACAGGCTGATGCCAGGACACTGGATGGGCTGGGTCTTTCTGGAGGCTCTGAGGCTGAATCCACTTCCAAACTCACTTGTCGTTGTAAGAATTTAGATCCCTGCCATTGTTAGGACTGAGACACCATTTTTTCATTGGCTGTCAGAAGGGGCTGCTCTGATTCTAGAGATTAATTTCAGGTCTTTACCATGTGACCCAGTCTACTTTCAAAACCAGCAAGGGATAATTTCCTTCATGTTGAATCCCTCTCTCTTGCACATCAAATTTCTTTTGTCGGGAAGAACCTAGTCCTCTTTCAGGGCTCACCTGATTAGGTGAGTCTCACCTAGGGGAATCAACCTTTCTTGACATCAATTGTGCAGTATTTAAAAAAAAGACTTCATTCGGGGAGGGCCTATACTCATTGAGGAGGGGATTATATAAAGGTGTGGGTCACGAGGAGTCATCTTAGAATTCTACCTACCACATTCCTGTTCCCACCAGTCAGAGTAGAAAACTTCATTAATGATGGAGAATTGGGTAGAGTACTCAGAAGGTTTTTGCCTCCGTATTGTGAAAAAACTAGCCCTAGGGGCACCTGGGTGGCTCAGTGGGTCAAGCCCCTGCCTTCTGCTCAGGTCATGATCTCAGAGTCCTGGGATCGAGCTCCGTATCAGGCTCTCTGTTCCACAGGGAGACTGATTCCCTCTCTCTCTCTGCTCTGCCTTTCTGCCTACTTGTAATCTTTCTGTCAAAAAAATAAATAAAATCTTAAAAAAAAAATTCTACTGTGTTCAGTGCATTGATTTAAAAAACTAGCCCTAGACCAAACATTGCTTTTGTCCTAACAAAGCTTAAAGGAATAATTTGAAAGGATAAAAATGTTTCCCGGTAAATTAATCAGCCTCAGAACAAAGCTCAAGAGTGTTCATAAGATCACAAACATAGGCCTTTCTGCATCGCTCATGGCAAGCGTCGGGTGGGAGCAGGGGGATCCGCTCTGAGGGTTCACAGGCTACTGCTTTGTCACCTGGATCCCAATGCTGCTGAGCTCATTCCTGCTTCTTGGTCAAGAGAGGATGGTGGGGCAGAACCATAACAGCAGGTGTCTGCAGGGGTCTTTTCATCGGGTACCATATTTACTTCCACCACAAGAGACGGAGTGACCCCAGCTTCGAGAACAGGCCTCAAGAACCAAGAAACAAACAAAAGTTTGCCAAGGAGAGAACTGGACTTCTCAAGTTACCGGACCTTAAAGATGGTGAAGCTATTCAGAAGTTCTTCCCTGAAGAAAAGTTGCCAGCTTGAGGTAAATACGAGAAGGGTGTAGACCATCTGACAAATGCAACTGCTGTGTGTGGATGGCCACAGCACTTATTGCAAGGGTTACAGCAAATTCTTCTGCCGCCAACGTTCCAGATGCTTCTGACCAAGCTTCCAACAATTAGGGAAATTGTAAGTGCTCAGAGCTTGGCTGAAGAGGATGTGGAATGAGAAACAAATGTCAACATAATAATCTCAATGAAAAATATTTTTTAAAATCTTAACTCAGGAGATGAGCTGCTCTGGGGGAATAAGGGCAAATAGATTTGTTAAGGACTGTCCTGCACTGAAACCTACCAAAGTTAATTTTTTAAATTTAAGTTAATTTTTACTTCATAAAAATTACTTTAAAATTTACTTAAAATTACTTAAAAATTTAAGTTTATTTTTACTTTGTATAGATTGATTTGTCTGTTTTAGTTCTTTTTCCCAGTGAAAAGTATATTTTGATAGAAAGCTTTTCATTTTATAAATATGCTATGAATTACCAAAACATGGAGTTATTTTATTACTAATATGTGCAATTATAATGTATATATAGGGGCGCCTGGGTGGCTCAGTGGGTTAAAGCCTCTGCCTTTGGCTCGGGTCATGATCCCAGCGTCCTGGGATCAAGCCCCGCATCGGGCTCTCTGCTCAGTAGGGAGCCTGCTTCCCCCCACCTCTCTCTGCCTGCCTCTCTGTCTACTTGTGATCTCTGTCTGTCAAATAAATAAATAAAATGTTTTAAAAAAATGTATAAATAACATCACATTACTGTGTTAAAAATATTCAGTGTTCAGTTTTGAAAGATAGGCAAAAAAAAGTATAGGAGAAAGCTAAAGAATGTACACTTTTTAAAAACTACTACATTTTGCTCTATGTAAAAGAATTAGGTAGAGATTTACTTTGTTTATCAAAACTAGGCATTAAAATCATTGAGAGATTTTAAAAAAGGAACAATATATTCAGCACCCACAAGCTGAGAGCCAAAATGTTTGGCATTTAATAAAAAATTAGCAAGCAGGAAGACATTATCCATAATGGAGATAAAAATGTATCAATTGAAACTGACATAGAAATTGCACAGATGATAGAATTAGTTGAAAAGGATATTAAAACCACTATTATAACTATATACGTTAAACACAGGAAGCAAGAGGAAAAAATTTAACATGTTAAGTAGAGACGTGGAAGATATAAAAAGACCCAAATCCAACGTCATCTATAATACATGAGATGAAAAATATGATGGTTATGATTAATGGCAGATTAGATATCACAAATAAAAATGATTAGTGAACTTGAAGACATTTCAAAAGATAGTATCTAAAATGAACAATACACAGGGAATAAAGAATAAAAAAGATAAACAGAGCATCAGTGAGCTGTGGGACAACTTTAAAAAGCTTAATATACATGTAATGAGAGCCGCCAATGGAGAAGAGAGAGAGATGGGAACTAAAAAAATTTGAAGAAAACATGACCAAAAATTTTCAAAATTGGTATGGAAACTGTAAGTCTATAGATCCAAGAAACTCAATGAACCCTAAGCAAAACAGAACTAACCCACGTCTCATAAACAAATTTCTTAAAACCAGTGGTAAATAGAAAATGTTAAAATTAGTCAAAGAAGAAAGATACATTACATAAAAAGGGAAAAAAATGAAATTGACCATTTCTCATATGAACAGCATAATACAGAAGTGAGGGGAATAATGTATTTAAAATACAACAAGAAAAAACTTTCAATTTAAGCATTTATACCCTATGAAAATAACTTTCAAAAATAAAGGCCAAAAAATACGACATTTTGAGACATTTTTTTTTAAAGCAAAATAATTCATCACTAGCTGACCCACAATACAAGTCCTGTTAAAGGAAGTCTTTCAGACAGAAGAAAAAATGATTCCAGATGGAAATAAGGATCTGCACAGAAGAATGAAAAGCACAGGAAATGGTAACTGTGTATATAAATATATGTTTTTTTTTCTTGTTATTTAAATCTCTTTAGAAGATAATTGGCTGTTAAAAATAGCAATAGAGTGTGGAGTTTATCACATATGTAAAAGTAAAGTATATAACTGATGAAGTTCTAGAACCTAGGTGAGGTTCGGTGGGCTGAGGTCCAGAGCCGATGACCAAGAAAGAATTCTTGAGACATTTTTGGTGCAAAATGGTGGTTTATTAAAGCACGGGGACAGGACCCGTGGGCAGGAAGAGCTGCTGCCCCGGGTTGTGAGGGATGGCAGGTTATGTACCTTGCAGTTGGGGGAAAGGCAGGGGAAGGGAGGTTTCAACGGAACTTTCATATGCTAAAGAGGGTCTACAAGGTGCGGAGGACTTGCCCTTGCAGCTTGATCAATGTTGTCTTTAGGCCAGCCATTAACATCAAGATAGTTGGGAGATTCTTGGTGGGATGTCACAATCCTGCTATCAATCGTCTTTGTTAGTGAGATTTAGGTTTAGAAGAGATTTAACTATATTTACATTCCCTTCTACCTCAGCCTCCTTCAGTTTTGTTTCTGGTGGGGAGGGAGACAGTAGGGCTTGAGGAACTGAGTTATTTGCCTCTGGAAATCGTGCTATTGATAAGGTAACTTCTTTGTTTGTAGATCTCTAGGACATTTGTAAACCAAGGGAGACTCCTGTCTTGTAGGATTGTTATTTCTGCAAGTTAACTATTTGTTTCTTATGGCGGTCAGGGGTGCCTGAGGAATGCTACACATATTACTGAGGGGGAGCGGATGGAGAGGGTGTGCAAGGTGCCAGCTTTCACTTTGTCCTCAGTCAGCCTCCTGCTCCCTCATCATAACAATAGCACAAAGCTTAGTCAGGGAGAAATGGAAGTATACTATTTTAAGATTCTTACACTATTTGATATGGTATGATAATGTACCATACCGTCACTGGAAGGTAGCTGTACCAAGTTTTAATTGTATTCTGTACACCCTAAACCAACCAATAAAATAAGAGTTACAGCAAAGCAGTCCAGACTAAGCCACTGTAGCATAAATAATTCTTCTGAGTTGAGGGCATTTGAGTTCCTGAAATCCTTTATTTGCCTAAAAACAAAACCTCCAAAAGAACTCAATTGTCATAAATCCCCTCCCAGGGAACAACTCAAATCTTCTCTTTTTAGAGTGAAGTCAGCACCACACCCAAGCAGACATTGTAACAAAACTATCATATCTCCTATCTATTCTCCTAAGGGCCCATTTAGCTTTCCAGAAAGTCATTTGTTTTTCAACAAGTGTTCTTTCTCCCCACCCCCACTTCTAAGAAGTCATTTGTTGTTCCTAAAGTGCCCCTGTGCCCCTCCCCATCCACTATTAAGGTGGTAAATGAGCCCCAAATTCTAATCAACAACTTGAGTCACATTTCTTTGTGTGAGCCTATAATTAAACCAGGTTTTTTTCTTACTAATCTGTTTTTTTTTTTAATTTTAACTTGTAGGCCTCCAAGCCTTAAACATAAGAGGGTAAAAGAAACATTTTTCCTTCCTGACAATGGCTACTAATCCAACAAATGAGATAAGTTGGAATCAAACATTTTTCAATTAAACCAAAAGAAGGAAGAAAAAGGAAACAGAAAAATAGACAAACAATAAACAAATAGCAAGACAATAGATTTAAATTTGATCTTATCACTAACTAATAAATGATAAATAATACCAAATACTAAATAATACTAAATAATCTAAATGCATCAATTAAAAGGACATAATTATCAAGTCAAATAAAACAACAACAAAAAAAGAAAACAAGATCCAACTAAATGCTGGCTGTAGGAAAAATACTATAAATATAAAAACACATATAGGTTAAAAATTTTTAAAGACAAAAGAAAATATACCATGGTAACTAACACCAATGAAAAGGAAGCTGGAATGGTTTTATTTTATTTTATTTTATTTTGTTTTTATTTGACACACAGAGAGAGCACAAGCAGGGGGAGCATCAAAGGGAGAGGGAGAAGCAGGTTCTCCACTGAGCAGGGAGCCCCCCAATACCGGGCTCAATCCCAGGACCCTGAGATCATGACCTGAGCTGAAGGCAGACGCTTAACCAACTGAGCTGAAGGCAGACGCTTAACCAACTGAGCCACCCAGGTGCTCCCGGAATGGCTTTATTATCAGACAATGTAGATTTCAGAGCAAAGAATATTACCAAGGATAAGGAAATTCACTTCATAATGATAAAGGGTTCAATTCATCAAGAGAACATGACCATCTTAAATGTTTATATAGCTGCATTGTTTCAAAATACATGAAGCAAAAACTGATAGAACTCTAAGGAGAAATAAACAAAATCACAATTATAGGCAGAAATTTCAATATCTTCCTCTTAATAGTTTCCAGAACCAGTAGACAGAAAATCAGTAAGGATATAGATTTTAACAACTTGACCTAATTGACATCTATAGAACACTCCACGAAAGAAGTGTAGAATGCACATTATTTCCAAGTGCACATGATGTATTTACCAAGATAGACCATATTCTGAGTCATAAAACTAGTCTCAATTAATTTAAAAGGATACAAGTCATACATACATATATCCTCTAACTACAGGGAATTAAATTAGATTGTCAGAGAGATCTTTGGAAAATCCCCAAATATTGAAACTAAGTAAGACACTTCTAAATAACCTGTAGAGCAAAGAAGAAATCAAAGAGAAATAAGAGAGTAACTGAATGAAAATGGAATAACATATCCAAATTCGTGGGATGCCATTAAAGGGGTATTTAGGAGGATTTTAGAGGACTAAAAGCCTATGTTAGAAAAGAAAAAGGGCTTCAAATCAATGACTTCAGCCTCCAAACTAAAAAATTAAAAAAGGAGAGCCCACTAAACCCAAAGCAAGTAGAAGAAAGGAAATAATAATCAGAGTAGAAAAAACAGAAAACACAGAAACACAACAGAAAATTAATGAAATGACAAGCTGCTTCTTTGAGATCAATAAAATTGATTAATCTCTAGCCAGACTGATCAGGAGGAAAAAAAAAGAATAGTGAAATTACCAGTATCAGGAATGAGATAGCTGACATCACTAAAGCTTCTTCAGATACTGAAAGGATAAGAACTGAGTATCATGAACAACTTTAAGCCAATAAATTCAACAAGGTAAAGTGGACAAATTCCTTTATCAACACAAATTATCAATGCTCACTAGAGAAGAACCTGAATAGCCCTATATCTACTAAAGAAATTGAGACTGTAGTTTTTTAAAAAGATTTTATTTATCTATTTGACAGAGAGAGAGAGATCACAAGTAGGCAGAGAGGCTGGCAGAGAAAGGGGGGGAAGCAGGCTCCCGGCTGAGCAGAGAGCCCAATGCGGAGGTCAATCTCAGGACCCTGAGATCATGACCTGAGCCAAAGGCAGAGGCTTAACCCACTGAGCCACCCAGATGCCCCAAGATTGTAGTTTTTAAAGACTACCTTCCCATAGGGGTGGCTGGGTGGCTCAGTCAGTTAGGCATCTGACTATTGATTTCGGCTCAGGTCACGATCTCAGGGTCATGAAATCTTACACACAGTGGGGAGTCTGCTGGAAGAGTCTCTCCCACTGCCCCTTCCAACATGCTCACTCACTCGCTCTCTCTCTGTCTCTAAAATAAATAAATAAATCTCAAAAAAAAAAAAAAAGACTACCTTCCCATAAAGCAAACTAAAGGCAGCCCTGGTTAAATATATCAAACATTTAAAGAAGGAACAATAGCAATTCTATACAAACTCTTCTACAAATGAAAAGGAAGAAATATTCCCAACTCATTCTATGAGGCCAGCATTACCATGAAATCAAAACCAGACCAAAACATGAGAAAACTACAGATAAATATCCTCATGAACATAGGAGAAAAACTCAAACAAAATTTTAACAAACTGAATGTAGCAATATATAAAGATAACACATTGCAACCTAATAAGGTTTATTCCAATAATGCGAAGTTTAACATTCAAAAATCAATGTCATTTCCAATTTTAAAATGGGCAAAGGATTTGATCAGACATTTCTCTAAAGACATAAAAATGGCCAACAAGTACAGGAAAAGATGTTAAATATCATTAGTCGCTAAAGAAATACAAATAAAAACCACAATGAGGTACCAGTTCACACCAACTAGGATGGCTATAATTAAAAAAAAAAAAGAAGGAAAATAGCAAGTGTTAGCAAGGATGTAAAAAAACTGTAAACCTCATACATTGCTGGTGGGAATATAAAATGGTTCAGCTGCTGTGGAAAACAGTTTTGTAGTTCTCCAAGAAATTAAGCATAGAATTACCATATGATCTAGCAATTCTACTCTTAGGTATATACATGAAAGAACTGAAAAGTGGGGGCGCCTGGGTGGCTCAGTGGGTTGAGAATACGACTCTTGATTTCCACTCAGGTCATGATTTTAGGGTCATGAGATCGAGCCTTGCATGGGCTCAAGCTTGGCCTGGAAGCTGCCTGAGATTCTCTCCCTTGCCCTCTGCCCCTCCCTCCACTCTCCTTCAAAAACAAAACAAAACAAAACAAAACGGAAAACTGGTTCTCAAACAAATACAGGTCTATGTATGTTTGCAGTAGCACTACTCACAATAGCCAAAACATGGAAACAACACAAGTGTCCAACAAATGATGAATGGATAAACACACTGTAGTATATCTATTCAATGGGCTCTTACTCAGCCATAAAAAGGAACAAAGTACTAATACGTGCTACAACACAGGTGAACCTCAAAAACATTGTACTAAGTGAAAGACGTCAGACACAAAACGTCACATATTGTATGATTCCATTTATAGTAAGTATTTAGAATAGGTAAATTCACAGAGACAGAAAGCAGACTGGTGGTTCCCAGGGGCTGAATCAGAAGTGACTGCTTAACGGATATGGTGTTTCCCTTGGGAGTGATGAAATGTTTTGGAACTAAACAGAGGTGGTGGTTGTACATTATTGTGAACATGCTAAATGTCACAGAATTTATACTTAAAGACAGTTTATTTGATGTTCTATGAACTTAATTTTAATGAACTTATAAAAGAAAAATCATATAATCACCTCAATAGATGCAGTGAAAGCATGTGACAAAATCCAATATCCACTCCTGATAAAATCTCTCAGCAAAGTGGAAACAAAAGGGAACTTTGAAAACCTGATGAAGGGGGTCTACCGAAACCCTATAGCAAACATCATACTTAATGGTGAAAGACCGTGCACTTACCCTTTACATTCAGTAACAAGAAAGAACCTCACCACTTCTATTCAACACTGTACTAGTCAGTGCAGTAAGATAAGAAAAAAGAAATAAAAGAATCCAGATTGGAAATGAAACAGTAAGACTTTATTCATAGATTAATACCATCTGTGTGAAAATTCTAATCATCTATGTGGATGTCTATGTAAAAAATCTGACGATGCCTATAAAAAAGCCACAAGACTAATAAATGTGTTTATTAAGTTTGAAAGATCCAAGGATCAATGTACAGAAAATAACTGTATTTTTATCCTCTAGCAACCAAGGGTCAGAAAATGAAATTTAAAAAGTTACCATTTACATTAGCATTAAGAAACTTGAAATAGAGGGAGAAATTTGTCTAACATGTGCACAGCCCATACACTAAAAACTACAAAACACTGCTGGGGTTAAACTGAAGCCTTAAATGAATGGGATGATACTGTGTTCATGGGTCGGAAGACTCAATATTATTAAGATGTCAAACTGATCTTGTCGGTTCAGTGCAATACCAATCAAAACACCTAGCAGGATTTTAGAATTGCAAGTTTATTCTTTTTTTTTTTTAAAGATTTTATTTATGGGAGAAAGAGAGAGAACAAGTACAAGCAGGGAAGCAGCAGAGGTAGAGGGAGAAGCAGACTCCCCGCTGAGCAAGGAGCCCGATGTAGGACTCAATTTCAGGACCCTGGGATCATGACCTGAGCCAGAGGCAGACGCTTAACTGACTAAGCCACCCAGGTGCCCAGAATTGCAAGCTTATTCTAAAATTCATTATGAATATACTAAAGATGTAGAACACCCAAAACCATTATGCAAAAAAGAGTGAAATCAGAGAATTAACACCACTGATATCAAGGCTTACTAGAAAGCTACAATGAGCAAGACTGTGCTGTATCAGTGTAAAGATACACAAAAATCAATAGACCAGAATAGAAAGTCCAGAAATAAACCTACATATGTAGCAACAATTGACTTTCAGCAGAGGTACAAGGACAATTCAGTGAAAAAAACCTTTTCAACAAATGATACTGTAAAAACTGGGTATCCATATGCAAAAAATAAAGATGTAGCCATAACTCACACCATAATAAAAATTAACTAGAAATGAATTCTTGATCTAAATTAAACACCTAAAACTATACAACTTCTAGAAGAAAACCTTTATGACCTTGGTGTAGGCAAACATTTATTAGATGCAATACCAACAGGGCACATGGGTGGCTTATCAGTTAAGCGTCTGCCTTCGGCTCAGGTCACGATCCTGGAATCTTGGGATCAAGCCCGCGTTGGGCTTCCTGCTCAGTGGGCAGTTTGCTTCTCCCTCTGCCCTTCACCCTTGCTCATGCTCTCCCTCTCTTTCTGTCAAATAACTAAACAAAATCTTTTTTAAAAAAAGATATAACACCACCAGAGTAATCCACACAAGAACAAATTGATAAAATAGACAAGCAGAATTTAAAACTTTTACCCTCCAAAGATCCTGTTAAGAAAATGAAAGACCACCACAGTTTGGAAGAAAATATTTGGAAATCACATATCTGATAAAGCACTTGTATGTGGAGCAGATGAAGCACTCTCAAACCTCAAAAATAAGAAAATAAACAACCATGACAAATTCCTACACATCTATTAGAATGGCTAAAATTTAAAAGATCCACCATACCAAGTACTGGCAAAATGTGGAGGAACCAGGACTTTATGGGATACTGGAAGAGAAGTAAAATGGCATAGTAACTTTGGAAAACATCTTGACAATGACGGAAAACAGAATTATCACCCCCAAATATGTCTTTTTGGCACACTGATTATTTTAAGCTGTTTATTTTAAAGAAACAGCAGACACAGGTGAAGCTGTGAACCCTAAGTAGAAGTGACCCTTTTGTAAGAAACATTCACACGTATAAGGGAAATCTGTATTTGTGTGTCTTCCTCTGTCCCGAAGAGAAGCATGACTCCAAATCTCTAGAAACCCTTGCCAGTGAATAAGGCAAGAACTTAAATTTGCATAAGCCTTGCCCTTGTTTCCTATGCTTTTCCTGGTAACCTCCCCAAACTGCTCCCCCCACTGCCCATCAGTACCTTTTATCTAGAGATGGTATCTAAGGTAGAGTCTTGGGCCATTTCAGGGAATGACTCAGTTGTTCTGGGTCTCTCCCACGTATACAGAAGGTACACAGACATTATTAAACACGTTTTTCTCCTATTAATGTGTTTGTTTTTTTCACAGTGGGAGTAGGGAGGTGGGGAGGGGAGTCTCAGCCAAGAATCTAGAAGGATAGAGGGAAAATTATTTTTCCTCCCCACAGCAGTTACTCAAAAAATTAAATAAACATCAACCATAGGATTCAGCTGCTCCACTCCTAGACAATTACTTAAGAGAAATGAAAGCCATATATGCATACAAAGACTTATACATGAATGTTCGTAGCAGCTTTATTTGTAATATGTTAATAACTAGAAACAACCCAAATGTCCACCAACATGAGAATGCATTAAACTATGATACAGCCATACCATGGAATGCTACTCAGAAATTAAATTAAATTAAATTAAAATATTGGTACGTGCAATAACATAGATGAATCTCAAAATAATTATGCTGAATGAAAGAAACCGAAAAAAGTACATGCTGTATAATTCCATTTATATAAAATTCTAGAGAATGTCAACTTTTCTATAGTGACAGAAAACCAATCATTTGTTGCCTGGGCATGGGAAATGGTGAATGGAACAAAATATACCACCCACAAAATATGCCTATTTGGTATAAGGATTATTTTTGAGGGGATAAATTGGAGAAACAGCAGACTCCTGAGAAACTGCAAACACAGCAGAGATTATTTTTTGTAAGGAACATTCATATTTACAAGGGAAATCTCCTTGTAAGTAGGTCTCCCTCTCTGTACCAGAAAGAGGACGACTAAATGTCTAGAAACTTATCAATGGGGAAGGCACTGATTTAAATCCACAGTACCAAACTTACCCTCAAGTTTATGGTGCTTTTCCTGGTCACCTGCCGTAACGGCTCCCCTCCCTCCCACACACATATCCATCCTTCAGTCTTTAGCTAAAGATGGTACTTAAGGTGGTGACTTGGGTCACCTTGGAGAATTACACAGTTTCCCTGTGTATCTCTCATGTATATATGAGGTACTCATATGAATCAACTTCTGTTTGTTCTTCTCTAAGCTTTTATTATGGGGGGGGGGGGTGTCTCAGCCAAGAACTCGGAAGGGTAGAGAGAAAAATATTTTTCCTCCCCTACAATGGGGATGTGTGGAAGGGAGGGATTTCTAAGGACCTCAAGGAAATTTGGGGAAAATATATTATCTTGATTGGGGTGATATTTCACAGGTATACACATACGTGCTCTTATCAAATTGCACACTTTAATATGTACGACAGTTTGTTGTATGTCAGTAAAAGCTGTGTCCTAAAAATTAGTCAGTTAGATGCCAGGCATTATGGTTTTCAGACAACGTGCTCCCTCTGGGCAATCTTAATCTAAATTCACATTTACTATCCATACTCTGATGACTCTCAAATATGCCTTTCCAGCCCAGACCAATTTTACTGATATTCAGACCTGGTAATTCAATTGCCTTATCTCCATCTCCATGTATCTGTTTCACAGACTCCCTAAGTGAGCATGCCCAAGGCAGAGCTGTGGATACACCCTCTGAAATCGGATTTTTTCCCTGGTGTATCCTGGCACAAAGAATGACACCACCATTTACCCAGCTGTCAGAACGACCCAGCCTAATTCTGATTTCTTCTCTTTCATCTCCGACATCCTTAATGTGCCATGAGTCTAGCCACTTCTCACCAACCTCACCACCTCACTGACATTAATCCAAACCATCCATCTGGCAACAGCCTCCAGTCAGCCTTCCGGCTGCCAAACTCACTCTTGTAGTATACACACACACACACACACACACACACACACACCCAGCAGCCAGAGATTTTTAAATACAGACATGATCTTTCCATCGGACCAATTAAAATCTTCCAGTAACTTCTCATGCCCTTTGGATGAACAAGCTGTTTATAATGTGCATTACACACACAAGGTGGTCCCTATTCTTGTCCGGGATCCCCTCCGCAATTGTCACCTCTTGCCACTTTCCTTGTCACTCTCCATGCTCCAGTCACAGTGAAAAACGGGACCGGGGCTTGGTGGGGGGTGGTGGGGAGGCCGATATAGGCAGCAGTCTGAAATGGCTTTTCAGCTCCTATTCTGTATTCACTGAGAGGCCTCACAGCAATAATGAACAGCAGTGCTAGCAAGTGAGGGGGAAAAAAAAGAAAAAGAAAAAAAAGCAGGCAAAAGTAATTTTACCAAGTTCCTACTGCAGTCAGATGTTCTTGTACAGACAGAGTACGAAAAGGAAACAAAGATGATTTTGGTGGAACTTTTCTAAAGGAGGTTGCATTTTGTGTTTTTCACAAGCTACCCGCCCCTCTGGATTTTAATATTATTGTGGGGTCATAACAAGCGTTTCCTCTATTGTTGGCTTTACACAGATGCGAAGCGGAGCCCAGGAAGCTGGGAGATTGATGAATAGTCGGTTTGATGTATTTGAACCATTCACCACTTTGAGTTAAATGTGCATATTCTGTTCAGAATAGACAATGGGGAGGGGCGGTCCCCTTTTTCCTGTCTAACTTGCATAACATCAGGCCTCACTGCTTAAACTAATGAGTATTTAGAAGTAAAGGCTCCTACTGATTCCAGCCAGTCATTAATTCTCTCCTTGCTGAGCCACCGTGGAGTTTTTCATTGGCCACATTTTTCAGCCCTTACCACTTGCTTCTGAGCAGCAGCGCTGACCCCTGAGGTCCTGTGCCCCCACACCAGACACATAATGGGCTCGGAAGTCCCCTTGGACGGAATTTCACTGGGCACCAGGAACAAATGCAAAGAAGATGCACACTCTGGTCTCAGAACTCCACAATTGTGAGGAACTTAATTGACCTTGAACGCAAAGGTTTATTTTGCATAACCTGGTAGAAGAAGACGAGTGGGGGCGACTTCCGATTTCTCTGCAGCTAATTATCCAGTCAGCGCTACCTCTGTAATCATGATGTTTGCTTCATTATCACCACAGGTTTGTTTTGTGAAATAGCTTCATTGATCTTGCCTCTCGGTGGGTTTTCCATTTTTACACATTATGTTCTCTTGGGAACTGGAAAGCACTGTGTCTCTTCAGATGCTCGGTCAACTTGAAAAGCCTCATTTTTGAAAAGGTCTTAACCTGCCTTCGACTTGAGGCAATTCAAACTTTCCCCAAACACATAATAGGACAGAGACCCAGCACTTAAGTAATGTTTAATATCATCTGGAAGCTGTTTGTTTGGAAGGTCATTTGCAGACTGATTCTGAAGGATATTCAAAATTCAGGACACTATATTTTTTTTCCTTTTTTTAAAAATTTTTTATTTCTTTTCAGCATAACAGTATTCATTGTTTTTGCACCACACCCAGTGCTCCATGCAATCCGTGCCCTCTCTAATACCCACCACCTGGTTCCCCCAACCTCCCACCCCTCCCGCCCCTTCAAAACCCTCAGGTTGTTTTTCAGAGTATATTCTTAACAAAAAAGAATATACATATAACTGGGAACATGACAATTAATTATTCAATGGATTCTGTATTATTGAGCATCATAAATATTTTGTGGAAAACTCAGCCATTTCATCAAGCTATTTCTGAAGGGTCCCTCTGCCTCGCTTAGAGCAAAATCGTAACATATGGGAGAAGGGGACGGAGAAATGAGGAACGAGTGGCAAAGACTAAAACTGTCCTCATTCAAATTGAGATAAGTAAATCCAAGTTGGAAAGGGAAGAAAAGGTTTTTTGTTTTTTTGGTTTTTTTTTAGAAATTTCATTTTGTTCATCAATAATTCCCTGCTCTTTGAAAGGAAGGACAATTTAAATATCTCAAACTCACCACTGAGGGGTCCAAAAACTGTCCAGAAGATCTACCCCTCACCTCCCCCCACACACACAAAACAAACTTCAAATAGTATAGCATTAAAAAAAGACCAAGAATGGTATGTTTGTCATTAATTGAATCAGAGGCAATACATAAAGTAGACAAAATGTCTAAACTATCCTAATGCTTCAAAGTTACAGCACTCCTGGGGCACCTGGGTGGCTCGGTCCATTAGGCATTTGCTTTTGGCTCAGATCAGGTCCTAGGATCAAGTCCCGCATCAGGCTGTCTGCTCCCCCCCACGGCTCATGCTCACGCTTGCTCGCTCTCTCTCAAATAAGCAAATCTTTTTAAAAAGGGAGAATGAGGCAAATAAACACTGCCAATGTAGTAGTCATCTGCTGACAACATCCATACTTGACAGCAATGACTCAGCAAACCATTTCATGTCAACCTCAACAGCTTTCAATCAGTTTCTTCTGAAAAGACATGATGTGATCTGGGCTTTCAAATGACTTCATCAATCATTCCCACGGTTGCAGGAATATGAAAAAACTGTTCGTTCTTAGCACAAAGGGTTTGCCTATATTAACCTTCAACTCACCCAGACTTCCACAGGCAGCCCTTGCTTTTCCACCAAAATGAGAAAATGTGAGCAGCTAAAAATATAAGTAGATGCAACGGTTGTGAAACTGCTTTTAAAATGATTACCCTGGAACAATGACAATAGTTGGGATTTCTCTTTTTCAGAGGAAACAGAAGAGGCAGCTAAAAATTTAAGTGTATGCTCAAACTGGGAAACTTTACAAAGTTCTTCATCCAGAATGACGGTAAGAGTTGGGATTTCTCTTTTTCAGAGGGAAGCGAAGAGGCAGAAATTCCAGCCGGTCTTTACCACCTCCCTTATTTGAGCCACAAGGTTCATTTGTGCTGAAAACCAGAGTTATCTAAGGCCCGAAACCTAAGTGAAACACATCAGCATTTGGGGACCACCTGGGACCGAGGCAGGGCTGGGAGATTTCCAGATGGACTGTAAGACAATTCATTGATATTTACATAACAAGAATAAATGTTTTCCCTAAGATAGCATTTCCCCTCAGTGCCTTGAGACCACCAGCAAAAGAGGGAGGCACAGAAATTCTATTACATTAATAGTCTTTGTTTTTATGGCTTTGGCATTTATTAACTAGTGGGAGCTGTTTATTGGGTCATAAACTTTACTAATGGGGATATTATCTCTAAATTATAAATCTCCTTCAGTATATGGTTTAGATTTTAAAAGAATAATTATTTAAAGTGTCTGTATGGCTGCAATGTATCATGTTTATCGGCATGATTCCTATAATGGCCATTTAATTGCTAATTGTGGGCTTGAACTGCAAAAAGGGCAGCGACACACATCTATGTAACAGAACAGCCGTTGTCATCCCACAAACCCAGGAACGTATCATTGGTTTGCTGCTTCTCCTCTTCTCTTCCCACTTCTCAAGTGAACTGTATCACAAGTCTGTACTAGGGCTAAATTATCTACGTATTTAAAATCTTGAGGGAAAGACAACTGACTGAAGAGTTGAATAGGTATGTGACAAATGTGTCAGCCTGAAAAGTTCCAGGGAAAGTTCATCCTTCTAAAAGCTTGCTCTCTGGGGAATGAAAAATCTTAAAGTGACAAAATGGCTTGGCACTGTCAGTTGTCTTGAAAAAGACAAAACAAAACAAAAAAAAACCCAACAAAACAAACCTGGAATAAAAATCAAGGAGTCAAAATTAGATTTTATGGGTAAATGATTCTAGCATGTAAGTTGAGTATTCCAGTTTATTGGAAAGTCCTTTGGGGTGTATTCTAACTGAGGCACATGGAGAATGAACCTACGTTTATATATAGAAATAGTTTATTGATTAGCTTCGATTAAAAAAAGAGAAAAGAAAAAAAAAGAAAAGAAAGAGCCATTGTTGTTGACCAAATTGGTACCTCTGAGTGCCAAGAAGCCAGCTAATTTCTAGGCAAGATGCCACAAATGTGGAATGTAGGAGTAATGAAGTGGCAGGGGCCCCTGACATGTCATTAGTTCCTTTTCCCCTCCTCTAAGCCATCCCCAAAAGGTAGCTGTGGAAGCCCCCCTTTCCCATAGGCTTCTTCTTGTGTCTGAGAACACCAGGCACCCAGAGTTAGGGTACACAGCATCCCCCACTGGAGACTGGGGTAGATTGGGACACACTTCTCACAGTGAATTCCCAGAGGTCAATGGTGAGGAGTTTTCACCAAATATACACTACATGACAAAAGTTCTGCTGAGACTCAGAACGTATAGGCCTAGAAGAAACATCAAAATAGAACCAGAGAAAGGCAGGAGGGAAACATGCTACAGTCCTAGAATATTTAAACCCCTGGGGTGGGTGGTATGTGTGTGTGTGGAGAACGAACCAAAAAAGATCTCTCAAAATCTTCAGCATTCACATTCCTACATATTTGAGACATAAAACATTTTTTGGTCATACTATAATTATTATACATGCATATATTCCTAAGATAACAGCTAACTTTAGATATAAAATGGGCATTAAAAATCTAAACCCGGGGCACCTGGGTGGCTCAGTGGGTTAGGCCGCTGCCTTCGGCTCAGGTCATGATCTCAGAGTCCTGGGATCGACCCCTGCGTCAGGCTCTCTGCTCAGCGGGGAGCCTGCTTCCTCCTCTCTCTCTGCCTGCCTCTCTGCCTGCTTGTGATCTCTCTGTCAAATAAATAAATAAAATCTTTAAAAAAAAAAACTAAACCCTGCATATGTTTCAATTTCTCTCCCAAACTAAGTGTGCGTGTGTGTGTGTGACTGTGTGAGTGTATGTGTGTGTGTGTGTGTGTGTGTTGTGGGGCAAGGGCAGGAGTCCTTCTCATAGCTTTGCTAATTTCAGAAAATAAATACATTCACTCTAGAGAGGTCTAAGGATTATTTTGATAAGGTGGGTTGCTACAAAATTTAATTATATAAGTAATAAACATGTGTCAAAAAGATTTCAAAAAATGTTTAATAGAATCACAACTTATTGCTCAGATATAATTTGATTTTATATTGTCGTGTATAGCTGTCAAAAGTAATTTTCTTTTTGTGTTGCAATGAATCAAATTATGTTAGATAGAAAATTACCGTCAGATTCTTTGGTATTAATAAATCAGACATGTAATAAAAATGTTTGACGTTTCTTTAAATGGCATTTTTAATAACGCTGGCACATCAGTAGAGTAACACGATGTTCTGAAAAACTAAAATGACAAAAGGGAATTAACTGTGGCCTATGGATTTCAATTCAATATGAACCTTGTTTTTTTTTTTTTTTTTAAATGAAATTATATCTACTGAAATAAACTTAGTGAAATGAGAGCAGGAAATCAAAGGGAGTTGCCTAAAATTGGCATACGGCTACTCCTCCTCTAAGCCGAACACATCCTTTAAAAGGCGTACGTAGTTAATGTATTTCGCGGGGATAGGTGACGGCATCCCGAGCCACTCATCTTCACATCTCTAGGAAAAGAACCAAAGACGGATATAATTATAGTCACATGTCAAAGTGAGGTCTTGTACACGCAACATCGAATGGTTTCTTATTGTTATCTAAGCCCCTGATATGCTGCTTATTCTCAAGGCAGACATAGACTGAATTCTTACGCTCACGTCTTCATCCCTCCGTGTGGTGGAATTGTACACCCCTGCTTTTTGCCATGCGACTGTGCAGACCCTCCTGTGGAGTCTGTTCTCCTGTCCCTGTGATATGGGCTTGGCCACATGACTGGCTTGGGCCTACATAATGCTAGCAGATGTACCCCGAACAGGGGCTCTAACATGCTTGGATGGTTTGGCCTAACCTATTGTCCCTCTGTCACTGCCATGAGAAGAACGTGGCCCAACATGCTACTGCCTCTCAAAAGGACATGGGTGGGGGAGCCTGGGTGGCTCAGTCGTTGAGCCTCTGCCTTTGGCTCAGGTCATGATCCCAGGGTCCTGGGATCGAACCCCCGCATCGGGCTGCCTCCTCAGCGGGAAGCCTGCTTCTCTCTCTCCCACTACCCAGCTTGTATTCTGTCTCTGGCTGCCTCTCTCTGTGTCAAATAAAAAAATAATAATAATAAAAAAAAAAGAGCATGGTGCACCAAGGCCAGCCGACTTACAGGTCCATGGATGAGAAAAATACATGTCCGTTGTTGAGAACCACTGAAATTTGGGGGGTGGGTTGTTACGCAGCATTATTTCAGTGTTAACTCACACAATGCTTTATTAAGACCTCAGTTATTAAAATCTGAACCGCTAGCTACACTGATTAGTAATACTACTATTACTAATAAATTTATTAGCTATGTACTATGTAAAGGTACTTTTTCAAGTTTTTATCACAGAAAAACCCTAAGAGGCAGGTTTTATTATGATACATATTTACGGAAAAGGAAACTGAGGCATAGGAGTGTTAAGTTGCTTATCCAGGAAACTTTCAGTAAGCAGGGGAGCCTGGACTGTAACCCCCCCAGCCATGAGGATCCAGAGTTCAGCTCATCTGCTGAGCTGCCTTCCAAAGCCTGGCAGCCTGGGCCAATCTAGAAGCTACATTTGATCCTACCATTTTCCTCTAGAAAAGCTGAGTAGAGAACAACGTTGTTTTTGAAGTGACACACCTTTTCTTTCTCAAGAATGCCTCCTGGGGCGCCTGGGTGGCTCAGTCCGTTAAGCGGCCGACTCTTGGTTTCTGCTCAGGTCATGATCTCAAGGTTGTGAGACTGAGATGTGTGTGAGGCTCTGCACTTGGCATGGAGCCGGCTTAGGATTCTCTCTTCCTCTCCCTCTGCCCCCACCCTCACCCCACGTGCACAAACGTACATGTGCTCTCTCAGGAAAAAAAAAAAAAAAGAAAGAAAGGAAGGAAGGAAGGAAGGAAGGAAGGAAGGAAAAGAAAAAAGAATGTCTCCTGCCAGACATTGGAAGTTGAGCCCAAATCACCAACTGGCTGTGTAAAGAAAGAAATGGCCATCCAGATGGATGAAGCCTACATCAAGGCCTACGGTGTATTGATACCACATGGAACTTAGTGAAATGTCCTTCTTACACCAAGAAATTATATATTTTATATATAAAATTATATATATTATATATTTTATTAAATATCATATTTTTATATATTTTATATATATAAAATTATATACACAGAATTATATATTTTAATTAACAGTCATTCAACTATTCAACATGTCCTCAGAAATTTCATTACAAAACTTAGCGCAATTTTTGCTCTTAAATGGTATTTTTAGATTTGATCGTGTTATAGAAGAATATAATATAAATATATGCATTCAAAATCACTCTTCCTGGATAGGTTTTTTTTTTTAAATAAGAATTTTCAATACAAAAAAGAATAAAATACTTTATGCAACTCATATCATTGCAAAGAAATTATCGGGGGAATGGATTCTTTTATGAAACAGGCCAATTCTAGAAGGTCCTTCCCTCAGAGCTTCTTCATTAGGCAGCAAAAGTGTCATGTTTTTGAGGAAGGAATCATGATTTGACGTCTAACAATAAAAGAGAAAGAAACTGAGGGACCCACATTGGAATAAAGGCAACTCAAGACTTTGGAGAGGAGAATTAAATTTGTTAGCAATAAGCCAGACTTGGACAAAATGAAACACAAGTAAATATCTTGAGGTTTGAGATGAAGGATGATCTGAGATGAAAAGACCACAACAGTCCATTTCTTTACATCTTGATCACTTTAAATCCCATGGCTCATACAATGCTTTCTTGATGTTCCAGTCCCATTATGCTCTCTCTCTAGAATCAATACCACTTCCCTGGATTTGACTTCCCTTTGTCACTAATCTCTAGGATCCATGTGGGAGGGACTTCTTCTGCCCCAATACCTGATAAATGCCACAGGCATGTTTGCAGGGGTTGAGGAACCCGGAACCCATATACTGCCAATACGCTATTGTGATTCTTAATAAGATATATATATTTGGTCTTCGTCCCTGTTTCTGGCACAGAGCTCCTAAAACCCTTGAAATTTTCAAGGTGATGAGAGGGATAAGGTGCCTTATGTGATGTTAATGAGACATTTTTGAAAAGTACCAAGGGATGGGGGCTGGTTGCTAGGGTAACAGACTTTGTAAGTGGAGGGCTGGAACTTTCAGTCTCATCCCCCTGACCTCCAGGGATAGAGCTAGAGGTTGAATTCAATCACCAATGGTCAATGATTTAATCAATCGTGCCTTTGTAATAAGCCTCCATAAAAACCCAAAGGGAGAAGAACTGGATAGCTTCTGGGTTGGCAGGAACATGTGGAGATTCCGGGAATGTGGCATGTGCACAGAGGTTGGAAACTCCCCACTCATTCCCCCTACCTCTCCCTATGCACCTCTACCACCCGGGCTGTTTTGAGTTCCATCTTTTTATAATAAACCAGTGATATAGGAAGTAAAATATTTCTCTGAGTTCTGTGAGCTGCTGTGGCAAATTCATTGAACCCAGAGAAGGGTCATAGAAACCTCTCATCTACAGCCAGTGGACCAGAAGCACAGGTGATAAACTGGTGTCTGAAGGGGGCAGGGGGAAGGGGCAGTCCTGTGGGACTGAGCCCTTATACCCTGTGGGATCTGATGTTGTCTCTGAATGGATCAAGTTAGAACTGAGTTGGAATTGTAGGACCCTTAGCTGGTGTCAAGAATTGTTTGGTATGTGGAAAAAAAAAACCCACATATCAGAATTGGAACCATAATTGTAGCCAACCCCCAATTTTAGGGATATTTTCACGGGTACTAGTTTAAATGGATGAACAGAAATTAAATTGAGATCCAAAAGAGGGTGGGAAAACAGAAGATAGGATTTAAGCAACTCAGCAGAGGGGAGGCAATGATAAAGTAGAGGGGAAAAGTATCTTCTTCATAGTCTTGCCTATAATTGGGTCCATCTAAAGAAGTCACATGGGCAAACTCCCCACTAAATAAAGAGGCCTTTGGCGACACGAGAAACCCCACACTCCCACTGCTTAACTGTTCTAATAAATCCACAAATATTCTGCATTACATATTATTTATGACAATCTGGGCAGTGAATAAAAATATTCTTTGTGTTCACTGACCTTTTATTCATGCTACACCACAAAACGAGAAGAAAAGTGCAGGTCAGATTGTATTCTCTGCAGCACACGTACATTGGGAGTGGAAATAACTGTGGTAATTCTACAACAGGAGAGCCCTCCATAGCTGCCGATCCTTCCCCTTCCGGATGAGGATGAGCTGCTGGAGTTTCTGTAAAATAGCCTCCTGACTGTGAATATATGCCATCTTAAATATCTGTGCACAGCAGGCACTGAGCTTCTCACTCTTTCCACTTTGGCCCTCACTGGTCCGACTTTCAGCACTCGTGTTCCTCTGCCTGAAAGCTTTTCTTTGGCCTCTGAGGCCCACTTTGGCTGCCCCTGTGACATGCCACAAGTTCCCCGGGAACTCATTCTTTTCCCCCCTCGTCAGGAGCAGGTCTTACCCATGACTGACAGGAGCTGATGGATGAATAGTGCACCCCCCCTTGCGCTTTGGGAGGGAAAACGCTGAGTCCATGTAGGTCACTGGATCCCTGAGTTTCCCAGAGGCATTAAGCTCCAGTCACCAAAATGTGTTACTGGTTTGAGGCTAAGCCCTGTGGTAGCTCCTTCCCTTCTAATCTTCATTCCCTGCTCCCTTAACAGTCTTCCTTCCATCCTCCTCACAGCCTATATATACTCGAATCCTTATCTCCACATCAGCTTCTTGAGGAAGTCAAACAAAGACACCGTGTGATTCTGTGTCTACCAGAATTAACAAAATGTCTAGGAAAGTCACAGCACAGCTCAGAACACAGCAACTTCCTGACAAACTGGTGGGTGGATCCAGAGTCTCCAATGTGACTTCAGGTAACTCAAGAGATGGCGCCCCAAGCACAAAACTAAATTCAATTTCCTCCAAAGGAAGATTTTCTGGAAGGAGGAAGGACTATGAGATGCAGAGCAGAATTCAACAATGATGCACAGTCATGACTCCAAAATGGCTGGGAATCATTGTCTGCAAGGGGGCCCCACGGCATCTTCCACGCTGGCTTTGACTAAAGCTATGGACCATGTCAAAGAAGTTGGCAATAAATTACTTGTTCATCAACGGTGAAAAAAAATGTAGCTGCTGATCTGTAAAATCATACAACACTGAAGCAAAGATGGCACACTGGCTGGGAACCCAGTGAACAGCAGCTGCCTAGTGAGAATAGCAAAGCTGTGTGTGAGCTCATGGGCTCTGGATTTATTTGCTTTGACATTTTTAAAAGGAAATTTAATTGGATTATGTCTCCTTCCAGTTTAAAATTTTCTACTGTAGTACTGGCCACCAGATGCATGAGGGGGAAAAGATTGGGAGCCAATTAAATTCCACGCTTCACTGAAACAAGGTTATTTTTATTCCTCCCAAATGTAAGGCTGATGGAATCATGTTAGTGATTTCACTGTTATTCCCCTCCCCATGCTCAAAAAAAAAAAAAAAAAAGACGTCTTTACAGGAAACATCTATGAATTTGTAGACAAGTCCAGTAGGGTGTATAGAACTGAAACTGTGGTTTTCTTGGATTTACTGCCTTCTAATAGGTTGATGTGACCTCAGAAGTAATTCAATTGACAAAGTTGTAGAAACAATTAAAATTTCCATGAATCAAAGGGAAATTAATTGGGGGAAGAAATTTTGCAAATACTTGTTGAGATAATCAAGAGCATTGAGATGTCATAAGGAAAAGCTCATTGATTTAAAAAAAAATGCACACAAAACAAAACAAAAAAAGAAACCCTGGAGATTTGCTTATATGCCTAAGCATTTTTGTCTTTACTATAATATCCCAGTCACTTCCCACTGCCCTAGACAAAGCTTCAACGGAGCTGTCATCTGTGTGAGTGTAGCTAAAACACAGGTGTGGCCTTTAAACAAGAAACCTTTCCTTGAAGCTGCCTTCCAGGGTAAATAAAGCTTCCAAGAGGACAGGAATTTTTGCTGAGCTCTAGTGGTAGGCTTCTGCATATGATTCAAGATGACCTCGTCCGGTAATTTGAATCAAAGTGGATTCTGGCAGAATCCGTTCCCTACTAGGTCACAGTTTTGTGTTACGTAACTGGTCTGTGTTTATCAGCTACTTTTAAAATCTAATCAGAATGACTAATAGTCTTTAATTTCAACTGCTAAATTCAACCTCAACTCTTAGAAATAACTGCTTATTTATTAGAGCTGGCAATAGCCCCTAAATATATAATCTTTACCTTTAGGAATGCCTTTGAGTCCCAGCTTCCTGTCTACAAATTGGGAAGAATACTTAATTTTCACAGGATTGGGACAATAAAATGTCACAGGATAGTCCATGCTCTAAATACGAAAAGAAGATCTTCCCCAAGTAGGGTGTCCAATGACGTATCCCAAGGTGCACCCGAGCAGCCCCCTGCTCCCCATGCCAAGGCCATATGTCACCCTTTGTGGCAAGAGAGGGCTACAGAGTGCATGCCTAATGGTCTGGCAGTTACAGTGCTCATAAAATGAAGCCACATCCAATTTTTCTCAGAAATGTCAAAAGATAAGACGCCAGTCACACAGTGCAAGTTATAAAGTTTATACGAGAACCAATTTAGTGTTATTTTTTAAAACGTGGCTTCGGAGATTAACCAGATATGCCCTAAACCGCGGGCCCTATTCTGCCAGTTTAACAGCCACCATCTGTGAGCAAGCACAACAGAATGGAAATGGGGTCTCCAGGCCTTGACAGCGCCACAGCAACATGCTGGAACCGTAGATCGTCACACAAGGGAGTGGGAGGTCAGTTACAGCCCCGGTGGCTCACCATGGGCCACTGTGGGAGGCAGGCAGAGGCCCAGCCAAGGGAGCTCCTGAGAATTAAGGCTACAGGCCACAGTCAAAAGTCAGATGGTGGATGACAGTCAGCTTATGCCCAGCCATGTAGGGAAATTGCTCACCAAAGGATTAATCAAAGCTAGATGAGCTACGGACCACAGTCCTCTTTGTAAATTTCACTGGTTTGTTCTTAGACCCCAGCCCTATTAGCTGAGACCACCTAGCCATCACATGCAGGGGAGCCCCACCTGAGTCCGGGGGACCAGTCCTGACATCCAGTGGACCAAGCACCGGGAGCTGTTATCTGGACTTGACCTCATACCCTGGTTGTGAGGTCTGTTTGCCTGAGCCCGAGTTTTTATTCTGCCAATGGACTATGCTGGGTCATTCTCTACTGGCCCCCAGAAGATCCATTTTCTGCCCTCTTCCCTCTTCCCAGCTCACATCCCTGGGAGACCACCCTCTGTGGACTGCATCACTCACTGAGCTTCCTTATTTCCTGGCTGCTCAGTGGGTCCAGACAGTGGGAAGCAGAAAGAGATCAGGCTATTGATTCCACTTCCCCTCCCTCTGCTCCCTCCCTGCCTGGCTATGGTTTGGCGGAGGCTACCCATGACTACCTGCAGCCACTGCTCCCACTCCTCCACTGGGCTCCACTACCACTGGCCCCGCTCTGCTTCTTCAGACCTACGGATGGTAATGGTTTCCTGCTCTTGCTAGTGCCTGATCGGGTTCCTGTAACCCCAGCCACTCCTCTGGCAACATTCCCTTCATTCAGTCCGTATCCCTGACTCCTTTGAGTGTGCTGTGTATGTACATTTCCTACTGGAACCTCACTGGTAAAGGGACTTAGCCAGCTCTGTCCTCTGGGTGGGGCACTGAAGGCTTAGTTCAAGCCTACAGACTGGCTTCGTCTCATTGCTGAATAGTGCTAACTTCAGGGATCCCCATCACTGTGCTCCCTGTTTTGGAGAGATGTCCTGCTTTTCCAGTCCCATGTCTGGTATACCAGACCAACCTCCTACTCAGCCCCTGGTTGGCTGAAGCCACCAGTCCTGTTCCTCTTTTCCAGTCCCTCCCTGATCACCCCATACGTTGCAGGTAATCAGGTTAGCCTGGGAAGACAGCCTAAATCTCTACTTCAACCATCTGTCCTGTCCATTAACATGGATATGCCATCCCTTGCTCTCAACAGAACTCGAATCTCTCACGTCACCCTCAGGGCTGGGTCATGTTCACGACCTGGGGGATCTCGTCCTAAAGTCCCACACGTGACTTTTTGGCGGCGACCACCTCCCCAAATGTTGGCAATCCCCAGAGCTCTAAGCGAGAGGTTCTGTGCCCAGCTGGGCCCCCACAGGCCTCCACAGCTGGTTTGGCTCCTCCTTGACCTCTTCCAGGATTAACTGCTCTCCTGACAACTCCCCACCACAGGCAAAAGATTAGGCAGTGATAGGGGGGTAGGGTTGGGGATGGGGCTGTGCTGCTGCCAGGCTCCCAGTTGATGCCAAGAACAATCAGCAAAGGCTTCAAGGACAGTAAAAGCAAACATAAACAAGTGGGACAACATCAAACTAAAACATTTCTCCATGGCAAAGAAAACCATCAATGAAAAGGCAACCTACCAAACGGGGAGAAGACATTTGCAAATGACATACCTGAGGGGGCGTTAACGTCCTAAATACATAAAGAACTCATAAAACGTGGTATCAAAAAACCAAACAATATGATTTAAAAAATAGGCAGAAGACCTGAATAAACAGTTTTCCCAAGAAGACACCAGATGGCCAACAGGTACACAGAAAGATACTCGACATCACTAACCATCAGGGAAATGCAAATCCAAATCACAATGAGAGATCAGCTGTCACCTGTCAGAATGGCTTTTATAACAAAGGTAAGAAATAACAGTATTGGTGAGAACATGGAGAAAATGCACTCTTGGTGGGAATGGAAATTGGTACAGTCACTGTGGAAAACAGTATAGAGGTTCCTCAAAAAATTAGAAATAGAACTACCCTACGATCCAGCAATTTCACTAGTAGGTACTTATTGGAAGAAAATGAAAACAGGAATTTAAAAAGACATATGACCCCTATGTTCACTGCAGCATTATTTAAAATAGCCACGGGGGGCCTGGGTGGCTCAGATGGGTAAGCATCTGCCTTCAGCTCAGGTCACAATCCAGGTCCTGGGATGGAGCCCCACTTCGTGCTCCCAGCTCCATGGGGAGTCTGTTTCTCCCTCTCTGTCTGCCTGTGCTCTGTCTCTCAAATGAATAAATATATTAAAAATAAAAATAAAATAGCCATGATACGGGGGCATCTGGG
>NW_019154107.1:24895572-24904375 GCF_002288905.1 Enhydra lutris kenyoni
TATTCAGCCATAAAAAAGGAAGGAAATCCTGCCATTTCAACATCATAGATGGACCCCAAGGGCATTATGCTAAATGAAATACATCAGACAGAAAAAGACAAGTACTGTTATGCCTTCTTTTATATGTAGAATTTTAAAAAACCAACCAAACAAACAAAACGGAAACAGACCAATAGCTACAGAGAACAGATTGATGGTCGCCGAAGGGGAGGGGGTAAGGGGGGGGGAAAATGGACGAAATAGGCAAAAGGAATTAAGAGATACAATCTTCCAGTTATAAAATAACTAAGACGGGAGTAATGTACAGCAGAGGAAATATAGTTAATAACATTGTACGGTGACAGATAGATGGTAGCTAACTGGGTGACCACTGTGCAATGTGCAAAAATCACTTGAAACTAATACAATACTGTACGCTAATTATTTTTAATAAAAACTGAAAGCAAGAGCTTCAAGAACGATTGGTTGCCGAGCTAGGGTGTACCACCCAGGATCCCCTTGAGGAAGGACTTGGTGGCCCCAGCTGCTGAGAGTCCCCCTTCAGGGATGGCCTCGGCTATAGAGCTGTCTTGGCTGCAAAGTGTCACATTACCGAAGGTCAACCCCCTTCCTAAAGCAAGCACTGGGATAAAGGCTAAGCCATTGGGGCCCATCTCAGGACAGCTCTAAAAGGCCATTCTAGCTCCAGAACTCTGTGGGCTGGGTCAATGTCTCCCTCCACCCACTCCTGTGTCCTTCCTCTCCCTTCCACAGGTATTGATCCCAAGAACACTCCCAAATGAACCTTTCGCACATTAAACTCCACCTGCTTCCTGGAGAACCCAAACTGTGCAGTGGGCTCTAACCCAAGTGTCTCCAGGCATCATCAGACAGGAACATTTAAGCACACTTACATGGATCAGTAAAGACTGTACTTTTCACTACTGATTGTGCTCTACCAACTATGCAACAGCGTGCTCAACCCATTCCCACTGAATATTTTCACATGAGATTATAGACTCGCTGGTAACATTCCCAAGCTATCTTATATCTTCTTTATGAAACAATAACAAGCTTAGGCATACCAGAGTGCTGTAGACTTTGGGATCTAGTTACGTTCTCATTATTAAGTTAAATTGGTACCACTTTATACCTATGTTCCTGTCTTTCTTAAACCGGCGGGAAAGAAATGGCCCCTTCCAAATGTCTCCCACAGACTGGACTGCTTCTAGGTTTGCTCAGTCGAGATGAGAAGAGACCCAAAGAGTAAAGTTCTCACTGTATATGAGTAACAACTGGAAGAGCCCACTGCTGAAGCACGGGCCCTTTCTCTGATGCTACGTTCCTGTTCCCTCACTGTTCTCCTACCTTTAAAGACAGAATTGCTGCTCTTAGCCTTGGAAGGTGACTGCTCAAGGCCCAGCACCCTCACCTGAGGAAGTAAGACCTCCCCGTTTCACAAACGATAATAATAGCTAACATTTAAACCCTTATTGCTAGACAGATGTGGTGATAAGTGTCTTACGCGTATCAACTCAATCCTCACAACCACCGAGATGGAAGTTCTATTCTTTCTTTCTTTTTCTTTCTTTCCTTTCCCTTCCCTTCCCTTTCCCTCCCCTCTTACTTCTTTCTCTCTGTCTTTCTTTCAGAGAGAGCGTGCACGTATGCACGAACCATCCCCCCACCACACACACACACACACACACACACACAAGAGCGTAGGAGTGGGGAGAGAGGAAGAGAGACTCCTAAGCCCACTCAACACTGAGCAGGAAGCCTGACTGGGGCTCAATCCCATAAGCCCAGATCACAACCTGATCTGAAACCAGGAGTCAGAAGCTTAATCTTCTGTGCCACCCAGGTGCCCCAGAAGTACTACTCTTATCTCCATTGTTGAGGGGAAGAAACCTGAAAGGTTGAGTGACTTGCACAAAGTCACCCAATTAGTCAATCACAGAGCTGAGGATTTGAACTCAGGGTCATGTCCCAGTCACAGAGTATGCAAGGGATAAAATGGGGGAGGGGTGGCTAAGGGGAGAGGGAATCTTGGGCCTTCCCATGGGGTGGCTCCTCTTCTAGTGTGGGTGGTGAGCCTTCTGTGGGCCCTTAAATCAATTTAATGGTTCACAAACAACATTCAAAAAAGAGAAAGAAGGGGTGTGAGGGAGGGGAGAGAAGAAAAGGAAAAGAGGGAAGAAAGGTACAGAGGAAGAAAGACAAGATGGCATTGTGCCACATGTAGTCAGAATAGTATTGTTTCACAAAACCTTGGTTCTGCTGTATCTGTGCATGCTGGGTTGTTATGAAAAAAGTCTAACTGTGGGTTGTTATACCCAAAGGTCATTAAATTTCATTCAAATTCAGTCATCAGGAAAATAAAAATTAAAGTAATAAGCTACCACGCTTTCAGAGGCAAAAGTGTAAAAGCAACTTGAATGTCTATCAACAGAAAAATGGATGATGAATTATTCTATATCCATATTATAGCTAGCTATTCAAGAATGGCTTAGGTCTATACATATTAAACTAGAGAGATTGCCTATGATGTAGCATTAAGTAAGAGAAACACACCACCAATAAATGCATGTGGTACAATCATATTTTGTACAATTAGTGATGAAGCCCCCAACATACAGATGAACATTTGGGTGGTGGATTGGGCAAAACAGAAAAGGAGGGAAGGAGGAACTAAGGAAAAGTACAACAAAGGCAGCCACCATCTAGCAAGAAGTGTGTGCATATCATTCAGGGTGCCACAGGAAACAGAGGACATGAGCAAATCGTGTAAGTTGAAAGGAATTTAATAAAGTGACTATTTATGAAGTTGTGGGAAGCATTTAGGAAAACCAACAGGGGATCCTCCAGTCCCTCGAGGACTATGGCAATAGGGAGCCAGTGTCACCACCGGAAGGGGCAAGAGATGGTGGTTACTGGAGCCTGGAGTGGTAGGGAGCTGTATGGAGGAGGCAGTCAATCCATGGGAACTGGCAGGGACAGAAAGGATTTCCCTCTCCTCCCACCCTCCCCTCTCTTGCTGGTACATTGCACTGGCCAACCCAATTGGGGGCCAGGGCACTGGGGGACCCATTGATGCAGCCCATAAACGTCAACTGCCCAGGACTCAGAGCAGGAGGCGGGGGGACTGGAGAAAAGTCCTAATGGGACAAATATTTGGATGATACACGATACAGAGTACTCTAACACTGAGTGAGAAAGTGAGAATAAAAACTCCATCTATGATTTTTCTTTGTACATACATTAAATATTTGCATGAATGAGAATTAATAAGGTTACCAAATGACTGTACCAATTTGCTTTTGTGATGGTATCTCAGATTTTAGTTAATTAAATCCAGTATCTTCAATAATAATTACATTAAAAAGGAAGAGTTTTTCTTTTTTATTCTTTTTCTATTTTATTCTTCATTCAGAAAAAAGACCTGAGTTCTAATTCTTGAATCTACCACATGCTTGCCATTTCTTTACCTTCCTCATTTCTAAAATGGGGACCCTGAACGCACCTACCTCGTAGGGTTGCTATGAGGGTTAAACCAGTTGATAGATTTTCAGGCCTTAGGGTAATGTTTTAGCACACGGTAAGTGTTTATAGTTGTTATGGTGACAACGGGACATCAAGAGCCTCCCAGTGGGTCTACCTGTGTCCACAGCCCCTCTCCGAAGTACCCACCATCCAGCTAGAGCAAGCTGATCACGTCACTCTCTTCCTTGAAATCTGTCCATGGTCTCCAGACCTTGTAGGACAATATTCAAAGTTCTCCCTTGCTGGCCTCCCCAGCCTCAGCCTTTTCCACTCCTCCCTTTGTGCCTTCATTCCAGCCACACCAATTCCTTCTGGTTCTGCACAAGCTCCATGCTGTGCCCCCTCTCCCAGAGCCTCAGTTGGGAATGTCTTTTCCCTACCATGCCACTTCCCTCCCTGGCTGACTCTTCCCATTTGTCACTGAAATTTCAAGCCCGGCCTCCCCTGAGGAGACTTCCTGTCTCCCGACTCCTCTGCCCCTGCCCCTCCAACCTCAACAGCTTCCTCCTCTTCCCATTTCATCCTCTTCAGGCTGTATCACGCTACACTCCTAATCACGAGTGTATTGATCCCACCATCATCAGGTGCCCCTCCCCCTGACCAAAAGGTAGCAATCATGACCTTCATCTCTGGACCCCCAGCATGGAGCACAGAACCTGCTGAGAGTGCCTTAGTCACGATTTGTCTGAGAATTAAACTTAGAAATGAGCGAGTTATGTGACCCGAAGTCACTCAGCTAAGTAAGTGGTGCAGCAGAATTCAACCGGAGTTGTGTTGGACTCCAAAGGCCGCCACTGTCTCCCAACCATCTGGAAGTTCTAAGGCCGCCTGCCACTCCAGAAGAGTCGCATGCCTGAGGGAACTCCCCAGGGGCATTAGACCAGTTCAGGCCAGAATGAGTTGGTCAGCGGAGTTGGTCAGCAGAGACCGGGAGGGATAAATGCCTCTTTTCTGGGAGTAATCACATGACATTTGCTTTATCAAGGGACTTTCCCAAGAAAATCAATTTCTGGAGCATGTTAAAATATAAACAAACGGCCATCCACCCACCCACTCCTTAAAGACAATTGGTCCAAAGAGATCTCAGAGAATTCAGACAATTCCACAATGTTGAGAGCACCACCCGATCACATGAACTTTGTTTTCCCTAACCAAGCATTTTTCTACTGGATTTTTATTTTAAATTTGGCTCCACTGTGAAATGCACCCCCAGCAACCCCCCCGCCCCGCCACCTCATCCTATACTGTTTCACCCAAGGCAAACCTGTATGCACAGCCACAGACATTCTGGGGATTCTTGACATATGCACCATTTGAGATTTGTTCTCGTGGCTCATGATGATGTTAGCAGAATCCCTTGATAACAGTGTTTATATCTATTTATAACTGTAACCTATTATCCTATTTTCCATATAATTGGATGCGACTGAGGTTAAAAAAAATTCAGCTGCAGAAGAAAAGTCATGTTCTTATAGAGCAGATGTTCGCTCAGCATGGAAAGTGAATTAGCCTTTAACACAAATGCCCAGAAATACATCAGTGCTTTTTCCAAAAGCCCTGGTGTTAATGTTTTATGCTGAAAAATAATTTTTAAGATAAAGGATATTAAAAATGCAATGGAGGTAGCCACAGCTGGTTTTTTAAAACCGGTGTTAATTTTACCTCTTTCAAGTACGACGGTGCTTCCAATTCAGGCACTGGATTCATTCTCCAGTTCAGGGTGCAGAAAAGTGATTCATAATTTATTTGTTCGTTACTGTCTTCAAACCTGAAAATATAATTATAATATATAATTTGACTCAATTTACAGAGCCCAGGACCAAAATGTCAGCTTAAATGCTATCCAGGAAAACATAATGTCAGGTTAGGTTTTAATATCTGGTATTTTTCTTATTTCTTACTAGTTTTTTGAACTTTGTGAGCAGAGATCCCACACAGCTAATTCACCAGTGTCCCCAGCACCTGGAGTCATGCTGGCACTTAGTAGGTGCTCAGTAAAGATCTGCTGCAGTTGCCATAGAAACAAATGAGCTCATTATTCAGTAACTGAGACCATTTTGTTCAGAGTATTTGCAGGTCCTCTTAATTTAATATGGTTGGTACTACAGGTCAGTGAAACAAAACCACCTTGTGTTTCTTAAATTGCATGATTTTCTAAATTTTTAAGGGGAGCCTAGATTCAATGCATCTACTAAGATACTTTTAGGAAAAATAAAAGGTATCTTTATCATTTATTATGATGTAGCCATTAAAAGGGGTTATTTAGGGGTGCCTGGGTGGCTCAGTCGGTTAAGTGTCCGACTCTTGATTTCAGCTCAGATCGCGATCTCAGAGCTGTGAGATCGAGCCCTGCATTGGGCTCTGCCCTGCGTGTGGAGCCTGCTTAAGTTTCTCTCTCTTGCTCCCCCTCTGCCCCTCCCCACCCCTAAAAGAAAAAAAAGGGGGGGTGTTATTTAGATCCACGTATGCTGTCTAGGAAAAAATGTTCAGGATATATTGTTGAGCTGAAAGGAGGTTACAAAATAGTATGTAGAAATGTGATCTCACTTGAAGTATATATTTATATAAAAAGGCACAGGGGCACGTGGGTGGCTCAGTCAGTTAAACATCCGACTCTTCATCTAAGCTCTGATCTTGGTCTTAGGGTCATGAGATCAAGCCCCGTGTTGGGCTCCATGCTGGATGGGGAGCCCACTTAAAAAAAAAGAAAAAAAGAAAGGCATAGAAAAATTCTAGCAACAATACACTGAAGTATTAAAACAGCTATCTCTGGGAAGAGAGACTACTTTTTGCTTTTTGCTTTAGAGCTCTCTGTATCTGAAATGTTTTAAATTTATAAGAAAAAATACTAAGCCCATGTTTCACTTAAAAGAAAACACTGGCATAAATTTAACCTTAACCATAATAGAGTTTTGGCCATTAAGACCCAGTAATTTCAAACACAATTGTTGGAATGACCTAAACACAAAGTGAAATTCTTCTTAGTATAATACCTCAATGCCACCTAGTCTTAATTTCACCACGCTCTGTCAATTTTGAAAGCTAAACATATATTGGTCATGTCAGACCATTTTTTGAAGGACAAGATGAAGGTGTTGTTCCAAGCACCCTGCCAGAGTTCCTGCCCTGCTCAGGACCTCCAACTCAACAGTCCCCTTCCAACTGGCAAGTGAGGTGTACAAGATACTGTGGCAAGAATGAACAGGGGATAATTACTTAAAAGAAAACCTGGTGATAATAAACTTGGGAAAATAACATACTCATAAATAGTCAAAAGCCTCCCCACCCCACAGGAGTAAAGAAAATAATAGCTCATATTTATAAACTAATACAAATTAGCAGTAATAAGTTAAGTGTTACAAGATGAAGTCACATAGACTGGTCAATCTAAACAAAGTAGAATAAACAGAGTGATCAGAAGAGGAGAAAGAGAATTCGGTTCTTCTTTTGTGTACATTTTCTTTGGCTGAGGATTCTGGGATACAACTCCAATATGCTGCCCCCTACCACTGTTTATCCTCTGGATTTTGGCTCACTTGTCATTTGAACTCCTTGAAAGGACATGCTCTGTTTATGGAAATATTTGTAGCCAAAATGCTGGACCATTATGTCTTTTATTTGTGTGTGTTTTGGGAGAAGAACTAAAACTCAATCAATTAAAGATGTTTTGTAAGAAACTTTCCTCTAGCATGGAGTCTTGAAGACAAGTATTCCCTAATACTCTGAGTAGGAGCTGAGGTCAGAGAATGAGGTCACGTAGGGCCTTTGACTTTCATACGAAGGAAAACTAAGAGCCACTGGAGCATATTGTACACAGAGCAGTTATGGGATCTCAGTTATATCTTCTAAAGGTCACTCTCATGGATATATTGAGAAGAGAAAGCAGGAGCAGGGCCAAAGTGGTGAGGGTAGTTAGCTGTCTTCTGCAATGACCAGAGTAGGCATAATGGCGACCTAGATGGCAGTGGGGGCAGTGGAGGGCACTGAGGAGTAGTCAATTCTGAAAGATATTTTCAAAGATTTGTTTGTTTTAGAGAGAGAGCAAGCGGGGGAGGGGGTTGGGACAGAGGGTGAAGGAGAGAGAGAATCTCAAGCAGACTCCATGCAAAGTGCAGAGCCCAACATGGGGCTTGAGCTCATAACCTAGAGATCATGACCTGTGCCAAAACCAAGAGTCAGATACTCAACTGACTGAGCCACCCAGGTGCCCCACTTCTCAATATATTTTGAGTGTAGGGTTCCTGAAGGATTGTACGGAGTCAGAGAGACAGACAGATAGAGACAGAGAGAATGCACGGACTCGGAACAACTCCAAGGGTTTTGCTTGACCAACTGGAAAAATACAGCTGTCCTAACTGAGATAGGAAGGACTGTAGGGGCTACAGGTTAGGGGTAAACAAAATGAAGAGTTTTGTTTGGATATGTTACATTTTGATGGGAAGGGGGCAGCTGGACATAGGAGTCTGAAATTCAAGGAAGAGGTTGGACTTGAAGATAGAAATGTGGGAGCCACTAACACATAGATGATATTGAAAGCCACCAGACCAGGAGACTGGATGAGATCACCAATGAACCAAGTTTCTCTATCTGTTCCTACAGTACAGAATGTAATTGTCAGTAAATTCCCATTACAACAATTATAGGAGACACTTATTTAATTCTAGAAGTTTCAGAATTCAATTCTGAATTCACAAGTATAATATCCCAGTAATTTGGGAGCCAGTCAAAAGACTACCAAACAGACGTAGGGTCACATCAGACTCAGCCCCTGAATACAATGCACTCTCCAGTCCTGTGGGTTCTACCACCATAGCAGATCACCAATCTCTTTTTCTCCACCTCCTCTACTGCTCACTAATTTCAAGCCACCATCAACTCTCACCCAGGTTACAACGATAGCTTTGTAGTTTGGTCTTACTGCTTCTACTCTGACTTTTGCTGCAGACCCACCCTCCACCCAAATGAGCTTTCTAAAACACAAACCAGATCAATAACTTCCTTGCTTGGAACTCTCCAGTGGCTTCCCAATCCACAAGAACATAAGCTGAACTCCTTATCAGGATTGACAAAACCCTGAGTAACCTGGTCACTGCTGACTCCTCCAGTCTCATCTGAAAACTCTCTGTTTGCAACATTCCAGGTGTACTAGCCTTCTTGCTGTTCTCTGAGCATGCCAAGATTGCTCCTAGAAGTGCAAGGCATTTGCACCCTCTAGTTCTTTTGCCTGGAAAGTCTCCACTCAAACGTTGCTTCTTCAGAAAGGCCTTCCTGAAGTTCCTCT
>NW_019154107.1:24907375-24950131 GCF_002288905.1 Enhydra lutris kenyoni
TGAAGGATCAAGCCCCTTGCCAGGCTCTGTGCTCAGTGAAAGTCTGCTTCAGATTCTCTCCCCACTCTCCCTCTGGCTTGTTCTTGCACTCTCTCACCCTCTTTCTCTCTCTCAAATAAAATCTTAAGAAAAAAATTTTTTTTTCTGAGGAAAAATGAAAGATTTGATCTTTCCAAAGACCCAGAGTGAGGCTTCAAGGAAGAGTTGAGCTGATGTGGTGTAATTCTCCAAGTTTTTCTTTTCAGTTTTGTCTTAAAGGATCTCAGTGGATATGGAAATCCCTGCAAAAGGAGCAAAGGAGAAAAGAACAAAGAATCTTTCAATTAAAAGGGATAAAAGTAGCCAATCCTTCTTGGAAGAATTCTTCACTCTTGGGAAGTGGACAGAGTTGCAGTTAATCATGATGGATTGATCACAAATATATTTAACTCCCTTTCCCACAAAAATCTCACCAAGATGATAATGAAGGAATAAAAATAAGTAATAGCCCACAATGACAATGGTAGCTGGAAAAAAGACAACATTGGACAAGAATCTTCAGAATCTCTTGCACAATGAAAAGCCAACACAGGGCTTGTAACTGACTTGGCAGAACCGAGGAAGGGAAGCTAAACTCTAAATGTCCAGAGGCAGGGGCCACTTAGAGGGAAGCTAAACTCTAAATGTCCAGAGGCAGGGGCCACTTAGAGATTAGCCAGTGTAGCCCACAAAACTCCCGAGATGTGGAGAATGCAGACTGCAGGTTCCAACAGAGGCAGGGACATGGTGTGGGACTGAAAACAAGGGCTGTTTCAAAGCCTGAATAAAGCAATGGCAGCTGGAGCCCCAAGTAACTTCCTCTATACTGTCCTCTTCTACGGAAATTCAACTGAAAGAGCTTCAGTCAGGGGTGGGGCTGAAGCATAATGGAGGGCAGAGGAGAGCATTACACATTGAACTTGAGCCTCTCAGCCACTTTTCTTCCCCTTTCCCATTTCAAGAACACCAACAGCCATGCTTCAATGAACCTGCTTTCCCTCATTCCACCCTCCCTCCTATTCCAGCAGGAGAAGATAGGATTCTTCTCTTGATCCTCCGAATGGTCCCAGAAAAATCTCCAGATTCCAGCTTCTGGGGATACTGCATGAAAATAAAGGCTATGAGATGGACTTGTGCAATGAAACCCATGAATCCATAAGATCCACCCTGCAAAAGCTTCCAACATTAAAAAGAAGTCAAAATGGCCACAGGAAAAAAAAAGGAATCAGAAAAACAAATACAGTTCACGTTGCAGAAGGAAAGAGGAGAGATAAGAGTGATAAAGGATATCCATGAAAAAAGAACAGAAGACTACCAAAAAGGATCATTCAGACTAACATGTGTTCTTGGAATAAAACAAATCTGACAGTAGTAAATAGACCCAGTAGAAGAGGTAGAATATCATGTTGAGGAAATCCCTTAGTAAGTCTATCATAATGACAAATAGAAAATTGGGGAAAAAAGAGATCTAAATCTGGGATATCTAAAATCTTAATGACAGGAGTCCTCACAAGAGAAAAATGCAAATGGAGGGAGGAAATTACTACAAATTGACAGAAAGTTTCCTAGAACCAAAGGACAGAGTCTCCAGACCAGAAGGATCTGTAAAGTGTTAAATGCCCACAAGCCCAGACATACAAGACACCATTGGCAAAATTCCAGAACACCAGGAACAAAGAGAAGATCCTAAGGGCATCTAGAAGGAACAATAATGGGAACCAATAGTATGTTAAATTCTCAAGCACAGTAACAGGAAGTTAGTATTAGAATCCAAAAATGAGAAACAGGAATAGTAGTACATGCCTGCTATTTAAATGTCTATAGAGATAGCTACAAGGGATGAGAGAGGCTGCTTCCTGTGAATGGGTCTGGGAGGTGGGGAAGGATATGGCTGGAAACTACTCTTGCTGGAATAAACTTTTCAGAATTGAGTTTTTTTTTTTTTTTTACTATGAGCGTGTATCAGTTGGCTATAAATACAAATTTACAAAGCAGAAAAAGCAGATGAGAGACCTTGAAACGTGCTTTTCAAGGTGGTACAGTTGTACAAGTCAGACTTGGAAAGGAAGGCGTGCCACTAGTTGGGGCTTGCTGGTGAGGAATTAGTCTGCAGTCTTCCTCCCTGCTCCAAAGTTCTGTACACAGCTTCCTCCCCCAGACTGCTGATGGGGTGAGGTTTGTCACGCCCTCCTCTGCTATATAACATACATGAAATCTACTATATAATATTGTTTGATGAGGTAGAGAGAGAGAGAGGATACAAAGGAGAGCTCCAGTTCTAAAAACAGTCCAAGCTGGAGGCAGAGGAACCTGGGGGTGGCAGTTCAGAGATGCAGAGGGCTTGGCTGTAGGGGACTAGGTATGGGTAGGTCAGTGTTTACATTTACCACTGGATACCATCTCCCACAGTCACCTGTCATGGCGTCCTACCTGCCTCATGGCTACAGGTCATCGTTCGCCAAATCCTACCCAACCTTTCAAAATATTTTGGAAAGGCCTCTGAAAATGTATCTCCTTGCTTCGGGGTTATGCTGTGCTCCTGATCAAAAATATTAGCCTCCTGATTCTCCCCCTGAATCCTTTACTTTGCTCCTCTCCAAATGACATTTGGCTCTTGCTAAGACTCTGATCCATGGTCAAAGGATGAAGATTCGCCACTCTGGAAGTAATTCTCTTGAAAAGGCTGTGAAGGCAATTCCAAAGAAGAACTGTCTATGGCGACATTGTTGAAATCAGCGCACAGTCTTCCAGGGTGACTGCCCTAAAGGGCAGCACTAATTCTGGCTTTTAAGTGTTTCTCTGCTTGTTAAAAAGTCAGCCTCCTTACTTTAAAGTCCCAGCTCACAGTGCTAAAGTGTTTTCCTAAAACCTCCATAAATTCTTCTTTCCCTTTGATACTGGGGCAAGCCACCATTTCCTTCCCTACACAAACTAAGGGACATGTTTGTGGAGGAAGAGGGAGGGAAAATAATTTCTCTGGTTCCTCCTTCGAGAATCATGACCCCCAAGCACGCTTTTCAATGCCTTGCTAGGTAGGAGCTCTTAGAAATGAGGCAAATGTCTCATTTGACGGGTGCTTGTGTTCCCCCTCCCAAAAATGATGAATGGCCCCAAAACTACAGAAGCCATTTATCTCCTTGCCACAGGGAATAAAGCTGCTCTGCTTTATTTCCACCATCTGTGGAGGTATAAACCGTGTGGTGGCAGCTGTATGTGGCTGAAGAGTAACGTGGCTTCCCCCTCTGCTGCGAAGGCCATCTTGTAACATAGGGGAATGGGCTGGGATGCATGACTGGGGCTAGAAGGGAGGGCAGGCAGGGAAGACACATTTGTTTGTTTGTTTGTTTGTTTGTTTTTGAGAGAGAGGCAGGAGGGGCCAGGAGCAGAGGGGGAGGGAGAGAGAATTTTAAGCAGGCTCCACGCCCAGCACGAAGCCTGACTTGGGCCTCCATCTCCCAATCACAAGATCAGGACCTGAGCCAAAATCACAAGTCAGACGCTTAACTGACTGAGGCACTCAGGCGTCCCAGCAAAGACACACTTTTGATTCACGCCGTTGTGTTTGGTTTCCATGCATTACCCAGCGAACCCAGGGGAACACGCTGGAACACCTGGTGAGATTCTTAAAGAATGGACAGTTCAGAAAAAAAGTCAAGCTCCAGGCTGCTGCATCAGTTGGTCATACAAACCCAGAGCTGGCCAGGTGGCATGGCTCAAGTTATTAGTGAGGAGCTCCAGTCATGTCCGGACAGCCGGGCCTCTAAATTCCTGTTCTCATTCCAGCACACACCTTGGCGAGGCATGTCACAGCGGCCAAGTATGGAGCGTGCACAAGGTCGATGCTCTGTTGGTCCATGTGGATTTGGAATTTTTTTTTTTTCATTTCTTAAAAACTATGTATCACCTTATATTGGAAAACATAGGAAGCATCTGGGAGGTGGGGCTTCTCTCTGCGCACTTCCCGGGTCACCAAACACTGCCACAGTAGTGGCCACACTGCCTGACCCTTGTCCCTCGGCCCCACTGCCAGGTACTGCTGGGTGAAATCACCAGAGTCCAAATGATGCCTCTGGGGGGGATGGGGACGCAGGGGCTGAGGCTGGGGAGAGTATAACAAGATGATCTGAGAGCCCCATTAGCCCCGTTAACTTTTTCCATTTTAATGATATTTCTGGATGCGGCACCAGCTCTCTCGGGAGGTCAATTCGAAGGCATTCCATGGAGCCCAGAGCCAGCTGTGAAAGGCCAGCTTGGGGCAGAGCTGCTGGGGAAAGAGCTGTGCTTGAATTTCCAGTTGTTCCAAGTGCCGATTCACAAGGCCACAGTTAGGGAAGGAGGCTACCTCTTTACTCCCCCGTCCCACACAGAACACAGAATGGAATGACCTCAGAATACTCTCTACTTCCTAATGGTTTGAGAACCAGGATTTCTTGCTTATTAATACTTAGGAAATATTAACAATCCAAAATGAGGGCTCAGAGGGGTTGAGTCCATTTACAGTGATCACATGGGTGGGAGGCAGTAGAGCTGGAAGAGCTCAGAGGCAGATCTGGTGTATATCAAGCCCATGTTTTTCTCCCCTCCCTGCCCCCCAACTCCCCAGTGTACTAGCACAGGACAAGTGTCTGGGGCTGCAAAGGTGAATGAGACATAGCCCTGATTCCCAGGAGCTCGGACAGGGACAATGTAGGGAGTGCCCATCCTGTTAGAGACTCATCTTGGTCCTCTGCAAGGTCCCTCAGTGACAGAGCCTCTTTATACATCAGGGTCCGCACTTACAAGCTGGGGAATCGTGTCTAGCCTCAACTAGAACATTCCCTTCCATATGCTCAAGGGTTTACAAAATATCCCAGGGCCCTTGGCACTATGTCAATATGGAGTGTCAGTCCCCCTATGGATGGATTACCCATTACTACTACCACTTAGAACATTTAAGTTGGATGCCCTGTGCAGTAGTGAAAGAAATTTGACTGGTAAGTACAGTGAGTTCAGACCAGCTTCCACAACACAAACTGGTGGGGGGCTGAGGTAACCAGAGGTGTAAAGATTCTGAAGTCCTGCTCTTAACTTGAGTTGTGCTAATAAGGAAAAGACCTAATGGAATCCCAAGAAAAATGGAAAGGCAGTAGAGGGAACTCTTCCTAGCGAGATGCAGCGCTAGGCAAAATACATACATGACAATCACTGTGTGGAAGACATCGGCCAACTCTTTGGCCACACTGTTTTCCGTCTCCTGATTTCAGTTCACACAGCAGGGCTAGCCAGCTGCTTAACAGCTGCCCAGCTACATCCCGCGGCAGGTAACACTGCCCCTGGGCAGAGCGTGCACTGAACCAAAACAATAAACTCCAGGCCTGCCTCCCACCGGAGACGGCAGACGTCAGAGGGGCTCTGGCTCAGCGTGCCACAGGAGGGCTGTGCAGAAGGAGAGTCTGGTCAAGGCTCTGGAAAGCCCTGCGGAGTCTGTGGGGAACAATAAGAATGCAGAATCTAAATGTGAGCTGCAGGCTGATGGGTCCATTAGGAATTAGGGGCGTCTTTGAAAGGAATCTGCGGAGATGATGCAAAACACCAAGCATGTGACCCACATCGTGGCGGGGCATACTGGAGGGAGAAGGGACTGGGAATGAGACATTTTCTAATCTGACTAGTCTGAAGCTTCCCCTCAGTGAGGAGCAGGGTCACTGCACAATTAGAGGCAGAGTTAGACTGAACAGAGCCTGCTTAGCAACTCAGGGGGATGACCTCCACAAAGCTACATGGGGCTTGGAGGCGGACACGCGCTGAGCCTGGGATGTCTCCGAAGCGAATCACGGAATGGCCTTTCTGCCTTTCATGTCAAATCGTAAAGGCAAAGACGAAACAGTCTGCTGAGAAAAGGAGAGGATGAGGACTTGGTGGCCTCGGTGTTAGAGAGGAAACATCTAGGTCCTCCAGAGGCCAGGCTCCCACATCACTGGACTTTCCAGGACAACACAACCCTGGGGCCATAAGAGATAATCTAATAAATATCCACAGCTTCCTGACTGGAGACGCTTAATGTGCGAAACGCCTTCAGATCCAAATGTTTGAAAACAAGGCTTCCTCTGTGTAGAAGGACACAAGTTTCTTCCAGTTCATTTCTAAGTCAGGGTGTGTGGTCTGTGGTCCCTGACTTCAACTTCTCTCCTAGGCCCCAATCACCACCTAGTACCAGGTGCTGCGCTGGGTACTTTATAGACGTTATCTTAAGTCACCCTCAGAACTTCCAGGAAGGAGGTATTATATCATTTCAGAGGTAAGGAATTGGAGGGTTGGGCAGGTCAGTCACAGCTTTTCTCAGAAGACTGGGCGACTTTGGGCAAAACACCTCATCTCCCTAAACCTCAGCCTCCTCAGGTGAGGCAAGATGATATGAGTTGTAACTCATAAAGTAGTTCTCACAAAGCAACTGAGGTGAGGTCTTCTGTGAATGACGACAATGCCTAGAACATAGTCCAAAATGTCAGACTTACCAAGATAAGTGAGTCAGAGGCGGGGCTGGGGATAATGTCATAGAAGCCAAAAACGATGACCAGAGTCTGCATATCTATGAGGGTGGTGCCAGAAGTCAAAAGTAAACGTTCAACAGGAGGGCCCAGTGCTTTAGAAAGCAGTTCACTGTGCTTTCCTTTTGCAACATCACAAAGTTCACACTTTACATCTGGTGTTCTAGTAGGACAGAGCCCTGTGTGATAACACTAGGCCCTCTTCCTGCATGTCTTTAGCCAGCAGGAACTACTGCTTTGAAAAACCAGTCCTGAATTTTAGATCTAATACCCTCATAACCAATGAAGTTAGATATCTTCATTTTGTCCCAGGAACCTGTGTATACATATGTGTGTGTGTGTGTCTTAACACTAAAAAGATAAAATAGCAATTCATAGTAGGCTAACATTCAAAATCATGCCCAGCTTTTCCTTTTGTAACACTTAAATGGAGATGTGTTATCAATAACATAATCAAAGCAGTCAAGGGTAAATCAAGGATATTTAAAGGTCAATGTACAACCAGGAATAGTTCCCCCAAACAAAAATATGCAGGACAAACCCCCTGAGGGTTGGAGCTCTTGCTTACCCAGAGAGTATGGATGCCAGAAGATCATCGGTCAAAGGTAACCTGGAGGACTTGCACAGCCTTCTGATGTATTTGCTGGGTAATACTTTTTTTCTGCATTAAAACAAAGTAAACAGGTCTTTCTATATTTTGTGTCTCTTGAGTCACAATTACATGCTATAGGAAAGAAAATACAGATGTGTCCTTAAAGTCTGCACATGAAAATGAGTACGAAAATTGGTACTGGAACTCACAGTAAGGAAAAACAGTCATATTGCTTTTCACCGACTTTTTCCATTTCAGAAGTGACCAGATTCTGTCCTTCCAAAGGCCTTTCCATCAAGATTCAGACTCTCGGTTGGTGATAGTACAGCACTTTAAGGGTGCAGCCACGAGAGTTGCTCTAAGTAATCGATCTGCCTTCTTGACCACTAGTCAAAACTGGTTCTGATATTTGAAAACATCTCTTAATTTGACAGGCATCTAGAGCCTCCAACGCAAGTATTATATGACTTGAGGGTGTTTTTCGAGTCTTTTCCTTGGACCCAAACCTTGTAACCTTGAGGCCCCAGTTGGGGCTTTAACATTCACCTCAATTTTGTCAGATGGTTTCTCCAGAGCAGCTCAACAGCCATTTTCCCCAGCCTGCCAGGGGCACAGAAATGCTTGTCCAATGTTCTCATTCAGCCAGTGTTCCCAGGCACCAGGCAAAATCAGAACCAGTAAGAAGGAAAGAGAGCTGCTTTATGCACACTGAGTTTACAAGATGATGGGAGAATGTTTGTGTCTAGAACTGAAGCCTGTCAGATCTGGAAGAACCTCAGAGCTGTCTGATCAAGGAGCCCCATCATTCCCAGGAGGTGTTCCTTTAGTAAAGGAGGGTCACACTTCTCACCCTGGGCAAGGGGTACCACCAGAGTGGAAGGCAGGGCTGGGGTCATGCAAAGCTCAGGCCATACAGCCTCGGGAGGCTCCAGAAAGTTTTAAAAGATTCAAGGAAAAATACCACCTTTACAAAAACTCAACAACTATGTGTTATGGATTAGGCAAAACAATCATGTTCAACATTAAGATAAACTATAGGTCTTTAAAGATATTTAGGGGAGGCAAGCTGGCCACTTGGGTACAAACTTCGGGTCTGGGGGTGATGGGAGGGGTCATGGGGCAAAGAAACATCAGTGGTTCATAGTAGGAAAACTAGAGGCTAGAGTTAGGAGTAAGATTTTCTAACTCCTGGTGAATATTTCCCCCCAGAGTATCAAGTCTGTGGGTAAGATGAATACCAAAACTTATTAAGATGGGGCTCCAGTTTATAAAAATGATTTAATAAAGAGTAATAGAAACATGGCAAATGTACTAGAAATTGATTATGCTGAGCTTCCATATTTTCAAGAAGAAATAATTTCAAAGAAATTCTAAATAAAGTTTACTTGTAAATTCCCTGTGTTCTGTATTAGCAAAGACACATTTATAAATCCCGGTGATCACAAACTAATGTAAGAAAAGATATTTCAGGATTAAACCTTCTAACATCTGGATTTACTATGCTTCAGTTGAAAGCCTCTAGAAACCAATTAAAAGGAAATGGAAAGGGGCATCTTATCTTTTTGAAGATACAAGGGCCTTCCCTATTCCATCAACAAACAAAGCCTCACCATCATGATGAAATATCAGTACCAAATACCTCCCCAAAATGATTTAAAGTACATTTGGAAAAAAAAAAATGAGTGCTGTGTACAACCCAGACTTAAAAAAAAAAAAGAAAATTTTTAATCATTTTGGCAATTTCTGTAAGAATGTTGCTGGGATTTTTGTGATAACCATGTTTTATTGATACCAATGTGAGTAAAGTTGACATTTTAGCAAAAAAAAAAAAAAAATCAAAACTAGTTTTGTAATAATACTTAGGCATTTTCCACTGGGTGGACGTTTGTACTAATGGTACAAAAACACCGGTGGGTAAAATTGCTGGAATCAAGACAGTGACACCAAATTAAATTCATCACCACAGTTTTTCTCTAAAAAAAAGCCAGGTCCACGTAAGCCCTTCGCTTCATTGTTGAAGCAGTAACAATACTGACCTTATTAAATATCAACCCTTGAGTGCACAACTTTTTAATATTCTGTGTGATAAAAATAAAGTTTGTTTAAAAAAAAATAAAGTACATTTGGTCTATAGTGGAGTATAGTGGGACATCTCACTGTTCTTTTTGCCCTACTGGATAAAATATAAATTCCTTCATTACTCAGGTCTGCAGAACTTTACATGATTTACTGAAATTGATAAAATGAAAGCTTACTTTTCTCGGTCTTGGTATACACAAATAGCATTGAGTCTTTCAAAATTCTCAAAAGCTTTTTTCTTGAGCTGTTCATGGGCCCGTGCAATTAGGACATTCATATCAGGCCTCGTGTCCTCGGGCACCTGGTAGTGACGGGCAAGGGTTATAACTTCATGGTCTGTGAGTTTCCCAACAGTCAGACTCATTATGATGTCTCTGTAAAGAAAATGAGAAATTGCTCATGAAATTACATCTAAGAACACTTCACTCTCTTTCTATTAAAAATGTCTAAATTCCAGGGCACTTGGGTGGCTCATTGGTTAAGTGTCTGTCTTCAGCTCAGGTCATTTCTTCAGGTCCTGGGACTGAGCCCCATGTCGGGTTCCCGGCTCAGCATGGAGTCTGCTTCTCCATCTCCCTCTGCCTTTCCTCCTGCTTATACTCTATCTCTCCCTCAAATGCATAAATAAAATCTTTTAAGAAAACAATCCAAATTCCATTTTGTAAAACTTTTATCAACTGCATAGAGGACAGATGACTATTTTCCTTTAATTTAATTGCTACTTCACTTAGGAGTAGTAGGAAAATACCAGGGCTAGAAGGGAAAACCATAAGCACTATAGTTTCTAAATAAAATGGCATCTTGCCCAGAGTCAAACTTCTACCAGATAAGAGCCTGTAACCGGACAGTAAGTCTTTTAAAGTCCTTGAATGGTCAAAAAACCTGTCACCAGACACATGATTTCATTCAATGCCTATTAATCTTACTTTACACAGAATAGTAACAGACTTGGGGTTCTGGCTTCCCATGGTATAAAATTTATAAATCAGCACGTTTGGAAAGTCTTTTTGAGTTGGAGAATGCAATCAGAAACATTTATGCAGTTAAAATCTAAGACTGACACACCCTGCCAGTGAGGAAAAAGTGAGAGAAGAGAGTAAAAAGTGAAGAGTTGTGTAGAGCAATCGTTGTCTGAGTCTTACGAAGGCAAATGGAACAAAAATTATGTGGCAGAGAAAAAAAAAAAAAAAAAAGACAGCAATGACACATTAACAACGAGGACTCAAAACCTAACAAATTCGTGGGACTGTTTTCAATACAGTCTCTATATCAAAGTGATAAACCATGCAGCATGAGTAAGAAAGAAGGACATCAAAATAGTTAAAATAGCAACTGTTGCAGTGGTTACCTGAATAAGCTTCCACCATTGAGAAACTCTATTTACGGAGAGTAATTCAGTTCCCAAGAATCCCAGCTAAGTGACCAAAGACAAGATTTTATTTTCTCTTTGGCTATAGACTTGTCTTTTGGAATAATGGCTTTTAGTGCTTTTATGTATTTCTTGTCATTATCACGATCATTGAAGATCTCTGAGCTCTCCTAGTCAAGAATTTCCTTAGCATGTAGGAAAACCCATGGCTATGATGTTGACATATCTGAAGAAATTGCATTTCACCTATATCCACTTCTTAGGGTTTCTGGGTTTTTTTTGTTTTGTTTTCCTTTTGTTTATTTATTTTTTTAAATGGGAAATCAAGACCAACCAAATTCAAACAAGAGGATCCCACAATTGCATCAGGTCGGTTTGGATCAGACCATCAATCACCAATATTAGCTGGGGGTTCCCTGTGTAGGAAACACTGTATAGTCACTTGGGCATCTGAGCTTTTCAGAGTCTCTAACCTATTACAGGCATCCCGGCACACACAGATGAGCTCCCAATGCCATACACCAGGAGGGTTGCTTGAGTGAATTGAGTAATAATAATAACCCTTGCCTTTCAGGGAGTACTAGCTGGGTGCCAGTTGCTGTGCTGCTAGGGACTTCTGGCACAGATCATCTCATTTGGCCTACAGGATAAGGACTATTATTTTTTTTAAGATTTTATTTATTTGATATAGAGAGAGAGTGCGAGCACGCAAGCAGGGTCAACAGCAGAGGGAGAAGTAGGCTCTCAGCTAAGCAGGGAGCCTGATGCATGGCTTAATCCCAGGACCCCGGGATCATGACCTGAGCCAAAGGCAGACACTTAACCAACTGAGCCACCCAGGCGCCCTGATAGGGACCACTATTATCATCCCCGTTTTATAGATGAGAACACAGAGGCACTGAGTATGCCCAACCTCCCGAAAGCCAGAATGAGAACCCCTGCAGTCTGGCTCCAAGCCCGTGCGCTCACATACTCTTCTGTCCCTCTTCTGTTGGAACACAGAAGACAGAATGAGTGGATAGAGTGGGGCTCAGTCAGGGCAAGTTGCCTAAAGGTTGTAGGTTTTGAGCTGTTTGTTTACAGACCTCTATTCCCTTTATTGCCTATGACCTCTGCTTTGAGAGCTATCATTGATCAGCATAAACAGGTAATAGAAAATAATTTCAGAAACCCTGAGTCACCAACCATGAGAAAGGACTAAGCGACCACAGAGGAACCACTTCATGAAAGCCCCAGGCTCATTTAGAACACTGGTCATGGAAAAATCAGTCATGACACGTGCATAAAATGGAACGCTATGCAACCATGAAGAGTATGTTATTGATTGGTATTTACTGGCATGAGAGGTACCCATGCTATATTGATAAATTCAGTTTCAGGATTCCCACTGGAACTGAAGGTACTAGTACCCCTATATTCATAAGTGAAACAGGGGAGGGGGATTAAGGAGGGCACTTGTGATAAGCACCAGGTGATATAAGAAAGGACTGGATTGCTATTGTCCACCTGAAACTAATATGACACTGTATGTTAACTGGAATTTTTTTTAAAGATTTTATTTATTTATTTGAGAGACAGCAAGAGCAAGCGAGAGAGGGAGAGAAGGCGAGAGGGGCAGAGGGAGAGGGAGAAGGAAACTCCCCATTAAGCAGGGAGCCCAATGTGGGACTCGATCCCAGGACCCTGGGATCACAACCTGAGCCAAAGGCAGATGCTTAACCCACTGAGCCACCCAGGCACCCAACTAACTGGAATTTAAATACAAACTTTAAAAAAAAGACAAAGGAAACATGCCAAATATCTGTATTATCCCTGATCTCTGAGATTTCTTTATACAGACACACGTGTATATATGAGAGTTTCTGTTCTTTCTGAACTTCTGTAATAAACAACTATTATTTTCACTGTCATCATTAAAAAAAAAAAAACCCTTTGAGAGCTTTTTCCTTTTGAGGCTAGAAACAGTGTGAAGAAGGACAAGTGGTACACTTGCAAAGACAAGGGACAAGAACATGGGCAGCATTAACTAGAAACTTCCCACCTACCTTTCACTAAACTTATTCTAGCACCCCAAGGTCATAAAAGTTTATTTTTCCTTTTCAGTGGATAAGCTTAAATTGTCCTGGCCTCATTGCGGTTCAAGTTTCTATCTGCTAGATCTCTGCAGGTTTGGGTTTTAAACAGCTCAGTAACCGCCCCACTTCCAATGTCTTTAATGTGAAGGTTTCAAACAAGCTGCCCCAGACTTAAAATGGCCCCTAGTCACACGGGACACCAGGGGCCCTGGGGTGGATGTTGGTGTGGCAGTTGTGCCCACTGTCCCCACGTGAGGCAGGGTCCCAGGACTGGGGACCCCAACCAGGAAGTGGAAGACTTGTCCTGCAGAGCTCAAGTGGCCGCCATTACTCTGCCCTGCCTTTGCCATGTGCCCCCTTCTTTAGGAGTCAAACTTGAATGGGCTTCACCAAGAACAAGGGATCTTCTCACCCCGCCTTATTTTGGATTGTGGTAAAAACAGCCGGAACATACAACGTACCGCCGGTTGCATTTAACACATTCACAGTGCTGGGCAACTGCCACATCTGTCTCTTACAAAACATTTTCATTACTTTCCTTTCTTCCTTCTTCTCTGCCCTCTCCCCACCTGGCAACCACTAATCTGTTTACCATCTCTGCAGATTGGTGGTTCTGGATATTTCCTAGAAAAGGAATCATGGAGAAGTGTCTTTTGTGTCTGGCTTTTTCTGCTTGGCACAATGTTTTCGCGCTCACATCCAGGCTGTATCAGTACTTCATTCCTCTTTGGGCCTGAGTTATATTCCATTGTATGAATGTGCCACATTTGGGGTATCTCTTGTGCATCGATGGACGTTTGCGTTGTTTCCACCCTTGGGCTCTTGTGAATAGTGCTGCTGTGAACATTCATGTACAAGTTTGAGTTTGGATGCCTGTTTTCAATTTTGGGGGTGTATCCATTCAGGAGTAAAACTGCTGGGTCACTTAGGAATTCTGTATTTAACCTAGTGAGGACCCACCACACGGTTTTCTGCATATTCTATTTTTGCTAGCAACAGTCACAAAAACAAAGATCCAACTTCCATCACACATAGCCTTTCCTCACTTAAACCTTCAAAGTGAACCTGAAATATGACCTGAGAGCAAAGTCTGATCTTAGTGCTTCCTGCCCCTTCATTTAAGGGAAATGAAAATTCATTTTAAAAGGAGCTTTCAGGGGTGCCTGGGTGGCTCAGTGGGTTAAATAAAGCCTCTGCCTTCGGCTCAGGTCATGACCCCAGGGTCCTGGGATTGAGCCCCACATCGGGCTCTCTGCTCAGCAGGGAGCCTGCTTCCCTTCCTCTCTCTCTGCCTGCCTCTCTGCCTACTTGTGATCTCTCTCTGTCAAATAAATAAATAAAATCTTAAAAAAAAAAGGAGCTCTCATTGTACTTATCTGGTGTTCTGTGATTACTAGTGCTGATCTTAAAAACTCAAAATGGCAATCATCTTTGCCTTTACTCAGCATTGTACTATGTTCCTGGCAATAATATTTTATATGGATCATCACAGTATTATTTGGTTAATCCTTTAAGGGATGATGCCATGATTTTCTCTTAGTTTTTGTAACTAAAGTCATAAGAGTCAAAAAATAATGCCAAACTGCTCGAGGGTATTGAAGTAACCAGGCAGAATTCTGACACATGAAATGCTAAGCAGTTTTACAAGATATAATTCCATTAAAGTCACCCACTCAAGTAACAGTGAATAAAAACTTCAGTTTAAAGCTCTGAATCTCAGGGTATTTCCTTATACGTTGAATCGGTAAAGTCTAAACAAGAACTTTCCTACCAACTTAAAAAAAAATTAGCTTCAACGTAAACAAGGGCTCAAGAATTGAAGCTCTATGCTGTAAGGCTTATAAGAAAATCTGGTTCAGCCTAAATTAAACCAAGCAGCAATTTTGATGACAATTTACTAATCAGAAGCCAGACATACATGCTCATGTTCTACAGTCCCTCAGGTTTTCTCTTATAAACTGTGGGCCTGAGCTGCCCACGCAGAAGAGAAAACCCTGCCTTTCCGTCACTGACATCCCAGCCCACCATACTGTTGGACCAGTGTGTTGCCAGACAGTGAGTGGAAGGTGGTAGAAACAGCTGGTAGAGTAAGTGTCAGAGGAAGGAGAGACGGTGAGATGCTTCAAAGTGGGACCAGGACAAATGTCTGACCAAATGGATTTTGCTACCAGCCTAACCGTACTTCAAAACCATTTATGTTCTCATTGGAGAAAAAGGTCATGATATATGGTCACTTCATCTGGACATTGTCCAGATGGGAGTACATTTATAGACTTAGGGTATAAATGGTGTCCTCTTGGAGTTGTGTGACATGGTAGCCTTGCCAGAGAAGCCAAAGAACCTCAGAGAAAAGGGAAACATGAGGTCAAGTCCAGACTAAGAAAATCACCTACTCCAGCCTGGGTCATAAACCTCTTTGCAATTGGGAGGTGCAGTTGTGGTTTAATGGGAAAAGTATGAGCTTTTGAATTACATAGACCCAGATTAAAATTCCAGCCCCACTAATTAACACATAATAACTTTGGTAAATTACCTAACTTCTCCCAAGTTCTGTTTCTTACCTGTGAAACTGGACAAGACCATTGGCTTCATTGGTCATGTCATACCTCTGTTTAAAACCCTCTGAGGGGCTTGCCATCTCTCCTGAAGTAGAACCCAAAAGTCTCATTATGTGATGTCTGATGAGATGTCCCCTTTTCTATCTTTTGGGCCTCATCCCCTTTCCCTCTTACCTGCCATACTGCACTCCTTGCTTTTCCTCAAACAAGCCAGGTACATTGTAGCTTTAAGGTCTCCACACTTGTTGCTCCCTCTACCTAAAAGGCTCTTCCCCAAGACAGTTCCATGATTTGGTCCTTTACCTCCTGTAGGGCATCTTCACATCTGCTTGGGTGTCATCTTCTCCATGAGGCCTTCTCTGACCATTCTTTTAAAAACTGTGACCCCCTCCCTCCACAAATCTGGCATTCCCTAACCCTTTCTCTGCTTTCTTTTCCTCAGTAGCATTCATCATATGCCAACCTGGTATACCATTTACCTTCTTATTCCATATATCGTCTTTGTCCCCCAACTAGAACATAAGCTCTACAGAGGACAGGACTATTTTGTTCATGGCTGAATCTCCAACACTTTAAAGAGCTCCTGGAACATAGTAATATTTCTATAGTAAGTAGTTGGCTGAATAAATGAAAACCAAGGGTTAAGTTAGCAAGGTATAAAAAAACATTTAGCATTAGTGCCTGGAACCCTGAATGCCCAATAAATGATAACAATTTGTATTTCTCTCATAATCCCACAATGGAGATAGTTTCAAGTTATATTGAACTGAACGAGTTACTTCTCCAAAGCAAGTTTATCTTAGAAGAATGTGAAATGTTTCTGATGACTAAAGTCACAGAATTCATCTGCAGAATGTAAAAGGAACATGGTACACTTGTTTTAATTAGTCATAGTCAGGATTGAGTCTGAAGTGATAAAGTAACTGAGTTCCAGGTGTGCCTTTTTTTAGATAATGTATATATTTGAGAAACTGCACAACTGCTTAATTCTTAGAAATCAAATTAGGCACCCCTTTCTACCCTGTTACATACAAAGATGCTCTATCCTCCTCTTGGTCATTTTTTAAATTGACAATGGCACCTAACATTTTAACTTTAAATTCCTCTGATTCCTGTCAAGCTCTTAATGACAAGCAAGCACCATGGACTCTGAAATAAGTCCTCTGGAAACTAAAGAATCTTTTGACAGTATCATAATTACTGCCAAATTCATCTGCATTGTAAATTGATTTTTTTATATGTTTTCTCCAAAACTAAAGTACATCTGCATTGAAAATCACTGACCCTGTTTTCTTATTCCAACTGAAAGCAGGCTTCTAGTTTTCTCTCTATTGCTCTTCTAATCTTCATTTCACATCAAATACTATGGCTTTTCCTGTTTTGACATGTAGTGGAATGTACATGGTAATTTTGATTTATTTAGTTTGAAATTCAGTATGTCTTGGTGCACTCAACTCTGGGGCTGTTTAAGTGTAGCCAAACAAAAAATGAAACATTCTCATGTTGTTAAGAGCAATTGCTGTGGATTATTAACAATATTCCTCATAGAGGTGCAATTTGAGAAACCCTTAAAGGCCACTCCTCTATCATTCTTCTACAATCTGGCACAATACCATTCAATTAACATTGAAAGAGGCTAGGACAACAGTGTTTTTTGTTTCTTAAATTATGTCAAGATTTTTTGGTAGCAGCAAATGAAAAGTGTAGATGATGGTGCCTAACTTGCAATGTGGGCAGAAAGGAATGAATATTCATTTCATTTATAAGCAAAGCTATTCATTTTCTAGCACCTTCCTTTTGGCTAACACCCATCCTGTGTTCAAGGATAATTTGTCTCCAAGCCAACCTCGCTTGTTTGGCTTTTTGTTTTTAACTCTTTCTCACTGGTTGCTAGATGTTTTAGAGGCCATCCTAGTCCCTGCGACAATGGGCAGGGGCAAGGAGTGAGGACCTTACATGGAAGGCCACCCCCATAGAAGCCCACAGGTATTTATTGATTGAACAATGAGCTCAACAAGACTAGGTCTGTGCCCTCCAGGTGTTTACAATCAATTTAGTAACTCAGGACTTACTAATATCAAAACATATCAAATAGAATACAATCAGTCCTAATTCTTCCCAAACACACACTCTAAAATATAGAATTTATTGGCTTTACTCCATTATAAAAGGAACACATCTAAATATAGAGAATTTGGTCAGTAATAAAAGCAAGAAAAAAAGCCAAACAAATTCCTACTGCCCAAACAAAACCAAGTAAGTAAACATTTTGGTATACTTCCTTGCAGTCTCTTTTCTATGCGTGGGTATTTGTCTTTTCTTTTTCTTAATATCTGTGAACATATTTTATGGCCTTTTTTTTCATTTAACTAATACATTCCTTGTTATCACATATTCTTCTGAAACAAAAATGCTAAACCACCCCATTGGATATTTTGGGGGTTTTTCTCAAATTTTTATATAAGTAATGTCATAATTAACATCTTCATGTGTAAACACTTGTCTGTATTTAAAATGATTTCCCTTTGACCACAGAGGAAGGAAGAGACTGGCTGTCTTGTGGTAAAGGGTAAGGAATGGGCACCAGAGACAGAAGCAGTGACCTTTTTTTTTTTGGCTTGCTTACTCACAAAATAATTTTGAAAAAACTATGTACCCTCCTCACATATTTTTTAGTTGACATCTAAAGTAATTTTTTTCTCTTTAAAAATATAAATAAATATATAAGTAAAATAATTTACTTTGGATAGTGTCCCAGAAGTACAATCAGGTGAGCAAAAAAAAAGGACATTTTAAAAAATCTTGATACATGGCATTAAGTTGCTTTCACTCTCACACCAGCAATGAGAGAAAGTCCATGGGAATAGATATTATTATTTTTAAAAGTGTTCCCTAATTCCACAGGTAAAAATGATGTCTCATTTTAATTCATAATGATTTGATTACTAATAAACTTGACCATCTCTTATTTGCTAAGAAATTATCTATCTCCCATTGTGTTCTGTCTGAACATGTCCTTAACTATGGATTTATTCATTCACTTGACAAAAGCTAATTGAGTACTTAATCCACGTCAGGCAACATCAACTGATAGAGAATAAGAGAGGAATGAACTAGATTCAATTCCCACCCCTCAGTGACTGCACCCTAGAGTTCTTCACCAACCAAAAGGAAAACCAAGTCAACAAAGTAAAAAATGTAGGGGGGGGGTGTTGCAATAAAGATATGTCTAGAAGCTTAGAGGGAGTACCCCCACATCCAGTCTGGCATGTATATACATGTAGGGGGAAATAAGGAAGGCTTCATAACAGAGATGGTAATGGAGCAGAGCCTGATGATGAATGACAATTTACCAGTCACAGAAGTAGGGCAAGGAGGGGAAGGAGCTTGGAGGAATGGGAGAAAGAACGGTATCCTTAAAGGTTCAAGGAGAACAAGAGGATAGTACATCTGAGGAGCTATACAAAGACTCGACAATAGGAGCTCACATTTACCAAGGGCTTAGCGCTAGTGTTCAGATGGTTGAACTGTACTGTGTTGTCAGATTGGGTAAGGTGGTTAACTATAGGGGGCGCCTAAATGGCTCAGTTGTTAAGCATCTACCTTCGGCTTGGGTCATGATCCTAGGGTCCTGGGATTGAGCCCTGCCTCAGGATCCCTGCTCAATGGGAAGCCTGCTTCTCGCTCTCCCACTTCCTCTGCTTGGGCTCCCTCTCTGTCTCTTTCTGTCAAATAAATAAATAAAATCTTTAAAAAAGAAAAAAAAAGGTGGTTAACTGTATATTCATGTTTATGCATGAAGGCGTCCATTAATCCAACTATTTCATAAACAGGAACTCATCTCTCCCACAGAAACCCTTTAAGCAGGAACTTTGATTATCCCCATTTTTTTTTTGAAGATTATTTATTTCAGAGAGAGATAGCATGAGGGATGGGGGCAAAGGGAGAGGAAGGAGGAGACTTCCTGTTGAACAGGGAGCCCTCCTCGGAGCTCCATCCCAGGACCCAGATATCATGACCTGAGCAGAAGGCAGATGCTTAACTTACTAAGCCACCCAGACATTCCTGATTATCTCCATTTTATGGATGAGAAACTAAGGCCCAGAGAGATTCAGCAAACTGCCCAAGGGCATACAGTTAGTAAGTGCTAAAGCCAAGATATGAACCCAGATGGTCAGGATTCTTGGGATAACTAGAACACAAGGAAGTGGAACAAGGGGTTAGAGAGCTGGCAGGTGGGGTCCAATCACGAAAGGCACATGAGGTGCCATGTTAGGGCATCTGGGTTTTCTTCTGCAGGTGAAAGGAATCTCCTGAGTGTTGAACAAGAGGGCAACAGAGAGTTGGATGTCAGAGCACACAGAAAGCAATGTGAGGGTTGGCACACCAGTGAGGGCTGCTGGTGCAGGGGTGATGGGGCAAGAGGATGGAGCCGAGGATGGGCTCCAGGTCTCTTGCTGAGACAAGGCCATCACGAAAGCTAGCTTTGAAGAGCAGGGGGGACACCTTTTCTACTGAGATGAGAAAGGAAGAATGCCAAGTTATGGATGCAGGGACATGGAGGAGGTCTGTATCTCGGGAGGGACCTCTACAGTCTCTGTTAACCTGGAGATGAGGTTTTGTACCATGAGTGGGAGGAAACTGGTGAAAGGAGAGAACGTTTGAAACATCCATTGGAGGGAATGGCAAAAGGCATATCTGAGTCTCGACCCACCCTTAACAGCTCACTGATCCATCAATTGCCCAGTTTGTCATCTGTGTCTTTGCTTTCTTGGTCCCTATTGGCCCTCTCCCTTTGCCTTTATAGACATGATCATGTCTCTCCCAATTTAAAATAGCAGCAAAACTGAACCTTTGACTTTCTGTGTAGCTAAATGACACCCATCAGCCTGGCAGAACAGCCTCCCACAGCAGCCTTGTGACCGCAGGGAGCCACAGCAGTGGTGTTTGACAATGGTCTCATCTTCGTTGGATGATGTAACCCTCCTGGGGTTCCTGGACAACTAAGGGGGAAGGGGTAGAGAGAGGTCTCAGGGGGAATACACTGGTATATTCCTCAAGAGGAATTCCTGGTAATATGGCCCATGAGACCTCAAGAAATTAAATGGGAAAGTGAAAAAGAGCTGTGATCATAGGCCAACCCTGGGCAGGTGGAACGTGTCCTAACAGTTCTAACGGTGATCAGGGAGTTTACACTGATGGTCAAGACTTCTCTTGGACTCATTTTCCCTGTCATCTTATTTTTTAGTTTCGGTTTTTCATGTATAACATCTGTTGCTATTTGTCCTTTGCAATGAAGACTGTACTAACTTTGCTCTTCAGTTCTGCAAATTTTTTTTTCTAAAAAGGAACACTGTGCTTGTCTATAAATTTTTTTTCTTAATAATAGGGTTTAATTTCAGAAATGAATGTGTCACGGTACAATTTCAAAAAGTACAAGAATCTCTTCACTGCTCCAATCTCCAGTCCCATTCCCCAGAATTCCTTTTTTATCCCCCAGCTTTACTGAGGTATAACTGACAGACAAAATTATATATATTGAAGGTATACAACATGTTGATTTCATATACATATGCATTGTGAAATGATTAGATTCTACCATTCTATCTTGGTGAAGTTGAAACTGCCCTAAAATATTTTAATCTTAGATCTACCTAAGTTCCAAAGATAAGGATGAAATATAAGATTTTACTCTCAAGATGGAATGTTTAGAATTCAGCCCTTTGGGGCACCTGGGTGGCTCAGTGGGTTAAAGCCTCTGCCTTCAGCTCAGGTCATGATCCCAGGGTCCTGGAATCGAGCCCCGCATCGGGCTCTCTGCTCAGCAGGGAGCCTGCTTCCTCCTCTCTCTCTGCCTGCCTCTCTGCCTATTTGTGATCTCAGTCTGTCAAATAAATAAATGAAATCTTAAAAAAAGAAAAAGAATTCAGCCCTTTGTTTCCCCACTCTGTCTTGCTAAGACTTGGCTATTTTGTCTGTGGCATAATCCATGTCATCATCCTTTTAAATTTCTGTGACAATATCATTCACCTCTTGAAATAACGTTTTACCTTGGAGCCAGGATGTATAATTGTGTGTATATATGTGAGAGAGAAAGAGAGAGAGAGAAACTTATTTTAGGGTCCAGTGCTGTTCTAATTTGTTAAGATAAGATGTCCTCCTTGAGTACTGAATTTTGATTTTGTCTTCATGGTCTTGGGTAACATATTAAAGAAATGCATTACTTTGAGTAATTTTTTAATTCAAATTGAGTAAAACTATGTTTTGTCTTCTTGAAGGTTTAAAAACATTTCGATTGTTCCCATGTACAACAAACAACCAGGGCCCAATTTTTTTGCTCTCAAAACACTGAAGATCCCTTCCATTGTCTGTTCATTCTGTTACCTGTTCATTGTGTTCATTCTTTTTGCTTTTTAGATACTTGGTTCTGCTGCTGTTAGGGGTGATGTTTTTTAAGCTTTGCTGAGGTTTTGCTTTAATGTTCTTTATGAGATTCTTTCCTTATATATGACCTGTACATTTTTACCCTGGGATATTTAGTGATCTCTTCTCATATATTTTGCTTCAAGCAGAGTGAATTCTCTCAATCTCCAGATTTTTTTTTTTTTAGCTAAGAAAAGGATTTCTCTTAAATAATTATCTTCGATTATTCCTTTAGTTCCCTCCCTCCCTCCAATCCTGCTCTCCTTTTTTTTTCATCCTCTTAATCCCTTTCTTACATCCCCCTGTTTGAGAGTTATCTCTAAAGCAAGTTCTCTGGCTTACTATAGAGTTTTCTGCAATGTCCGGTCTCCTATGATGGCCCATTTAATTTTTAATTCAGAAAAAAAATGTGTTTTGGACCTTTTAACACAACTCTTTCCCTATTTTGGTGTGTCTGCTGCTCAAAATGGCCTACTCTTGCCGAGACCATCATACATCTGGTTGTGACTATAACGATCTCCTAAAAATAGTTAAACAAAAACCAATTTTATGATAAAGCATTTTTGGAATCCACATTGCTTCTCCTGTACTAAACAGCTTAGTTTCCCTCCACTTACACAACCTCACAGAGAGGTCTCTAGAACATTCTGGGCGTTTGATGTGTGGTTGTGCTTCACCAGATTCGATAGGCTCTGTCACAGATAGGGTATGTGCATATTGGTGGGCGGCAGGGCAAGGGAGCCGTGAAAGAAAGGAGGGATCCAATCATATACACCCTCAATAAGTGTGCCCAAGTCAACATGAAAAGAGGGAGGGAAGAAAGAAGGGAGAAGGGGAGGAAGACAAGCTTTTGATTTGGAGACCAAGAAGCCAAATTTGGGTGGGAGTTGACAGGGAAAGAAGAGGCTAAGTGGCAGAGTAAAAGCTGGGAGCCTTGTCCCCATACCCCAACCACTGACAGAGGGACTCCAAAAGAGGCTCTCCATGCTTGGTGTCCCCAGAGCTGTGCAGGTCACAATCTGCACATCTCTAACTGTGACCCTTCCCTAGGACCACTTAGTCACCTAAAGGCCGTAGGGTAGACTCATGCTCAATTGACAGATTCTTATTAAAGCAACTGGCTCTCTTGTGCCAGGAAGTAAATCCGAAAAGAAAGGAGGAGAAGTACTTTAATGAACACAATGATTTACTTCTTTATCCAAATACAAAATTGGAAAATTTCTTACATATTGCAGAGGCCTATTTCTGGATTTGTTTTGGTCTTCTATGAAGAATTCTGAGCTTGAGAGAGGCAGCACTGGGATGACAGCGAAATCACTTATCTGAATCAGAAGTCACGGATCCAACCTAGGCCAGCCACCCACCTCCACTTTGACAGTGGCTAGAACTTTTAAACTTTGCCACATCAGTGAGAAATCATTTTTAATCCAGATAATATAATGAGAACTTGTTCCTGGCTTCTTGTTTTAAACACCCTGTGCTTAAATTATGTAATGGATCCTAGTGTGTAACCATAGAACATTAGACCTAAATATAGCGGTTTTCAGAGTAATACAAGAAATCCATAGGCTGACAAAGCCTCTGTGGCTCTAAATCAAAAATCAAACAAATATGTTAATCTGTTCACAGTTTGACATTTCAACAAAAAAAAAAAAAAAAAAAAAAAAGGGAAAAATGAGCAGGAAGTCAGTCAAGAGAAAACCAAACAGGGAAGCTGGTTGTTAGTCACAAACCTAACTGCCCCACTGCTTCTGGTGCCATGGTCCCCACTCTGGGCAGTACTGGGGGCTGCAGCACAATCCCTCCCAGGCCACACTCTGGTCTCTCCCAGGGGCCAGCAGCAGGGGCTGGCCAGAGTCACTTCATGCCTCAGCTTCCCGGAAGCCTGATGAACCACCATGGTGGCAGCAGATACGGCCAGAAGGAGAGCGTGTAAGTATCAGGTATCATTATAATTATTAGGAGGTGGTAGAATGAATTGTCCATTGAGAAAGGCCAACATTGGTCTAGGAATACCCTTTTAAGAGGATCCTAACTACTGAGTGAAAACTGAATCCAAACAAAAGGCACTGCTTTTGTTCATACATTCACTAAGTCATCGATTCTTCGACTGATGTGCGTGAGGCAAGAAAAAGATGTGCTGAGTGGCCCTGACCGGAAAGGCAATGAGGTCAAAGAGGCAGGGGGTCACCGAGAACTGGGGTGGTTGGGAACACCTTAAGAACAGTAATCAGAACCATGTCTTCAGGGGTGGGGGAAAGCTGGACAGCAAAGGACAGGCCCCCCTCCCCTCCAAAACAGTATGGGAAGAGAATGACCCAGAATGGACAGCCCAGAAACAGCAGTGTCAGGTTCCATGGTGGGTGGTAGGGGTTCAGAGACAAGGTGGCATTCTCCAAGGGCAGCTCACTGACCTCTGAAGCTCCATCAGCCACCACAGGGCCTGGCACAGAGTAGGTGTTTAACATATGTTTATTAAATGAATGAATGAAAATGGACATGGTTCAACACTACACTGAGGCATGCCTTCCACACCCAGGCCATTGGGTTGCAAAAAAAATGGCCAGGCAGGACATGCCCGGTGGGGGCCCAAGTGTCATTCCCTCCCTGCTGTGCAGCGTTCTCTCTGTTTACCATAATTTTTACATCCTAATTCTCCCTCTATGGAACAAAAAACTAGCGTTTTGTTACTGTTCTCCTTTTTTAAAACAAAAGTTGGACTCTTAATTAAAGAAGAAAGCTTGGGTGGCACTAGCCTAGTAATTTGTTACCAACTAGATGGCCACACAGCAGCCATGCTTTTATTCACAGAAACTTCGTTTAGAAAAGAGACCATTAGAACGCTGAATTTTGGATGAAACAGTCGTTTCACTGTTAATGATTTACCCACTCCCACAAGAATATAATCATGGAAAAAGAAATAAAAGAAACACAGTATAAATATATATGTATATATAAAACCTCAGAAAAAGCGTTGGTCCTTTTTCCACTCTTTAGAAACATAAGAAATAGTCTATCTGTTTTGGCACAACATTATATGGTTTATTTATTCTAAAATGCCAAGAATTTTTTCTAGCATCCCATAAAACTCAAGGCTGTAAGAATGGATATGCTTCCAAAATAGAAAGAGAAAAGCCTGAGAGTTATTAAGATTTTTAAATAGTGGAGCGGATTTTAACTAGGCCTACATGAGCAAAGCCAAATCCACTGCAGCACAGGTATTAATCATAATGTGTCTAGTCAGTATTTTCTCTAGTGTAATTTTAGAGAGCCCATATGGCATGGCAGAGAGTTTGTGTGTGGCAAAATGGTAGACGAGGCAGCAATTAAAGCTTAAACTTCTGGCTGAGCTTGTGAAAAAGGAGAGAAAATGTAGCAGGTACCAAAGCAAAGAGGTAGCTGATAGCCAGAGGGGAAGGTGTAGTACAAGCTAATAAGGTACCACATGGGGGAAGTGAGAATCAAACACGATTAACAGGTAAGATCCTAGATTTTAATGCTCATTCAGGCACAAGAGACAAGGCCTCTGGCCAAGGAGGATAACAATCTGGAACGCCTACACACAAAACCTGGGCACAAAGCTAGGACTGTAAAGGGCTTCAGTTGAAGTGAAAGAAGGATGAATGAACTCTGCCTGTTGGCCAAGGGAGATGACAATGGACCTTTTCTCTACTGAGTCTCTGAGCACCCTCCCCCGCCCCCCCAAAAAGTTATCTTGCAGAACTCAAAGCCAATGTTCTGCCAAATAAAAATTCGGAGTATAAATTTATTTTACCCATTTACTGTGGAATGCTCCGAGGCAATAAATTAACACCGAAATTAAGATGAAATTAAGTCCAGTTTATAAGCCAACCCAGAGGGGTAAAATCAAAACTACTCTGAAAGTTCTAGTACTGGATGCTAAAATTAGTAAGTAAAAGTTTGAGGAAAAGCAGGATCTGCATAGTTGCAAATCAATTCTCTCAAGGTATTCGTTCACTATAAAAGGAAAGATGAATAACTTTACAGTGGAGAAATCTGGTAAACACTGCCTTAGTCAAGCGATCAAAGCCAATATTACCAGTAGTAAGACATTTTGCCATCATCAGCCCCTTGATATGATGCCCTAAGAAGGGTATGTCATTTCTGTAGTATTCAAAAGTGTATAATCTTAGTCCAACTATGAGAAAACATGAGACAACTCCAAATTGAGGGACATTCTACAAAATAACTGATTAATACTCTTCAAAAATATCAAGTTCATAAAAGGCAAAGAAAGATTGGGGTGCCTGGGTGGCTCAGTTGGTTAAGCGTCTGCCTTTGGCTCAAGTCATGATCTTGGGGGTCCTGGGATAGGGCCCTGCGTCAGTCTTCCTGCTCAGCACAGTCGGCCTGTCCTTCTCCCTCTGTGCTCTCTCAAATGAATAAATAAAAATCTTAAAAAAAAAAGGTAAAGAAAGACTGAAATTGAAATGTTATAGATCACAGAAAACGAAGAAAAAACAACTAATGCAATGTGGAAACCCAGATAGAATCCTGAGACAGAAGAAGAACATTAGTGAAAGAAATTAGTGAAATTCAAATAACATATTTAGTTTATAGTGTTGTCCCAGTATTAATTTCCTTGTTTTGATAACTGCACTATGGCTGGATGCTATCATTAGGAGAAGCTGGGTAAGGGGTATATGGGAATTCTCTGTAACATTTTGGAAACATTTCTGTAAGTCTAGAGTTAGTTCAAACTAAGAGGGTTTAAAACAGAACAAAACTACTCTGTAGGGCCAACCCAAAGAGCAAAGGAACACTGTAGTGTGGGAAGGAAGTACAGTTTAAGATAAGCTTAGAAAACATAAAAGGAAATGATCCACCATGAATGAGAGTCAGCAGATAAACAGAAGTTAAGCACCCCATGTATGTGGGACAATAGAACAAAATTTGGTAATGGACTACGAAATTATTATGTTTAGAATTACTAAAGAGAGATGTCTTGGTGGCTCAGTGGGTTAAGTGCCTGCCTTCAGCTCAGGTCATGATCTCAGGGTCCTAGGACAGAGGTCCACGATGGGCTCTCTGCTCAGCAGGGAATCTGCTTCTCTCTCCCCACCTCCCTCTGCTCATGCACATGCTCTCTCTCTCTCTCAAATAAATGAATAAAAAATCTTTAAAGAGAAAAGAATTATTAAAGAGATAAAACATAGAGAGACCATAAGAAAAGAACAAGATGCCACGAGAAATAACAGAAATATTGAACACACACACACACACACACACACACACACAACTAAATAAACACTTACAGGAACTGTAAGGTACAGTTACTGAATCAATGAACTGGATGATGGATTTAAGGAAAATTCCAAGAATGTAGCACAAAATGAAAAATAAGTGAAAAGAATGAACGAGAGGTTAAAAGACATGGAGAAGAAAGAGAAGTGTGAAAAGAAGTTAAGAGACAAAGAACAGACTGGGAGTTTGAGGAGGAAAACAGAATGGACTACAAAAATTTGATGAGACAATGGCTCACAGCAGTTTTCAAACTGAACAGCTACAAATAGTCCCAAGATACACTGTAATGAAACTACAGAACACCAAAAACAAAGAGAAAAGCAATCTGAGAAGAAAAAGACTACCACTACAGAGGAGCAATTGTATTAAGATACTTAACCAATAACCACAATGGAGGGCAGAAGACAATGGAAAATCTTCAAAAGGTCAAGGGAAGATCATTATAAATCTAGAAGTATTAACCCAGTTAAACTTCAAAAGAGAAAAATAAATTTCAGAAAATAACACTTCGTCTCAGAGTTACAAAGCGAGTCTCAATAAATATCAAAGAATCAGTGTCATGCAAACCATATTCTCTAACTAAATGCAATAAAAAGAGAAATCAAGAACTAAAAGCTAACCTCACACACATTTGGAAATTTAAAAATAATTAAGTGGCCAATATTAGGAACTATTTGCATATGAAGGACAATAAACACACTCAGCCTTAAGTGTATTTCTTAGAGAATAAAGACTGATAATCAGTGAAACAAATGTCCAATGCAAGAAGTTAGAAAATAAACACAAAGGAAAATAGAAAGAGCATAATAAAAATAAGAGGAGGAAATAATGAAATACAAAATAAAGCAAAAATAAAGAGGGTTAACAATTGAAATGCTACTTTTAAAACTTGTCAAACAAAAAACTCTAGTAAGTGTTGCCTGTGTGGTTCAGTTGGTTAAGCGTCTGCCTTCAACTCAGATCAAGGTTCCAGGGTCCTAATGGAACCCTGCATTCAGCTCCCTGCTCAGTGGAAAGTCTGCTTCTCCCTCTCTCTCTTCCTCTGTCCTCTACCCCCAGCTCATGCGTGCTTGCTCTCTAAAAAAAAAAAAAAAAAAAAAAAAAAAAAAAAAAAAAAAAAAGAAAAAGAAAAGAAAATTTAAAACAATTCTAGTAAAATTGATTTTAAAAGAAGAGGGAAGGCACAGATCAACAGTGCAAGAGCTGAAAAGGTGATAAAACTTTTAAACTAGACAAAATGAAAAAAGTTTCTCAAAAAGATATAGTTTTCCAACCCACAGAGAAATAGAAATCTGGAATAAGATGTATTATCCATAAAGAAAATGAATCATTAGTTAAAAATCTACCCCAGAAAAAAAGGAAGGGCTGTGTGCTTTTACAGGCAACTTCAACAAAACCTTCAGAGAACTGACAATACCTACCTTCTACAAACTGTTCTGAAAAACAGAGTGAATGTTCTGAAACTCATTTTATGAGAATGTTATAAAACATGGATATATAAAATGGACAAAGCCAGTATGAGAAAAGAAAAAGTATTAGGCCTATTTCCTTTATGAACAAAGATGTGAAGAACTGAAATAAAATGTCTGCAATCTATCAAAAACTAAGGACAAGTAGAGTACATAATGGTGAAATATTAGAAGTATCTATTTTTTGTAAAAGTCAGGAAAGAAGATAAGGACATCTTCTATTACGACTTCTTTCATATACTGCATCATCACAGCTACTAGCTGATATAATAAAAAGAAAAAAAGAAAAAGAAGGAAAGAAAGAAGAAAAAAAGAAAGAAAGAAAAGACCATAAAGATTAAAAGGGAAGAGGCAAGTCTGTCATTATTTGCAGTTTATAGGATATGGCCCAAAATAGAATCCAGAAGTATCTACAGAACTCAAAAGAAAAAATGAGATCAAATACAAAAGTCTGTAACATTCATATATACCAGAAGCAGCCAATTAGAAATATAACTTTAAAGTGAAAAGACAATATTTACAATGGGAACAAAACTATATTATAAAACAAAATATACCATATTCACAGGAAATGAGTTGCATTTCCGTAGTGTAGTGGTTATCACGTTTGCCTCACAGGAAATCTCTGTTTCAGAATACAGCAATTATGCCCCTCCTTTAATCTATAAATTCAGCAAAATTCCAGTCAAAATCCAATCTGGCTTTTTAAAGAACCAGAAAAAGTGGTCATAAAAGTGATATGGAAAATTCAAGGCCTAGGAATAAGAAGAAGAAGAAAAATTAGAATGCTGCTGTATATCACAACTTGTTATGATGCTACGGCAACAAATTAAAACGGGTGGTACTGACAAATTTAGCAAAATGGAGAGCCTGGAGACTGATTCATATGGATATGGGCCCATGAAATAGGTCAGAAATGTCAACACAAACCACTGGGAAAAGGACAGGTTTACTCAATGCATGGTGCTGTGAAGACTGGCAACCCATAGAGTATTCATAGTTTGTTTTTTTTTTTATTTGACAGAGAGACACAGCGAGAGAGGGAACACAAGCAGGGGGAGTGGAAGAGGGAGAAGCAGGCTTCCCGCCAAGCAGGGAGCCCAATGTGGGGCTCGATCCCAGGACCCTGGGATCATGACCCGAGCCAAAGGCAGACGCCCAACGACAGCCACCCAGGTGCCCCGTATTCATAGTTTCTTAAAGAGGATGCAAAATGAACAAACCGTAAAGAAAAAATGTGGATAAAATGATTTACAATTAAAATTTTGAACTTCCACATGGCAAAAGACACCATACGGAAAGTGCAAAGAGAAATCCAGATAGAGAATATGTCTGTAACGTACATAAGCAACTCACATCCAAAAGGCATCAAGAACAAAGCAATAAGACTAAATCCCAACAGAAAAATGAGTAATACACAAGGTATAAAAATATATATTGGTACTATCACTTCAGGGAATAATTTAACTTCTTTAGTAAAGTTGAAGATACAGTCTATAGCCCAGCAATTCTACTTCTATGTTCCTATTCTAGAGAAACCAGCACATAGCTACAGAGACATGTACAAAGGTGTTCCCTTGTGGCTATTTATAAGAGAAATATAGCTGTTCATAAGTGGTAGAAGATTGAAGGATGACCCCCAAAGATATCAGATCCTGATCTTTGGAACTTGTAAACATTAGTTTGTTTGGAAAAATAGTCTCTGCAAATGTGACTAATTTATGGATCTTAAACTATGGATCTCGAACCCTAGATTATCCTGGATTATCCAGGTGGACCCTAATTGCTGTCACATATATCCTTATAAGAAAGAAGAAGAGAGATATTTCACACACACACACAAACACACACACACACACACAGTAGGAGGAGGTGATGTGAAGGCACAGGGAGAGATTGAAGCAATGTGGTTGCAAGCCAAGGAATGCCAGCAACCACTGGAAGAAGCAAGGATCTCATTCTCCCACAGAATTTCCAGAGGTACCATGATGACCATGCTGACACCTTGATCTCATCCTGTGATACTGATTTGAGACTTCTGGCCTCCAAAACCATAAGAGTACATTTCCACTGTTTTAAGCCCCTTAGTTGTAATTTGATACAGGGGCCCCAATAAACTAATATAATAAGAAACTGAAAGCATGATTTACAATAGCCAAACTATGGCCATAGCCCAAATATCCATCAGTAGATGAATGGATAGGGGCACCTGGGCGGCTCAGTTGGTGGAGCAGCTGACCCTTCATTTTGGCTCGGGTCATGATCTCAGGGTTGTGAGATGGAGCCAGCCCAATGTAGGGCTCTGTGCTCAGGGGAAAGTCTGTCTAAAGATTCTCTTCCTCTGCCTTCTCCCCATTCTCTATTTCTCTCTCTCTCTCTCAAGGAAATAAACAAAACTTAAAAAAAAAAGTAGATGAATAGGAGAGCCTGGGTGTCTCACTTGGTTAAGTGCCTGACTCTATATTTTGGCTCAGGTCATGATCTCAGGGTTGTGGGATCAAGCCCTGCGAAGGGCTCCACACTCAGCGCAGAGTCTCTTGTCCCTCTCCCTCTACTCCTTCCTCTGCCTGCTCTCTCCCTCTCTCTCAAAGAAATGAAGAACAAATCCTTAAAAAAAAAAAAAAAAGGTCATAATGGAATATTATTCAGCCATAAAAAAGAATGAGGTCTTGCCATTTGCAACAACACGGATAGAGCTAGAGAGTATAATGCTCAGGGAAATAAGGCAGTTGGAGAAAGACAAAGACCATATGATTTCACTCATATGTGGAATTTAAAAAAACAAAACAAATGAGCAAAGGGAAAAAATGAGAGAGAGAGAGAGAGAGAGAGACAAAGGAAGAAGCAGACTCTTAACAATAGAGAACAAACTGATGATTACTAGAAGAGAGGTGGGCAGGTGGATGGGTGAAATAGGGGGTGGGGATTAAAGAGTACACTTATCATATGAAAAAACCCAAATAAAATGATCAAAAATTTTTAATAAATATAAAAAAAGACATTGATAAACTATAGTTTATTCATAAAATAGAATACCATAAAACAAGGAGAGTATGCAAACTAGATCTACATATACTGACATGGAAATATCTCATCATCATATGGTGATTGAAAATAGCAAGTAGCAAAGGGATATATATATGTATACATATCTATATGTACATGTATATATTTTTATATATGTACATATATACATACATATATCCCTTTTCTACTTGTTTTCAATCACCATATGATATATATATTAGTGTTGTACCACTATGTACACTTTTAAATGCCCAAAACAATACTATAAATTATTTATGGATACATTTGTACATGGAAAAAAATTAACCATGGGGATCATATACACATATTGGTACTGGTAAGGGAAAGAGACACTGAAGGAGGGGGCTTTAGCTACATATCTACTTCCTGTTTATTTTTTAAAAAGAGATAAAAATAAAATGCAGAAAAAAATGTTAACATTTGTTACTTCTGGGAAGTGGGTATATGGTGTCTTCCAATTTCTATACATTTTGATGTATTTAAAATTTTCATAATTACAACTTTATTTAAAGTTTTATTTATTTGTTTGTTTATTTAAAAGATTGATTTATTTGGGGCGAGGGTCAGAGGGAGAGGGAAGGAATCCTCAAGCGGACTCCGACACAGGGCTTGACACAGAGCTGGATCTCAGGCTCTGAGATCATGACCTGAGCTGAAATCAAGAGTCAGACACTTAACTGGATGAGCCACCAGGTACCCTTCATCTAAGTTTGTTTTGTTTTGTTTTAAATATATTTGTTTGACATAGAGCAGGAACACAAGCGGGGTGGGGAGGGGTGGTGGGAGAAGCAGGCTCCTCACTGAACAGGGAGCCTGATGCAGGGCTCGACCCTAGGACCTTGGGATCATGACTTGAGTCAAAGGCAGATGCTTAATGACTGAGCCACTCAGGTGCCCCTCATCTAAGTTTTAAAAGACAGAATATCAGATTTGGAATCAGACAGACTTAGGTCTTAATTCCAGCTCTGCCTTAATTAGGTCTGCGATCTCGAGTTAACTAACAAGTCTGCCTACAGGACTATTTTAAGGATGAAATGAGGTTTTATGTAAGTGTCCAAAGCAACCTCAAAGACTAATAATAATAGCAAAGTGTCCTGGGTGGGAAAGACTGAGGCTTATGAGAAAGCCTAGCCCTGCTAGTGAGGAGAATTATATATAGCAGCGTTTTCCAGAAGTTTTTGACCAAATACCCCTTCATTTAAAATGTTTTGAGCAGTCACCATCAATATATGTATATCTATACTTAATAATATACTTATGCTATTGTACTTTTATATATAATAAAATATACATAAAATAATTTTAAAAGATTAATTAACATAAATATTAATCATGGAAAAATATGAGTTACAGAAAAGACTAGTTTCCAGCATAATGGAAAATAATGGATAAATCATTTATCCAGCCTCTTCCTTTCACAAACAGGAAAATAAAATCTCAACAGGTAAAGTGGTCTGCCATGACAGGCAAGCAACTCATTCCATTAGGCTTCATGAAAAGAGATGCAAAAATTCCAAACAAAACTTTAGTAGATTAAATACAACAATATGTAAAAGAAAAAAATAACCCCATAACCAAGTGAGGTTTATCTCAGAAATGCAAGGTTTAATATTTCAAAATCAATCACTGTAAGTCAACATATTAACAAACTTAAACAGAAAACCAATACATTCATCTCAATAGATACAGAGAAAGGATTTGATAAAATTGAACACTCAATAAAATAGGAAGAGAAAGGAATTTCCTCAACCTGATAAAAGACATCTACCAAAAACCCTCAGTGTTCAAGATGGAATGCTTGCCCCCTATTTTATGAACAAGAGAACAATGTTCTCTCTCACCCCTTCTACTCAACATTGTACTGGTACTTCTAGATGGTGCAAAAAACACAGTTTGAAGAAACGGAGCAAGAATCAGAACCAGACTCAGATGTGACAGGAATGTTGTAATTATCAGACTGTGAATTTAAAATGAAATTTTAAATATCTACTGGAGAAAGTAGACAATAGGCAAGACCTGATGGATAATGTAAGCAAAGAGATGGAAATTCTAAGAAAGAATCAAGAAGAAATGTTAGAACACTGTAACAGAAATGAAGAATTACTTTGTTGGCCTCAGTAGTATAAAGCTGAGGAAAGAATCTCTTTCTGCTCTTGATAGGACAGTAGAAATATCCCAAACTGAAAAGCAAAGAGGAAAAAAAAGGACAGAAAGAAAAAAAGAAACAGAATATCCACGGACTTTGCAACGACCACAAAAGCTGTAATGGGAATATTGGAAGGAAAGGAACGGCAGAAATATGTAAAGCAATAATGATTGAGAACTTCCCTAAATTAATGTCAGACACTAAACCACAGACCTGGGAAACTCAAAGAACACTTGGCAGGATAAACACCCCCCAAAAACTACATCTAGGCATATCATAGTCAAACTGTAGAAAATTGAAGATAAAGAAAAAAATCTTGGAAGATGCCAGGGTGGGGGATGGGTGGTGGGAGGGCAACACCTTACCTATAGGGCAGCCACGAAAAGAACTATATCCTACTTCTCAGAAAAGCAAGCAAGAAGAGAGTGATGTGAAATATTTTAAATGGTGAGAGAAAAGACCCACCAACCCAAAATTCTGTATCCTGCGAAATTATTCTTCAAAAGTGAAAGCGGAAATAAAGCCTTTTTCAGACAAACAGTCATTGAGGGAATTTGTTACCAGCAGACCTGCCTTACAAGAAACGTTAAAAGAAGTTTCATCAGTTTGTTCAAAATAGTAATAGCAACAATACAGGGATGACTGGGTGGCTCAGTCTGTTAAGCGTCTGCCTTCAGCTCAGGTCATGATCCGGGAATCCTAGGACCAGGTCCTACACTGGGCTCCTTGCTCAGTGCAAACCTGCTTCTCCCTCTGCCTGCTGCTCCCTGTGCTTTGCTCTTTGCCTGTGTACTCTCTCTCTATTTAAGAACCATAAATAAAATCTTTTAAAAAGTAGCAACAGTATATTTAATTATGTATCTATATAACATATATGTGCTTCTACATAAGTGAAATAAATGACAGTGATGATACAAAGGATGGCAAGGAGGAATTAGGCATATTTTGTTATCATAAGGTTCCTGCACTACTTGTGAAGTGGTACAGAGTTATTTAAAAGTGGATTTGGGGGATGCCTGGGTGGCTCCGTCAGTTATGTGTCTGCCTTCAGCTCAGGTCATGATCTCAGGGTCCTGGGATCGAGCCCCATATCGGGCTCCCTGCTTGCCTAGGAGTTTGCTTCTCCCTGTCCTTCTGCCTGCCACTTTCCCTGCTTGTGCTCTCTTTCTGTCTCTCTAAAAATAAATAAAATCTTTAAAAATAAAAAAAATAAATAAAAGTGGAACTGGATTAATTGTAAATGTATATTGCAAACTCTGGGACAACTAAAAAAGATACCATTTATAACAGGACCAAAAATATCAAATATCTAGGGGAAAACCTAACAAAAGATGTAGAAAATCTCTAAACAAAACTAACAACAAAAGCAGTTTAATAGTTTCACACAAAGTTAAACATACCTAGCATATGATCCTATTCTATTCCTAGGCATTTACTTAGGAGAAAACATCTATCTTTCTTTCTTCTTTTTTTTTATTTGACGGAAAGGCAGAGGAGATGGGACTGTTGTGTATCTTTATTGTGGTGGTGGTCACAGAACTCTAGGGACTTATCACAATCATAAGAACTGTAGACCAAAATATGTAAATCTTACTGCATGCACATTTTAAAATAAATTAGAATTTTTTAAAAAATCCAACATAGTCTTGAAAAATGAGACCACAATTTCTTCTTCAGATGGAAAATACATCTAAATTCACAAAAAGTTCCAACCTCACCTGGCTCAGCTCAGGTGAAAGGAAGAGAGTTCACTATTCTTCCAGGTAGAGGATACAAGTACACAGAATCTTTTGGCGGGGGGTGGGGGGCATATTTTGCATTCTAATCAGATGTGGAGATGTTTTCTTAAGGAAAACTTCCAAGATGTGGCACAAGGTTTTTACATCTCTGCAATTAAAGAAGTGGAAAGCCATGACTCTGAGGCACTATAGGCTATCAACTCGTCTCTTAAATAATTAAAAATTTAGGGGCGCCTGGGTGGCTCAGTGGGTTAAAGCCTCTGCCTTCGGCTCAGGTCATGATCTCAGGGTCCTGGGATCGAGCCCCGCATCTGGCTCTCTGCTCAGCAGGGAGCCTGCTTCCTCCTCTCTCTCTCTGCCTGTCTCTCTGCCTACTTGTGATCTCTGTCAAATAAATAAATAAAAATCTTTAAAAAAATAATTAAAAATTTAATACATAATTTGAGGACAACATATTTTCAGTGTTTTAATTCCCTGGAACGTGTTGGTGCATGGTGCTTCTGTTAGTAGTGCTATTTAACAAATTACCTTAAAAATTAACAGCTTAAGACAACCATTTTGTTATGTTCATAGATTTGGAGGCTCAGGAATTCAGACAGGGCATGAAGAATGTATGGGATTTCAACCTGGAAGATTCTATAACTGGAAGCTTGACTTAGGAGAAGGTTTTTGCTCACAAGTCCAATCCACGGCAAGAACCATGACCTGAGATCTCAGTTTGGGTTGTCATTTAAATTACCACCTCTACGCGGTTTCTCCATGTAGCTGGGGTTTCATTGCGTGGCAGCCTCAAAGTGGGTCAGGGCTCTAAAAGCAAGGGTCACAGCAGACAGTGTAGAGGCTGCACCATCATCTTTTCTGACCTGGCCTCAGAAGTTACACGGTATCAATTCTCTCACATTCTATTGGTTACAAGTGAATCACAAGACCACTCAAGATCCAGGGGAAATGACCCCACCTCTCGGCGGAAGGAGTACCAAGTTCACACTGTAGTTAAATATATTGGATGAGACATACTGGTGCAGATCTGTTGTATGTGCATAGTCTACAGATTCCATCGGTTAATGTGATCATTAGTATCTAGCTTTACTTAGTTAACTGAGATATTAATTTATTGAAATACTTCAATTCTCAAGAGGTAGGAATGTGGGGTGCCTGCGTGACTCAGATGGTTAAGTGTCTGCCTTCTGCGCAAGTCACGATCTCCAGGTTCTGGGATCGAACCCCAGATCAGGCTCCCAGCTCAGTAAGGAGTCTGCTTCTTCCTCTGTCTCTTCCCCTGCTTGTGCTCTGTTTCTCTCTCTTTCTTAAATGAATAAATAAAATCTCTTAAGAAAATTTAAAAAAGAAGTGAGAACATATTATGTGAGAAAATTGTTGAAAACTATAAAAGAAAAATTCGAAAATCATTTCAGCTTCTTTTGCAAAAGAGGGTCTGCAATTTTAATGGTCAAAACTATGTCCCAGAATAAGAAAAAAAAAATGAACGGGTAAAACACTGTCATTAATTTAACAAGAATTTTAAAATTATAAAAACTCTTTCATTTTAAAATTATATTTTAAAGCTCTAGAGTTATTATCTACTCTAAGATATTCTGGTCCATAATATAAGAATTTCAAAGAAGCATTTTAAAAATTTAAGTAATCCTCCATGTTTGCCCCACACCATATATAGAATTGAGAGAGAGAAATAAAAAACTTGAAAGTGAAAACTAGAATAATAAAGCTATTAAAGGAAGACATAGGATAGTATATTGGTGATTCTGAGGTAGCCAAAGATAACTTAATCATATTACAGAAAGCCATAAAAGACTGCATTGACAATTCGGACTTCATCAAAACTGAAAATGTAAATAGTACTCATCAAAGGACACCACTGGGAAAGTGAATAGGCAAGCCAGTAACTGGGAGAGAAGTATTTGCAAAACATGTATCTAACAAATGACTGGTAGCCAAGAAATACAAGAAACTCCTACAACTCAATAATGTACCACCAAACAGCCAATAAAAATGCAAAAAATTAGAAAAGATACTTCACCAAAAAGGCACACATACCAGCCCAAAAGCACCTGAAAAAAGTGCTCAACATCCTGGGTTCTCTGGAAAACACCTATTAAATTAAATTAAAATTTAATTAACCAAATGCTGGCAAGGCTGTGAAGCAACAGACTCCTTGTGCATTGTTAGGGGGAATGTAAACTGGTCCAACTACTTTGGTAAAAGGTGTGGCAGGAGAAAGGACACAGATATCCAGATCCAGGAGGCACAGAGATTCCGCAACAAAATCAATCTAAGAAGGTCTACACCAAAACAGAGTAATTAAATGGCAAAAAGTATGGATAAAGGAAAAAAATTTTATAGCAGTAGAAGAAAAAACGACAGTTACATATAAGGGAAACCCCAATAAGGCTATCAGCACATTTTTTTAGCAGAAACTTAGCAGGCCAAAAGAAAGTGGCATGATATATTCAAAGTGGGGCAGCTGGCTAGTTCAGTCAGTAGAGCATGCAACACTTGATCTCAGGGTCATGAGTCTGAGCCCCATGTTGGGGACAGAGTTTATATTAAAAATAACAATGATAAACTGCCGAAAGAGAAAAATCTGCAGCCCAAAGTAGTCTAACCAGCAAGGGTATCATTCAGAATAGGAGAGAGAAAGAGTTACTCAGATAAGCAAAAATGAAAGGAGTTCATGGCCACTAAATCAGCCCTACAAGAAACATTAAGGAGACACTTTGAGCAGAAAGGAAAGACTAAAAATGAGAGTGTGAAAACCAGACAACACAAAAGCAGTAAAAATCAGCATATCTGTAAGAATCAGTCAAGGGATTCACAAAATAAGGATGCAAAACATGATACCACATACCTGTGGTGGGAATGAGATGAGGAACAATGGGTTCAAACTGAAGTGCCCATCAACTTAGTTTGCACTGTTTTACGCAGAAGATGTTATACACAAACCAAATGGTAAAATCAAAACCAGAAATAGATATGCAAAGAATACAGAGAAAGGAATCCAAGCATATCACTAAAGAAAGCCAACAAACCACGAAAGAGAGAAAGACAAGAAAGGATCAGAGAAAAACTACAAAAAAAACCCCATAAAACAAGTAAAAAAGTGACAGCAAATACAGGTCTATCAATAGTTACTTCGATGTAAATGGGCTAAATGTTCTAATCAAAATACACAGAGTGTCAGAATGGATTAAAAAAAAAAAAGACCCATCTATATGCTGTTGACAAGAAACTCATTTCAGACCTAAAGACACATGCAGGTTGAAAGTAAGGGGGTGGAAAAACATTTGTCATGCAAATGAATGTCAAAAGAAAGCCAAGGTAGCAATACTTTTATTGGACAAAATAGACTTTACTTTTTTCTTTTACAGATTTTTATTCATTTATTTGAGAGAGAGAGAGAGCATCAGCAGTGGGGAGGGACAGAGGCAGAGGGAGAAGCAGGCTCCCCGCTGAGTGGAGAACTGGATGCAGGACTTGATCCCAGGACCCCGGCATCATGACCTGAGCTGAAGGCAGATGCTTAACTGACTGAGCCACCCAGGAGCTCTGGACAAAATAAACTTTAAGACAAATACTAAAACAGAGAAAAAGAAGGATACTACATAATAATAAGGGGGACAATCCCAACAAGAAGATACGACAATTGTAAACATTTATACACCCAACATGGGAGTACCCAAATACATAAAACAGTTAAAAAAGAATAAAGGAACAAATCAACAATAATACAACAGCAGCAGACTTTAAACACCTCACTTACATCGATGGACAAATCATCCAAACAGAAAATCAACAAAAAAACAGTGACTTTCAATGACACACTGGACCAGATGGATTTCACAGATATATTCAGAACATTCCATCCTAAAACAGAAGAATACATTCTTTTCAAGTGCCCACGGAACATTCTCCAGAATGGATCCCATATTGGGCCACAAAAAAAGTCTCAACAAATTCAAAGACATCAAAGTCATAGTATGTAACTTCTCTGATCACAATGCTATGAAGCTAGAAATCAACTACAAGAAAAAAATCTGGAAAGACCACAAATACGTGGAGGTTAAATAACATATTAGTAAACACTGAATGGGTCAACCAAGAAATCAAAGAAGAAATAAAAAATCACATGGAAACAAGTGAGAATTAAAATGCAATGGTCCAAAATCTTCAGGATGCAGCAAAAGTGGTTCTAAGAGAAATTTAAAGCAATCCTGGCCTACCTCAAGAAGCAAGACAAAAAAATCTCAAGTAAGAAACCTAACCTTACATGTAAAGGAGATAGAAAAAGAAGAGTAAACCAAACCCAAAATGAGCAGGAGGAAGGAAATAGTAAAAATTAGAGCAGAAATAATGATATAGAAACCAAATAAATCAATCAATAAATAGAACAGATCAATGAAACCAGGAGCTAGTTCTTTGAAAAAAATCAGTAAAATTGGTAAACCTTTAGGTTTACCAATTTTACTGATTTTTTTCAAAGAACTAGCCAGACTTATTAAAAAAGAGAGAGAAAGAGAGAAAGCAAACATCACAAATAAGAGAGGAGAAATAACCACCAATACCACAGAAATACAATTATAAGAGGATATTATGAAAAATTATATGGCAACAAATTAGACAAGCTAGATGAAATGGGTAAATTCCTAGAATGGATTAAAAACTGAAACAGGGGACACCTGGGTGGCTCAGTTGGTTAAGCATCTGCCTTTCGCTCAGGTCATGATCCCAGGGTCCTGGGATCGAGTTCTGCATGGGTCTCTCGGCTCAGTGGGGAGCCTGCTTCTCCCTCTGCCTCTGCTACTCCCCTTGCTTGTGCTCTCACTCTCTGTCAAATAAATAAAATCTTAAAAAAAAAACTGAAACAGGAAGAAATAGAAAATTTGAACAGACTGACTCCTAGCAAGGAAATTGAATCAGTAATCAGAAAACTCCCAACAAACAAAAATATAGGGCCAAATGGCTTCAAGGACAAATTCTACCAAACACATAAAGAGGACTTAATACCTATTGTTCTCAAACTATTCCACAAAATAGAAAAGGAAGGAAAACTTCCACATTCATTCTGAGGCCAGCATTACCTTGATATCAAAACCAGATAAAGACACCACAAAAAAGAACTATAGGCCAACATCTCTGATGAACATAGATGCAAAAATCCTCAAGAAAATACTAGCAAACCAAATCCAACAATATAGTAAAGAAAATTAGTCACCACGATCAGGTGGGATTTATTCCCGGGATGCAAGGGTGGTTCAATATTCATGAATCATTGTGATATATCACATCAATAAGAGAAAGGATAAAAACCATATGATCATTCCAATAGATGTAGAAAAAGCATTTGACAAAGTACAACATCATTCATGATAAAAACCCTCAACGAAGTAGATTTAGAGGGAACATATCTTAATGTAATAAAGGGCTTAAATGAAAAACCCACAACGAACATCATACTCAATGGGAAAAATCTAAGAGCTTTTCCCTTAAGGTCAAGAACAAGACAAGGATGTCCACTCTACCTCACCACTTTAATTCAACAAAGTACTGGAAGTCCTAGTCTCAGCAATCAGGCAACAACAACAACAAATAAAACGTATCCAAATTGGTAAGGAAGAAGTAAAACTTCCATTATTCGCAGATGACATGATACTATATGTAGAAAACCCTAAAGACTCTACCAAGAAACTACTAGAACCGATTCATAAATTCAGCAAATTTGCAGGATATAAAATCAACGTACAGAAATCTGTTGAATTTATATATACTAAAAATGAAGCAGCAGAAAGAGAAAATAAGAAAACAATCCCATTTACAAGTGCACCAAAAATAATAAAGTACTTAGGAATAAACTTGACCAACAGGTGAAAGTTCTGTATTCTGAAAACTAAAAAATAAACACTGATGAGAGAGACTGAATATGACATAAAGAAATGGAAAGACATTCTATGCTCATGAATTGGAAGAACAAATATTGTTAAAATAGCTATATTACCCAAAGCAATCTACATATTTAATGCAACCCTTATCAAACACCAACAGCGTTTTTCTCAGAACTGGAAGAAACAATCCTAAAGTTTGTACGGAACTACAAAAGACCCCAAATAGTCAAAGCAAGCTTGAACAAGAATAACAAAGCTGGAGGTCTCATAATTCCAGACTTCACATTGTATTATAAAGCTGTAGTCATCAAGACAATGTGGTGCTGGCAAAAAACAGACACACAGATCAATGGAAGTGAACCAAAAACCCAGGAATAAACCCACAATTACATAGTCAGTTCTTCTATGATGCTCATCTTCTAAAGATGCTCGACATCCCTCAGCCACTGTGGGAAACAGAATGGAGTTTCCTCAAAAAGAAATCCAATCACCCTAAGGATCCTTTTTTGCACCACTAAATATTCACCCCTGAAACACCAAAACACTAGTTCAAAGGAATATATGCAACCCTTTGTTTATTGCAGGGTTATCTACGATAGCCAAGTTATGGAATCAGCTCAAGTGCCAACTGATAGATTCGCTGCTAAAGAAAATGTGGTATACAAATACAATGGACTATTATTCATCTATAAAAAGGAATAAAATCTTGCCATTTGCAAAGACATGGATGGAGCTAAAGATTACTAAGTGAACTAAGGCAGTCAGAGAAAGACAAGACCATATGATTTCACTCATATGTGGAATTTGAGAAGCAAAACAAATGAGCAAAGGAAAAAGAGAGAGAAGCAAACCAAGAAAGAGACTCTTAGCTATAGAGAACAAACTGATGGTTACCAGAGGTGGGGGGTTGGGTGAAATAGGGGATGGGGATGAAGGAGGGCACTTGTCATGGGCACGGGGTGATGTATGGAAGTGTTGGATCACTCTTTCGTACACCTGAAACTAATAGAACACTATGCATTAACAGTAGTGGAATGAAAATAAAAGTTTAATTAAAAAAAAAAGTAAAAACCCCCTCATTTAATGTACACTAAAGGTTTGTGCATTTTATTGAACATAAATTTTCTGTGAAAAGAAGAAAACCTGCTGTTGGGTCAGCGGTTCCGGGAATGCAGGAGGAACAATAGAAATGACCGCTGGGGCCGCCATCTTCCAGTTCTCTCCCCCCCTCCTTCCTTAACCCTAGACTCTCCTGCCAAAAGGGTGTACGCCCAGGTCATGGCTCCATAGGTAACCCGATACCTATGCAGGAAACAGGAGTATCAGGAGCCCTCACCCCATACCAAATATGGATGTGAGCCCATGCCCTACCTTGGCCCCATAAAAGACACCCCCCACCCCCCCCCCCCCCCCCCAACTCCCTCCCAGTGCGACTTCCCCCACTCCCCTTTCTGGAGTGGAGGAACCTCGCCTGAGGGTGCCCACCTCCTCCCTGAGGGTGCCCACCTCCTCCCAGCGCAACTTTCCTGGCTCCCCTTCTCCTGAGCCCTG
>NW_019154107.1:24950231-25025871 GCF_002288905.1 Enhydra lutris kenyoni
TGCAGGAGGAACAATAGAAATGACCGCTGGGGCCGCCATCTTCCAGTTCTCTCCCCCCCTCCTTCCTTAACCCTAGACTCTCCTGCCAAAAGGGTGTACGCCCAGGTCATGGCTCCATAGGTAACCCGATACCTATGCAGGAAACAGGAGTATCAGGAGCCCTCACCCCATACCAAATATGGATGTGAGCCCATGCCCTACCTTGGCCCCATAAAAGACACCCCCCACCCCCCCCCCCCCCCCCCAACTCCCTCCCAGTGCGACTTCCCCCACTCCCCTTTCTGGAGTGGAGGAACCTCGCCTGAGGGTGCCCACCTCCTCCCTGAGGGTGCCCACCTCCTCCCAGCGCAACTTTCCTGGCTCCCCTTCTCCTGAGCCCGAAACTTCGCCGGAGAGTGCCTTTAATAAATCTTGCCTTGTGCCTACCTTGCCTGGTGTTGTGTTTACCTCGCCTGCAAAACTTTACACCTGCAAATAAACGTTAAGCACGCTGACATATTTAGAGGGAAGTTAACTGATGTCCCTGACTTTCTTTGAAATGCACCAAAATTAAGATGCATTAATGGATGGACAGGGGAATGTATGAATGGAGAGCTCTGTGATAAAGCAAATATAGTAAAACATTACTAGCACACCTAAATAGTGGGCAGATGAATGTTTACTCTTCAATCCCTTCAAACTTTCTGAAAGTTTTAACATTTTCCTAAAAGGTTGGGGGGTGGGGAATAAATGGGCTAATTCATTGTTAATTTGATAAGAATTTGAAAATTATAAAAATTACTCCATCCCAAAATTTAATTGTAAAAGTCTAGAATTTTGTTAGCCCGTGATAGAATATAAATATTCTGACCTGCAATATAAAATTCTGGCCTGCAATCCAAGTATTTTAAGTAAGCGCATTAAAGTTATTCAACTCTAATCAATACTCAGAGTAGAGCCTCAAGGGAAACAGCTCATACCCATGCTCCATGATTCTGAGCCTCTCGACTTTTGCTCAGCATATTCTGCCTGCCTTTGCCATTAGCTCTTTCCGGAAATTGAAGCAAGAAATTAAAAATGTTCAGTGCTTTCTGCCCAGGATTTTTGGTTTATTTGTTGGGGTTTTATTTGTTGTCTTATTTTTTAAATTTTCTAAACTGCTCATTGTTAAAAAAATATATATGTGAGGGGCGCCTGGGTGGCTCAGTGGGTTAAAGCCTCTGCCTTCGGCTTGGGTCATGATCCCAGGGTCCTGGGATCGAGTCCCACATGGGTCTCTCTGCTCAGCAGGGAGCCTGATTCCCTTCCTTTCTCTGCCTGCCTCTCTGCCTCCTTGTGATCTCTCTCTCTCTCTGTCAAATAAATAAATAAAATCTTAAAAAAAAAAAAACAAAGAATGAGACATGCTATTTTAAACTGCTTGATGTATAGTCTCCTAGGATCCCTTCAAATGATATACAGTCCTTGAAGTATTTATATAAATATACATGTACACATAACCTTTCAATATTTTCATAAATAGGATCATATTAAACAGTCTTCTGAATTTTATTTCCTCTAGAAAACAGCACAACATATATATGGTAGCCATTAGTGTTCACCAATATCCGGTTTCCTCTCTTCCTTGTGAATACATGGATAGGGGCCATGTGGCGAGGACTGGTCACTGCACTGAGTGTAAATGATATGTTTTTCTGCCCAGCTGAAAATTTATTGGGCTGGACAAGTTCTCTCTCTGGCACAGTGATCAGCAACATTCAGCTAACAAAACATGGCTGTTTTGTTAGCCTCAGTCCCTGAGTGACTACTATGAACACAGTTCCCCCAACAATGAGCAAGAAATAAATCTTTACTGATTTAATTCCCTGAGATTTGGGGGGATTGGTTCTTACTGCAGCATTACTTAGCCATTCCTCACTGATACACTGAATATTTCTTAAGGTACACATATTTGATCTACCTCATTAAACAACAGTCTTAAATTAACACAGTAAATTGCATCTATTACCCATCGTTGGGCATTTGATTTTTTGAAATCTTTGCTATTATGAAGTTTGCTACAATAAATATTGCTTGCATGTGCACATACCCGTGCGCACACATGCGCACACGCATAAACATGCAGAGCTCTGTTACGATCCACTCGTGAAGTTTTTTCTGGATAAAACCCTTCTGAGAGTGTAATTACCAGGTAAAAGTTTCTAAACATTAGCCAGAAACTGCCAACTGTCCTCCAAAATGCTGAGCCAATTTAAACTCCTCTATCAAGAGAAAATGAGAGTATCAGTTATCCTACAGGCTTACCTGGCGTCAATGAGATATAAATGTCACTTTAAAAACAATGCCAGTAAAATAGGTGGCATTTATATCTCATTGTTGCTTTGGCGTGTACCGTAATTAAGTCATCTTTTCATGGGTTTAAAAGCTATTGGTATTCCTTCTATGAATTGGCTATTTCTGTCCTTAACCCATTTTTGTCTGCTGATTTTATAGGAGATTTTTGTAAATCCTTAATGTTAATTCCTTGGTTCTTATACTAGCTGCAAGTATTTTCTCTCAGCCTGTCCCTCACCTTTTAAGTGTTCTTATTGCAACTTTTGCTATAGAGAAACATAAAAATTTTCCTGTAGTCAATACAGCTAACTTCTCCTTTATGGTTTTTGGAAAGTGTGCCCTACCACAAAAGAAAAATGTATTAAATGTTTTCCAATCAATTGTCGCTAAAACCTTTATTAATCCATTTTATCTCCACTGATTTTGAAAAGTTCTCCATATCTTACAATAAAATCCGTAAGAATGGGTCTTTTATGGGTTCTATATTGTATTTTACTGATATTTGGATTTCCTCTACTATATTCCCCTACTATAGTACGTGATGTTTTCAAATATCTATAAATTATATAAAGTCTAGTATCTAGACACTAATATTCTACTTTTTCAACATTTTCTCAATCCTTTAATTTTCCTGAGGGACTTCATAATCCATGAGCCAATTTCTCACCCTTAACCTTGCAAAACAATACCAAATCTAACAACAACAAAAACCCACATTGTAATTCTGATTGGAACTACTTCCAATCTATAGATTTGCACACATTAGAATTTTTATAACAATGTCCTCTCATTCAGAGATACAATAAAGCTTTGAATTTGTATTTAATCTTAAACTTTCTTGTTCAGTATTTCTTCCCAAGTATTTCATAGTTTTTGTTGCTGCAGCAAATAGTATTCCCCCTTGCATAATATTTCCTAACTGGTTATTACTGGTACAAAGTCAAACTACTGCTTTTTGTGTAATCATCTAGTGTTTAGTTACTTTCCTGAATACTCTTAACAGTTCTAACCACTTTTAAACTTAGTCTTTTAGATTTTTAGGTATACAATCATATCTGGGTTCTAATTTAAAAATCAGTCTTCAGTGCTCTGGGACGCCTCAGTGGCTCAGTTGGTTAAGTGTCCTACTCTTCATTTTGGCTCAGGTCATGATCTCAGGGTCATGAGATCAAGTCCCACACTGGACTCTGTGCTGAGTGTGGAGCCTGCTTAAAATTCTCTCTCTCCTCCTTCCCCTGCTCTCTCACCCCCCATTCATGTGCTTTCTCCCTTAAAAAAAAAAAATCACTGTTCAGTTCTATTTTGGGATATTAATACAGTGGTTCCTAAATGCCTATTTCCACCATACCTAGGGTAACAAAATAATGGAATTTATGGTTGGAAGGGACATTATAATGATCTAATTCAAGGGCTATACAGTCAAGTACTTACTGGGGTATACTGATAAGATAAATGTGAGAAGGTGTAAGACAATAAGGAATTGGAGAAACTTGAAAGAAACGTTGAGAACAGGTTGTATCTAAAAAGGAGAGCTACCATTCTCTCCCAATTGATGGGTGCCATGAGGAAATGTAGACTCGGTGTCTATTTTTCAAGAGGCGCTAGATATAAAGACTTTTGTTTGAACTCTTAACTTTAAAAAACATTAAACAAAAGCCAAACTAATCACAACTGCTAGCTTCCAATCTAGAAACTTCCCTGAAGCTAATCCAATACCTTCATTTAAGGCAATTTAAACTCAGAAAGGTGTGTCAGAGATCGCAAGAGTAGCAGATGACAGGCAAGGGCTTCGTATTTTGTTTAGCTGTTTGGTGGGTCAGAAGAGTGTTTACAAAGTGCTAGGACTAGGCAAGTGCTTTGTTTGGTTTGGTTACAGACAAGGAATATAGTCCCTAATGTCCATACTTTATGTCCTCTGGCTTGTCTTGCCATGGCAAATGCAAAGTGTACCTTTTATTTTTTATTTTTTATTTTATTTTTAAAAATATTTTATTTATTTATTTTGACAGAGAGAGAGAGAGATCACAAGTAAGCAGAGAGAGAAGGGGAAGCAGGCTCCCCGCTGAGCAGAGAGCCTGACGCAGGGCTGGATCCCAGGACCCTGGGATCATGACCTGAGCCGAAGGCAGAGGCTTAACCCACTGAGCCACCCAGATGCCCCCAAAGTTTACCTTTTAAATTCTCCTTCCATTTTGGGGGAAGTTCCACATTATACTCCCTGTCACTCGATATGGAAGTCAGAGCTCAAACTGCAGGACCCAGCCTTCCTTGCAGTTGGAAACGTGCGGGTGACCCAAGCTCCACCAATCAGGGAAGTTTGTAGAAGACTTTGACTTGGGAGGGATTCACAGGGGAAACCAGCGAGGCATAGACCATGTTTGGTGCGGTCTGGTCCAGTTCTCTGCGGCAGCACAGGACGCGAGCATGCCAGAAGCGGTGGCGGTGATGACTGTGGTAAGATGGAGTTCTTGGAAGCAGTGCAAATACAGCATTGAGTCATGGGTGGTGCAGTGGTAATGGAGGCCATTTTCCCATCAGACAAGTTCTACAGCCCACTTCTGGGCACTGTTCCTAGAATTTAGTTTCAGGCTGATTTCTTGAGCCCTCCAATGATACTGTAAACCACCCAGGATCCTTTTAATAAATTCCTTTTTTGTTTAGCTAGCCAGAGACAGTTCTCTTTGTTAAAACTAAGGCTTCACCAATACAAAGAATACCATCTGGCAGTGACAGAATCAAATCAAAGATCCTGGTCTTTTTGATTCCCGGGCCAGTGTTTTTTCTATGACATCACCTTATTTATATTTAATGCTTTTACGAAGGTTCAAAACGCTGTTTTCAAAAAATGTATGCCAAGGCTGCCATCTCAAAGAGATGCTATGAACAGTCAGAGTGTCTATTTAGTTCATGATGAGAATAGATGTTTCAGTGCTTTTGGATTATATCTTAGTTTTTGCTTTTGTTCATACAGACTCATTGACTTAAAAGATGTTAGACTTACAATAAAAACACCCATAACAACACAGAGCTGTTTGAATAAAGATAGAGCAAAACCACATAAAGGGAGAGATAATTGTCTGAGATAAACCAGAATGAGATCATTACAATGTTCTAAGCACTAAATTTATATTCTTCTTCCTTGAAGTAAAGGACAGTAATGGGGTGGATTATAACAATGTTTCCCAAACTCAGTCCACCAAGGAAGATGTTTATTTTCCACCTTCATGGCCTCCAAGGCTTTTAAGAGTTTCTTCCAACCTCATTTATTAAAGAATTTTTTTTAAATTTTTTTTTTAAGATTTTTTTTAATTTATTCATTTGACAGAGAGAGATATCACAAGTAGATGGAGAGTCAGGCAGAGAGAGAGAGGAGGAAACAGGCTCCATGCCGAGCAGACAGCCCGATGCGGGGCTCGAACCCAGGACCCTGGGAACACAACCTGGGCCGAAGGCAGAGGCTTTAACCCACTGAGCCACCCAGGCGCCCCAATTAAAGAATTTTTTTAAAAAAATTTATTTATTTATTTGAGAGAGAAATAGAGTGCATGAGTGGGAGGGACAGAGGGAGAGACAATCTTGAGCAGACTCCATGCTAAGTGCAGAGCCTGACGTGAGGCTCGATCTCACGAACCTGAGATCAGGACCTGAGCTGAAACCAGTCAGATGCTTAACTGACTGTGCCACCCAGGTGCCCCTAAAGAATGTTTTCAATGACCTCATCATAGATAAATCTGTAACTTCACTGAAATACAGAAAATAAGCCATAGATTTCTATTACTATTTTTGGTGACATGAAGTGGCAACTATCGGGATAAAGGGTTTTCATTTTCTAGTGTCCACAGTGTGCTATAATAAGAACTTTCTATATATTATCATATTTATGCATCACAACTTTTCTAATACAGTGGGTATTATTATCCCCATTTTACAGGTGAAAACACTGTTGAGCAACTTACTGCTGCTAAGTGGACCAATGTTAGAACTGAGATTTGGATTCAGGTCAGCAAGTCCAAAATCAGATCTTATTTCTATTGTACTACCTCTCTTAGGAAGAATTTGAATTTTATAAAAGAAAAAAACTTTCTCAAGACTCTAAATCTTCTAAGGCATTTATTACACGGATGTTTATAAGTCCAAGAGGTAGCTGGGAAAGACACAGGAAGGGTAAACAGAGCATGGGACTTACCCTCTGGGAGCTCAATCCTGGAGGGGAGAAAAGGTGAGCACGCAGAAAACCAAAATATGCACAGGATTCCTGGGGTAGGTGTCATCTCTAAGGGGTAGCTCAAGGCTTGGGGAGGTGGCCAGAGAGAGGAACTAATCATATCTTCCCTGGCATGGGGCCGGGCCCTCGCTGATGCTGTAGCCTATGGTTCAGAATCCAGGGCCCACAGGGGGAAGCCGCATCTTGCCACGTTCCTGATTGCACAAAACACTGGCCCTGCCAAGCCTAGTCCCTACCCAGCTCCCTGCTGAGGTCTGCCCGGGAGCCCCCTGAGACTCTGAGGAAGGCTCTCTGCGCTCTCCTGGGTCACAACCAGTGACTCCCATCAGGTGACCTGACAGACCGTGAAAATACAGAACTAGCGACCCCCACAAGGCAGAAGAGAAACATTTCCTGCCCAACCTGCCTCCTATTTCCACCTGTCCCCTCATTCCTTCAGGCCATTTATGAGGCGATTATCTCAAGAAGGCCCATGCATGAATCCATTCATCTGTTATCAGGCATGGCATCTTCTGTGGAAGCAGCTGATTAGCCCCCACTCTCCTGGTTTCCCTGAGGGAGGCACAAATCTCTGAGAAGAAGGGTAAGGAAATGCCTGGGGCTTGGATTGCTTCCCAAGTAAAAGGTCAGGGCTCTGAGTCCCCAGGTGTGCGCTCACAGTGCCGGGTATGTAAGAAGGGGAGAGACGCAGGGCCACAGAGGTAAGGCCCAGAGGCCTACTAGCCTCAGTCCTGTCTCTGCCTGCCTACTCCTGCAATGCACAATTTGCAAAGGGGAACATTTTACAAGTGTATTTATAAACCGACATCCAAGGGCTTCACAACGTCAGTGACTGGAAAGGGCCATAGAGACCGTGACGTGGGCAAAAGTGAGGTGCAGGCAGGCGGAATTGCCCAAGTCCCTTCTCTCATGCAGGTCAGGCCTAGCTCTCCCTGACTCCCCTCCAGTCAGAGAGAGACCACCCTTCCCCAGGGCAAGGCAATCAATTATTTGTTTGTTTGCTGTGGACCTGGCGACTGAACAGCCCTGAGAAACAGGGCCGCTCATGAAATGAATCGACAAAGATCTAGGGTACTTGACCGGAGCCAACTGTGGGTCCTGGCGAGTAATCAAATTAGCAGGGGCTACCCGTGGATAGCAGATGAACTGCACTGAACACCTTGTCTCATCCAGAGTCAGGGCTCCATCAGTGGGGACTTCTATTAGAGCCTTCCTCTAGTAAGATGGAGATAAGGAGAGGGGGTGGGCAAGGGTCAGGCCATGACTAAACTCCCATGAAAACACGGAGAGGCTGGGAGGATTGGCCTGTCCTATGAAGACAATGTCACTGCCTCCAAACTGGAACCCCCAAGAATAATCCCAGCAGTTGGCCATTCCGCTGGGGAACTAAGACCTTCACGGAGCCCAGAGCTAAGTGCCAGGAATCGAGCCATGAACAGGACCACCAAGGTCCCTGGCCCTCGGGAAGGAGAAGACACACAGGCGCACACACACCAGACGACCACTATCTAAATCAAGTACCTGCAAGTTGTACGAAGTGCTGTGAAAGGGGGCAGCAAAAGGCTAAGGCTAACAGGGAGCCATCTACTTATGGCAGGAGAAACAGAAAGAAAGCCCTTTGGGCAGAGTGCCACTGAGGATGAGCCTTAGAATTTGCCCTGGAAAGGCCTGGGGTGTGGGCATTCTAAGCAGAGGGAAGGGCGTGTGCATAGGCTTGGAGGCAGGAAAGAGCTTGACATGTTTGTTCATTTGTTCGAGAAACTGAGTGGCAGCCAGCGAGGCCAGAGGACGAGGCTGGGGAACAAGAAGTGATTAATACTGGAAACATAAACAGAGTCACATCACTGGGGACTCAGCCGGCTGCCCTGAAACGTCTGGATTTTACTGTAAGGACGATGGCAAGCCCCGGAAGGGTTCTGCAGGCTGGGCATGACTTGATCTGGTTTCCATCGTAAGGAATTCCTGGCCGGGAGAGGGCCTCAAGATGGGGGTGGGGGTGTGGGGAGAGGAGCTGGTTGGTTCCAAGCACGCTGTGCCTCGAGGCCATCCTCTGTCACATGGCCTGGCGGGCCTTTCTTCCACCCACGGTTAGGGTCGGGCCTCCATCTGCAGCGCAACTTTTCCTCCTTGGATCTCCTGCCCGGGGCCTAAGTGCCTCCCAAAAAGTTCCATAAACTCCCTCAAGTGTTTCCAACTGACTTTGCTAGAGTGTTGGGAGAATGGATGCTTTTGTAAAAGGATACAAAATAACAAAAGCAAAACCACTCCCTCGTTTCTGATGGAAATCTGTTTCCACCTAATGGCTTTCCATTAGTCCTCAGCCTGGGCAAAAGTCTTTGCTCCTTCCTCCTTCTCCCTTTATTTTCCAAAAGGCCATGAACATGAACATGCGTATGACTATGAACAAAAACAAAGAGCTATAAATTCTTATGGATCCCAGAAGGTTGGCAATTCTAAACAATAAAAGTATGTCCTGACTGTTTCTCTCAAAAGAACATTCTGGAGACAAAACAGCTTTAAGACGACAAATGAGTTTGGGGGACACTTTGGACCTGATGGTGGCCTCAGATCACCAGGTATTGATGGAATAGGCAACTCCAGATACAAAGCTGAAAATATCCCCTCCTGTACACCCTCCACCCCCTCCTGGACTCACTTCCTCACTGGTCAGCCCGTATCTCGACTGCCCCAAGTTTCTTATATAGCTTTTGGCCACTACTGTTTTCAGGAGTCCGAATTCTCAGTAAAGAGAAAGTCCCCTTTGTTCTCCCATCCATGATTTAATTTTCATCCTCCTGAACGCGCTATTCACTTTGTTTTCAGGCTAAGAAGTCTCACAATTGTACTAGATCCTGAATTTGAATTTCCCTGTGTTTCCACTGTTTGGCAATCTGCCCAGGTCAGCCACTGGACAATCCCAGAATTCAGCTCTACCTTAGAGAAAACCTTCATTGCTCATGATTTTTTAATATAGTCCTAACGACTGTCATCTATTTTCTCCTCGATTTGTCTATGTTTTTCAAAACACACCGATGTGTTATGAACTCACCTACACACAGATGCATACCAATCACCTCTCCGCTGATAATCAGGAAAGTTTCCACTGTCTTTTCCAACTGGATCACATTCCTAGGAAGCTGTCTCTCCTTTTTTCCCCAGAGTTCAGAGGGGGGGGCCCTTAGCTGCATTTTTTCCTCCCAGTCTCACCACCATGCACTCTTCCCGGCATTCCCTTGAGCCTTCAATACCAGGATTCAGAAGAGGACAGAACTGACTTTCTGTGCTTTTGTCTCTCTGTTCTTGCCTATAAGCTTCTTTTATATGCAAATGCACAAACTTTACTAGAAATGGGCCAAACTTGATCACAAAGTAGTATGAACACAAAGACGTGTCAAGTCCTAATAAAAAGCGTGTAGTAAATTAGTTAGGCAGCACCAGGGAAGAAACTGTTTTTTTGCTCTTTGGGCAATCTTGAAGGGAAAACAGATTATTGCTGGCAGCATCTGGCTTACCTGAATGTATTATAATCCACCATCTTCGTGAGCCTAGAGTCAGCAGCTGTAAGAACCTGCTTGAGCTCTCTGGATTTTGATTCTTCTTCTTTCAGCTTTTGTAGGATAAGTTCAATGCTGCTCATGGGAAACTGAAGCAGGGGGAAGGAAAGGAAGGATATTAAAACATGCCTGAGCCATAGGGAGCCCAATCTTTCCGATGGCCAGAAAACAGATTTCACGCTCTGAACCTGAAGGTAGCTGGGCATGGCTTTCCACAGAGACCACCACAGAGAAGACACAACTAGAATTAAATCTCTTCAGTTGCAGTTTTAGGACGAGTGACATCGGCATAGGCCCAGATCGGACAGAAATGAGCTTAAGGGACAGCAAGCCACAGAAATCAGAAAACAATCTCTCAGCTTTCTCCCCTGAACCCTTGGATGTTGGCCCAATGGGTTGGGAGATCCTAATGGAGTGATTAGTGATTCACGATTGGATGAAATTGGACCCTCATTTTCTCTGGATCTTATGAGTGGGCCCCCTGGGACTAGTGGCCGTCAGACAATGCACTGAGCAGAGCATGGCCGGGTGTCGGAGATCCACATGCATGGCAACCCCCTGACATTCAGTCTCTGGCAGCCCCCAGGTGTCGTCTCCTACCCTGTGATTAGGTTTTTGACTCTAAAAATACCTCTTAATCCAGTAAAGCATAGCTTCTAAATAATTACAGCTAAGTGTTAAAAAAAAGAGAGAGAGAGAGAGAGAGAGAGAGAGAGAAGACTGAATACGAAGATTCAAAACACTGATGTTAATTTAGTATAAAGGTCTCTTTTTTCCACCACGGGGTTTGTGACCTATCACAGGCCCCCTTCCTCCCCACCTTCTGCACTGCCTTTCATCTACTTCCATGATTCGATCTATTAGGTCTTTTGCAAAGATATTAAGGAACATATTAATCTTGGGGTGCCTGGGTGGCTCAGTCAGTTAAGTGGCCAACTCCTGATTTTGGCTCAGGTCATGATCTCAGAGTTGTGAGATCAAGCCCCATGTCAAGCTCCAGGCCCAGTGCAGGGCGTGGGTCCTGTTTAAAAAAAAAAAAAAAAAAAAAAGCAAAAACAAAAAACAAACTAACAAAAAACAAAGAGTATAGTAATCTTTCTCTGGTTCGAAAGTCCTTGTTAAGGGTAGTTTTTTTTTTGTTTTTTTTGGTTTTTGTTTTTTTTAAAGATTTTATTTATTTATTTGACAGAGAGAGATCACAAGTAGGCAGAGAGGCAGGCAGAGAAAGAGGAAGGGAAGCAGGCTCCCTGCTGAGCAGAGAGCCCGATGCGGGACTCAATCCCAGGACCCCGAGATCATGACCTGAGCCGAAGGCAGCGGCTTAACCCACTGAGCCACACAGGCGCCCAAGGGTAGTTTTAAAATAAGGCAGCTTTCACTTGGGACGCTGAAACCAGATAATGTCCTACCCTGCTTTTACATTTCTGAAAGGAGAAAAGCCCTTTATATCTTACAGATATATATGTAAATATACATATATCCACACACTCAAGCTATGTTAATATATGTATATATGTACAAACAATATGTATATAAAACTATATATCTAGAACACATATATACCTATATATAATATGTGCATATTATATATATATATATAAAATACATACATGCACATTATATATACATATGTATGTTAACATATAGGTTCACCCTGTGTTTGAAAACTGAGTCGTCATTCACAGTAGCTATTGTAAATTGTACCCTGACTGCACTTGCTATGGGCCGCACAGAGTGAAGCATTTCACACGCATGATGGCATTTCCTCTGCGTGGTAACTCTCTGAAGGAGTCAGCGTGTAAAGATGAGGCAAGTGGAGCTTGGAGAATACATGTCGAAGGCCTCTCAGCCAGGAAGTGTGGAGCCATGTTTCCCAGCTGAGCCTGCTGTCTCCAGAAATCTAACTGCCCGATTATTGATCCCCTTTGCCTGAATTCAGTGCTTTTGGAGGCCTACCAGTTCAGTTTTATGCTAATGCCAGGTCCCAACCCTGCAAATAGAGAAAGGGAGTGGCGGCCCCGGAGGGTGCTTCGGGCTCTACGGTCCAGAGGGAACGCAGAGAAGAGCTGATAGCCCCCACCTGCCGGACCTTCTGGCCACACTCTGCATCAGGGGCACCACCTATAGATGTCCCATGTCAGGCAGCAGTAGGAGCTGGGCCACTTTGTTCTCAGGCTCCCCGCCAGCCTGGCCGACGTTTTCTCAGAGCTGCACTGTGTCCTGAGGCCTTTCACGCCCCAACCTCCTCCTTTCCTTCTCCCTTGTCGGGGGTTGAGACCTACATCTCAGGCTCCCCACCTGCTCTTGCTCCTTTCTCATTTATCCTTCATATGCATTCCCTGGGATGTCCCTTGTTCATTGAATACAGCCTTGGCACCTGCTGCTCAGAGCCCCCAGACAGAAAAGGGTGATGGGATATACACAGAGAGACTGATCTTAGCAACTTACCCCTGAGCGTTTTATATATAAATGAAAGAGAATTGGTACTGTGTATAGAGATATAGAAAAAGATACAGACATAATTGACACATAAACATTTACAGGCAGACTTTTTTTAGATTTCCAAAAATTTATCTGAGAGAGAGAGCATGAATAGGGGGAGGGGCAGAAGGAGAGGGAGAAGCAGACTCCCTGCTGAGCAGGAAGCCTGACCCAGCACTCCACCCCAGGACCCTGGGATCATGACCCTAGCCAAGGGCAGACGCTCAACTGACTGAGCCACCAAGGTAGCCCCTTACAGGCAGACTTCTAAAATAAATTGTTTCTAGGGGCACCTGGGTCGCTCCGTCAGTTAGGCATCTGTCTTCAGCTCCAGTCACGATCCCGGATTCCTGGGATGGAGCCCCAAGTCGGGCTCTCTGCTCAGCGGGGAGTCTGCTTCTCCCTCTGCCTTTGTGTTCCCTCTCCCTCTGTGTGCTCCCGCGTGCTCTCTCTCTCTCAAGTAAACAAACAAAATCTTTAAAAAAATGAAATAGATGGTTTCTAGGTAGATTTTTCAATATTAGGCAATGTCCCTCAAATATACACGTTTGCACACCAAACCAATCCACACTCAAAATCAAGAATTCATCAACTGTTATTTTTCCAGAAGGGCACTGCCATACTAGTACTTTTAGTGACAGGACCCAGCTGCCATTTTGTTTCAAATGAAAAAAACTCCCAGCTCACTGTTGCCAATTTGTCCTTGAATTCTTATTTAGGCCTCAGGTAGCTCCTGTTCTGGAAAGCTGCAACCCCAGCAACTACTGGGTTCCCTTGGGGCTTCTGTTTGTTCCGTCCTTGGCCGTCTGCGTAGGCCTACGCCAATTAACGGGGACTGCGCAGTGTGTGGCACCGGATTTTCTTCCTTTCCTATAGTCGCTGAATCTCTTTATGAAAACATTGTCAGCGTCAGCAGAAAAGCCAGGAAACTTGATTCAGCCCTGGGCCTGCCTCCTGCCTGTGCCCGGCATCCGTGCCGCTGGGCACCAGAGGGCCCAGCGTGTAAACAGAGGAGATCGGGACCTGTGGCCAAGTCGTGCAGATCCATTATTCATGGCCACGTGTGTGAATGCACAATGTAAGGCTGGTAGGAAGAAGAAAAGGCCTAGAGAAAGAAAAACACAGACTGCAGAGCGCTGAGGGGCAAGTGGAGAGTGCCACAGGCAGCTCACCCTATCTGAGTTCGCTTCCATGTAGTTTAAGGTGTACTTGTCAGCATTGAGCAAAAGAAACAGGTAGCCATTCACGTTCACTTTGGCTCCGATATACAGTTCCTCGGCCTTGATATATTCTGATAGTTCACTTTTAAAGACCTCTTGCCCAGGCTTCTTAACACGAGTTCTTTTCAAGAACTTCCCACCAGTAATCCCTATAGAAAAAGAGAAAACTTAATGAGTACCCTTTGTTCTTCAAAGAACCATACAACTTGCCTTTAGAGTTCCTTCCTGCTCAAACACAGACCGTACAGCTTAGCTTGTGAGCTCACACTGCCTATTCTTCTCAGACCTGAAGGGAGAATGAGGCACTAGGAGAACAACAGATTCCCTAGGTCAATGTGTAAAGAAAAAAAGAGATACGTCATTCCAGCCTTTTCTTTCCCCTCTCTACTTCCTTCCCAATCCAAACACCTAAATAAACACTTAGTAAGTGCCTGCTGTATGCCCAGCAGCATACGGAGAAATGGGACGTTAAGAAGATAACCCTGCTTCAGAGCACGGTTTGAATAGTACCACGTAGAAAATTCCCCACTTGAGCTTATTTCCACCTATCTGTCCCAGATGATGTCTTATATTTATTCCGACACGCAGATTAAGTGGAGGATGCCCAGCTTCTGGAAAGAAGCTTACTTAACTGTTTGAAGATAACTCTGAGAGTCCCATAACTTTTTTTTTTTTTTCCCCTACAGGCTAAATATCTTTGCTTCTTTTAGCAATGCCACGTATTTCTTACTTTCCCGAATTCTGACCATCTCATGTGCTCTCTTCTGGGGCTTATTTGGGCTTTTTGTTTTTGTTTTTGTTTTGTGGCTCTTGGAAAGCAGTGAGCAGAACTGAGGATGAAACTCCAGTATCTTCTCACTGCTACTTAACTGAAACCTTCAGGCATCTGAATACAACCCGAGCTTTGGGCGTCAGCTTCATCACACTCCTGCCACATTTAAACATCAGAAGTGGCGGAAAGACACAGGCTTAGTAGCCAAACAGCTGGAGACCATCCTGGCTCGGTCACTTGCTGGATGATCTTGAAGAGTTATTTAATCTCTTGGAACCCCTCTGAATTCTCACTGGTAAAATGGAATAAAATTTGTAGGGAGCCATGAAAATGGGTCTTTCAGATTACCTAGCTCGGGGAATGTAGTCGACAAAGCACTCCGTGGCTATGCTCTGAAACCTACCCTGGGTTTGGACCAAGGTCACGCTTCCCATGGGCTGCTGCCAACAAATGACTGGACAGGACAGGGATACCAAGGTAGGTCCATTCCTGCAAGATGGAGTTTCTTCCAACTAATGACTTGGCTCTCGGGTTCCTGGTCAGCCTAGCTGAAACTTGCTTAGAATCTCCCTGCAATCTAAGACTTTCTTTCCTTTCTTCCTTCCTGCTGTCCTTCACAGGAGTCAGACAGGCACTGAAGTCCGACGGCTCTCCTGGCCTCTTCTGGCTCCTTCCACAATTTCCCTTGCTGGCATTTTCCCTAGTAAATCTCTTTTATATTCAGTCCCATCTTGCGGTTTGCCCCGTGGAGGATCTGGACTAACATAAAACTTAACCTCTTGGAGTTTTTCCTAAGGATAATGGTAGGTAATCATGGCTGCTATTATTACTAAGATGCTTGCAGTTGACGTCTATTACCCTGTTTTAGAAGTGCTGCAATCTGTTTGGCCATCATCTTCCCCACTCTAGATGTACAGAGTTGATTTTTTTTTTTGTAGCCTCCACACCCAACATGGGGCTTGAACTCACAACCCTGAGATCAAGAGTCACATGGTCTACCAAGCAGGCACCCCCAGAGAGGATTTTTTGACCTTTAAGACCATGACTTTCTACTTATTCCTATTTGATTTCATATTTTAGGATTTGATCCGTTATTCCAACCACTATGCAGCCTGACTTAGTTATACAAATTATGCCTTATTCATCGGTGCACAGAGTGGCTCACAGCAACTCCTAAGGGCCGACTATTAAATTGTTAGGGATTTTCCAAGCCAGTTGTTACTGTTGGTTGCTTGAAATGCACTGTGGTTGAGGTGTCTGCTCCATGACATCTGACAAGTGTTGGAGATCAGGGCTTTTAAATTTTTTTCAGAAAGCCAGTTTACCAGCACACTACTGATTCTTCTTCCCAGATGTGCCTTCGGCACAGATAAAAATTTTCAATGTGTTGGGACAAAGAGCAGAGCCATAGAGTTCCATAATTCGGTAAGTCAGAATCAATGGCTCGTCCCGGCAATGTCCACAGCATCAGTGCACTGCAGAGAGGCACTCCGTGGGCCTGTTTGCTGGAACCTTGGCAAGAGCCTCGACAGACAGAGAAGCCAGAGGGAGACAGACTTTGAAAATTAAATTTTTTTTTAAATCTGGGATCGTCTTATACTTAAGCCAACATTTTGTCAGTGGTACTATCAAAAACAGAGATTTCCTCTTGTCTTGCTGTCTTTGCATGGAACTGGTGGTAGACAGACCATGATTCTGAAGCCCCCGGATTCCACAGAAGAACCTCAAAGGCCACAGCAGAAAGGGGAATACTTTCCAAAAGAAGGCGTCCAGAGTCCCCCAACCCTGAGCCAACCAAACTCTTCCTGTTCCTCTTTCATCATTTTATATGTCTGGGTTCCCATTTAAGAGAGCTTTGTAAAATGAACTTTGGTGGTTAAAAAAAAAGAAAAGAAATAAAAGCCACTGTCTTAGTCATCTAGGTTATAAAATCAAACCACGCTCCCTAACTTTCAAAATGAAGAGACAGTTTCTTATTCTGAGAAAATTGCTATAAGAGCTATACCTCTTACCTGAATTACTCTCAATAGGTTCAAATATTGAAATCGTGTCATCACTGAGAAAGTACGAAATAACAAACAACCTGTCCACATCTGCACATTTGTGTGTGAAGAGTTTTGCAAAAAACCGGAGTATATTGCTTATGTTGCCATAGCTAAATGGAAGAGAAATGAGGGTTACAGCCTTATTACAGAATTAAAAAAAAAAAACCCTGCCAAAGGTATGCTATTTTTTTGAGGTATAACTGATTTACAATATTATATTAATTTCACCTGTACAACATGATTCGCTATGACCACTGAAATAAGACTACTCAACACCTACCACCCCACATAGTTATATATTTTATTTCTTGTGATGAGAACTTTAAAGATCTACTCTGTTTGCAACTTTCAAATATGCGATACGGTATTATTGACTATAAACACCATAATGTATTACATCCCAGGACTTCTCTATTTTGTAACTGGAAGGTTGTACCTTTTGACCCCCTCCACCCATTTCACCCACCTCCCCCATCTGCCACGTGTGCTACAGTATTAAGGGAGTAGCATAAACTCTCTGAAGTTGAAAAAGTTCAACCACCTTCTTATTATTTAGGCTTTAGATCTATATGCAGAGAAATTCTCTCAGTTTATTAAAATCTCTCTTATTCTTTAGATGTCCAGGGTAACCCATCGGGAAAATGTACCAAAAACAAATGTCATAAACACACTCCTCAAACCAGCTGCTTTGAACAGGTGTTTCCCACTCACGAGGCTGGTCAGCGGCCACAACAATCATGTCAACAGGAAGGACAGCACCTGGCCTTCACTGGTCCAGCAGCAAGAGGGTATGTCCTGTCAGTGCCTGGAGCCATGACCCCGTGGCCATCTCCCACGTTCTCAGGCCCATTTCTTGCTTCCTTCCAGCCCCACATCCTCTCCTCCCTGAGCCACTCCCCCAGATCCCCAGCATCCCTCCAACTCCCTTCAAGAAAAAAATTACCTCTTCCCTTGCAAATGCTAGAATACATAATGCTAGATTAAATATAGCACTTATCACTCATATTGTGAGTGGCTATTACAGGTCTGTTTCCCCAGGGCAAGGACTGTGCCTTATTAGCCACTGGCTAATACAATACTTTTTACATCATAAGTACTCAATAAATGTTGGTAGAAGGTCATGAAAAGATCCAGATAGATTAAAATTTGCACTCAGAATTCTATGCATGAATAAAATAGTCTAGTGACTATTGAAGATGGGATCAAATTCTAGAATCAAAAGTTCCCAAGTTGACTGCCTGGTCATTGAAGACATTAATTTATGGTCCATGAGTGGAAGCACATATGCGGAAATCAGCTAGTGTAAGGTGGCCTTTGTAAAATACTAAACCCATGGGGAAGTCTTTGGTAACCAAAATCATTACCTCAGGGAGGCACAAAGTAAAATAAACGATGAACTTCATCAATTTCCTGTCACAACTCAAAGCTGGGAGGCCCTCGCTTTCAGATTCTCCTATGCCAAAGATCATTCCTTCCCAGTGGTCACAGAGAATGAAAATACAACAACAAAACAACAAAATAGAACAAAACAGAACCCATATTTCATATTTGCTTTTCTCTGCCCCTTTCTCCGAATGTCCAAGGAAGCAGGGCTGGAAAAGCATGGCGCCAAGATTCTCAGCTACATTGACGTAAGGCCTCCATTGAGGTGGAAAGCAGCAGTTCAGAGGTTTGCCTCCAGGAACCCTAGGGCAAAACAGCCGGGGCTCCACAGCTCTCTCTTCTTAGTTCCTGGTTTCCCTGGCTTCAGACAGATCTCAGAGAGCATGGGGGGAGCTACACCTTGTCAACCATCTTCTCTGGTACATAACTGGATTTATAAGCAACAAACAGATTTGGGGGAGCCATTAACTTTCACAGATACAGGAATGTCCCTGAAACAACCAGAAGGAGGTTTAACATCAGGCCAAAGGAACACTATTGTAAATTTAGCTTCTTAGAACTTAAGTGCGTTTAGAAGTGTGTATGTTAAGTGTGGGTTTTTCACTTTCAAAATGCCATTTTTTTTTTCACCTAAGTCTTGTGTTCTGGAGAGCTCGTCAGTCAGGAATATAATTTACTCAAACAAAAATCTTTAGAGCAGCAGTTCACAAAGTTTGTTGTGTTTAAAAGTCACCTGGGGAACTTGTTAAATATACAGAATCCAGAGTCCTACCCCCAGGGATATGAATTCAGTAGTTAGCTTGTATCTCCAGAAACCTGCATTTTTAATAAGCTCCCCAGGAGGTTCTGATGAAGTGGCCCCCAGAGCACACTTTGGAAAACACTGTGAGTTATCTTCAGCTATTTCCTTGACTAATAAGCTAATTATCAACATTCTCTAAACTTTTTATCACAATACTCCCTCACCCTCAAAAAACCAGCATTTTCTTTGCTTCCTGTTATACCACCTACATTGCTCCATCTGCCCTTCTGGGCCATGGATAGGTTCAGACACACCCACCTGCAGCTAGCTGCCATGACCACGCAGAACATACAGGTGACCCTTGAACAACACAGGTCTATGTAGATGCGGATTATTGTCCTTGCTGTATTGGAAAGGCGGTATCCTATAAGGAATTACTTGGTCATCCACTTCTCAGTGTATATTCACTTCCTTGGTGATTTCTTCTAGTATCAAGTCTTTAACTACCATCTACATGCCAATGATTTCCAAACTTCTATGTTTAACTCAGACCTTTCTCCCGAACCCCAAGTACATATAAATACATTTATTTGTTATATATATATATATTACTTATATTTTGTATTTAGGAGACATCTCACACTTCACTTGAGCCCAAACTGAAGTTCCGTTCTTGCTCCAAACCTGTTCTACCTACAGTCTTTCCCATCTTGGTAGATAGCAATTCTATCCTTCCACTTGCTCAGACCGAAACCTTGGGAGTCATTCTTAATGCCTCTGTGGTTTCAGACCTCATGTCCAAATCTGTCACGGAATCCTGTTAGCTCAAACTTCAAAAACAGTTCCAGAATCTGCTACATCTCATCATTTCCATGGCACCCACCAGGATCAGAGCCATCATAACTTTTCTCTTGGATGGCTGTGGCAGGCTCTGGAGTAGCGCTTACTGCCACCATTGCCCTTCTGCTCTCTACTGACAACAGGGCCACTGGAGTGATTGCTTTAATATGTAAATCAGATCAAGTCACTCCCCCTGCTCTGATTTCCCAAGGAGTCCTCTTATCACTCAAAGTCAAAAGAACCCTTACAATGATCTGCAAGGCCCTATGGCATCTGAGCCCCCATTACCTCTTCTAATCTGTCTTCTCTGCCCTCTACCCTCATCTTCTATCTATGTCAACCTGCTCCTTGCTCAGGGCCCTTACACCAACTGTTCCTTCAGCCCAGAACATATTTCTTCCCTTTTGTAAAGCCCATCCAGACCATGCTCTTTTTAAAAATGAAACCAGGGGTACGCCTCAGCCTCACCCTGCCAGTTCCTCTTTATTCTTCTCATAGCAACTTATTACCTGCTTGACTTCGTCCATGGTACTTAACACCTTCTCCGTACTTATAGAATGCCCTTCTCTGTTAGCCGTGGTGTGCGCTATCTGCCTCCCCCAGTTAGACTGTAAGTTCTAGGAGAGCAGGGCTGCATGTCTGTTCTGTTCAATGACGAATCCCAAGCCCTTAGATCAGGGCTTGGCACACAGGCAGGTGCCCTGTGTTTACGGACCAGGAAAATGAATGGATCGCTCAGGGCTACGTACCCACTGAAAACCTCAAAAACAGCGAGAGCTATACTCTCGGGGTTGGAAGAAACATGAAGTCTTACTTAATGATGAGAAAATAACTTCCTTCCCTTCTGGGACAAAATATTTAACGAGCCCCAAGCATGCAGCCAGTGCTGTTCTCACTCTGAGGGAAGCAGTAAAGCCAGTCCCTGCCCTGAAGGACCTCTTGATCTAGGGGGACACCACGATTCCACGAACAAGTAATTGCCACACACCGCGAATCGTACAGGCTCTGGAGAAAGAAAGGTCAACTCCAGGAGTTAGACTTCTCTGGTTTCAAATCCCAGCTCAACTACAAATGAGCTGGGAGAGCCTGGGCAAATGGCATAAAATCTCTGACCCTCAGTTCCCTCGTGTGAAGAATGGGTACGATAATGTTATTTATTTCATGGGGTTGTTTTGAGGAATACATGAGATCAAGTATTATAAAGTACTTAGCATACCATAATCGCAAATTGCTTATCAGCAGTAGTAATATTATTATTATTATTATTATTATTATTATTACAACTACAAGAGGTATGACCAGCAGAGTATTGTGGGCACACAGAGAACAAAGTAACTAATTCCACCAGTGCAGGGAGAAAGATACTATTCTGGTTCTCCCAAATCAGACTAGACAATCTGCCCAGCAGGCCACCACAGTGAATTTTTACCCAGAAAATAAAGGCCTTCATTCCATCAAAAACCTCATATGTTCTAATTTGGAACTATTTCCTCCTCCAGCGAATTAAAGTAGATCACCAGTAACCTCATACAATGATTAGCACCCAGGAGATTTCTAACAGCAACATACATATAATCGACACACGTCACACACAACTACACATCTCAATTCCCACTTTATCTGCATGAAGAAACTGTCTTTTGCATGCTTTGTGGACCGTCTTCCCTAGGTTCTCACAGCTTTAAAACCTTGAGTTATTCAAACTCATGTGTAAGTCTCTAGCTGAATGTGCCAGTTACTATGGAAACAAGGTCACTGTGTGGGAGGAGCTTGAAGGAAGTGTATTCCTGGCTCAGAGCGAGCAGTGGACAGAAAGAAACAAAATTAGACACATTTGTGCCTGTGCCACCGTCATCCAGTCCTGACAGCAGGACGAGAACGTGGAATGCTGTCTACGGTCCATGCTCTGTGGGCAAGTTGATGCGGTGTAGACAGAAAGAGAGAGACTAAGGCAGCTACCCACAAGGAGCTGTTTTCCCCCTGGGTTCCAGAACCAACACCCTAGATCATATTTCATCTTGTTTACTTATAAGAAAAATTCCCTCTCCTTTTACAATAGGGACATTCTTCTTGCCCGCCTCCTTCGGGTGGCTGCCCTAAAAAACAGCAGTTAGTGAAAAGTATCCATCAGAAGTCCTGCCCTGAAACCTCACGGTAAACTCTGTTATCCATAAGGAGGATGGCGTATGAGTTGGTATCCCCCTGATGTGATTGAAAGCAGTGGTTCTCAAAGTCTGGTGCATATCAGAACCCCCTGGAAGGCTGGTTAAAACACAGTAAGGGGTCCTACCAACCCCCAGAGTCTCTGCCTTAGGAGGTCTAGGATTAGGCACAAGAATTAGTGTTTCTAACCAGTGTGGGGACCACACTTTGAGTAGCATCTATTCTAGCACTTAAAAAAAAAAAAAAAACAGAACCCTAAAGTACTTCAAAATAAAGGATTGGCTTTTTTAAAAAAGATTTTATTTTTATGTTATCTCTACACCCAGCATGGAACTCAAACCTACAACCCTGAGATCAAGAGTCACAGGCTCCACCGGCTGAGCCAGCCAGGTGCCCCAAAGATTATTTCTTTAAAGTTTGCAAAGGCCATCATGTCATGAGGAAGACAACCTTTTTGACATTCTATACAATTCTTCATGTATTTTTGTCATTTTTACAAGCACGGCAAAACGATTATTTTCTCTATGTCAAAATGGTTCTACGATTGCATCTGATCCCATTAGATTTTATATCAAATTCAGGATGCTATATTTTTCATCTCCTTCTCCTGGTCTTACTACATGTTCCTTTATCATTTTCCTCTACCAGTTCTCCTGACTCACTAATCCCCTCATGCAGGACTTCAATGGTTAGCCCACATCCTATTCAAAAATCTGCAACATTTTCCCGCCATTTCCCCCCCCAACTTCTTTCTCAGGGGCCTCATCTCCCTGAAGAAGTAAAAAAGTGGCCATGGGCTGTGCCCACATTCTACACACATGATGGAGTGGGAGATTTTTCCTTGTATATATTAGGAAAAGTTTTGAAAGTCCATATTTTGAAATTATATTTGGCCATGGGAGCAATCTACGGTTACTAAACTCAGCCAAACTTCTCAAAGGAAAACAACATCAGTCGTCAAATAAAAGTCTGAAAAATACTTCAGAGTCACTAAAGCCTTGAGACCAAGGGTAGGCAAACTACAGCATGTGGATCAAATATGGCCAGCCACCCGGTTTTGCATGGGCTGTAAGCTAAGAATGGTTTTCACGTTTTTCAATGGGTGAAAACATCAAGAAGATATTATTTTGTGATATGCAAAAATTATATGAAATCCAATGTCAGTGTCCATACACAAAGTTTTATTGGAACCAGTCACACCTTTGTTTATGGGCTCTACAGATCCTTTCACATTATGGTGACAGAACTGGATGGTTCTAACAGAGACCCTATGGCCTTCAAAGCCAAAAATATTTAGTATCTGACTCTTCAAGACAAATTTTGCTGACCCCTACTCTATACCACTTCCAAGGGACCATCTTGAGGAGATATATGTAAGGAAAGGCAACATCAATTGGGGGTAATATAATTTTAGGAGCTTCTAGCTGACTCGTTAAAATAATCACTCAATTGCACACTTCGGCAGCACTTATACTAAATTGGAACAATACAGAGATGAGTGTGTCTGCTGCGTCATTAGGATGACAAGCAAATTCATGGAGTGTTCTCTAGTTTCAGAAAATAAAAATAAAAAATAATAAAAGAAAATAACCACTTGGTGGTAGAGAAAAGGGAACCTTCATGCACTATTGGTGGAAACGTGAAGTGGGGGCAGCCACTCTGGGAAACGGTATGGAGGTTCCTCAAAAAATTAAAACCACCATATGATCCAGCCATTCCACTTCTGGATATATATTCAGAGAAAATGAAATCACTAACTTGAAAGGATACCCACACCCTCGGGTTTACTGCGTTATGCACAACAGCCAAGACATAGAAGCAACCTAAGCATCCAGCGACAGGCAGATGGATACAGGTATATGTACACGCACTGGAATATTATCCAACTATACAAAAGGAGGAAATCCCGCCATTTGCAACAACATGGATGGACCTCGAGGGCATTATGCTCAGTGAAATAAGTCAGAGAAAGACAAATACTGTATGATCTCACTTACGTGTGGAATCTCAAAAAACCAAACACACAGAAACAGATCAGACTGGTGGTTGCCAGAGCTCGGGGGGGAAGAGAGTGGGTAAAATGGGTAGAGGGGATCAAAAGGTACAAAATTCCAGTCATAAGATCAGTAAGTCCTAGGGATGTAATAATGTACAACAGGGTGTATGTAGTTAACAATACTCTATTGTATATTGAAAAGTTACTGAGGGACCAGATCTTAAAAGTTCTCATCACAGAAGAAAAAAAAAACGTAACTATGGGAGATGACTTACATGAACTAATCTTCCAGTGGTGATCATTTTTACAAAATGTATATGTATCCAATCATTATGTTGCACACCTTTAAATTATATAATGTTGGGGCGCCTGGGTGGCTCAGTCGGTTAAGCGTCTGCCTTTGGCTCAGGTCATAACCCCAGGGTCCTGGGAATGAGTCCCACATCGGGTTCCTTGCTCAGCAGGAAGCCTGTGTCTCCCCCTCTGCCTGCCCCTCCCCCTGCTTGTGTGCACACTCTCTCTCTCTGATAAATAAATAAAATCTTTTTAAAAAATTACACAATATTATATGTCAAGTATACTTCAATAAAACTGGGAAAAAATAAAATAACCACTCAACGAAGAACCTCTTAATACTTGCATGTTAATCAGTGTCATTAAAAAGCTATAATGTGATGTTCCTGAACTCTTAATTACATGAGCTGAGTGTCTTATGTTCCGCCCTGAAGATTATGGTATAAACCCTGAATACATTTGGGAAAGATCAGACTGAAGTCATGGTTCCCTCAAGCACCTGTCTTTTGCCACGAACTTCCTGAAGTCCTTCTGATGAGGTGTGGGCCTGAGGCCTATGCAGGAGCGGAGAGAATCCTCTTCAGAACCAAAGCCAGTATAAGGTGGAAATTTCCTTTCTATTTTTGGAGGAGGTGGAGCCTTGCACAGAATCGAGGTGAAGTTCTCTATAACAAAACAAAGGCGAACGAAACATCAATATTTTTTTTTTGCCCTGATTGTGGCTGTTTTGAAAGGTTTGTTATGTTTTCAAGATGGACATGGAGATCTTTGTGGACTATTTTAAACTCTTTCAAACAAAACACAGCAAAATCCTGGGAGGGTAGGTTTCATTTGTGTTTACAAAAACCACAGAACTCACTCAATAATCGCCATTGGTTCGAAAGAAAGAAAAGAAAAAAAAAAGAAACTGTCTATGTCGAATAAGTAAACATTTATCTTTTGTCATCACACCCCCATGTCTGACTATTTTTCATTCTTCCCTGATTGTTCCAGTGATATGAAAATTCAAACTTGGGACTTTTTGCCACCCATCCCCTGTTTTAACCTGCAGCTTAGGCCCTTCCTGCCCAGTCAACACTCACTCTTCAAATTCCTTTCCAAACAGGACTAACTCCTGTTTTGCCTCTACCTTCCCCATGCGCTGTCCTCTCCTCCTGCGTCCAACTTTTTCAGGCCTCTCTCTTTCCTCCAACTCAACCCCAGGCCATGGCACTTCCCCATCTAGTGACAAAACAAAATCAAAACTGCTCACCAGCCACCGCTCCGGGTTGCGCTTGTGACTGCCCAAGAAGACTACAATGAAAAGACTACCAAGTCTTTTCTACCAAGAAAAGACTAAAATGTGATGAAGCAAAAACAAAAACAAAATAAAATAAAATAAAACAAAACAAAAACCAAAAACACACACATAAATAAAACTGAAAACAAACAAATACACAAAACTTTAAAGCTAACCCCTGCTTACTCGCTCACAGGGGGTGTTACATGGAAATACCACTGATTTTCTTTCTGTACTTTTTATCTGTGAGGCAGGAGAGATGGACAGAGAGCTTCGGACATATCTGTAACACCCTGGCAGCTTTCAGGCCCTCGTTTGTGAAGCTGTAGAATGTCTGAGAAGCAAGTGTGCTCTCCAGAGGGAAGAGACTGCTGAACTGAGAGCTCCAAGTCACTTACTTGTATTTGTTCCACCACAAACGGCAAAGAAAATGCCAGGATCTTTCCGAAAGCAAAACACAACAAGAAAACAACTCATGCAGTCTAACTTCTACTCCTTCCCCAAGCTCTCATATCCCATAGGTAGTGCCATTTGGGACTCAGAGTAGTTCCATATAAGCAATGATTTCCTTTTCCACTGTCAAAGTCCTAGCAGAAGCAAGAGTACAGACTTAGAGCACATCTCTATCGCTGAAAATGTGCATCAATTTGTCATTCAACGCAACCTAACTCTTAAAATTGAGGGTTTTTTTTTTTAAACAGATGGATCAAAAGGCTAAGGGTCTGCAGCTATTTCTAACTCTGATTTGAAGACATTTTCAACTTTCATATTTCCTTAGACTTCCTTATTCCTCAGCTTTGTGTGAAATCCCCTCAAGCATGATCCCCAAAAGAGTACTGTTCTATCCTAACGGAAACCGTTCACAGAAGACACACTGGCAGAGAGAACGCCATCAGAGCTTTCTCACTGGCTCAAGTGAGAGCCAGCAGCCAAGCAGCCAGTACAGAAGTGACAGCAAGCCTCTCCTATTGCTATTTTTGTGGCAATTAAAATCTGGGTGATAAAGAGGAAAATTCAGATTTTGGGATTAGGCAGAACTGCAGTAGACCCTATTGTTGCTAACCATGAAATCAAACATGCCACTGAGTGGTACCGTCATTTCAGGGAAAGGACCAGAGGCTGGCAGGGAAAGCTCAGTGTGATTATTAGAAAACTGGGGCATGATCCGCTTCTCTTAACAGGGGACACATCCATACGGACAACTCTCCATACTAATCTGAAGAGTGTAACCGAAAGAGGATGCGTACTGAATCACAAAGTAATTAAGAATGCATTCTATACCTCCCCCCAAATTACAGGTTTTATAACAGCCTTGTTTTCTCAACTACATAATTTTTGCAACAGATTTAAGTAACAAAAGAACCAAGTCAGAGCTTTCCTCTGCACCCACAGTGCCATCTAGTGTATAAACGCCAAGGACGGTTCCACTCCACTTGCCTGATTTTTTGTCCCGCGTCCATCTTTCTGGATACTCTGACCCAAGAGCTCATGTCTCTGGGTAATTGTATACCTTCACAAGGCTTGGGACTTGCCCCTGAATATGCTTCATGTCTTTGGTGTTCCAAAGCATGGTGTTTGGTGTTCCATGTCTTTGGTGTTCCTAGCATCCTGCATGTTTCAGGTATTAAAAACTATTTGTTGGATACATGAAAAATGACATGTTTTTGTACACAGCATCTTCCCAAATATCTTCTTCAACGGCCCTCTCCTGAACCCTGGGACACATCTGGCTTTCCAATGGTCTGATTCCTCTAATTCCAAGTGACTTGCACAAACATATATACTGAATGTCCAGCCGTGATTAACTAGATTCCAACAAATTTGCAGAAAAGTGATAGGTTTCTCAAATGAATCTTAATGACACTTTACAGTGACCGACTATTTGCCATCTCAGTTGGAAACTACGCTGGAAAAAGCCTTCAATCACCTCAAAGTTCATCTTGTATGTTCTAGTAACCACATATGGACTCACATTTGGGGAGGCCTGAGGCTTACATAATTTGGGAGAAGCTCTTCAATACAAAGAATGCCAAATTATGAAGACAAACTCAGGTCCACGGCCTTGGACTGGGGCTCCTGCAAAGGAAGAACCCTAAAACTCGAGCTTCATGAACGTCAAAGCAAATCCCCCTCTGCTTGTACAATACCCAGGTCAACTAATTTGGATGGGATGTTCATTTCTGGGTCAAATCATTAATGAATCGCATACTTCTGAGCTGTAGCTAGAAAATCCTTGGGGACCATCGATTCCTCAATCCACTGGACTTCACAGGGGAAGACAAAGGGATAAAACTGTTCCACCCATTAAGGTCATATCGTGCAACCAGAAGCAAAGTCTACTCCATTGTTGTAGCCTGGGATGGCTCATCTGCTCACATGACTATTAAATTCCCCATCTTGGATGTCCCACTGCTTCCTGCACCAGGAGTTCAGAGTTAATCAACAGTCCAGAAGTAATACTGCAAAATTAAAGATGCTTTAACAACTGTGCTCATCCTTCATGTCAGTACAGCCTCGGAAATATTCAAGAGCAATGGGGAACGGCTGGTCTTTTACTTGTTGGTTGTCCCAGCTCCTAAGAATGGATGACCAGCAAGTCCTCCTATAGCAAAGAAATAACCCAAGGCAGGAAATTCTAGGTAAGAGCTGTTTCAAGTCCCTGTTCCTTCGGTGAAAGAAACACATGCTGGAGCCCCTGGAGCCTTTTCTAACCTTTATGCTACAGGAAAGTCCAACAGGCCTCCATCTGCCAGTCCATGTTCATCCACACGAAATAATGAGGGAGCGACATGCTACCACCCAGCAGGTGAGCCAGGGCTGGCGGGATGGCCAAGCTGCCTGGTGGGGTAGTCACACTGGAGTGTTTTGTGCAAGAAGTCGACGGAATTGCTTTTTCCTTAGAATCCTTAAATGCACAGAAGAATCTTCTCTTTTTAGGAGGCAAATTGGGTTTTACACCAGGGTGCAAATAGCTCTTGGAAAAAAGCACCTGAGGCTGCATTTACCAATGTCCCCTCTGGCTTCTTCTTAGGAGGTCCCTGGTGTGTGGTAAGCACTTGCCAGCTCCTTCCTGTGGGGCTGCAGAGCAGAGACACTACGCATTCTACCGACCACAGTTATTGACATGGAAGGAAAGGTGACCTCGGGTATGGGCAGGACCTTGTTCAGGTCTAAGCTCCCAAAATCCTGAAGTACAGTGTATAGAATTTGGTCTTACGAATTTGGAGAAGCAGAATGAATTATCAACCAAATGAAAATGTCAGAAGTAACGGTATCCAAGTAACATGAAGCATCTTAATTTAACCTTACCAAAAAGTCAGAAAAGGCAATGTAAAGATTATCAGAGAACACGGATTCACAACCCACCCACCCCCGCCCCCGCTGCATCGTGGATATAATTTCTAGTCATTACTTACATTAAGTACACTGTTGTTACTCAAGAAATGTTGTGTAATAATAGTGACTGTTAAATGGGATATTTTAACATATGTTATGAGAAATATAAAAAGTCAGCGTGACTATAAAATGCATCATAATTTTGCATTTGCATAATTTTCTGTTTAAACGCATAATGCTCGTGTTATATTAGCTTTAAAGGCACAAACTGTTTTGTTTTGTTTTTTTTACATAATACATAATCCTATAGAGTGAACAAAAGAAGTGAGCAGAAAGAAATTAAGCGCTAGGGCTCCACGGAAATGGACCATGGGTCACCTGAAGCAGATCCATACAGAGTACACCAGTGAATTCATTCTGCCTCGGCAAGTTCCCTGCCAACATGTTAAGAAACTAAGAGTGTCCCATGTCTCGCCAGAACCATGTCCATTTTACCAAATGCCACCTTCAGAGTCTCAAAATTAAGCTGACAGACAAACACCAACCAGATGTTGGGCTCTAGGTCGAAGGGATCCTAGGATGGTTTGGAAACTTTGCCCCATCCTTTACACGAAGATAATCATTCAGTGGGACAGAAGTCAGTGTTTTTGGTTAACTCATCTTTTATATATATATATTTCAAATTTTAAGTAGCCAACACTGAAGATTTATTGGCTTTAAATAGGCACCGACATTTATAAAAAAACAAATCTCTGGGGCACCTGGGTGGCTCAGTGGGTTAAAGCCTCTGCCTTCAGTTCTGGTCATGATCGCAGGGTCCTGGGATTGAGCCCCGCATTGGGCTCTCTGCTCAGCAGGGAGCCTGCTTCCCCCCCACCCCTGCCTGCCTCTCTGCCTACTTGTGATTTCTGTCAAATAAATAAATAAAATCTTAAAAAAAAAACCAACAAAAAACAAATTCTCCTATACAAAGACCTATGGGCCACTAGCCACTTCCTACAATAGCCACCACATGCACTATCCTGGATGCCTCTTGCTCACAGTCCCCAAAACCAATATGCCCAATGGTGTCCACAGACGAGGAAGAATGTTGGGAGACCCCACCAATTTGGCCCCACAGGGCCCACACATTTTGCCTAATATGGCATTGCAGCTGCAGTGGAACAAATTCCCTTAATGTACTGAAGAGTGAAATTCAATGTCCTTTTTTGTTCCAATGCTTTGTGTGTGGTACATGCCTTCTCCCACGAGATATGAATTCCCAGGAGGAAGGGCGCCTGGTGGCTGTTGCTTAAGTATCCGACTCTTGGTTTCGGCTCAGGTCATGATCTCAGGGTCTTGGGACTGAGCCCCGCATTGGGCTCTGCACTGAGTGTGAAGCCTGCTTGAGATTCTCTCTCCCTCTCTCTCTGCATCTGCCCCCTATCCAGCTCTCTCTAAATAAATAAATAAATAAAATCTTTAAAGAGAAAGAAAGAAAGAGATTCCCAGGAGTTTGGGAATACTCCACAATGGAACACCAAGACCTGTGAGGTGCTCGTCTCATTCTAAAGAAAAAGCACCTTGTCTTCTAGAAAGCTGTGGTTGCTTCTGGCCTCCATCTCATCCCTCAGGGAAGTGTGCTCACCAGAACACTCCAAGGTTCGGAAAGGCATGCAGGAATAAGCCCTCCTACCCCAGCCAGATCCCAGCCTGGGAGGTCAGCAACTCCCGCCACCCCCACTTAGCCTAGCGCCAGCAGGTACCTGGAACAGGGCCCAGGAAGGGGGCAGAGCTGGCTGGCAGGTTTCACAAATGAGGGGTTTGTTTGTCAGGTCTCGTATCAGATCCTCTGCCTGCTTCTGTCATTCTCATAACACCATCCAATGTGCTATAGGTTTCCACTCTCCTTCCAGCCCAAGAAACTCTTTAACTCTGTAGCTCCTAAGTCCTACTACAATAACCTGTGCCCAGTAGGTTCTTAATAAATCACATGTCTTCATTCTGAACTGAACTTATCTGAATAGAACGGATACCCAAGAAGAGAGAAAGCTGGAAACGTAGCCAGGCTTCACCAGCAAAGGTAGAGCAAACTGACACAAGAGAATTCCCCAGAAAACTCAAGAAGCAGTATAACCATTGTAGTAAGCAAGAATTCAGTGAAAAGAAAAGCATTCAGATTCCCATTTCAGTTGCTCGACCAGAAAACACTGACCCCATATTGCAGTAAGGCAGGGGGCTGGCTATAAAGGAAAACCGAAGCCTCTGGCAGCGGGCAGGCAAGCTCAAATCTCAGCTCACCCCTCACTCACTGCACAACCTCTGACAAGTGAGCCGCTTCCAAGCCTCAGTTTCTTTACCTCAAAAATGGAGGTAATGAGCCTAGAATCATTGTTAGGAATAAGGAAGCCAACGAACGCCCAACAGAGAGCAAATGCTCCATAAATGGTAGCGATGATGAGCTTAGACTTTCAAACCCAAAAGTAAAATCTTACATAGGGGACAAAGATTCCAAGTTTTAAAATGTATTTTCTAATGGACATACGTTTCGCTTACCAATTCCATATTTTGTCTTATAATAAGTCTTCGTGAATTCATCACAGTCACAAAGCAGCACTTTCCTTCCCCACACGTTGATGGTGGCTCCTATGAACAGGTCATCATCTTTATAAAACTCTTGATCTACTTTTCCTAGCTAATAAAAACAAAGGAACAAAGTGTGGGCACCACAGACCCTCCAAAGAGGTAGGAATCCATTCCCGAAAGAAACATAATTGCAAAACCAAACCAAACCAAAACAAAAACCCACCCCTCAATTGTATCATTTACAACAGGATTTTAAAAACCAAGCCAAAACAAGCAGTCGGTGTTAACACTTGGAAACTCTTTATACACGCACTTAAGCACATTCGGTGTGGACAGACAGCGATGCGTTGCATGTGCATTTATATAGTCATTAACTTCATTCATAGTCAATCCCCCAAGACAATCTGTGACTCCCTGCACATGTCAGGTTCCAGGAGAGCCACACTGGAAAGAGCAACAAAACGTGAGGCTCCTTACCTTGTATTTATCCAATAGGTAGCCTTTGACTCGGTTTTCTCCCAAGCCACTGTACACATTAAGAACTGTTCGATCTGTTATCTGGCCTGGCTGATAGACTCCAGGTGGGCCGTACTAGAAGACAGAATGCAAACAAGTGTGTGGTGTGGTGGATGGCCTACTAAACACAGAGCCGGGAAGGGTGAGGGGCTCAACTGGGAAATACGCATTGTATGTGAAGGGGCGTGAACACGCCACCCCAAAATATGTCTCTTGGGTGTACTGATTATTTTGAGCTGGTTATTTTTAAGAAACGGCAGGCACAGGAAAAGCTGAGTACCAATTATCCTTCTGTATAAAAAAAAATGTACATCTATAAAGAAATCTCCGTTTGTAAGAGTGTCTCCCTCTGTGTACCAGGAAAAGAAAGAAGACTCGTACTCTCTAAAACCTCTGATTAATGGAAAAGACAACATAAATCTACGTAACAACCTTCCTCTTGTTTACTGTGCTTTTCTCCATGACCCCCTATAACTGGCCTCCTTCCCACCTCCCCTGGCAGTTTGTTCCATCTTTAAGACGAGATGATGTTTAAGATGGTGGCTTTGGCCATTTCAGGGAGTTACTCCATTTTCCTTTCCTTACAGGAGGTATGCAGGTAATTAAATGTTTGTTGGTCTTTCTCCTGTTAATCTGTTATTCTGGGTATGGGGGGGCGTGGTCTCAGCCAAGAACCTAGAATAGAAGGGCAGAGAGAAATGTAGCTATCCTCTCGCTAACACAGTTCTTTTCGGCCATCACACTCCATGTACCTCCCTCTATACTTCCACACCCATCCTTCAAGGCCCTGATCAAGGCCCATTATTCCCCTGACCCTTCCCATGCTCCTGGCCTGTCCCCAGTCCACACCTCCATAGCACCTACCACAGGGTTAAAGCAGCCCTTGTGGTTCTCTAAAATGCCTCATCGGCAGACATCTTTTCTCTGCATTCAACTACGAAATGCCCTGAGGAAGAAACCGTGCCTTGCCGTCTTTACTCAGCTTAGCATCCTGCCCAATCCTGAGCTTGGGAAGCACTAGCTGGCGGCGAGACAGAGGCAGCGGGCGAGGCACAAGAACAACAGAGCACAGTCAGCCTTTACCAGAAACTGTGGCCCGGAGCGACCCTCGATGCTCCTCAGTTCCGTGCACTGGGGGTGGTCCCAGCAGTTGCAGGAGCTGCGGGAAATCTCCTAACTAACTTATGCAAATTGATAGTGATCAGTTTCTCAAATCATATACAGATGAGAAATCTGAATCATCCCTGATACGTGCGACATAAAATGCCAAGTTCAAATGTGTGAATTTAGTAGTTGTGGGGTGCAAGTAAGCCACGTAACAGAAAACCAGCGTACTTGGAGCACATTCTGTCTTCGCCGCTTACTAGCTACAGGACTCGGAGCCAGATATTTACCTTCTGGGAACTTCAGTTTTGTCATCTAACTGCGATAATAGTACTGATTCCTTGCTTTCTCAAAGGATGCTTGAGTGTCAAGGGAATACCTACTGCTATTTTCTCTCTCCCCCATGAGAATGTAAGTTCCACAAATCGGGACTTAATCCATTTTCTTTCACACTGTAACCTCAGAGCCAGCACATAGTTGACACTTGATAAATATTTGCTGAATGAATAAATGAATCAAATGATGTCAAGACACACTGCAAATGTCAGGTGCGTCATTATTATTTTATAATTAGCATATCAGTCAGAGCCATTCTAAAATAGTTAAAAACTTTTAACCAGGGATGCCTGGGTGGCTCAGTCGGTTAAGCATCTGCCTTCAGCTCCCGTCATGATCTCTGGATCGTAGGACTGAGCCTGGCGTTAAGCTCCCAGCTCAGCGGGGAGTCTGTTTCTCCCTCTCCCTCTGCCCTTCCTGCTCCCAAGCACATATTTGCACATGTGCTCTCTCACTCTCTCTCTCTCTCTCTCTCAAATAAATAAATTTTAAAAATATTTTTTAAAAAATATTTTATCCAAATAACAAATGAAACATAACACAGAACTGTGAAAAGGATTTTATGTTTTTATGTGTCCTTATAGTGTTTTTAGGTTCTTAGTGGGTGTCTTTTACTATACTATCCTTTTACAGTTACTTCCAGAGGGAGGCCTTGTTACCAGCATTTTAGAGATAGGGAAATACACTCAGAGAAGTGACGTGACTTGCTGAAGGTCAGACAGCTTTTAAGTGGGAGACCCATAATTCTAACCCAGGTCTTCTGTCTCTGTGCTGTTTCTGCTGCACCCAAGTTACATTAGCTCTCACATGGCCGTGAACATGTAGAGATCAGTCTCACAACTCTCTTTTAATAGTAACAAAATGTAAAAGCTGTCATTGACGCTAGCCAATGGCTAGTTGGTGACTGATGGCTACTCTTCTAAGAGTCACTCTTGTGCATACGCTTATAGGAGTGTGTGTGTGTGTGTGCATGTATGTGTGCATGTGTGTGTGTATTTGTACATTCACAACATAGACCAAAACCATGCAACTTCCTCAGTAAAATATAGAGGCCAGAGGCCAGTGCCCTACCCAAGGGCATGAGCAACTGTGTTTTAAATTATTTTTTAAGATTTATTTTTTTATTGGTGAGAGGGTAGAGGAAGAGAGACCCTCAAGCAGACCTCTGCACTGAGTGGAGGACCCCAAGATTATGACCTGAGTTGAAATCAAGAGTCATACACTCAGTTGACTGTGCCCCCCAGGCACCCCAAGAGCAATTCTAACTAGAGAGTCTTTTACATTCAGAAGACTGATTACGAACTCTGTAATAAATATGTGCTTTCTCTTACATTTGACTTTCTTCCTTTACTTGCCTTAATTAAATCCCAAATATTCCTACCTCAATTTGTCATATCCTCTATGGTACTTTCACAGATGTATCTTAGGAGAGAGCACAAAATCAAGCTTTTCTAGACACCTGTACTAACATATGGTGACTGATACCTGGGCCCGACATTCCAGACAGGGAGTGACGAGTGTCTTTGAGGTCACAGGCAAATGTGGAAAGGGGTTCTGTGTCCGCTGCTCACCTTAGGGAGCTTTCTTCTCTGGAGGAACAAGGACATAGCATCCCGGCCTGAGTTGTGTGGTATCACTTCTTTGACTTCAATGGTATCATCAGACAGAAAGTAATGCAGAATGAGTTCCCTACGGTCCCCAAACAGCGAGGCGGAGTCATCCCACAGGCAGAAAAAACGTAACACCTTCCTATCGTATTCAAGGAACTGTTTCAGGGTGTCAAAGGACTCATAAGGACGTAAGGGGCCCATGCAGTCTAGAGTCTGAAAACAGAAAAAAAAAAAAAGTCAAGAACAGCACTTCCACGCAACCACTTCTGAGACGCAAGCTATCAAAGAATGTAAAGATATCTTGCCCATTGACTATGACGGGATATTTATTTTTTTTAAATGTCAACACGTTAATGACATACATGTAGATACACCTACAGCAAGTTTTCACCTTAAAAATACAGACAATCAAGTAGTAGAAATCATTTAAGATCAAACAGTAATCTGAAACACTAAAATACACTTCGGGTTGTCTTTGAAAACTGGCTTTTTTCCAGGACTTAAAATGCTTAAGAACACACAAAACTAACATGTGGTGACAGAAATTAAAATGGTAATTTCCTCTCTGGGTAGGGGACTGTCCAGAAAGGGGGAGAAGGGAATTTTCTGGGGTGATGGAAATATTCCACATCTTGATTTTTGTGTCACTTATTAAACTGCATACATTTTCCAAAACTTGTTGATTTGTATGCTTAAGATTTATACATCTGAGGGGCACCTGGGTGGCTCAGTGGTTTAAGCCTCTGCCTTCAGCTCAGGTCATGATCTCAGGGTTCTGGGATCGAGCCCCACATCAGGCTCTCTGCTCAGCAGGGATCCTGCTTCCCTCTCTCTCTCTGCCTGCCTCTCTGCCTACTTATGATCTCTCTCTGTCAAATAAATAAATTCTAAAAAAAAAAAGATTTATACATCTGAGCATATGTTAATTTTATCTCAACCCCCCATAAAACCTGTTGTCTTTTCACTGAGAATTCATATCTGTATATCCTCATTCATCCAAAGATTTTTGTAAAAGTAAAAGGGAAGAAACATAGTCCCAGTTTTATTTTGCTTCTAAGCTTTTCCTATCGAGGATCTGGAAGGGCGTCGAAACATGAGCAAATGGAGGACTTCCCCAGCCACACAGAATGGCTGTGCGGGTTCTGTTCCCCAGCCCAGGTATCCCCACTTCTGCAGGTTTCCTGGTGGAGCTCTATTTGCATGTTCTCAGCCCTGTCTTGGAGCAAAATTGCTCCTATTCTATCTGCTGTAGCGAAACAGAATCGTTATATAAAGGAGCGCTCAGTGGCAAGGGAGAAGTAGTCCCATATCAGTTTATGTGATCGTTATTTGTCCATTCTCAAAACTCTGTATCTGTCTGGGGCAGTCTGGGGGACACCTACTCCAGGATTGCAGAGAGACATCATGGCCTTCCAGAGGCTCTTATCCTTTTTCCTTATCCTGGATATTTAAATGAAATTATGGGACCTCTACTTTCATTAACTGAAAAATGTTTCTTTGGCATTATAAGGCCTTTAAGAAATGCATTATTGATTATACACCTTTGGGGCTCTTTTCAGTTTAAGTTAAATTGTTTAATTTTAACTTTATATTTGAAGGCAGCAAATACTGGAGAAGTAAATGCATTAAAGTCAATATAAAATCCTCTTATTAAACTCCTAATTTTCCACAGATTGCTATATTTATTGAAGAGCTTTCTCCCCGAGGGAATAAATGTGAAAATGATTTTCCCAATCTGAAAGGAAATTAGTTAAAACATTTCTTGGCTGTTTGTGTTATGTATTCTCAGTTCCTGGCACAAAGATTTTTTTTTTCTTCATAAATCTATGAAATGGCACAGAGCTCTCTGTATTTAATATAATGCATCACCATCCATAATCACTATTGTATAATACCAACTGTTAGCAAATGAGTGAAGCCATATGCAAAAGGTGGTAATTCATATGGACCCGTTCTTTCAGGTTCTCTCTTCTCATTGTAGAGACTTCATGTTTATCTAGGCTCTGTCATCTAGGGCATTTGGAAAAAAATAAAAATAAACCCAAACTATAAATCTGCTCGTATGCCAATATACACAGGTATAATTCCAGAGGAACTTCACCTTAAATATTCCAGGAGCAACAAGACATATTTCTCAGGAGGGCTGCATGCCTACAACGTTAAAGGATAACTCTGCTGGGGCCAAGAGGTGGGAACAGATGAATGACCCTACACGCAGCTTTGAACAAGAGCTCAGAGCAGAATTAAAGGAGGATTTTATTCTAAATTTCATGTTATCTTTCTGCAAGGAAATTAATTACAAGTTTAGGAAACAATAGGAATGAGACTAAACTGATCTATAGGGATAGAAGTGAGAACAGTGGTTATCTCTCCCTGGGTGGGAAGAGTGATTGATTAGAAAAAGCCAAGAGGGAAGTTTCTGGGGCAACGGACATGTTCTGTGTCTCGATTTGGACTGCGGATTACATGGGCATATGCATTTGTGAAGACTCATTCAACTGCGTGCTTCATTTCTGTGTATTTTACTCTAACCATACTTCCATAAAAAAACAGAATGACAATAACGAAATTCTGGGTAGGCAGCAAAAGATTTGAACTGAAGTCCTCATAAGAAGACTGGCTGGGTATGTGACCTTCCACCTGACAACCTGCCCTTCTGCGTGTTCAGATTCTTCTGTAAAAAAACACAAAATTCGGGCCAAGGGATCATTAAAAAAAAAAAAAAGACAACTTTAGAAAGACAACAATACTACTACGAACACTGTTCCTGCCTCCCTATACTAACTGGGGTCAGACTTGGAAGACAAACATCCTTTTACAATGGGGTACATCAGAATCATGGCCCTCTCCATTCCACTAGAATATCCCTACACCTAATGCCATCATCGCCAGAGCTGGGAGTCCTGGGGAAGAAGAAAAAAGGTATACCCAAGGTGTGGTGCAATAAATCAGTAGAACAGAAGCAAACATTTTCCCAGGGTTAGGCAACCAAAATGGGGAAAGACAGGCCAGGTAAAAGTGGGCCTTAGAGCTTGTCCCATGTGGGCGGCTCATTGAAGACTCCTACTGTCTGTCTGGAAGGGAGACTCTCCATGGAGAGAAGTGGGGGTGGGAGCAGTGAGTGAGGCTTTCCTGCCCTGAGGTCAACACCTAGAGTTCCTTCCAGCCTAAAGGGGATTAGGATAACTCCAGTGACTGTGACCCCGAACATTCTTTCACGTCTGCGTCAGGAGTGCAGATACCCTTTACTGACTCTCCTTTTTGGATTCTCATTCGGAAGATACCAGCTCACAGATCTATCATCAACTCCTTACCTCTCTCCGTAACTTCATGTAAGGATCTTCTGGACACTGTCCCGGGGGGTTTAATTTGACTCCCATTTTCCTCAGAAAGTTTTTTGTGAACATATCACAGTCATAAATCTTGAATGTCCGGCCATAGAAGATGATGTCTATGTTGATATTGAAATGATGCACAGTATAAAACTGATCTTCATTAGGAGGAGGGAGTGAAATCCGATGACGCCGGATGAAAGTCCCTATGGTATGGAACCAAACACAGCTGTTTCATCAGGCGGCTAACGAAGAAAAGGTCACAGCATGTCTCCGTAACAGCCCTGAATGCCGTCCCACAACAGGGAAGTGGGCAAAGGGCTGGTTCTTGGAGGCAGCATGACTATGTTCAGACTCTGAGGGTACCTGAGGGAGCTTTCTGAGGTCCACAGGTACTGACCAATCTTGCATGTTTGTTATTAAAGTTGCCTAAGTGGTACTAAAGTACTTTAATAAACCATAAAGACTAGGAAAGGAAGAGGGGCACAGAGAGGGTGACCTAATGGGCCAGACACTGCCATCCTGTCTTCTTCCATAATAAGCACTCAATGTGAGCACACTAAACAAGGCACTATGACTGCAAAGCAAAGTGCTCATGAAAATGCATCCTCTCAGCTCAAAAAAAAAAAAAAATAAAAATTAAAAAAAAAAAAGCTTATCAGCTTCAGTACGGTAGGTGCCAGCACCATGATTTGTAGATTCTATAAGTGTGAAAGACTTCATGCTGCTCCAAAACTGCATGGCATCTTCTTTGCTCTCCCAAGCTCTTCTCCCCCTACCCCCCACCACCCCTACAAAGTGATGGTTATCAGAGGCTTCATTGTTTTAGACAGCGTTCTTGCCAAAGGTTCTGGATCCCATTCTATCTTTTACTGCTAACTGTATGGTGCCCCTTCACTTCTACTCTTGAGAATATGGACCCAGGTCCCCAAGTGGTGGTTAGCCACTGGCACTGAAAGGGTTTGCTTCCTAGATGAGCGTGTGAACTACACCACACCATACCAGCCAACATACCCAAATCCTGCTGAAACCTGTTGTCAAGAACTGTTTAGGGTTTGAGATGAGATTTTATTCTACTTGCAAACTAACAAGGCAGCCTGCTGCAGGTTCATGGATGTTGGTAGAAGGCATAGATTGCCTTGGTTAGAGATAAATTGACAGCAGTAACAGCAGCCAGAACACCAGCATGTTTCACACCAGTTTTCTGAGCCTCGATTCCCACGGGATGACCCAAGAAGGTCCGAGTAACTCCTGCCCACGTGGTGGGCTATGTTACAGGAGAGGAGCCCTAAGCTTAGGAAACCCGAGCCTTAAAATGGATAGTAAACATTCCTGCTTTTTGTCTCATAGGGAGACATGGCCTTTATTAGACCGGAGAGTAAGCATGTCTTGTCCTCCCTCTGTTCTGGAAGGAGACACCGCCTCTATCTCCCACGGCCATGAGCAAACCTCCCCTTTATCTTCAAAAGCTGTTTGCTATATAGATGTCCCTGAAGAGACAGACCAGAACAAAGAGCAGTCAGTGCCTCTACTTGCAAGATCTACCCAAATGCAAGATACCCACAGAGAATGGTCTCTCAACATCTGTGACCAACTTTGGCCTGAGAATCTACTCCAAGATTCAAGGGAAGAAGAGAAAACGTGAGCAGAGCAAACTGAGGGTCTAATGGTTCCAGTCCAAGTGGCCTGTGGGACTTCTGTATGGAAGTATTTTAGGATAATGAGGTCAAGCAATCTTGTTCCTATTTTCTATAGCACCGAGAATGGCACCTTTTCCTGACGTCTAGAAATACTTAGAAATTATTCATTGCTATTCATTACGGAAATTTAATGAGTATCTTTATGTACCAGCAACTGTGTTGAACTCTGTTCCATTTTTCCCCTCATCATCTTTTCACTCTGTTCAGACAAAATGAACTAAAATCATTTTCATCTTCTTTTCTCTGTAGCAATTTTTAATTACTTGGTACATTAAATTAAAATAATAAAAGTATAAAATTAGAACTGGCCTAGAATATTTTTAAATGTACTACATAAAAGATGATATAATTTTACTGCAAAAAATTGTACTTCAATTAGCCTTTAATTCATGCCACTGAAAACAGTATGCAAATTATTTAATCATTCAAGATTAGACATTTAGAACAAATTGCATACTTAAACATCTATAAAAGCATGGGCATTTCAGGTATTTTCAGAAACCATTATATATCCCTTTAAAAATACTTATATTGTGACAGTTTTTAAGATATATAAAATTTATTCAACAGCCAGGAGCTTGTTCAGAAATTCCATCTACTTTGTACTTAATTATAAAAATTCAAATAAGCAAGTTGGTGCTGATTTCCGTTCAGTAAGACTTTGAATAAGAATCTTCTATTTTTCTAGGTGGAAAGAACCGGCCCACCTACAGAGCTTTCAAATAATAATAATCAGAATCATCATCAGAGCCCTAGGATATGCTTTCATATACATTTTTCTCATTTAATCTTCACTAATCCCATGAGGCAGATAATGCAGGAAATATAAATATTCAGTTTATGGCCGAGAAAAGCAAGGTTCGGCGTTGTTAAGTAATGTACTCAAGGTCACGCTCTAACAAATGGCAGAAGATCCTGGACCTGGATTTTGAAGCTCTAAGTAAATACCAGCCCTTTCCAGGGTGCCCGGCTGTCTCAGTCAGAAGAGGACGTGACTCGATCTTGGGGCAGGAGTTCAAGCCCCATCTTGGGTGCAAAGACTACTTAAAAATAAACTCTTAACAAAATACATACATACCAGCATTTTCCACAGTTTGCACTGAACTATATCGCACTGAACTATGTCTCACTGAACTACAGCCACAGATTACTTAAGTGAAGGAGAGGAGGGAGTGTTAGAGGCAAAACAGGATAGAAATAGGGAGAAGAGCTGACAGCCACCATGAAAAACAGAGAGAGAAGATGGAGCTGCTCTTCCCAAAGAACAGCCTCTCTGTTCTCTGAAGGCAATTTTCTGGAGAGGGGCACACTTGCCCACTGTAGCAACACCCCCTCCAGGGCCAACACCTAACCCCCCCTACCCCAGAGGCCTGCATATCCCAGGCCCTCATGCTTCCTTATGTATGCTCCCACATTTTTCCTAGAGATGGTTCTCCGAAGAGGCCAGAGAAGCTCCGTCACCACTCATGGGCTGAGAAGAGAAGGCAAACCTAACTAAACAAGACAATTTTTAATAACAAGAAATCCAAAGTCACAAGGCCATGTTAATCAGAAAACTAATGTGGGCCATTTGAAATGGACAGTTGCACCTGAGAGCTTTCAATGGTGTCTTCGTGGCCATCTCTCAACTGTGTCCTTTGGGGGGTCGAAAATTTCTATTTATTGATATTTGTGTGTTTATAGTCCTCCAGGATAAACAGCAGAAACTCCACCAGCAAGAATGTGATCTGGAGTATCAAAGAAATGGGCAGGATGGCACGTATTTGGCATGCATTGAAAAGAACCTGAGATCATCAATTATATAAATAAAAATAATGCTATAAAATGGAAAACCAAGAACAGAAGTACCATATCTACCCTTTAAATTTTTAAACATTTGCCTTCCTGACTGCTCTGTAAAGACAATTTGGGCAGATGTCCAGGCATCGGGTGCCTGCTTTTAAGCTCCTCCTGATCTTCCTATTTTAAATCTCTCTTCCCTTTTAAAGGCCCTGCTATTTGATTATACTCTGCAAGCTTTAACTTTCTAACATTTCCCTGTGGTTTAGATCAAAATGATGATATATCCATTTATGTTTAATGCATTTTCCTTTCATTCAGTTGGGACTTGCTTTAGATCTTTGCTCATACCACTAAATTTGGTTTTCAGAAATTCACCTTCCAGAATTAAGACTCCAACCTCTTACCTCTATCTTAATTTTCCATATATTTAGTTCATTTTAGTAACGTTGCAGACCTAGGATCCATCTGAGTCTAGAGACCAGTATTTCTTAGGTGAATGAAGGTTCAACTGGAATTGCCACCTGTTACTGTGTCTACTAAGTCTGTATCCTAAAAATACAGAGACTCTTCACTGCGATCAGACACGAAAGAGTATCTTTTCCTCCTCTTGTTGTTTACAATTATTCCTTCAGTCAAATAACTACTCCATTTGTATTCTTACAAAAGGTCCTCTTCGAGTGTTGTTTTCATAAGAATAACTTTTTCCATATAGATAGCCTGACATCTGTCTTGTAGCAAAAGAATACAAAACTTAAAATTCCACATCTCTGATCATAAGAAAGAATAATCCTATGTGCCCCCCCCGCACCCAGCCACTGGATGAGCCCCAAATGCACGCATGTTATGCTCTAACATTCTCCTACATTACTGCTTTCTTGCCTCACTTTCTTTACACACCTTAGGATCTGCTCCCACATACCTCCCAACTCCACACCCTACCACTTTCCTACCTTCCTTCATCTTATGCTGTTCCTTTTGGCTGTTATGCCTTCATCATCCATCTTTATCTGGAGGAACTTCTGAGGTACCACTCAAATGTCTTCTCTGGTGGATACTGGTATTTCCTCTTCTGATCCCTCAAAGTACCTGGTATCATTTCTGATACCTGTGTTGTGTTCTAGATGTTGTCTACCACATTTCCTCTCCTCTGTTTTGTCCTCCCTCCTTCTCCTTTCCTTCTTCAGCAAATATTTATTGAGTAGACACCATGCACCAAACACCTGTCTTCACAGGCCACTGACTTACCTCCACTCTGAAATTCTCCTCTTCTCCATTCAATGACCATCCCCTTCCCCAGGATCCACCCTCTGGGGTTGCCAGATTTAGCCAACTGAAATAGAAGATGCCCAGTTACATCTGAATTCTAGATAAACAGTGTATAATTTTAATATAAGTACGGCCCATGCGATATTTGGGGACATATTAAAAACTTCATTGCTTATCTGAGAATCAGATGTAGTTAGACAGCTTGTATTTTCTCTGGCAACCTTGTGACCACGCCCCCTTCACGTTGTGGGATGCAGTACTAAGATGTAGTATATGGCCACTATGAATGAATGGCATATGAATGCCACATTTTGTGATTACATTTGCTTGGTCAGATTATCTCAGAGTATAAAAAAACATATTTAAAAAGTACTACGTTGAAGGGCCAACACAAGCGCCCGGTGGAAATCAGTGTTCTTAACCAAGGACTCACTAGGAAGCAGAAGCCAGTTTATAATCTGGCCCCAGGCCTATAGAATCAGAAATTCTTGCAGCGGGCCACGAGGTTCTGATGATCGCTCTCAGCTGACAGCCACTGGTACTGCCCTCACCAGAAATTTATGGCAGGTTTCTCATCATCAGCCTTTCTTTAGCATAGATTAGTTTGGATTTGGTAGCATTTGACAAACAATGATTCTTTTAGACAATTACAAGTAGAACTACTGGGATTAACCTCTGACATTCTTGGCTTGGTGTTAACATTGTTTTAACTACATTCCAACAGAACAGCAACAAATTCTATACAGATGACACATCTAACCAAAAAGAGAGTGATGTTCTGGCAAGAAATAAAAGCAAGCCTTGAAGTGCGACAGTGACTTGACTTATAACGTACATAGATCTCTCTGCCAGCAAGGATTAGTGAACATTAAAAATATGTTGTTCTGATTAGAAGCTGCATGTAACTGAATGCTTATTTTGGCATCATGCCTCTTTTGTTTCTGGCTTATTCCAAACTCCCCCCGCCCCTAAAAAACAAAAAAACAAAAAACAAACTAACAGGATAGGAGAGGCAGCTAAAAAGGAGGCTAGTTCTTCCAGATGCACTAATTTCCGAATGATCAGTTATACAAAAGAACAAATGTATCTGACCTCCCTTTCCATCTGGAAAATACAGAAACCCCATGGAAGTGACAGGGACATCATCAGCGTGCGTCCCCTAAATATGATCCCTAGCCCCTTCCCAGGGCCCATGGATGCATGAGAAGCAGTCCTAGGCCACTCAAGACACAACTTAAAGAAACACCCCCTACCCCATCCCACCGAAGTCTGAGCCACTGGCCTATTGCACTTATTTGTTCTTCTTCCCCAGTCATTTCATTTAGGAAAGCCTGAAGAAGGGGTTTAAGCGATTCTTCTTTATTTTCCCCCCAGATTTTATTTATTTATTTGACAGAGAGGCAGGCAGAGAGAGAGGAAGAAGCAAGATCCCTGCTGAGCAGAGAGCCCGATGCGGGGCTCCATCCCAGGACCCTGGGATCATGACCTGAGCCGAAGGCAGATGCTTAACCCACTGAGCCACCCAGGCGCCCCTTAAATGATTTTCCAAAGTATCCTCTGTCCTAATGGACCTTCCTTAGCAAGAATTATCATATTAAGTATTTCAAGAAAGACCGGTTTCTTGCTGAATAAAAAGAGCTTGATGATAGAGTGGTTATTTGTGTTTGCCTTCTCCACAGCACTTGCTATGGCCTGCCAAGTATCTCTCCTGACAAATTCAGTCTTGTTATACATATCACGATGACCATATATTCCCTACCCTATTCCTCGAATTGTACCTTCCCTCAGGGAAACTGGTCAGAGAGAGCCTGGTCAGAGAGACTCAATCAGAAATTCTGAAATTTTCAAGAGGCTTTAAAGTTGTCTTTTACTCAGAGTTGGTTTTCTTCCCCCCATGAGTCTTTATGAATCACAATCCTCCCTACTCACCTAAGAATTAATTTCAAACAAATCATTATAACTAACTCCAGTTTACCTCTGGAATCCACCAATGTGAGATATGAAATCAAGAGGCTGAGAGAACTGAAAAGTCTTATAAAAGCCTTTCCAAGATCCTCATTGAGGTTGCATTTCATTTTTCTTCTTGGATAGTGTAATAAAACTAAAGACTCACTAGACAAGGCCAGTAAGCTGCAGGAATATGAGCTTTCAATTAAAAAGGATAATAAGAAAAAATATATAAGTCACTGATAAATGTTCAGGATGTTCTGTGACCTCCTGTCTGTCATTTGTGTACATCTGAAGTCATGTGAGGAAAGTCATCAAAAAATAAGCAAGATGGGCCCCCTGGTTGGCTCAGTTGGTTGGGCATCTCCTTCAGCTCAGATCATGATCCCAGTGTCATGGGATCGAATGCCGCATCAGGCTCCTTGTTCAGACGCCCCAATCGTGCACGCGCTCGCAATCTCTCTTTCTCTAACAGGTAAGAAGAATTACTTCTGAACAGAAAGAAAATTCAGAACTTTTAAATTCTATGAACGTCTCTTTTACCTAAGTGTGTTTAATTATATAAGTGACAGTATTGCCTTAGGAGAACATATTTTCTTATAAATATTTTATATTAGTAAGAATATATATTTATAAAAATGTATCATATTTATGTTCACTTAAATGCTTTACTCTGATATTCCCTTACTAGGCTTCTTGCTTTTTTTTTTTTTTTTATGATTTTATTTATTTATTTGACACAGAGAGAGAGCACAAGCAGATGGAGAGGCAGAGGCAGAAGCAGATTACCTGCTAAGCAGGGAGCCCGACGCAGGGACTTGATTCCAAGACCCTGGGATCGTGACCTGAGCCAAAGGCAGACACTTAATTGACTGAGCCACCTAGGCCATACTCTGCTTGTGCTCTTGCCCTCTCTCTCTTAAATAAATAATCTTTTAAAAAAAATGACTCTGAAGGGTCTAAAGACTTCTTGTTCGTTTACAAAGCATCATACTTCCATCCAAATTAAAAGACCCGTGAGTGGATAGTATGTCGGGGCACAAAGAACAATGAGGACACCTCGTATCATCTCCTTCAACCAATCCTCACTTTCTCCCTCCACTAGAAAAACCAAGTACAGACACTGTGTCCAATCTTCTTCCTTCTTTCACCACCTCAACAGTGCCTCTCTTCTAATGTGGCAGAATAAGCCAAATGATTCCATTCATGATCTGGGCACCCTTGATTCCCGGTCCACATCTCCAGTCTTGACTTTCTTTCTGAAAACATCCCAAGATTCTACCTGCCTGGTGGGCGTCACCATACAGATGTCCCAACCCACGTTCAAAGGCTTCATGTGTCCAAACAAACATAACCAACCTCTACCCCCAGTGTTGCTCCTTGCTCCATGCTTCTGGGTTTTGCAAATGCACCACCATCCTTGCAACCACAAAGTGACTGAAAACCTCAACCACAGAGTGAGCTCTGAGGCAATCAGTTAAGATTTAGATGAAGCAAATTACCTCTCTAAACCTGTTTCTTTTTCTGTAAAAGCTAACAATGACCTACTTTAGATGGTCGTAGGGGGATTAAATGAGATAATGATAAAGTAGATACTTTATCATTAGATATTCCCCTTCCTCATTCTCTATATTTAATTGCTGGTCAAGGCCTATCAAATCTGCCAACCAAATGTCTCTAAAATCTTTCCTCTGTTTCCTATCCCTACCATCACTGTCTTTGTTTGTTCTAACCGGAATAATTGCAAAATTCTTGGACTAGTCACCTTGCTCCCTTCCCTCTCCAAACTGCTTGCCCATAAGCTCTATGAGATGGAGGTCTTCTTACTTTTGTCCATTCTCCCAAAACCCAGCACAGGTCTGGCACAGAGTAGATATTCAATAGACACTTCTTGACCATGGTGACTGACCCCAGATTCATCATCCAGACGCAATGGAGCTACAGTCCAAGAAAACCTCAATCTCATAAACACTGAAGGAAGTCCTTCGCATACTGCCTCATCACACCTTATACTCAGAGGCCCACGGTCCACAAATTTCTCTGTTTCTCCCCCGTCAAACCCACTGTGGTATATCAACATGGACGCAATGGGCCCAGAAAAGTCGTTACTAAGGAAAAAATTTATTCAGCATTGGTCAAAACTCCTGAGATGTGTTAAACAACAATAAGTAGATAGTAAATAGAACATGTGTATGTCAAACATATAAAGAAAGGGATGCAAAGACCAGGAGATAATTAATTTCCCATATGTATTAAATATATATGAGGCACCTGGTCTCTGAATATTCATGATGCACTAAATATACAAAAGCAGTAAATATTCATGAGTACTCAGTATTCATGAGGCCTTAATTCGGCCACTCATTCATTGGTGACACCCATTCTGGCCCCATGTGTCCTTTCCCCAAGAAACAAACAAAACCCATGACTATTCAGCAGGCTTACTGGTGAGCTACAGCTGTGGCCAGGCCCACTTATCCCCCTGTCTCTCCAGCAGTGTGTGTGCCAATAGCCCAAGGTCCCCCCTGTCTGGGGTCCTCCTTGCTTGAACTTCAATTCTGGTCTCCAAACCGCACTACTGGCAGAATAGGCTGACACAGCAAAGACAGACAGGACCATTGCCCACCCCTGGATTTAGGCAGAGTCAATCTTCCACGCACTTGTACCTTGTCCTGTGTGTGTGAATTTATGACATTTCTTTCCCCTTGCTTCTCATTGTATATTTTTAATTGTTTTAGTGCACCATGTGATTGATGCATTTTCATTGGGTCTGGTGGCCTCTGGGAAAGCCTGCAGGCATGCTTCGTGGAGGCCACCACTGCCTCGGGTTACACCCCCTACAATACTCTGGTTGCCGGGTAGAGAACAGGTTGTAGGAGGAGCAGAAATGGATGCAGAGAGACCTATCAGGAGGCTATTGCCTTCCTCTAGTCAAGGAACGAAGGCAGCTTGGATTAGGAGGACAGCAAAGGGCATAGAGAGACAAAGATTCAGGATATGTTTTGCTAGCAGAATGGAAAACAAGGATAGTAGGTATGAACAATTAAGGAATGTCAAAGGAGTAGAGACTGTAGTGGAGAAGGCAATTTCAGAGCCTAAGGTACCAAAGATGGCAATACTCCAGAAAAGACAGGGACAATAAATGTACCTAAGAATTATGACTCCTGAGGGCTCGAAGTGGCCTCTGAGGTCATCTACACTAACCACCAAACTAACACCTGACTCCCGTCCACCATGCCTCTACTAAGCTATCCGTGAAAAAGAACCCCTGTCCTGCCCCCAAGTATCCATGTATACCAAGGACCAAACAAATTAGGCCATCCCTCTCCACCCCTACACCCAACACTGACCCCCCACGCTCATTCAGAACCATCCACCACAACCTCTGGCAGCCAGAAAATTCTTCTTACCTACCTAAATTCTGACCCCCTAGATCCTAGCGTTGAGGATACAGAAAATTAGGTCACCCTTCCTCCCCATAGCAGCCCTTCAGGTTCCTGAGGACATTAACCAGGCATACTGGAGTCTTCCCTTTATGGACAAATATCCTTTTCACTCTTCTGCCTCACACACAAATTTTCAGTCCTTTTACCACCATGGTTGCTGTCCCCTGAACACATCCAGATCTCAGCACTGTCCCAAGTGAAGGACTCAGAGCACAAACAGAAGAGATCAGTCATCTCCCCGGATCTCCGCCCTACTTCTAATAATGCAATTTAGGATTAGTTTCTCTGGTACCCATGTCACAGAATTAACTCTTGTCAGGCTGAAAAGGACCATGGACAAAGGTGACTGGCATATGGGGGTGAAGGAGCAATGACCCTCTGTTCCTGAAGAACCATCAAAGTTTCAAGAGAACAGGTATGAGGAGAGGGTGGCTGAAGCTAACAGCAGCGAATTCAAGAAAGAAGAGCGAATACAGATCTGGAAGGGGCAGTGGACAACAGCCTCCTCTCTTCGCCCGGAAAATGTTGCGAAGGCAGTAATATGGTCATAGTGAAAAGACCAGATACACAGGAAAGTCTGCTCCAACTAGAGCAGTGCCTGACAGAAAACGAATATGCTGTACAAGAGTGAGTGAAACGGCCCATGGTGAGGTGTGGGGGGTAAAAAGGAGGGAAGTCACCATCAACGACCAGAAGCTACCAGCATGTTTATGTTCATTGTCACCAACAAGTTAGACACCTAAGCGGTAGACGGTATTTTCTAAAAAGCTAGAAAAAGACAGTATACAAAGGCAGGCATCGGAAGTAAGAGAAGCATAACTCTGCTTTAAATAGATACCTTGAGGCATTCCACTATTTTTCAACTCTGGTTCGTTTACTTGAATTGTGTCATCTTCAAGGTAGAAGTAGATTTTATAGCGTCTTATTCTGTAGTTTTCTTGGCTTTTATCAGGTACTTCATCTTCTAAATAGGCATCAAAAGATAATACCTGTTGGAATCATAATTAGAAACTAAGAAATGAAAAAATTTCAGCAAACTCAGAATCCATACAGCTCCTACCTGCATACTTGTTAATTTAAAAGCAAAAAGTTGAGATTTTTACAAAGACGTTTTACACATTAGCTCTGAGAACAGACACACAATCTAAGTTACCATATATAAAGATTATATTTGCATCACTGCCTAGTTAGAATAAGGAAATGATATTCAAGCCACAAATCCATCATTCAGTTCTACTATAAACTGATCTATTTTCTGGCTTTGGAATTTCACAATGGGATTCTAGATGTAGGTTACAGTAGGCTCCCCCCTTAGCCACGGTTTTGCATCCTGCAGTTTCAGATACCGGCAGTCAGCTGGGTCCAGAAGCAGATGACCCTCCCTCTGCCATATGTTCAGGTCAAAAGGAGCCTACCACTGGGGCACCTGGGTTGCTGCCTTCAGCTCAGGTCATGATCCCAGGGTCCTGGGATCGAGCCCTGCATCAGGCTCCCTGCTCAGTGGGGAGTCTGCTTCTCTCTCTCACTCTGCCCCTCCCCCCCACACTCCTGCCCTCTCCATCTCTCTCCCCCTCAAATAAATTTAAAAAATCTTTAAAAAAAAATAGGAGCCTACCACTACATCACAATGCTTACACCATCCACCTCACTTCATCTCATCATGTAGGTGTTTCATCGTCTTATGTCATCACAAGAAGAAGGGTGAGTACAATAAGATATTTTGAGGGAGAGACCACGTTCACATAACTTATTACAGTACATTGTTATAATGGTTTTTTTATTACTTATTGTTATTAAACTCTTACCGTGCTTATTTTACCAATTGATCTTCATCATAGGTATGTATGCATAAGAAAAAAAACGGTATATAGGGTTCAGTATTACTTGTGGTTTCAGGCATCCACTGGGGGTTTTGGAACATATACCTCATGGATGGGGGGGTACTACTATACAGACAAGATAATATTCTTTCTGAATATTCTCTCAATAGGCAGATCTGAAATTCTTTCAGTGCTCTGGAGAGCCCACCTTAAACTTCTTCAGGAAATTCAAAGAGCCTAGCTTAATGCCGGTGAGTCTCATCTTACACTGTGTATGTGCTGGGCGGGGGGGAGTGTTGGAGAGGGACTCAGGTGGCAGAGGTGGTTTATAAAGTAATTACAGTAAAAATCAGGGTTACTCAGTTAGCTGAGTGGCTGACTCTTGATTTGAGCTCAGGTTATAATTCCAGGGTTGTGAGACGAAGCCCCATGTTGAGCCTCATGTCGGGTTCTGCGTTCATTGGGGAGTCTATTTCTCTCCTTCTCCCTCTCCCCCTCTTCCTGCTCATGCCCTCCATCTCTCATTCTTTCTCTCTCAAATAATTAAATCTTTAAAAAAATAAAATGAAGTAGAGTAAAAATCAGAGATCATCAAAAACACCCTTGAAAATTCTTTAACCATTTTGGAAAACTGGGCCTCTCAGTAAGTATAACACAGCCCATTTTTCTTCCATGTTGAAGACTAGGTGAGATAGATTTCTTAGGCTTAGGTGCCATATTGTATGAATAATACCTATTTTTAACCATTGGAATCACTCTCTCTCAACATAGCAACCCGATCATGCTTTCAAGCTTGCTTTGGGACACATGTTCCTTCAGAGCTCCGTTTTAATATTCCCTCTACACTCATTTTTTAAATCAATTTTTGTAATTAGAGTTGCAAAAGTTAATGGTGTATATGATGTAATACTATAGTAATTCAACATGGACAATGTCCTATATATGAGTCAGTCTGTATGGTATCATCTACCCTCTCAGGGTGCTAAGTTACCCTAATTAGGAATATATGCTCCAGAAGTAGCAAATTTCTTTCAGAAGCCCACACTTCCGAAGTGGCTGACAAAATGCCTCAGTAGTTTATATTTGATCAACACAGGAAATGTTGTTAATTACCACATAGGATGTGAGAAATGAGTTGTACTTAGTTAAATGACTATATTCAAAATGAACAGATCAGTTAAAAAGGAGGCACCATCTTTACTACAACAGGTTCTAAGAATCTAGCAAACCCAGAGATCTCTTCCCTTTCAAAATGGCACCTTTGGCTTCATTCCAAAATGGTCCTGTGTTTAGTTGTTTTCTTGGAAAATTCATCTGGCCTGCCTCCAGTTAGAAGGTTAGCTAAACCCACTTCAAAAATGCTGTCCTATTTGTGTTGAGTGAGCATTTCCGGTAAGATGCTGTTGGATGGATATAGGGTTTCCTTCGGGGGTGATGAAAATGTCTTGGAACTGGTTAGAAGTGATGGTTACACAACACTGTGAATATACTAGATGGCACTAAATTGCACACTTTAAAATGGCTAATGATTGATTTTATGTTATGTCAATTTTGCCTCAATTAATAACAAAGATGTTGGGGTGCCTGGGTGGCTCAGATGGTTGAGCGTCCGACTCTCGATTTTGGCTAACATCATGATCTTGGGATCCTGAGATGGAACCCTGTGTAGGGCTCCTTGCTCAGCAGGGAGTCTGCTTGAGGATTCTCTCCCCCCTCCCCTTGCTTCTCCCCTCACTCGCATTCCCTCTCGCGCTCTCTCTCTCTCTCTCTCCAATAAATAAATAAATCTTTAAAAGAAAAAGATGTCGGACACTGAATTGTGCTGGACATATTAAAATGGCAAATTCTGTATCTCAATTTTTAAAAAGTAAAGGAGAAAAAAAATACTGGAAGACCTAAAAGGGCAAAAGAGCTGGAGCTTCTCTGAGCTTTCGGTAAAGGGAGTGAAAGGGAGCAAAACAGGCCATCCCAGAATGTACCACTTTGGCCTGTGGGTTATTTCAACCTGAAGACAACTGGGGCCCAGCAGACTCCAGATGAACTTTTTACCTCCCCCTTAACTGCTTCCAAGAATTTAGATAGGGACCCTGTACCAGCAAACAAGCTGTTACCAGAGAAAACTTTTTCTCTCAGAAAGACTTATCTGCATGGCATAGCAAACATTTGCTTACCAAACATTTGCTCTTCTCATCCTGTCAATTGTCTTCCTCCTCTTTGAAGTCTCGGACCCCCTACACCCTCTTCCTTAGTTCTGGATGGTAGACAAGCCTCAGTTACCTGACTGCCTGAGTCTCCACATCTCTGTGGGGCTCCCATAGGTATATAATCAATTTTTTTTTCTCTTGTTGATCTGTCTTATGGCAATCTAATCATTAGACCAGACAAAGAACCTGGATTCTGCCCCTTAGATTCCATCTGAAACTTTTTTTTTTTTTTTTTTTGCTTTGTAGTTGGATAGGAAAGCATGGAGGGAATATTCATCACTTTCACCTACCTCTATATACTGAATACCATTGGTATAAATTTGTGAATGAGCAAACTGGCATAGATTAGTTGACAACACTGTCATTTACATAATCATTAAATATTTAACAGTCAAATAACACATTAAAAGAGAATGAAGGATGCTAAATAAAAAGGAAGAGAGAATAAAAGACATTATTTTAGGCTGGGCTTCAATGGAAGAGGGACGGACTGCTATTTCATGTTCTGGTCCCCCGAGAACACAGGGCCACCAGACTCCAGCATGAAAACTGAAGGAGAGCAGAATTTGTCACACCAAAATATACCTCTTTGGCATGACAATTATTTTAGACTCATTATTAAAAAAAAACAAAAAACAAAAACTGCAAACACAGGAGCAGCTCTGAAAACAAAGCTTTTGTAAGGGACATTCACATTTATGCAGGAAATCTCCATCTGTAAGGCTGTCTCCCTCTCTGTACCCAGAAGAAAAGACCCTAAGTCTCTAGGAACGCCTATCAAAGGAGATGACAACAACTTAAATCTGCATAACCGGGGCACCTGGTGGCTCAGCTGGCTGAGCATCTGACTCCTGATTTCCGCTCAGGTCATGATTTCACAGACGTTGAGATCAAGCCCCAGCTAGGGCTCTGCACTCAGTGGGGATTCTGCTTGAGAAATTCTCTCCCTCTGCCCTTCCCCCACCCCCCAACTTGTGCTCGCTAGCTCCCTCTCTCAAATAAATAAGTCTTTTTAAAAGCTACATAACAACTTTACCCTTATTTACTGTGCCTTTTCTGGTAACCTCCTGTAACTGACTCCCCACCCTAAGCGCCTTTTGTTTTCATGGTATTAAAGTGGGGGCTTGGGCCATTTTGAGGAGCTACTCAGTTTTCTTGGGCCTCCTCCAGGTGTACACTTTCTTAAGCTTTTGTTTGTTTTTTTCTCCTGTTAATCTCTTTATTACAGGGGTGTCTTGGCTAAGAACCTAGAAGGTGGAGGGAATAGGACTTTTCTTCCCCTACAAAAGGCAGAGAGCAGGTCAGGAGCAGAAGAGACTAAAAGATAGAAAAGGAAGAGAGGGAACTGTAAAATATAGCGAAGTAAAATACCAAGGAAGAGACACCAAATAGGTTAAAAGTGATCTCACCCAGATAAAATACCTCATCACAGAGGAACGTGCAATACCAGAGTCTTCGGAGAAGAGGACCTAAAATAAAAACCTGCTAGAAATAACAATTTATAGAAACATAATTATGATACAGGGTTTCATCATAATTTATGATGTCAAGCAGAGATTAGATAAATAAGGTCCTACAGGATGTAATTGGCTGTAATTTTCTTGGAAACGGAATGTAAATATCAGTTGGCAGAGCATGTGATCGTCAGTTCCCCACAGGCTTCTGCAAGCCCTACTGTTACTATACAAGGTTACCTGCCTGAGCCCCCAAGGCAATTTGAATATCTGATGCTAGCCTAGAGGATATAAAATCTGAAATCAATTAGTTTTAAATACATGGCATTTCTTCATGGAATTTCTTCATTATAAAGGAAACACTGGAAATGTTAAGATTTTGGAAATCAGGATCTTCTTACAACAAAAGGCAGAAGGAGCTCAGAGCAGCCAGGAGTGTGTTCCAGCTGCTGAGCCCCTGGTTCTAACTTGATGTAAAGTGTAAATTTTGCCTGGCGGGGAAAGAGTTAATCCTATATCGTGTCAATTGAGCTGCTCAATTTGCATTGCATATCCCAAATAGCTGGATTTTAACATCGATTTGGATTCCTAATTTCCACTTAAATTGTTTTCAGAATGATTATTGTCTGATGCAGCCCTGCCACACAAAATAATTGCGTGTAGAAGATTGTCCGTCACAGGCTACGCAATGCAATCCTGAGGCAAAAGCCGGAGCCGAATCATTCTAAATAAATCAGAGAATTTTTAAAGGTGGTGAGGTTGGTGTGACCAATGCATGAGTCATAAAGTCTGTATTACTCAGAAACTCAACATTGAAGTGTCAAAAATTTACAGCTGAATTTCGAGAGAAACTGTCAGGAAAGAGATGAAACACCAGTAATGTTCAATAAGGCTCAACAGTCTATAAAGAGACCAGCATCACTAGTCTAAGTTGAAAATGATGCTTGGGTTCTGTTTGATGAAAAACGCTCAGACAGATCATGGGGTCCTAAAGAAGAAGGTATATAATAGTACAGATAAATGCATAGCTGTTAAAGGTTGGTAGACAATACAAATTCTATACATTTTATGTGGCGGTGTTGGTTCTTCCTGCAAGAGCTGTGATTAAGCCAGTGATTCCTTTTATGATTACAGAGTCTTAGAATTAAGAATATAAATTGTAAGAGATCTGGTACTGCATATAAAGGATGGCTCCCTTATACATGGCAATGAGATATTTATAGAAATTTATCATGCATGAAGAGAAACAGAATATGACACCCCCCAAAAAATGCTTCTTTGGCCTAAGACTTACCTTAAACTGATTCATTTTAAGAAACAGCTCTCAAATAAATAGTTAAAAAAAAAAAAAAGGCAGCAGACCTGCTCTGATATCCAAGTAAAAGTGACCCATCGGTAAGAGACATTTAACATGTATAAGGGGAATCTCCATTTGTAAGGGTGTCTCCTCCTCTGTACCCAGAAAAAGAGGAGCAGCAAACACTTCTAGAAACTCCTATCAGAGGAGAAGGCAGGGACTTAAGTCTGCAAAATAACCCTACCCCTGTCTACTGTGCTTTGCCTGATAACCCCCCCCTTTTCCTCAGCCTCCCAGCCCCCCACTCCCACAACAACTGGCTCTCTACCCCCAATACCCTCATCCCCATCTTTAGCTGGAGATGGTATTTAAGGCGCCGGCTTGGGCCATTTGTGGGAGTTACTCAGTTTTCCTGCGTCTCTCTCATGTACACAGGAAGTATACAGGTTACTAAACTACTTTTTGTTTTTTTCTTGTTCTTCTGTGTTGTATTACAGGGGCATCTTAGCTCAAGAACCTAGACAGGTAAAGGGAAAATGATTTTTCCTCCCCTACACAAGCTAATTTACAAAAAATTCTAATAAATTGGACATAGAGAAATTATGTAAGTTCTAGTCACAAATCACAAATACAAGTAGAAATGTATTATGGAACTATAAACAGAAATTCTCACTAATGATTATTGTGCTAAAGGTAAATTTTAAAATACAAATATTAAGGGACATGTGGGTGACTCAGTCCATTAGGCAGCTGCCTTGGGCACAGGTCATGATCCCAGGGTCCTGGGATGGACTCCCCTGCTTCTCCCTCTGCCTCCTCTGCCTGCCACTCTGCCTCCTTGTACTCTCCCCCTCTCTGACAAATAAATAAATAAAATAAAATACAAATACAAATGGTAAGTATAGAACCTAATAAAATGTAAAGATGTACAAACCTATAAAACTTAGGTAAATCCATCATCTTGGGTGAATTACTGGGTTTAGATGATTACATAAAAGAACTTAAAGAGAGCTTACTCAGTTCAATGTTCTAACTCAGCTATTCTCAGCCTTGGCTCTGCATTATGAAATAAGAAAAAAAGAAAAAGAAAGAGACAGAGAGAGAAAGAACAAATGAACCAGACCCAAGCCTAAGTAAATTGAATCGGAAACTTAGAAAAAAGAAAAAAAAGGAAGCAGCAGAAGAAGATAATGGTGACAACAACCAGACCCAAGCTTAAATGAATTAAATCAGAATCTTGGGGGCAGGTAATGATGAGGAGAACAAAGGCAAAAGAAATGTAGATAAAATTAAATCTCACGACTTACAGCCTATTGAAAAATACTTGAGACAGGCAGAGTGTGACATTCCTCCAGGAACTCACAACTGTCTTAACACTAATGCTTTGCTTATGTTCTGCATATGAGTGACACCATACAATAATTGTCTTTCTCTGCACTGAACATAATAAAAAAGTTTAAAACAAAAAAACAAAAAAATCACTAATGTTTTGCTACGGGCAAAAAGCAACCTTAGCCTGACAATAACCAGACCTCCAGGATCTTCTAAGTCTTCTCTAACATATGAAAATCCTTCCAGAAACATCCTTTATCTCTGCATACACACGCCCAACTTACAAGTAGATCATAGATTGCTCCCCACAACCCCAGTGCAGTTTTTCCTGCCCATAAGTCCTGTCCCCCTGCTTTAATAAAAATACCTTTTTTCCACCAAAAATGACCCTTCTTCCCTGGCCCACATCACATCAGGTCAGAGGGGCATTTTTTTAAAGAGCAACCCAGGTCATTCTGAAATGCAGTCAAGAGTTTTGATTCCGTGAGCAATGAACTGAGCAAAACTTTTCGGAAGTGTAAAAATTTGTCAAAAGGAACGCAAGTAAAAAACAATAGGATAAAAGCATAAATAGAAGAACTTGAAAGGGAAAAAAAAAAGCAACTACAATACATAGATCCAAGAGCTTCTTTAATAAATAAAATAGATAAAATTCTAGCAAAGATAATCAAGAAAGTATAAAGTCAGAAAGAAGAGATGAAAGAAGAAAGAAGAGATGGCATAACATAAAAGTTTAATAAATTATAAGATATAATTATATTTATATTATATATAAATTTAATAAATTTTAAGATTTAATAAATTATAAATTTACAAATTAAATAAATTATATATATATATAATTTAATAAATTATAAGATATAAATCATCTTAATATATCATGCAAGCTTTTAGGGGCGCCTGGTGGCTTAGTCGGTTAAGCAGCTGCCTTTGGCTCAGGTCATGATCCCAGAGTCCTGGGATAGAGCCCTGCATCGGGCTCTCTGCTCAGCGAGGAGCCTGCTCCACCCCTCCACGCCCCCCTACCCCACCCCCCTCTCTGCCTGCCTCTCTGCGTACTCGTGATCTCTGTCAAATGAATAAAATCTTTAAAATAAAAATAAAACCCCAATTAGTGATTTTTGTAAAAACTGTGAATTATCAAAACGCAATGAATGAACCATAACCAAGTAAGAAGTGGAAAAAAAATTACCAAAGAATTGTCCCAACAAAAAGCTCCAGCCAGGATGATTTACGAATGGATTCTTTCAAACTTTCAAGGAAAAGAAAATTACCCCATTACACAACTCCCCTGGATACCTGAACAGATGGAAAGCCACAAAGTGAATTCCAATGCCTGACAGACAGACCATTAAAAAAGTCAACTATGGAGCAGGAGTCCTCACCTCAGCTACCCATGAGAATCACCTACAGATAAAACTCCTGTTGCTTGGGTGGTATCCACACCCATACACACATACCCACACACAATGAAATCAGAATCTTCCAGGGCAGGTCCAAGAATACTGATTTTTATAGCTCCCCAGGGGATAGGAGTGTGCAAGCTTGCTCCAGACTATTTCACTACTTAGGATTTAAGATACAGGCAAACGGAATTCAATAGCCCTGTAACAGTTATAAGCCACCTGCACAAAGGGCAGCATTTTCCTTCCCCATACATTTTAAAATACAAGAGTGATTCCTTAACAAGACTGAAAAGCATCTGCTCTGAAACAATGGCCTAACTATCTGGCATTATAGTCAGGTAAATTGTGCACCTGCTCCAATCAGGGATGGAACAAAAATGCCCCTACTGATGACATTATTTAATATCATTTTGAGGAGTTCTGGACAATGTCAGAAGGCATGAAATAAAAATATTAGCAAGAAAGAGACCAAAGTACTATAGGCTCGTAAAATAATGGCATTAAGCAAAGGCTGGGTAACTAAGAATAAATAAAAGATTTCAACATGACCACAAATGAATCAAAAATATTCTTAGGGGCACTGTTGGTTAAGTGTCTGACTCTTGATCTCAGCTCGGGTCTTGATCTCAGGCTGGTGAGTTTAAGCCCCACCTTGGGCTCAATGCTGGGCGTGCAGTCTACTTAAATTAAAAAAAAAAAAGTAATAAAAAATATTCTCATGTACTAGCACTAACCAGCTGAAAATATGGTGAGAGGGAAGAGTATGTTCACAATAGAATAAAAATTACAGAACACTTAAAAATAGTTGTAATGAAGACTCTGTGACCCGTATAAAACCCTACAAACACTCAAAAATAGAGATGAACTTGACAAATAGTGGAATATATTCTGGATAAGCAGACTAAAATAACATTTGAAGTTCATTGGTGTTTTGGAGGCATTTGAAAAAAATAATTCTAGGTCCACCTGATAAAATAAACAAGTCTGCCTATTAAAGAAAATAATACAAAGTCAGGGTAATGGAGGGGACTTAAGTCTCCCAGATTTTATACCTAACTACAATTTAATGCTTCAATTACTAAAATAGTACAACACCACAGTAACAAGAATCATAATAGTATGTGAAAAAGAAATGGTCTGGAAATAGACCCTATTACATACAGAATTTTTTTTTAAAGATTTTATTCATTTATTTGAGAGAGAGAACGTGAGAGAGCACAAGCCGAGGAATAGCAGGGGGAAAGGGAGAGGAGGAAGCAGACTACCCACTGAGCAGGGAGCCCGATGCAGGACTCAATCCCAAGACCCTGGGATTATGACCTGAGCGGAAGGCAGATGCTTAAGCGACTGAGCCACCCAGGCTCTCCACATATAGGAATTTAACACATGAAAAAGGAACCACATATCAATAACTAACTTGGAATAGCATCAAGTATATCCCAACCTAAAATAAATTATAATCCCAAATACATACCAGATGGGATTACCAGCTTAAATATAACAGATACACTCATGTAACCACCCTCCAAACGTGTGTGTGTGTGTGTGTGTGTGTGTGTGTGTGTGTGTGTGTGTTAAAGCCTTGAAAGGGAGGATGACCATTCTAGGTTTAGGAGGAAAAACAAAATTATGAAAGAAAAAAATTAAGATTTGAGTAGAAAAACAAGTTATAACCTCAATAGAAGAAAATGTAAGTAAAAAATAAATACACTAACAAAAAAACCTGAACATGACTATTTATTTTATAAAAGTATATTTAGTTAACTTTGAAAAGACCCTTAAAAAGATGAAAAAAGGACTTAAAATTCAGAGGGTCAATAAAGGAGAAATGTTTGCTCTAAGATATTATCAGATGAGAGCAAATTAAAATGAGGCAGTAGTTTTGTTTCTCCTATAAAATGGGCCTGGTGGGATTATTCATCATGGATGGGATTTTAAACTACTACAATTCTTCTAGGCAATGTACTGCTATGAGGAACCATTTTTAAATTCCTATACTTCTCAGGAACTCCATTTCTGGGCATGTAGCCCAAAGAAACAAACCAAAATATGGAGAAACATATGTGCAGAGATGTTCTTTGCAGTGTTTTTTTCCTTTTTTTTAAATAGAAAAAACTCAAGTGAGGGAGCCTAAAAAGTTAACAGAAAGGGAAGGGTTTGGTGAATTATGGCACATCTATGTACTCTGTGGAATATTATGAAGGCACTAGTATGATGTTTTCGAAAACTACAGAGCAGTAAGAAAAATACTTAGGATACGCAGAAATGTTGAGAGAAAAAAACCACAGAACTGAAAATGGTAATATGCTATAATTATAACTATGTTTCTTAAAAGCATGTATATTTAAACTATGTTTTAGAAACCATGTTTTCTAAAAGAATGGGGGGCAAAAAAGGAACAAACAGCAAATGATGGTGGCAGTTCCTAGGGAAGCCTGGCTGGGCCACAGATGGGAGTGGGCTTCTGGACCACTGAGGCAAGGTGGAAGAGGCAAGGGGGTGCTGGCGGGGGCAGGGGCCAACTTACCCGAGGGAGGTGGGGGCAGGAGTACAGTCCCTTGTGTGTGGGGGGGGGGGGGGGGGGAGCTGAGTATTTCCACTGGCCAAGACTAGTCAGGGGAGAGGGGTTTAAGCCTCTCCTTTTGCTCCAGGGCTGTGTTGGGTCCTAGCCTAGGCTCCAGGCGCCCTGTGTGTGGTCCCCAAAGCACCCTGCAGTCTTTTCAAGGGCTTTAACATTGGAAGGGCCTTGTTTTCCAAACCAAATGGAAGCGCTCTGTAGTCCCGGAAGTGCTTTGATGCCCCCCCGGAAGTAGCTCTGTGAGAAAGAGTGCTTAGAAACCTCAGAAGTAAGTTGTGGCTTGGACGCCAGACCAAGCTTTCCCCAAATCTTGGATCTTCGCAATTTTTTCAAAGCACTTTGAGGTCACGCACTCTGTTGCAGGGCTTTGCCATCTTTGGAACACTGAGAACCATCATGGGCAGCTGAAAGAGTGGCGACGAGGTCGCTAAGTGGCCGGAGCGGCGCGAAGTTAAGTAGCAAGGGCAACACTCAGGGCCCCCCGGTTAATGCGGATGCCTCTGGGAGCCCACTGATGTGTCCCGTCCAACCAGCCACCTCCTAACTCTGTATTTCCTTCAGGAGAGGCCAGTGTCTCCCACCGCCTGAGAACACAGAAAGAGGACTTACAGCTTTCAAGCTGAGGTTTTTCAGGGGTGCAGCCTGCCAGGGGAAATTCCTCCCGCCAACCCCCCAACCACCCCATTCCTCAGGACCAGGTGTGGGTGGAGCCTCTTAAAAACGCCTGATGCGGGGGAGCACTTGGGGCTCCTCCCATTGGCGGACTCGCCTCTGCTCCAACTCTCCTGAGCTTAGCCCCTCCCTAGAGGAAATGGCTTCTCTCGAGGATGCCTACCGCTTTAGGAGAAGTTCCAGACAGAGTTCCCGTAACTCCACAAACTCTGAATTTGCAGCCCAGGCTGAGGGTCACAATGATAAGTCCGAGGACCCAAACAACGTCAGGACAAAGAGTGCTACACTGCATGACCAAAGCGCTCCATTCATCTATGGGAAGGGTATCCAGGGCATCCTGGGAAAACTGATTCCAGAAGCAGAGGAAGCTGTTGGTGCAAAACCCAGCATAAGAGAGCGTCTCAGCCCTGGACAAAGACCTGCCAGGGTCGTCACCTTCCCTGCTCCTCCGAAAAAGCACCTGCCAGTCCCTGAGGTTAGAGTGGAGAAGGAAATGATAGCGATAGAGGTCAACAGTTTTGGTAACAGGAGAGTGATTATCGATCCGCAGGAGAAACCCTGTAAGAAGTTGCCAGTTGACAGAACGGTGCTCAACTTTGAAAAAGGCTGTCCGGTCCCAAAATTTCTAGACAGACGTGACTGTTGTTCAGAGATCCAAAAGCATCAAGAAAGGGAGGCCATCGCTGAGCGCCCCTTTTCACTTAGTCACCCGCCTGGTGTAGAAGAGCTAGCTGCAGCCAGATTACCTCAGGAGAGGCCAGTCTCCTTGGGTTTCTCAAGAGTTTCAAAGCCTCCATCCTTCACCACGGGTGGTGTCCCGGACCAACCTCATTTGCACAGGGGTCTGCGGCAGGCCTATACCAGCTACTGGAGCAGCAGTCCCCAGCCTTCTTACTCTCCCTCTGTGGGCAGCAGCAGCGACAGCACACCCCAGGCCGGGAGGAACAGCCGCAGCTTTTTCAGTGATTATCCCTCCGGCTCAGAAATGCACTTCCAAAACTGGTCCAGAGACTGGAAGGCATTAGATGAAGGTCCGTCCCCGAACTTTCATGCCTCTCGTTTCTCCAGAAGTTTAGAAGCCCAGGAGCAAACCGTCCAAGAGGAGACCCCGTCATATCCTTTTGGAGAATATGCATCTAATTTTTGGCCCAGATGCCACCGGAATCGAGGCCTAGGTCATGGTTTCATTGACACCCATTGCCACTTGGATATTCTCTACTCCAAGCTGTCTTTCAAAGGGACCTTCAGCAAGTTCATAGAAATATACAACTATACCTTTCCTAAGGAATTTCAGGGCTGCATCTCTGATTTCTGTGATCCTCGCACACTAAGGGATGGCCTCTGGGAGGAGCTGCTGAAAGATGATCTGGTTTGGGGGGCCTTCGGCTGTCACCCCCATTTTGCACGTTACTACAATGACACTCAAGAAAGAAAGCTTCTGTACGCCTTACGGCACCCCAAGGCCATAGCGTTTGGAGAGATGGGCTTAGATTACTCTTACAAGTGCACCACCCCGGTTCCACAACAGCACAGGGTATTTGAGAGACAGCTGCAGCTGGCCGTGTCTCTGAAGAAGCCCCTGGTGATCCACTGCCGAGAAGCTGACGAAGATCTGCTGGGCATCATGAAAAGAAGAGTGCCCCCTGACTACAAGATCCACAGGCATTGCTTCACGGGCACCTACCCGCTCATCGAGCCCCTCTTGAAGTATTTTCCCAACATGTCTGTGGGGTTCACAGCCGTCCTGACCTACTCTTCCGCCTGGGAGACCCGCGAGGCTCTGAAAATGATTCCACTGGACAGAATTGTCGTGGAAACTGACGCGCCCTACTTCCTGCCTCGTGGGGTTCCCAAAAGCATCTGCCAGTATGCCCACCCGGGCCTGGCCCTGCATACGGTTCGAGAGATTGCCAGAGTCAAAGGTCAGCCTCTCTCCTACACCTTGGCCATCTTGCGCAAGAACACTAGTTACCTTTACAATCTTTAAGCGAAGAGGGTATCGTCAGGAGTCTTCCAGGAAAGGGGAATGAGCAGCCCAACAGCACAGACTTGGTTTGAACTCTGCCTGTGTCCCAAGGTCAAGGACGTGTTCGGTGAGTCCACTGGGACAGAAAGAGACCATAATAGGATGCTTGTCTCAAAACCTTTTCATGAGACTTCTGCTTCTGGCTGGTAGGGTGGGGTGCAAAAGAGTGGAAGGAGGGTAGGGGGAATTGCTCTCAATGTTATCAAGGTTTTTTCCTCCCAGCCAAATTGTGCCGGGGTAGGCAGCAAAAAAGAAAGGGTTCCATAGGGTCAGCGAGTTGACGAATCCAAACCCCTGTTCTCTGCTGCCTGGGTTTTTGAGCAGTCGGTGCATAAAGTCACCCTCCTTCCTACTTGCCTTTCAAGAAACAAACAAACAGCAAAGAAGGATGAATTTTAAAAGTGAGCTAGGTAATTTGCTCTGTTGATTCCCAAAATGTATTTGTTATTATAGGAATTCTAGAACCCATATGGTTTGTTCTTAAGTTCATAATTCAGTGGCTGTGCAACTTGCAATTTCTTATTTCTAAAGATAAACCAACACTAGCATTTCATCGCAAAGGAAATCGATTTAGATAAAAATTAGTCTGTTACTAGTCAGAATGGGCCAGGGGTGTGGTGGGGTGGGGGAGCTCTCCATGGAGGAGCTTAGAGTGATGGGAGCCAGATCAGTCGAATCTTAGAGCAGCACTGAGATGAGTTTCATATCTGAGCTGAACTCCCGACGCTTGTATAATTGCACACCTCTCACATAACCAGTATATTAATAGCAACTGTTATTCAGATTGCTCTCTTAACAAGGCCCAACTGTATACCACTGAGAAATGCTGTTCTCCCGAGGGACAGAAACGGAGAAGAGCTTCAGGGGCCCACTGGGCAAACAGCCGTCCTTCCTGTGAGATTAAAAGGAACCCACATATTTGAGTTCCAAAATCTAACTCTGCAAGCCAAAGCGCACACCTAAATCCAGGAGCCTCTTGATGAAAATAGGCCCAGCATACTCCAGACTTCTCTAGATTCCCGTGGTCCCATTTATCCAGATCCAGAAAAATCTGCCGGCTCCTCGCCATCTGGTTCTTAGCTCAGAAGTCTCCTCCACAGAGAAGCCTTCCCAGACTACCATGTACATAGTGCTCCCCTCACCTGGGGAGAAAAAAACTGCTCGGCTTCCTGTTTTGATTTAATCCTAGCACTCAGCACTGTCTGCAAATTGTGTATTTACCTGTGTGTTTGTTGGTTATCTTCCCCACTAGGTTTATAAGCTTGTCAGTCCTGTTCACACCCTCATACACCTTGTACATATACCCAATGTTAGAATAGTGCCTGGAACAGTGCGGGCACCCAGCAAAGATTTCTTGAGTTAACCTATGAGTGAACAACAGACTTCACTGACCCCTGTGAGTTAATGACAATATTTAAGCAGGGGGTCAGATATTAGGGAGAGAAGAGAGAAAGAAACCATCTTATTTCTAGCAGCCCTAACTTAAAAGGCAAGGATTAAAAGGCAGCCATACTCTGCTGTTTAGAGGTCCTCCATTAAAGAGAAAAAATATCAAGGTGAAGCCCTACCAGGAACTTGACAGTTCAGCTTTCCTAAAAGTAACACTGAGTAGGTCATAGATTTTTTTCCCCTTTGCTGGGAATCCATTTGGAGGAGGAAGTATCCGTGTAAGAAAGCTGTAAGTGCTTTACTTTGCTTTAGTAGGACCCAAAGAAGTTGATGCGATGAGAAAGGTGCAAGTTGATTATATTTTCATGACAGGAAACCTTCAAAAACGGAGCCGGTGTTTGAAGAAGGTTTTTCTCTTTTCCCCATTTAATGTACACTGTAAATAGACTTTGCGCAAAGTGTGTCCTTCAACCCACAGGAGCCCTGACCTTTTCATAAAGGATTGCCGGAAAGAAGCTTCTGTGGACACACGTAATGGGGAAACACTGAGTTCTACAAAATTTAGATTTTGGTGGAGGGGGGAGGAAACTCACATGCCCTTTGATAAACTAATGTGAGCCACAAATCCTCAACTTCCTCAAAGCTAATTTGTTGGATTAAGTCGAGGTACAATTGAACAAGCTAAATTCTTTGGGAACGCCAGCTTGGAAAAACATGACTTCAGGTCATACTTCTGCTGTTGTGGTCCCCTTGCCACATTGTGGATGTGCCTCTATTTCTCACATCCTCTTTCATTTACCTCTCTCGCTGTATAAGATCCACAGAGAACAAAACATCATTTAATCTGATCCTATCAAAGTGATGTTACCAAACAGGCATTATAACAATGGGTCCGAGTGAACAATGGCGTATCTAAGTACACATTCCACAAGATAAAGAGATTGTATGTATATAGCAATGAATTTTCCTCTCCAAAAAGAAATGGAGAAAAGATAATCTTACCTGCATAGATTATATTCGGCTGTGTTTCTAACACACAGGAGAGAGCCTTGCCATAATTCAGCTTTATTTCATTGGGAATGAGAGTGAGCAATGTAGTTTTTTTTTCTGAGTGTAGTATATCCAGAGTGGCCCAAATCAAAAATCCAGATCTTCCTTTACTTATTTCATGAATGTAGTAAAGAGCACTTCGTCTATTCATGTTACTAGTAAAAACAAACTATCAAAACCTTGTGATTGAGATGTGCAAAATCTGGGGCACTCTGTAAATGGCTTTCTAGTGATAGAGATTCCATTGAACCTCAAAGAATGATTAGAATTTATATGTTTGCATGGCACTTCAAAATTGGTGGGTCTGCTCTCACATTCTAGAGGCTTCAGAGAGCCATGAAGGCGACCGGTGATCTAGAAATTCAATTTGCCGTTAGTGGTCTCCAGGCCATTGGTCAGCCCAGAGTCACAAGGCCTCTTGGGCCCATTACCAGGCTCCCTGAACCCTGGCACTCCTTTGACTGCATGTCAATATTTTGCTGCTCTTAAATTTTAGAAAGGCAGCTCTTTTCTACCTTTAAAAAAGCTCCACAAGAACGAACTTCCTACTTAGGGAAAGATTTTGTTGTTTTAGTTAGTCTTTATTCATATGCAAAATTAGTCCCTGCTTATTATAGGATTTTTGTGACAACTCAAGAGCACAAAGTAGGATAAAAAATAGGCCATAAACTTAGAGACAGTCACTTTAACAACCAGAGTGGCTCCGTGGCAGTGTTCTTGATATTTCTGTAGTTATTGTCAATTCCAGTATTGTAGTCTTTGAATCAGTTTTGCTAATGTTTACTAGAATTTTCACTTCATAGTTAGCATAAGCTAGACATTTTATTTCCTCTGAATTTGTGATTTAAATACATTATTTTGTATATCTTGGTTTGCTATCCTGAGCAAATGAGCTAGTTTACTAATTCTGTTGTCTGTTCTAAAGATTCAACTCTTAGACTTTTTATTCAAATCTATTCCGTTTATGGTTTTATAAAATCCTGACTCCCCCCGCAACCCCCCCCGCCCCGCGGCAGTTGCTGGATGATCTGTTTTATTGTGTTGTTTTTTTCCCCTAATGCCTTACATTAAATGCTTAGTTTATTTTTAATTTCGGGGGAAAGAACAAGGCATCTAATACCATAAATCTGCCTCTAATTATAACTCTGTTCTATCTATAGGATTTTTTCTTTTCTTTTTTTTTCAGGAATTTTTTATTTTCATGAAGTTTACTTTTCCACTGTAAAGATTCATATATAAAGTATTACCAATATATGAACAGAGAGGAACAGAAAGTACAGGTTTTTCTGCTACCTGGAGCCCACTGTTTTGTTAATGTCTTCCCCTTAAGGTAACTGTGATTATATAGCTATGTCAAATTATATGTACTTTTAAAAAAATGCATATGGTTTCATGCCCATACTTACTTAAAATTTAACAAATACAACCCCCCCCCCCCCCACCCCGTGGGATCAAGATATAGTGTTTCTGTTCTGGTGTATTTTTCTTTCTTTGTTTCTTTTTTAATGTAGCTAGAAACACAAAGCATGTATGTTTTTTAAGCAAAGCTTAAGAAAGAACATGTGCAGGTCCTAGGGAAAGACAATATAAAGATAAGCTTTTTTTTTCTTTTGAATGAGGGAGATTTTCCCTGTATTCATTATTTTTTAAGAATTTTTAGTTGAAGTATTAATTCTAAAGATTAGTATCTACTGCAACTTATCTAAGTAGAGAAAAGTAATAGGTTTTTCTTCTTTTATCTCCCTGTATTGTATTTGGGGCTCATTTCATCATTGTTCATTATAATTTTATCTTTCAATAAACATTTTAAAATATTGCCATGTTTTGAAGTTTTTATTTTATAATCATAAGGTTTCTATTGCTCATCACTAATCCTTTTATTTCATGAGTTCACCATGGTTGAACTGTTTAATTTGCTTTATAATTGGCTGGAGTGCATCTTCGAGCAACTTCCTCAGGAAAAGTATGCGGATGGCGTATTTATGAGAAATCACATATCTGAGAATATCTTTCCACTGCTTTCACTAATGAATAACACCTCGGCAGAGTCTAGTATTTCTGGGTCACAAACATTTTCCTGTAAAAGTTACAGACATTGCTTCATTGTCTTCTGGCATTTAATGTTGCAGAGAATTCTAATGCTAACTTCTGCTTTGGGGGTTAAACTACTTTTTCTGATCAGGATGTTTGGTAATTTCTTTGCTTTATCCCTGAAATTAACAGAAAAATTGCCAAACTGTATCAAATTATTTTTCTCTCTTCTGTTACGTTCTCTGGTACATGGTAAGGACTCAGTCTTCAGGTCTGTGTCTTTTTAAAGTCAAGAAGGTGGGATCTGTTTTTATTATTTTCGTATAATATGCTTAATTGCTTTGGCTGCTTTTAATCTAGCTTCTAATTCTTTCAGAACAACTGTCTGTATATGAGAACTCTGCTCTTTGTCCGGCCTTTCATTATGCATCTCGTGCTTTTAGAGCTGACATTGCTCCACACTGGGGGAGAATTTCTCAGGTTTGCCTTTACCATCATTCATCTCATTTTCTCCAACTTTCACTTTTTTCTTTACCAATATAATGCATCTTTGAGTTCCCTCACACTTCTTCCTTCTTAAGCGAGCTCCCTTTGCCTTTCTGCCTAGAGTCTTATTCAGCAATATTTTAAATTTATTCTCTCGCTCTATTTTCTTCCTCCAGCTTTCAACCCCCAGAGATTGCTTTCACTGCTTCCTTCATTCTGTTACTTCCGTGCACTCAACAGAAAGCACAGAGCAAATTGTTATCAAAAGCATTCATTTTTCCTATAGAAAATATTTTTCTTCCTCTGCCTCTTAAATACTCTACTCTCCTATATTTACATCGCGGGCTTTTCGGAAACCCTATGTTGGCTTTCTTTGTTCATTCTTGAACAAAGAGCCATCTATCCAGACTGTTTTCCCCCAAAACAGGGTGGGTAGGATTCCCCTCTCCCTTCCTTCACCAGCCATTCTGAGGTTTTTTGATTCCTCCTTCCACTGGGAGGCTGGTTGATAGAAATTCACATACAGCAGGTTAAGAGAAGTAGGGAGGGAGGTGGCGGCCGTGAGTAGTTCCCTAGGGGAAAAACTTTCCCATTTTCCATATAAACATTTTCTAAATTGACCTGACCTCTATCTACTCCAGGAACAGAGCCAGTCCTTCCTGTAAACCGCCTGTGGCGACAGAGCCATACCCTAATGCAACTATTCCTGGGGCTCCTCCTGACACTCCTAAGCCATCAATGGCTGTGTAAGTGAGCCAAGTGCAAGCCCCTACAGGTGGTCCTAACCGCCCCCCCCATTCTTGACACCTTTTTTTTTTTTTTAAACGAAGTGAAACTGCCAGGTTGTTGGCTTTAGTACATTTCCTCAATACGAGCCCATCTGCACTACACCTAGTGGAAATTCCTCCAAGATTTCAGCATAAAGATGGACCTACCACCCCCAACCTCCAACCCTAATAGGGTTTCTCCATATTTTAATATGTTGCAGTCATTTTAATTGGGACTGCGAAGGTGAAGAGGTTCATCTAAATATCAAGGCTCAAGTTAGAATCTCACTCCAAATTCTCAATTTTTTCCTCTCACTTTTTTTTTGATAAATTTATGTTCCTATGGATACTGTGTTTAAATAGGCATATCTTATTTTAAGAAAATTCAACTTATACAATTCTGAATCTCATTTAGCTTGCTGAACATTGGAGAGGGTCAGTAAAGGTAAGTTGAATGACAAAAAATACAAAATAGAGAGAGATGACTTCTAAAGAATTTTTTATTACAAAAATATTATCATCATAAATCTACTTATGATCTGTGCTCAAATTTTTCATGACTAAATCTAGGGTTTAAGATGAAACACACCTATGTGGACAGTGTAAGCATCCATCAAATTTATTTTTACTTGTCTGCTGCTTCTTAAGACCTGATTTTATGATGCATAAAAGGGAAAAAAATATGTGGCTAGAATATCAGAACATTCTTCTTGTGGCTTTATCACTAATTAACCATATAACTGGTGCAAACCACTGAAACTCCTTTGTTTGCTGGTTAACCTTTCAGCAAAAAATTAGAAAATCAACACTTGCTAACCACAGGACAGTGCAACACTATTTAAAGGACCAAGAAAATTATGTATATATAACAGAGCTTTGGAGAGAAAATGAATGTATAAAAATACTGAATAATATATAAATCAGTGTAGGATGCAAAGCTGGAAGCTTAAAAATACTGTCAAAACCACATCTAAAATAGTCTTTTCACATCCTTATGGAATCTATTGAGCAAGGCAATTAAAAAACACTTGATATTACTAAGAGAAAAGGTTCAGATCCACTGCTTTAAATCAGACATCCTGGGAAAATAATTAGAACAAGAAGGGATCACACCTCATCCAAAAGAAATCATGTTGTGAATCATGGAGTTTCATAAACTGAATAGAGAAAACTGAATATTGAAATATTCAGTATAAAATATACAAAAGAAAAACAGCACCTACAATATAAAAGATAAAGGGAAAATATATTTGGTAAAAAATACATATATTTGACATTTACCAAATATGTGTGTGTGTGTGTGTGTGTGTGAATTTTTTTTTTCTCCCAGAGGGAATAATATGAGAACTGAGGTAAACGTGCCTCCTCATGCCACCATATTGAGATACATGCTTTCAAGGTGGGATTCTACCTGAAAGATTCAGAAAAAAGATGCTTAGGAAGGATGACTTATGTGTTCTCTTCCAATCAAAATAATCCATTCTGTAATTCTAGTAATAACCCAATAACCTGGACTCCCCAGTACACTGGATTGTCCTATGGGTTTCAAAGTTTGTGATTTACTTCCTACAAGTGCATCAACAGCTGAGACCACAAAATGGATACTCAATACAAGAAAGGCTCCTTTATCAAAAGCAAGGTGATACAGACCAAGTGAGTTACAGAGCACCTGCCAAATTCAAACCTGTGTGTGCAGGGTAAATCTCTCAAGACAGTCTCTCAAGCTCTCAGAATTGTACAGTCAAATAAGGGAGATGAGATTATGTGCAAATAACTCCAAAGGAGGGTATGGTTATCTCCAAATAATTATAATGCATTGGCTATAAAGCAAAAAAGCCATTAGAGATTCAGTAATATTTTTAATTTTTTAAAAAAGATTTTACTTATTTGACAGAGAGAGAGAGAGAGATCACAAGTAGGCAGGGAAGCAGGCAGAGAGAGAGAGGGACGGGGAAGCAGGCTCCCTGCTGAGCAGAGAGCCCGATGCGGGGCTCGATCCCAAGACCCTGAGACCATGACCTGAGCTGAAGGCAGAGACTTTAACCCACTGAGCCACCCAGACGCCCCTCAATATTATTTTTCAAACTCCATTTGGTGTACCTTGCTGAGTCCTGCTATGTGTCAGGCACTGTGCTAGACTCTTGAGATTTAAAGATAAATGAGAAATTGGCAACATTGGTCAAGTAGTCAGAACGGATCAGACAATGTGTTTGGTGCTTTTATGCTCTACCTCATTTATCCCTCACAACACATCAACAACATAGGAGATATTGTGATCATTGCTTTACAGAAATCAAGGTTTAGGATGCTAAATAATTTACCGAAGGACTCAAAATAAGAGAATGGGATAGCTGGGGTTAGAACTCAAACTGCCTGGGCACCTGGGTGGCTCAGATGGTTAAGCGGCCGCCTTCGGTTCAGGTCATGATCTCCGGGTCCTGGGTTCTAGCCCCACATGGGCTCCCTGCTTAGCATGGGGAGGGGGGCAGTCTTCTCCCTCTCCCTCTCCCTCTGCCTCTCCCCACCACTCATGCTCTCTCACTCTGTCAAATGAATAAACAAAATCTTAAAACAAAAAAAGAGAAAAGAAAAAGAAATCAAATTGCCTAGCTTCAGAGGCCACAAACTAATCATGATCTCCCAAACTGCCACAAAACCCCAGTACACTTCAGCTCCATGGAAGACACAGAGAAGCCTAATGGGGCTATTGTAATAGCGTTTCAAGGTGCTCCAGTAGGAGATGTGCCTAACCACGCGAGAGCATCAAGAAGAGGGCAGCACGTCCAGGTGACATCCGAAATGGGTCTTCAAGGTTGAGAGATGGAAGGAGAACTCCACATACGGACAAGTGGGTAAGGGCATTCTCTGCAGAGGGAACAGCATGTGCCAAGTTACAGGACCATGTTAGTGTTCCCAGATGGGCGGTCCTGCAAGTCATTCTGTGTGGCCAAAAGCTGAATGGGAAAGGGAGGGCAGAGGTGATGAGATTAGCAAAGCACAAGAGTCAAAAGACAGGTGGTCCCTGGGTCTCGCAAAGTTGAGTCAAAGGACTATAGACGTTTTGGAAAGTTAACTTTGTAGCAGCGTGGACAGTTGAGGGAGAGGATCAGATTGGAGGCAGGGATGCCACTGAAGAGGCTGCTCTCCAGGGGAGAGACGTGAACTAGGAGAGCAGTGATAGCCTTGGAAAAGAAGCGGATGGAATAAGGATTTCAGAGGGAGATGAGAGAAAACTTAGGTCGACAGTGACAGAGGGAGCACAATGGTGATTCTCTTATTTGCTTAAACATAAAAATATGTAACATCATGATGTAACATTTAGATAATAAGCCAAACGTGCACACTCTCAGCATGATGGTTTATTCCAAGAGAAGACAGAGCAACCCACTAGCAACTAAAAAGTCCATCTCATCTGAGATCTCTGAAGAAACTCTATAGGTGATTCAAATCTATGCTCTACATCTACACTTCCTCCAAAATGCCTTTCCTCTTCTTTTTCAATTTTCAATAGTCTCTTCACTTCCTCACCATTGCTTCTGTCCATGAGCTTTCTCTCTCTCAACCCACCCCCACTCTAGGCTTCTTCGTTTCTTACATCTCCCCAAACCTGAGAGTCTAACTGAAAGACTCAGAATAATCCTCAGCAGATAGAGGAGGGGGAAAATAGGAATGAGCAAAGGCAAAGTTTTGTTCAGCACACAGGGCATGGGGGAAAAAAGAGAAAGCTGAGAGCACACATGAAGAATATTATTCCGGGGGGCCCAGGGTGGCTCAGTTGTTTAAGCGTCTGCCTCTGACTCAGGTCATGATCCCAGGGTCCTGGGATCGAGACCCATGTCAGGCTCCTTGCTCAGCAGGGAGTCTGCCTCTTTTCTTCCCCTGCTTGTGCTCCTTCTCTCAAATAAATAAATAAAATCTTAAAAAAAAAAAAAAACCAAACACAAGAATATTATCCCAGGGGGCCTCAGTGGCTGTCAGTTAAGCATCCGATGCTTGGTTTCAGCTCAAGTCATGATCTCGGGGTCATGGGTTCAGGCCTGCATCAGGCTCCATGCTCTGCACAGAGTCTGCTGGAGATTCTCCCCCTCTCCTTGTGCCCCTCCCCTCACTCACACACACACCTGCATGAGCTCTCTCTCTAAAATAAATAAATAAAAACTTTTAAAAAAAGAGTATTATCTCCACTACATGTCAGTAAGAACCAAAGTTTTTTTTTTCCCCAAAGTTTTAATTAATAAAGCTAATTGTAAAAGTCAACTAGGCCAGAATTGAAAATAGTTTTATTTGGGGGGCACCTCGGTGGCTCAGTGAGTTAAGCCTGGGCGTTTGGCTCAGGTCATGATCTTAGGGTCCTGGGATCAAGCCCCACATCAGGCTCTATGCTCTTCAGGAAGCTTGCTTCCCCCTCTCTCTCTCTGTCTGCCTCTCTGCCTACTTGTGATCTCTCTCTCTCTCTGTGTCAGATAAATAAATAAAACCTTTTAAAAAAGAGAGAGAGAATCGTTTATTTTTGACAAACACAAATGCAAAAATAAATTCCCTGAAATACTAGATGAAAAAAATCAACAGTAGAACCAGAGACAGAGAGAGAGAGAATTAACATACACCCAAAATGGTTTCATATTTTAAGCTAAAAAGAAAGAAAAGAACAGGGTAGACTGCAAAGGAAATAAAGGGCCTATAAGAAGTTTCTACAACCCAGATGATGATGGTATAAAATCTTTGAGTATAAGTTCAGAATAGTCAGAATGTAAACACAGTTGTAGTAGTCTATTACTGACTGCTACTGGTTCTGAATAATGAAAAAATAAAGTAATAATAAAGGTAGTTATTTATCACCTTTCCTGCTAAGAGACCATTAAGTGAATTTGCTAAAATAGAACAGACACAACAAAATCTCTTATTTAAATAAGAGAAGACTTTTTAAAACTATCCTAATACCCACAACATAAGTGGAATACTAGGAAACACCTAGGAAGAGAAACAAATGAATAGTTTAATGGTCACTTTTTAGAACTCCCTGGTCTCACTGGCAGCATCTCCAAACATTCTTCTGGAATATGCCACAATTTGTGCCAAAAAGAATACAAGAGACCTGCAGCACAAGTGATGACTAGCACAGCCCCTGTTTATGCTTCCCTTCCCCGAGAAACACCACCCCCTCTACCTCATCTTAAGAAAATAAGCCAGGGGCGCCTGGGTGGCTCAGTTAGTTAAGCATCCAACTCTTGATTTCAGCTCAGGTCATGATCTGAGAGTCATGAGACTGAGCCCTACATCAGGCTCTGTGCACAATGGCGGGTCTGCTTGAGATTCTCTCTCTCCTTCTCCCCTCTGCCCCACCATCCCCCCCCAATCCTACATTCTCGCTCTAAAATAAATCAATTTTTAAAAAAAGAAAAAGAAAAAGAAAGAAAGGAAAGAAGCCAAATCTTGGCAAAGGGGTGGGGGATAGGGGACTTAAATTTTCCTGACTATTTACTATGAGCTGGGCCCTTGACATGCTTTGTTCACCCGATGCTCACAGTAACTCTAAGGTAGTTTTGTTAGTCTTCCTTGACAGATAAGGGAGTTGCAACCAAAAGAGGTTAAAAACATAGCCAGGGTGGTGCCTGGGTGGCTCAGTGGGTCGAGCCGCTGCCTTCGGCTCAGGTCATGATCCCAGGTCCTGGGTTCGAGCCCCACATCGGGCTTTCTGCTCAGCGGGGAGCCTGCTTCCTCCTCTCTCTCTGCATGCCTCTCTGCCTACTTGTGATTTCTCTCTGTCAAATAAATAAATAAAATCTTTAAAAAAAAATTATATAGTCAGTATTTTCTACTATAACCCACCATCAACGGTACAAAGGGAGGAGCTTATTATACAGCATAATCCTGCAAATACAAAAATTGCGAAAGGGAAATAACTTTGTAAATGTTTCCAATAAACCTGCAGGCAGTGTGTATTCATTTTTTAAAAGATTTATTTATTTATTTTTGAGAAACAGAGAGAGAGAAAGAGAGCAAGTGAACATGAGTGGGGGTGGGGGGTGTGGCGGTGCAGGGTCGGGAGGCAGAGGAAGAAGCAGACTCCCCGCTGAATAGCGAGCCCACTGTGGGGCTCATTCCCAAGACCCTGGGATCACAACCTGAGCCAAAGGCAGATGCTTAACGGACTGAGCCACCCAGGCGCCCGTAGTCCATTGTCAGAGGGAGACAAGTACATAAAATGAAGAGGACTCAACAGATTAAAAATTCAGAACAAAATAAAAATCCACTAAAAATGTCAACAAACTGAACCTAAGATTTCCTACCTTGTGAAGTCAACTGTTACATATAAGCGAGACTGTATTTTATTTTATTTTATTTTATTTTTTTTTAAAGATTTTGTTTATTTATTTGTCAGAGAGAGAGAGAGAGCAAGCACAGGCAGACAGAGTGGCAGGCAGAGGCAGAGGGAGAAGCAGGCTCCCTGCCAAGCAAGGAGCCCGATACGGGACTTGATCCCAGGATGCTGGGATCATGACCTGAGCCAAAGGCAGATGCTTAACGGACTGAGCCACCCAGGCGCCCGTAGTCCATTGTCAGAGGGAGACAAGTACATAAAATGAAGAGGACTCAACAGATTAAAAGTCTATACCTTCGGCTCAGGTCATGGTCCCAGAGTCCTGGGATCGAGCCCCACGTCCGACCTTCTGCTCGGCGGGGAGCCTGCTTCCTCCTCTCTCTCTCTCTCTCTCTTTATTTTATTTTTTTTTAAAGATTTTGTTTATTTATTTGTCAGAGAGAGAGAGAGAGCAAGCACAGGCAGACAGAGTGGCAGGCAGAGGGAGAAGCAGGCTCCCTGCCAAGCAAGGAGCCCGATACGGGACTTGATCCCAGGATGCTGGGATCATGACCTGAGC